>NC_140579.1:11764700-12368281 GCF_964204655.1 Triturus cristatus | reverse complement strand
AGGCTGGGCACTCGCAAATGCCTACGCCACACACGGAGGGTAGATTTACACTCAACGTTCCAAACCTGTCTCCCTTTCCCTGCATTCGAACATTCATGTCTAAGTGTAGAGTCCATCTGAAGCCAAAAGGGTCCCGCCATTTGTAACTCACAAGATACCTCCCCCTTGGGTAAAAACTATCTCTCTGCTCCCCATCACCCCTTTGTTAAAAAACAAATTGCGAAGTCTAAATGTTTCCATGCAGTTAGTCTTAAAGTGTGCACAGTGGGCCCCGATACACGAAGGTAAACTTAGATGTTTGGTCTAAACTTAGGCCAAACGTCTGCGTTTACAACTCTGGGAATTCACAAACAATCCGAGTGCGGACTAAAAGATGGTACCTGTAAATGCCCTTTGTGAATTCCCAAAGTCATAACCTTAGACGTTTGGTCTAAGTTTAGACCATAAGTCTAAGTTTACCTTTCTGATTCGAGCCCAGTGTCTTTATCAAGTACAAGTGCCAGTGATGAAGCTAGTTTGCATGGAACAGGATTTCAGGTCCTTTCAGGCAAGAACAGGTCCAAAGAAGTGACACCGTGGTCTGTCTCCTTGGCTGTGATACTTGGGGCTGGTGCTTACAATCCTGATATGTGCGACTGGTACTTACAATCTGGATATGTTTGGGTGGTACTCACAATATTAATGTATGACTGGCACGTACAGTCTGCCCACATGGGGCAGAAACTCTAGTGAGTAAGACCGCACTCTACAGATCTACACTTATTTCTTGCGCTCTCATCTCTGCAGGTGAAACTTCAAGAGTGGCGGCGTCTTCTGAAGAAAGAGGCGGAATATATTCTGGAGTCGAAACTCAAGGAAGAGGAACAATATAAAACCATGAGGGTGAGTGGCTGCAGGGAGTGCTGTGTCTCTGTGTGTCTGTATGTGTCCATGCCCATGTCTTTGTAAGGACACACAGCGGCTGATGAGTGACCCTACAGACTGCGACAAGGGTTCCACCTGATAAATCTACTGACCAGAGTCACTGTGCTTGGATATTGGGGCTGATATCGACAAGGGTCCATCCTAAAATAAATAAAAACAAGAATTACTTTCTGACCTTAAGATAGCACTTACATACTTACATGGTGCGTGTTAGTGTATATGTGCACAAGTGTGGCATTATTTGGCTGTAAATATGTACCAGTGTGTGTGTGCGTGTGCATGTATGCATGTTTATGCTTAGGTGTTCATGTATGGATGGTCCTGGAGTTATTCATGGGAGTGCATGCATGTCTGCACATATCTATATTTGTGTGTTTTTGTGGGCATGGATGAGTTTTCTGTGTATGCATGTATATATTGCGATTCATAGATGCATGTGCTCATATGGGTACATGTGTGTTTGAAGGTTGGGTAAGCTTTAGTTTGGATTTATTGGTTGTGGGTTTGTACTTGCATATTTGAATGCCTGTCTAGGGGTTTTCATATCGCAAAGTCTGGTGGTATTTATGAGTTTGCAAATGCAAATGCATGTGCATCTGTATGTGTGTGTGCGTCTGTGAGCTTGTGTATTCATAGGTCGGGAGTTATACATCATTGAGATTATGTAAGCATCTCTGTGTCAGTATGTATATGTATGGGTGTGCCAATGTGAGAGTGTGGATTTGCGGGGGTTGTGTATGCACGGTCTGGAGATGTTCATCTGTGTTGTACTACGGTCTATGGATATTTGTGCATCTGTATGAGTTTGTGCCTCTGTGAGTTGGTGTATGCGTGGATCTGGAGTTATCTATCCACCCATCGAGCAAGCACGGTGTAAGACTCTTCCTAAACCAAGGATTTAGTAATGTAATCGTGCTCCGGTGTTGTTTATACATCATCAGCCACTGACCGTGGACATTCTCTGTTCTGCTCAATCCTCATTGCAAGGTTTTCCTGCAACAGTCTATTTAATCGGTCATATTTGATGCCTTTATTAGACCTCTCTTACAGGGATAGGACATGGCTGATTGGAATGTCCCAGGATAATTAGTGCACTTAACCCTGTCTCAGGCTGGAAGAAAGGGCAGGCCTGTAACGTGGACGCACAACTAGCAGAGACACACATTTATCACCGCTCTGACACGGCCGCTGGTCGCGATATTTAAGTGTTGCATAGGGGTGTCTGTAGTGATAGAGTTAACAAGGGTGTCATTGCCATAAACATTTCATGGTAAGTGTTTAACTCACAGTTTTTCCTAAAATACACTCTTTACTCTGCAATGATTGTTACCTCACATGTCACTATGCCGCCTGATAGTACTGACAACTGAGTGACGCGTTCATTGCTGCAAAGTGCTTGTCACCAGATCATAGCCCTGCACAGGCACTGCCAGACCATAATCAATCAATCAATCAAAACATTTGTATAGCGCACTACTCACCCGGGGGGTCTCAAGGCGCTGGGGGGGGGGGGGGGGGGGGGCGCTACTGTTCAAATAGCCAGGTCTTGAGTTGCTTTCTGAAGGCGAGGTGGTCTTGGGTCAGCCGAAGGCGGGCGGGGAGGGAGTTCCATGTCTTGGCTGCCAGGTAGGAGAAGGATCTTCCTCCGGCGGTGGCTCTGTGGATGCATGGCACGGCGGCGAGGGCGTGGCTGGTTGATCATAGCTGGCGTGTGGGCGTGTAGAACGCCAGGCGGTTGTTGAGGTACTTGGGGCCCAGGTCGTGGAGGGCCTTGTGTGCGTGGGTGAGGAGTCTGAACGTGATCCTCTTGCTGACGGGGAGCCAGTGCAGGTCTATCAGGTGCCTGGAGATGTGGTTGTGTCGGGGGATGTCCAGGACGAGTCATGCGGAGGCGTTCTGTATGCGCTGGAGTCTTTTCTGTAGTTTGGCTGTGGTTCCGGCTTAGAGGGTGTTTCCGTAGTCCAATCGGCTGGTGACGAGTGCCTGGGTGACTGTCTTCCTGGTTTCGGTGGGGATCCAACGGAAGATCTTACGGAGCATGCGCAGGGTGTTGAAGCACGATGAAGAGACGGCGTTGACTTGTCTGGTCATCGAGAGGGAGGAGTCCAGGATGAAGCCCAGGTTGCGTGCGTGGTACGTAGGTTTGGGAGTGGTGCCCAGGGCAGGGGGCCACCAGGAGTCGTCCCAGGCGGAGGGGGCTGATCCCAGGATGAGGACTTCATCCACTCAGCGACGTCTTTCATCCCTTCGTGTAGGCTGGCTCTGGCGGTGGCGGCGTCGTTGGTGAGGGAGAGGATCAGCTGGGTGTCATCGGCATAGGAGATGATGTTGAGGTTGTGTTGGCGTGCGATGTCTGCGAGAGAGCTCATGTAGACGTTGAAGAGGTCGGGCTGAGTGATGATCCTTGTGGTACGCCGCAGATGACTTCGGTGGCCTCGGATCTGAACGGGGGGAGGCGGACTCTCTGGGTTTTGCCGGCGAGGAACGAGATGAACCACTCCAGTGCCTTCTCTTGGATTCCGATGTTGCTGAGGCGCTGTACTAGGGTGCGCTGGCAGACAGTGTCGAATGCCGCAGAGAGGTCCAGGAGGATGAGGGCATCTGTTTCCCCGTTGTCTAGCAGGGATCTGGTGTCATCGGTGGCTGCGATCAGGGCGGTTTCGGTGCTGTGGTTGGCTCGGAAACCGGACTGCGATGGGTCGAGGGATCCGTTCGTCTCGAGGAAGGCGGCGAGCTGTCTGTTGACTATCTTCTCGATAACTTTGGCAGGAAAGGGGAGGAGCGAGATGGGGCGGAAGTTCTTGAGGTCGGTGGGGTCCGCTGTTGGTTTCTTCAGTAGGGCGCTGAGCTCTGCATGCTTCCAGCTCTCCGGGAAGAAGGCGGTGGTGAAGGAGACGTTGATGATGTCCCGGAGATGGGGTGCAATGATGGAGTCGGCTTTGTTGAAAACGTGGTGGGGGCAGGGGTCGGTTGGTGATCCGGAGTGGATGGTGTTCATCGTTCGGGTGGTGTCTTCGGTGCTGCTAGGGGTCCAGTTGCAGATGGTGGTGGTGGGGGGCGTTGGTTCGGTGGTTGGGCGCGCGGTTGGTGTGCCGAAGCTGTTGTGTATGTCGGTGATCTTGCGGTGGAAGAATGAGGCGAGTGAGTCGCAGAGGTCTTGCGAGGGGGTGATGTCGTTGTCTCCGGCGTTGGGGTTGGAGAACTCTTTGACGATGCTGAAGAGTTCCTTGCTGTTGTGGGTGTTGTTTTCCAGTCGTTCTTTGAATGTTGACCTTTTGGTGGTGCGGATCAGCTGGTGGTGTATGCGGGTGGCGTTCTTGAGGGCAGTCATGTTTTCTGTGGTTTGGTCGTGGCGCCAGGCTTTCTCGAGGGTGCGGCAGTTCTTCTTGGAGCTTTTGAGTTCGTCGGTGAACCAAGAGGCTTTCTTGCTGCTGGGTCTGCGGGGGGGGGTCTTCAGAGGTGCGAGGTCATTAGCGCAGTCGGTGAGCCACTAAGTGAAGATGCGGGCTGCTACGTCGGGGTCCGTTGCGCTGACGGGGTCCGTTGCGCTGACGGGAGGGTTCCGTCTGAGGGAGGTGGTGAGCTGGTCTGTGGTGATCCTGATCCAGCTCCTGCGGGGAACCTGTTGCGGGTGGTGGTGGGTCGTGGTTATCCTGAAGCTGAAGTGGACGCAGCTGTGGTCAGTCCAATGGAGTCCGGTGGAGTGGCTGAAGGAGATGTCCTTGCTGGAGGAGAAGACTGGGTCGAGCGTGTGGCCGGCGTAGTGGGTGGGGGTGTCGACCAGTTGCTTGAGTCCGAGGTTGGCGAGGTTGTCCAGCAGGGTGGTGGTGTTGCTGTCATTGTTGTTCTCCAGGTGGAAGTTGAGGTCCCCCAGGAGGATGTAGTCTGAGGAGACGAGGGCGTGCGGGCTAATGAAGTCTGCGATGTCTCCGCTGAATTGTGTGCGTGGTCCCGGGGGTCTGTAGATGAGGGTGCCTCTGAGGGTGGTCTTTGGGTCGGTGTGTATCTGGAAGTGGAGGTGCTCGGCGGCTGTGAACGTGTCGTCGTGGTTTGTCGAGATGCGGAAGATGTACTTGTGGACGATGGCGATGCCTCCTCCGGTCTTGTTTACGCGGTCCTTCCGGGCGATCTTGTATCCGTCCGGGATGGCTATGGCGGGTGCAGAGGAGGCGTTCATCCAGGTTTCCGTGAGGAAGGCGACGTCTGGTGAAGTTGTGTCGAGCAGGTTCCAGAGTTAGACGGCGTGTCCGTGGACGGAGCGGGTGTTGAGCAGGATGCACTTGAGGTGGTTGTTGCTGGTTCTCGTCGCTTTCACAGGTGCGGTGCAGGGCCGGAGGCAGGTGAAATAGCAGGCTTGGCAGGTGAAGGGTCCGTGGGTGCGTTTCGGGGTGGCTCGATAGCAGGCGGGGTTCAGGCCGGGTTTGAGTGCGTTGAGGGTGGTGGCGTCGTAAGTCCATCGTGTGGGTCGGCAGACAAGGGGGCCAGGGGTCCTGGCGCGGTCCAGGCGCGGACGCCTCAAGGGTAATGATCATGTTGGTTGAGGTCATTTGCCTCTAGTGTCCTGGGGTCTGTCCTACTATAGCTCAAAACTGAGCCAAGGACATCCCTTTCTGCACTTGATTCTCACGATAGTGAGATCGAGCAGTCAAAGTCTTTTCACTGAAGTAGAGGGCGAGGCAAGCATTCAGAACTAAACAGTCAACCTAAAGACACAATAATGTAATGTCTACCCCTGCTCTTATTTTTAGTAAGAAATAAAGTCATTTTAGGGTTGCAATGTACAATCCCCCAAAAAGTTTAGCGTCATCTCTGGTGCCCTTTACCCTCTATAGGAGTTCTAATGTCTATACTATGTCAAGAAGTCAAGCCCCTTTTCAAGAAATCTTACAATGACACCAGCAAACTCAAGAACTACCATCCCATCTCTCTGTTCCCCATTTCCACAAAAGTCCTCAAAAAGGCCATCAACCATCAACTCGAGATCAACAATCCTCTTGACCTTTCCCAATCTGGATTCCGCACGACCACAGCACTGAAACCGCCCTGATCGACGCCACTAATGACATTAGATCCCTGCTCGACTGGGGAGAAACAACAGCCCAGATCCTTCTCAACCTCTCAGCAGCATTCAGCACTGTATCCTACCACAACCTATACCCGATCTGTTCCTGTTTAGGAAGGCTCTAAAAACCTTCCTATTTTCCACAGTTTAAACTCTTTTCTGTTGGAGTCTTCCCAATGTTTGTTGTGTCGTGTCACCATCTCCTTAGCGCTGGGACGCCTCTTGGCTGCGGCATCTGTGCGCTCTATAAGATTATATAACATAACATAACATAACATAACAACCTTATCAACAGGCTTTATCACATCAAAACCTAAGGAGATTATCAAGCCTGCCGCGATCCGTATATCGGATGTGGCAGGGGCGGTACTGCCTCACCCGGCAGGAAGCTGCTTGGCATTTTAGTGTTTGTGCCTACAGCCTTCCTGCCGTCGGTTCACTTACCTTCTACTTCCAGGTCATTACACGCCATGTTCAGCCTCCTCAGCTGTGTTTTCATCGGCTTTCTCTCTTGCTTTACGGTATCGTGCGTGGCCGTTCCCGCTCAGCTCCTGAACATCCCTGCAGAGACAAGAAAGGAAAACCAGGACATTCAAAGGACCACATTTTCCAGTCTCCTTGGTGGTAACACACTCTGCGTTTAATTGATGATAATTTCTGCATGAAACTACACTTATCAGATCACAGTACTCAGCCTCAGGAGTCCGCCATTCTGGCACATGGTGGTGATAATCCTAAGGACAAAATGTAAGAGCCATAATAATGCTTGTCTCTAAAACACTAAAGAATTAAGTCCACGGAAACTTACTAAGGCTCTATATATTTTTAGGCTGCGCTGAGCCAGCGCATGCGCTGCGAGAAATTTAGTGAGTGGCTTTTGAAAGTGCTTCTACAGGCTCTTCCTGGCCTCAAGCTTGCGTGCGCGCGCACGCGCGCAGCCGCCATGTGGGTTTCTGTCAAGGCACATTATGCCTTGTGTGCCTCTCACGGGGGGTGGCGGGTGTTGGGTGGTGGGTGGGGGGTGGAGGAGGTGGGGGTGTGAGTGTGTGTGTCTGTCTGTCTGTCTGTCTTTGTGTCTTTGTTTTCCCCCTGACTAGAAATGCCAATGGTGAGGTTTGCTTGGCTCGTACATTTTTACACAAAGATCTTCCCCGACCCTACACTTTAATGAATTTGCATAGGCAGCAGAGAACACTTGACATTAACACTATTAGGGTGTTTTTTAATTTACATTCCTTCCCATCCGGAATCCACTCGGCGCCCGTGCCCGGAGTTCAGTGGTGAAGATGCGCATTCACTCATAGTGTGTTGCATGGCACGTGATTTTTCTGAACACTAGCATAACTTTGTAGGCTACGCTTTGGTTGTTGAGTTTGGACGCTATTTATACTATAGATGCCTTTGGACTTTTCCTTGCCTGTTCTACACTTGCATGTGATTACAATGAGGCATTATGGGACTTACAGTCCCACTTGTTTCAACATGCTATTCATGAATTGGCACTTGAGATCCTAAACACACATTATGTGTCACATTTCGAAAGTCTGGCATATGTTCTATTGACCTTAAGCTTCAATCGCGCCTACTTGTTTATATTTAACTCGGCATTGAGCAGCCATGCATTTTATTTCAATTACAAGTGTGTTTTACGGCTTTAGCGTTGAGCGGTTTCTATGCTAATTAAGGGATCAGCTGTACTTAATCCTATCTCCCTGACGCCTCATGTTTACGCAGCACGCTTCATTTTTAAATGTTATATGAAAGGGGTTTGCGCAATTTTTAAAGATTTATGACGACAGCAGATGTTCTTATATAATGAAATCGATACATTTCCACTACAATTGTCAATTCTATACATTGCATGTATATTTCAGTGGTCCAATGATGCACTTTGCAGTTAATGGATTTATGTTAAATGCACTATGCGTTTTTATAATTGCGTAGTTCTTATTATGACCACTTATTTTACCGAATGTTTTTCACGTGTATGTATTTTGCGTGCACTTTCTCTCAGTTTTAATCCATGTGTATCTGTTTTCAAAAAGTTGGAACCAAGATCTGTTTTCTATGTCTATGATAGTGACATAGTATAAATGTTCAAAGTAAATGGCGCTCACCAGATTGAACAAGCATTGGCATAGCCAATAGGTCTCGCTTTTGGGACCTTATAGGTGTTTAACCATGCAAGAGTTAATGTTGTTTCACCAAGGATATTGTGCCGCATAACTAAATACTTATAAGGTCCCAAAGGCGAGACCTATTGGCTATGCCAATGCTTGTTGTATTATGTTTTTGACCTTTTTTTGACTAGAAGAGATACACAGTTGGAAATTGTATATAGAAGTTCGTTTTACCTTTGATTCCATTTTTTCTACTTTTCTAGTCTGTAGTTTGAGCCTTCTATTGTCCCACAGACAGAAGGCTACAAGGTATACTTAACTCTCACACATGTACATAGGATCTATGGTGTTCTTGATTCCTGTTGCCACATAAACCTTTATTCTCTATTCTTATTCCCTTACATTGTATAATACTTCATTATATGCAGTCATTTGCCTACTTAACGGAAGAGGGGATTTACTCAGGTTTTCTTACACTAGTAATAAGCAATATAGACACGTGCTGTTTAGAACCTATCGTAATAGCAGATTCACTGATTGCAACTTCATTTCCTTTTTACTCAGAAGGCATATAGAATATATCTGGATAACATAAACATCTCTGCACTGACTCCGTAGGACCTGTGACCTTTGTCTTTCCATCCCCTCTTCCCCCATTTAACCTAGATTGCCTTTGACTAGTGTTGGGCTGTCTCGGTGGTGGGTAAAGTTGGAAACTTACCTCGGGAAATCCCTATCGCTGGTGTCAAAACTAAGGTGAGATCTGGCAGAGATGCTGTCAAATGGATCTCATCCTCCCTCACCGGAAGACGCCAGAGAATCCACCTACCACCTTTCACCTCAGAACCAAGAACATCATCTGCGGCGTCCCTCTGCCCTTCTCTGTTCAACATCTACATGACTCCCTAGGCCAACATCAGCATAACTCACCGAATAAACATCATATTATACGCTGACAACACCTAGCTCATCCCCCGACTATAAGAAGACCCCTCCACCATGAAGGCCAACTTCCAAAGATGCAGGATTGGCATCGCCTACTGGATTAAAAAAAACTACCTAAAACAACACAGACAAGACGGAAGTTATGATCTTTGGGAACAGCACCTCTCCTTGGAACGACTCCTGGTGGCTGAACAAACTAAGAACAGCACCCGCTCCAACCGTTCAGGCTTGCAACCTTGGCATCTTCCTGCCCCCCCTCATTTAAATTCTATTGTGCTAGTCACATCCACTCACACTTGACTTCAGCCAGTCTCCACTCAGCCTGTCTCTGGGTCTTTGACTGTCTCTGCCTGTGGTGGGTGCGCTCCCTTGCACTTTCTTCATGGATCTAACTTCTCTGCAGCCTCACAAATTCTGCCCTCCCCACAGTTTGTAAGGTGTCTGAGGACAGGGGAGGGGGCAGGAGTGGGAGAAGGATGTAAGACAGTAAAAGTGAAGGTAGTAAGAGGCTGCAGTTCAGAAATTAGGAGAAGCACGCAAGTGTTCTGATTTTTTAAAGTAGCTATTAACCCCTCGACCCTCCCCCTGAACTTTTTAATATCTAACCAGCTTTTGTGTCTTTGCTTATGACAGGACAAGTTAAGAACTGAGAAGAATAACATTGAATCTGGGTTTGAAAAACTGCGGCAACTCCTGAAAGAACACGAGCAAACACTTTGTGAAAAACTGGAGGAGATGGAGAAGAAAATTACCATGGTAGAAAATGCAAATATCACCAAACTGTCCAATCAAATCACCTCTCTCAACGCCTTGATAACAGTAATAGAAAAGAAGTGTGAGGAGCCTGCATGGGAACTCCTGAAGGTGAGATATCAATCAATCAATCAATCAATCAATCTACTTGGATTTGTAGAGCACGGCTAATCACCCGTGAGGGTATCCCGGCGCTGGGCTCTTGCTGGGATCAGTTGAAAGCCAGGTCTCGATTCCTTTTCTGAAATCAGGGAGAGAGGATGATGTTCGGAGGTGCAGGCGAGGTCGTACCAGGACTTTGCAGTGAGGTAGGAGAAGGAACGTCCTCCACTGTTGCTTCGGTGGATGTGGAGTGAGGGAGAGGGAGGTGAAGGGCAGGTGTCTGGAGGGTTTGTGGAAGTTCAGGCATTGGTTGATGTATGCTGGTCTTTGGTCGTGGACGGCCTTATAGACGTCGGTCAACATCTTGAATTGGGATCTTTTACGGATGGGGAGCCAGTGGAGGTTCCTGGGGTGGGGGGATGTGGTTCCTCCCGGGGAGGTCCAGGATGAGTCTGGCAGTTGAGTTCTGTATCGTCTGGAATCCATTCAGGAGTTGGATGATGAGTCCTGCGTAGAACGGGTTGTCGTAGCCCAGCCAGCTGGTGACTAGAACTTGAGTGACCGCTTACCTGGTGTTGATGGGGAGCCATCTGAAGATCTTTTGGAGCATGTGGAGGGTGAGGAATCAGACGGAGGAGACTGCATTGATCTGGTCTTTCATGGTGAGTTTGCTGTCCAGGGTGATGCTGAGGTTGCGTGTGTGGTCTGTCGGTGTGGGTGTGCGTCTGAGTTAGGAGGGCCATCAGGTGTCGTTCCACAGTGAGGTGTTATTCCCAGAATATCAGCACTTTCGTCTTATCCATGTTAAGCTTCAGGCAGATGGTCTTCATCCAGTCAGTGACGCTCGTCATGCAGTTGTGGGAGATGGCCCTGGTGGTGGAAGGGTTTTCTGTGAGCGAGAGGATGGGCATCGTCTGTGTAGGATATGATGTTGAGGCCGTAGGTTCTGACGATGTCGGCCACAAGCGTCATGTATGTGTTGAACAGGGTGGGGCTGACTCGAGCCGCCGTGAAGGACGCCGCAGATTATGCTCTTGGGTTCCGAAGCGGAGGGTGGTTGGAAGATCTTGTGGGTTCGTCCTGTGAGGAAAGATGTGATCCATTTGAGGGTGTCTGCCTGGATCCAGATGTGGTGGATTCTTTTGATGAGGGTGTCGTGAGAACGCTGCTGAGAGGTTGAGAGGGATCACAGCCGCTGTCTCCCCACGGTTGAGGAGGGACCTACTGTCATCGGTGGTCAGGGCAGTCTCTGTGCCGTGGTGGACGTGGAAGGTAGTTCAGGAGGTGTCCAGCAGATTGCTGCTCTCCAGGTGCTCTGTGAGTTGGTGATTGATCCCCTTCTCAGGGACTTTGGCTGGGAAGGGGAGCAGAGAGATGGGGCGGTAGTTTTTGAGTTTGCTGGGGTCGGCGGAGGGTATCTCGAGGAGCGGTCTGACCTCTGCATGTTTCCATTGATCAGTAAAGGTGGCTGTGTTGATGAATGCGTTGAGAATAGAGGTGGTGGGGGCAGGGGTCCGTGGGTGCTCCAGAGTGGATGGAGTTCATGGTGGCTGTGGTGCTCTGTGTGGTGAGCGGATGGTTGGGTGTGGCATCAGTTGACATGAGGAGGCTGTAGAGGTCGTTGTTAATGCAACACACCAGGCAATACCAGTGACCGTAATTAACATGGAAATGAAGGAGCAAATTGTGAAAAAAGCTGAGCCAGCATCTTAGAGAATTGAAAATATTTCTGTTCTAAAGCAGTTACTTTTTTCCTGAGACAGATGGCCACTTACGTTTGCGTTCACCGATCTTTTGTTAGGGTGAACAGCTATATAACTAGGCATTTGGAATAAGTAGTGAAAAGTTCACTGTTTTTTTTCCGCCCCAGATAAAGATTGCCACAGAAAACGCTTTAGTTTGAAGAAGAGTGACCATTATATATCACAAGTAACCCTTGGTCATTTTACAGAGTGTGTGACATGAAAGTCCGCAAACTAGATTATCATGAAACCATGAACAGCAACCAAATTCCTCACCAATGTGGCTTATGGTGGGATAGAGGCGTAAACCTCCTTAATCTGTCACTTTTGATAGTGATGCGCTGCTCAGTTAGGTTGATTCGTTTACAACCCAGAAGCTTCCTGAGAAATAGCTCCATGTATAGGGCACTAGAGTGGAAGAAGCAACATGCAATCATTTTGTAAACAAACAGACCAACTGGCACATAAGCGCCAGACTGCTCCCCACTGTTATGCAACAGGGACATCCCTCCGAGGGTGGCAGAGAGCATCCCTCCGAGGGCAACAGGGAGCATCCCTCCGAGGGCAACAGGGAAAATCCCCCCGAGGGCGACCAGGAGCCTCCCTCTGAAGGCAACAGGGAACATCCCTCCGAGGGCGACAGGGAACATCCCTCCGAGGGTGGCAGAGAGCATCCCTCCGAGGGCGACGGGGAACATCCCTCCGAGGGCGACAGGGAGCATCCCTCTGAGGGCGACAGGGAACATCCCTTCGAGGGCGACAGGGAGCATCCCTTCGAGGGTGACAGGGAGCATCCCTCTGAGGGCGACAGGGAACATCCCTCCGAGGGCGACAGGGAGCATCCCTCCGAGGGCGACAGGGAACATCCCTTCGAGGGCGACAGGGAGCATCCCTTCGAGGGTGACAGGGATCATCCCTCCGAGGGTGGCAGAGAGCATCCCTCCGAGGGTGGCAGAGAGCATCCCTCCGAGGGCGACGGGGAACATCCCTCCGAGGGTGGCAGAGAGCATCCCTCCGAGGGTGGCAGAGAGCATCCCTCCGAGGGCGACGGGGAACATCCCTCTGAGGGTGGCAGAGAGCATCCCTCCGAGGGTGGCAGAGAGCATCCCTCCGAGGGTGACAGAGAGCATCCCTCCGAGGGTGGCAGAGAGCATCCCTCCGAGGGCCACGGGGAGCATCCCTCCGAGGGTGGCAGAGAGCATCCCTCCGAGGGCGACAGGGATCATCCCTCCGAGGGTGGCAGGGAGCATCCCTCCGAGGGTGGCAGAGAGCATCCCTCCGAGGGTGGCAGAGAGCATCCCTCTCTGGTTCCACAGCCAGTTCTGAAACAGTCTAAGTTGAAGTAGTTTATAATGACCATGACCTGTCAATGTTGGTACAAACATGTAAATTACCAGTTAATCCAAACACACGTTCAAATGCCATTTCAACTTCTAGGAAAATAATAGATAGTAAAGCTATGTTTCCCTGGGTGACCAATTTGGGAATCAAGCCCACCATCACCAGTGTAGCTAAAAGTTTGGCGTATAGATTTGGGTGAGTGATGAGAAATGAAATGGGACCAATAAGACCCACAGTCCAGGGGAGGCTCATCCGTCTCACAAGAGAGGACCACTCTTGCCCCCTGCTAGAATGATGGACCTGGACCCGTTGATAGGACCTCGCGACTCATTTTAGGATGCTGTACCGTGACCTTTTGATGTAGCCTCTCTTACAAATACAGGAAGATGACTCCTGACCTGGTGATGAACCTCTTGTGTCAGTTGAGGCCGATGGCCCATGACCTGTTGATGAACTCAAACTGTCCTATATGTTTGGGTTATCTGATGATAGTGGTCCTGCGCTTGCTCCTTCCCTCTAAGTCAGTAATTCTACTATCTTAGATTTTCAATAGACAAGACACAGATGTGGGGAGAAGTGCCCTACAACAGAAGACTCCTCTATTCTATAGGCAGCCGACAGCTCCTCTGTTCTATAGGCAGCTGACAGCTCCTCTGTTCTATAGGCAGCCGACAGCTCCTCTATTCTATAGGCAGTCTACAGCTCCTCTATTCTATAGGCAGCCGACAGCTCCTCTGTTCTATAGGCAGCCTACAGCTCTGCTTGCAGGGGTCCTTTCCAGGTTGCCCTCACCTGTGAGGAAGCGGCGGTCAGGCATCGTGGCTCTGGACCTGGTTCAATGTTTACAACTGTGAACCCCGTGTGCGCTG
Source organism: Triturus cristatus (assembly GCF_964204655.1). Taxonomy (NCBI): domain Eukaryota; kingdom Metazoa; phylum Chordata; class Amphibia; order Caudata; family Salamandridae; genus Triturus; species Triturus cristatus. The sequence continues at coordinate 12,354,423 of NC_140579.1, read as the reverse complement.
TAGTTGCTATATTGATTCACATCAAATGACTGCACCTCGGAGACCGCTCTCGAGGACCAGCATTTGTGATATAATACTCTGTGACATCAGAGCTTTTGGGAAGAGCTGAACATAAGGAGGCGCTTAAGTTTGGAGAGAGCCCTGGTGGAGCGGGGCTCTGGGTTCAGCTGTTGGGGGCATTAGCTGGCAAGCTGCATTCTACTCCCGTGTCCCGCTGGTGATTTCGTTGGTCCTCCTGCCGCTGCAGCACCTTCCATCAGTGCAGCGCGGCCGAAGGGGGGACTGCAGCTACCAGGAGCTTTTGCAGGGAAAGCTGCCACCGCCCACACCGCGCCCGGAGGCGCTTAAGTTTGGAGAGAGCCCCCGCGTCGTGGGACCGCGCGCGGGCTAAGCCCGGGCAAAGGGCGGGCCCTCTGTGGCCATCAGTGGCCAGAGGAGGCTGGGCTGGGCCACCCCCCTTGGATTTTCAATCAGGTACTTTTGTATAACTTTGTTCTTATTACTAAGCCACAACTTTTCAGCCTAGGACTTTGGACATTGCACAATATCTGTGTACAGCGGACTACGGACTCCTCTTGTAAGGGGCTTAAAACGAATTAAACTGTCAATAAAAGTAGGGTTGTCCAGCATCACCCAATCACCCCGCTGTGAGCTTATTGGGAGGCAGGGAATAGCGCAGATTATTGTACCATGGCTACCAAACCCAAAACGCGCTCTACCAAGGGGAAACTACGCACACCACTCATTCCTACAAAAATGGGGCTTGACCCCAACACTCCAGTAGGACACACTGCGCCACCAACTGCAATAGATTTAATGCTAAGGAAGGTCATTGGGTTTGTTAATGGGGAGATTGAGCGCACACAGAGGCGCTTATCGATGACACCTACAAATATTCCCCTTACACCTATACAAACCACACCAATACAAACCACACATTTAAACTCTTGTGAAACCTCACATAATGGCAGCCTGGACGTCTCACCTGAAGCTGTCCCTTGTGGCCAACTGATAACAGACGCTGGGCCATTCCCCGATAAGGTTGAAAATAGAACATTCAGAACTAGAAACAGAAGTAAAAAACGGGGCACCAAGAATATACATATCAGAAAACTGAAACCGCCCAGTGGGGGCGGTAAGGCACATACAACAGATGATGAGGTTGTGGAAATAGAAGCTCCATGTCCCTTAATTCCTCCGGGGTGGTTGAACCCTGTAATTGCCGACCTCCAAAAACATCTTGAGGCTTTCATTGTTAGCCAAATAAAACCACTAGTTAGTAAGTTAGACAAAATTGCCAATGAACTGCAAAAACAGGGCAAGACGAAGGAGTCCACAAATTCCAATCTCATTGGAAATGCCACACAAGCAGTGACCACCTTAACACGGCAAATTCCAGCCAACAATAACTGTGTAAGTAATGAGCAATGCTCTATTGTACAAGTCCATGCATTGCCCAAAGCCTCAGCTCACCTTGAGGAAAGAAGTATTCAAAAAGGTGGGAATTATGACACCCATAAACCCCAGATGCAGCCCAATCCAACTCAGACACAGACAGGGAACCTCGCAACTCATAGCCTGAAAGATAATTACCAGGCAGGACGGGAGCGAATGGATAGATGCCCCCCCCCCCCCCCCCCCCCTTCCACGGGTAAATTTACCTCTTGAAGCAAGTCCCTATGTTGTTGAGTTTGCCGGGGTACCTGAACTAAGGATGGGTCAGAAAGAGTCACATATGGAACTTAAAAACAAGATCATTAACTGGTTGAACATACATAGGCCATTACAAGGGGAGGAACCTGGAGAAATCCTACATGTTAGGAGAGCAAATTGGATTGGCAGTAGAAGGAAAGATATTGAAGGGAACTGCATTATTGCAAACTTTAGGAACCCGAACCTAGTGGGGTACATACTGGGCAATCATAATAGGAATGCGACCAGCACTATACGATCCATGCCACTAGGGTACTTCTATCCCAGAAATTGTGTCACTTACCCCTTCTTTCACACACAGGGAAGAAGGGGCAGAGGAGCAGATGGGTACCGGGCAAGGAAATATGAACACAGTGGCCTGCCAATATTAAATCAGGGTGGCCCACAGTGGACAAATAGATTCAGCCCCTTACAGTCCCTGGACGAAAACGATTGACTACCCCAACTAGAGATGCATCAGGAGGGGATGGAAAGAAGGATGTCCACTGATATCAGTGAACTAGCACCCCGGGGAAGTCACCAGCCGAAGGGGCTGGCAGTAACCCCTTTAAAGCAGGGCGGGGAGAAACAGGAGATCACCCCAGTAAGGAGGGATGTAGTCAGACTAAACGCCCAGGGTTCAAATGTTGTGAGGGTGTTAGGGGGAAGGGGGAATATAATGTCCTGGAATATAGCAGGCCTAGCCCGAAAATTTGAAAATGTAGATTAGAGAAACCATCTACGTGGGTTTCATATATTAGCTCTACAGGAGACCTGGGCGGTTAAGTTCCATCTCTATCACTTAGAGGGCTATAAGTGTTTCTTTGTCCCAGCCCAGGAAAGTAGAGCAGGAAGGGCGAGGGGAGGGCTAGTGTTGTACGTGGATATTAATCTTAAGGGAAGATGGACATTACCATCTTGGACATCACACACCCTTCAAGCAGTAACATTCCAAGGGCAAGGGCTGAGGGTACAGCTGTTCAATATCTACAATTCAGGTCCTATAAATGGTAGGAACGCTGTCCTGCAGGAACTAGATGCTAGACTCATCCAAGAAGCTGATCAAAGGAAGGGGGGGGGGAGAACCAATTGTGTTACTGATGGGAGACTTAAATTGCCACCTCTGCCCAAACCTGCTACCGGTATCTGTAGACTGGGCCGTTTGCCCGGTCACGAAGGGGCCACACTTTGAGCATAGCACTGAGGGAACAACACTAACGAAATTAATTGGCACCCACACGCTAGCACACACGATTGATTTGATAGTCCCGGGTCCAGAGGGCACCCTTGTGCCAACTTTTAAAGGAAGAGGATGCTCCTCCATTATGGATTTCATATTGATATCCCCCTTTGCAAAACATTGTATTATAGAGGCCAGTACTAAATGGAGTACCTTTAGTGACCATAATCCCTTGGTTTTAGAATTACTTTACAATGGCCACTTGGAAATGAATAAACAAGTGGATATCAGTCTACGGCCAACAGACCAGGGGAGGCGTTTAACGTGGGCGATAATTAATGCCAGGAATTTTACACAACACTACTTGTAAAAGGTAAAAAGTATGTCGTAGACTGCCTAGACCCTAAGATAGGGGGAGTTGATCTAGTCGCGTCCTTCGGGGAACTGACAACACTGGCTGATAAATTATTAGAAGTAAAAGGTCCTAGAAAGACAGGCACACAGCCAAGATGGTTCGATACTAATTGCTCTCGAGCATTAAGAAATCTAAAATCAAGCCTCAAAGCTAACCCTAGGGACAAAGTTGAAGTGGCCAAGTGTAGACAAATTTATAAAATTAAGATAAAAGAAAGAAAGGCTACCCTACAAGCAGAAGTCTGGGCTGATTTAAGAGAGGCAGGTGAAAACAGGGACTTCACAGAAGTCTGGAGGATCATTAATAGGCCCTGTTTCCAGGATAGTAGTGCCCCGGTCATTAGCACAAAAATCCTCCCTCAACAATGGGTGACTCATTTTGAGGGTCTCTACAACCACTCTAAAGACACAAAACAAGAAGGGGGCTGGGATGGCGCACGGAGTCTAGAAATAGATCTCTCACTAACAGAGGTCATTAAGGCAATTCAAGGGTTGACACCGAACAAAGCTCCAGGGCCCGATGGGACACCCCCAGATTTATACCGAAGTAACATCGACCTGCGGGCGCCAATTTTGACGAGGGTGTTAAACGCGGCCATTAAATCAGGACTCCCGCGATCTTGGTCCACTGCACTAATCGTCCCTATCTTCAAGAAAGGGAATAGGGACAATCCTGAATGCTATAGACCGATATCGCTAATTGACGACTCAGCCAAAATACTTGGGTGGGTGGTTCTGAACCGTCTTATGACCTGGACAGAAGAGCACCACACAATAGCTGACACACAGTATGGGTTCAGAACGGGAAAATCGACTAGTGACCAGTGTTTAAATCTATACTTACTGGTGGCTAAGTACACCAAAGCAAGCAATGGCACCATTTACATGGGATATATGGATCTGGCTGCGGCCTTTGATAACGTGAATAGGAACAAATTGTGGGCAATGATGAATAAATTGGGAATAGACCCGGGCCTCATAAATATTCTGAGAGAGTTGCATTGGAACACCACTGCTAGGGTCCGCTTTAGTGCGGAGGGGGGGTGAACTGACCCATTTCCATGCACAATCGGAGTAAGGCAAGGGTGTATTCTCGCTCCCTTTTTGTTCTCATTGTACATCAATTATCTAGAGACAAGCCTTATCGCCCAGACTGTAGACTGTCCCAAAGTAGGGAAGCGTCAAATTCCGGTACTCCTGTACGCGGATGACGCGGTCCTGCTTGCACGAACACCACGGAGTCTACAATCGCTCATCGATGGATTTGTAAAGTTCTTGGACAATTTAGATCTGTCAGTGAATCTGAGTAAATCATTTGTGATGGTTGCAGGCAAAAGGCCCACCAAGAAATGTGTGTTTAAAATAGGGACCCACATAATGGGCACTGTAAGTACTTTTCCCTATTTAGGCCTTTTATTTGATGGCAAGATCCAGTTTGATTCGCTGATTGAGGAACGCTGTACTAAACTGGTCTCCTCAAGTGGTGCAATATTAAATTTTGCTCGCAGGTTGGGACGCTGGTCCCCAGAACAAGTAATGAGCTTATATGGCTCAATAAGTACTGCAAAGTCACTGTATGGGGCTGAGGTGTGGGGCTTTAGGGATCCTAAATATTTACAGCAAGAGGAAGATAAATTTCTCCGGAGAATCCTAAAGATCCCACAGTCTACCCCAGCGGTAATTGCACACTCGGAACTTGGGATTCCCTACATCACTGACCAGGTGAAGATTAGGCCGGTTATGGCTTGGCTCAGAATTTGGGCCAATCCTGAGGCGGAACTGAGTAGGGAAATTGTTACAGACTGTTTGCAAAGGGATAAGGGGTTGCAAATCCCCTGGCTGAAATATGTTAAAACAACACTAGAGACCATAGACCAGCATACCCTCTTTAGTAATCCGTGTACAATTTCTACGACCCGGAAACCACAAATTAAAACACTGCTGTTGGAAAAATTGGAAACTGTCAGAGCAGCTCCTGCATAATCAAAGCGCACAGTAGCGGCTTATCGCCTGGTCAAGAATGGGGAGGGCATGGAACCCTATTTATTTCTGACGTATAATCAGCAGGACAGGTTTTTAATGTGTCGTTTTAGGCTCAATTTGTTACCTAATATCTGATCTTATCCATCTGGTTTTACTGTAACTATTGAGCAGAAGGGTGCCTGCGGCTGCGACAATAAGTCTCCGCAGGACACCCTTCATTTTGTATTATTGTGTCCATTTTATCGTACCCCTCGGCGCACGTTCTTGGTTGATATTTTAAGAGAGGGAAAATTCCGTCATGCTAAATCCGCACTCCAAAGAGCAAATGACACGCGCACTTTATGCTCTGTAATAAGCTTTTTAAAAGTAGCAGTAAGGTTAAGGAACACAAGAGATTAAGCAATTATGAACATAATATTCCACCTCTTTTGCATGAATTGTATCAGCTTTGTTTGGTGTTTGCTTTTTTATCCCAATGAAGCTCAGAAATGTAAATTACATGATTTTATAAAATGTATTTTTATGATGATTTTTAACCATCGAAATATAGATTCACTGACTGACTATCATAGTAATTCATGACCATCAATGATATTTTAGGGTCGATATGATTCAGAATGTGTAAAAGAAAAATATCTTTCCAGTAAAGATTGACTTTTTTATACCTAAAAAACATATTGTTTCTAATTTACATGGTTCTCTAAAAATTTAACGCTATTTATCTCCATCAGTGCTTTGTGGGTCTTGACTCTGGTCAGAGAGACTCCTGGCGCAGTGACCTGGGTTTCTTACTAGTATTTGTCCTAGATTTTTTAGATGTAGATGAAAATCCGAGAGCTCTAAATCTAGAGCTGGCTTCAGGCACTTCTGACATTTTTTTTATTAGCACGGACTGGTCAGGCTAAAGTCTTTGTCACTCAATCTTGGCAGGAAGAGAGAGTGGATCTGGGTGTGCCTTGACGGAGGAAACTGACACAAAGGCTCAGAAGAGAGGCCTTCCCTCCCGGCTGCTACACAGAACTGCATTAACTCTTCTGGGGATGAAGAATGCAGGAATTGGCTGCGAATTCCCTCCAAGCCTCATTTGTCTCCCCCCAATCCTTTCCATTCACAAAAGTTTGGTCCACTTCAAAGACCTGAAGAAGGTTTCCACAATCTACCTCCCTATCTGGCGGGCTCCCGCCATCCTCCATCATATGTACAATTCACACACAGGGGAACCAAAATGGACTCCTGTCCCCATACATTAAATCACAATAGACACACTCTGTGCTCACCCAAACCCCCATATGCAGCATGCATGTATCATGCACTGTCTCCGTTGGTGTCTAAGCGCTATAGATTACAAAATGTCGCTAAATTGTAACAAAGATCATAGTGTATGAGACCCCATTAGGATGACTCACGTCACTGCAGAGGTCCAAATACCTATATTCAAAGCGTGACATACAGAGTGTTCAGAGGAAGAAACCAGTTTCCATTTGCCGCTCTAGCTGTGTTCTCAGTGTGTGTGATATCACCTGTAGGTCTTGTAAAATGTCTCCTTGACGGGTGGAAATCATTCATGATTTATAATATTATGTGAAGTTCTCCATGTGCTGGGTCATGTGACACAGATTAGAATATAACAGACAATGCAGTGTCATGTGACCCATTCAAAATATCACAGACTGTCATGTGGCCTCATTCAGTAAATCCTACACTGCACTGCTTCATGTGATAACATTCAGAATATCACAGATTGTGTCATGTGACTTGTTTTAGACTAGCAGACTGTGTCATGTGAACTCATTCATATCACCCACTGCTGTGTCATGTGACCAGGGACGTTGATTCTAGGAGTGGGTGGAAAACTCTGCTTTTTTGGCACAGTTTGCCACATTCTGTGCTCTGCTTGGAGCACGGAGTTTGGCAAAAACTCTGCCTGCCGCGAGCTGAGCAGAGTTTGGTGCCCACCCTACCAACACTGCTCAAATATCAATCTGCTCCCATGTATGCGAGTGGGAAAACTAGCTGCTTACATGGGCATTGTGGGCTTTGTGCATCTCTGAAAAGCCAGAAAGCTGTAAAATGCCTGCACCCATCCGTGCCCACTTTCCAGTTCCGGTCTGAAAACTATATGCCCTTCAACGGCCTTTAACGTCTTTCAACGTCCCCTTTCATTCTGGCGACCGAGCTGAAATCAGAATATAAACTTCTGCTTCCACCAGTAACACTGAAGACGGTGCGGAAGTACGGCAGGATTTGCTGTTGCTGTTGTTACAGAGTTGTTACAGAGTGCCATAGCTGTTGGCCCGAGACAGGTTCACCTTCTCCTAATTTATAGGTAAGTGGTCCCCGCTTCCTCCTGATGCAATGCCCCCATAGGCCAATACTTGCTCACATTGGATACGTCGTATTTTTTGTTATGATCTGCTGGTAAATATTATGCGTAGTTTACACAGCATGTCGCAACTTGGACAATAACATCAGAACATTGGAATTCTCTATAGGAGGGTGACGCAGGCAGCGGACGTGTGCGGAATAGGTGCACGACTGTCCCTCTTGCAAATCCTGCTCGTTCTACAGTGGTAACTTTTTACTGCATGAGACCGTTGGTGCTACCAGTAATCCGTGTACACCAGGGGTCTCCAACCTTTTCTGTAGAGGGAGCTACTTCTGATCAGTAAAATCATTGTGAGCTACTAAAGGCCGAGCAACTGGTGCATTGTTCCCAGGGTCCCCCCTAGTACCCACTAATAAAGTACCGTTTGCAAGTGGTCCCTCGGCACAAACCGGATCCAGGAACCTATTTCACATTTATCTCATTATTTCATTACAATTTATAATGCTTCCAGTGAGGGTCTTTAGGCGCTGTCCATAGGCCACAGTCCATAGGAGCTTAAGTCATTTGCCCAGAATCGGAGGATGTCGAGGCTACGCAAAGACTCGAACCTGGATCCCCAGCTTCAAAGTCAGCAGCTCTGGCCCTTATGCCACACCCTCCCAGTCATTCAAATTCAATGAAAAGAAATGTAAAATAATGTTCCTGGCTCCAGTTTGTGGCCAGGAATGGCTCAGATTACTTTATGTATTTAAAAATAAAAGATCCCTGTGAAACGCTGCTTTAATTTACATGATCAGGCCTCTAACATTTAAAAACGCAGGTCTAGAGACTTGAATACTCTACTGAGAATCTAGAGTCCAGCTAATAATTCAACAACACACACTAAGATGGGATCTTGCAAGAGGGGTGGGATACGAACCCCCGAAACACACTGTATGCTCACGTTTCCAGTTATCTCCGGACACTGTAATGAACCAACATACGGCCACGGGACGCTTGCTTATTATCATCCTGAAGTCGTACTGTATTACCATTTTAGTTCTGGTTGGCCTTCTTAGATCGTCTCCGGGTTGCATGGTAACACTTAAATGATGAAGTCTACATTTACCAATCAGAAAATGTATATTTTTGTGCCTCACTCATCTGGCTTCCCGTTGTGATTTTATTTTTCACTCATCTATTGTTTAGCTCTCGACACCCTGTAATTTCATGGCCCGTTTTCATGATGTTTTTTACCATATTCTGAACATCTTCTCGGGTATCTCTTATGTCCGTTTATCAGGTTAATTTTCAGTAAAACATCTTAAGAAAACATTAATCCTGTAAAATAGTTTATTACCATAACTGTTACTTATTTGCAGCGCTTCTCACCCTCGTCTTTGCTACTCCCTGGGCTGGGCATGACGATGAGGCGGTAACAGTAGAGCGACTGAAGGAAAGGCTGCAAGGGATAGAAAATGACCCATCACTGCGTGGCTCCATAATAAAGCCATGCTGTGATTGGCCATGTCCTTCTGTAGAGACAAACCTGCTGCCGTCAAGACTAGGCCTACTGTTCGCCTCTTGAGCCAATCCAGAAGCTGCTTCACAGCATAAGAGCAGCGTGGGGATTGGCTGTAGCAGGCAAAGTCAGCTCTCCTTTGGAGACCAGGGTCGCTGCGTATATGATCCCTGGCTCACTAACATTGTGCGGGTAGGAGAGGCCTTATGTGCGCATGCCGGGTTGGTCATAGGAAGAAATCCATCCATCCTGACATGCGCACTTACACATCTTTAGACCCAGACAATCTTCCGGTGCTGTCTATAATGATGCCACGCCCCCAAGTCTGCTGCTTGCAATGTGCAGCCGGCTCACCGCTAAAATTTAAGCACCGCGACCGGGAATATAAACTGTCTAAATGCATATTAGGGCCCAGGGGGGCAGCAAATACAGGGGGGCAACGCATCCATGGAGAAATTGCACCTGGGTGGAATTACATCTAGTACATCACGACTAGAATTTTGTGATTGTTGCCCCCTTATGTCATGGTTTTCCTCCCTTATGCCAAGACGCATCTCCAATGAGCTAGTGCCTGTATCTTGCCACAGTTACCCCCTATGCCAACAATTGCCTCCAGTCTGCCAGTATCAGTGGTTTTCACAGGTGCCTGCCCATGCCGACAATTGCCTCCAGTATTCCAGCAGTAGAATTTTTCCATAGGTCCCTTTATAAGCCACAAATTACCTTCAGTATGTAAGGGCCAATGGCAGACTAGCAAGCATTACATCATATTCTCACTCACATTTACTCAACCACACTCAATCATTCATTCTCACTCAGTCTACCTCACTCTCACTCATTCGTACTCTGACTCCAACATACTTACTTGCTCTAACTCTGTATCACTCATTCTCTCTCCTACATTCACACTCACACTCACTCCAACTCTTACTCACTCATACATTTTCACTCGTGCTCTCTGACTCACTCACACTCACTGACACTCATCTTCACTTATTCTCACTCCCTTTTAGTGGCTCACACACACTACCTGTCACTGACACTCGCTGTTACTTACACACACTCATGCTCACACGTACAAACACACTCACAAACACACAACCACACTCCGATCCCCGAGCTTGTACCCTACATACATTTAAAAGCATTTTTTATTTGTCATCTGCCACAGAAATACTCATTCTAGATCCTCGTGCCCCATTTTTTATGACACTAACAGTGATTAATAATCTATTATTCACTATTAGTTGAATATAAAATTGTTTGAAATACAAAGGTGGAGCACGGCTCCCATAAGGGCGAGCTGCCTCTGTGTTCTTGGTACTCATTTGGTACCTGTGAAGCCAGAGGTTGCACAAGCAGTGTCAGGGGTCACAAGGGACAAGACAGGAGTCACAGCTGCGACCCCTGGCAATCCCTAAATGATGCCCATGCATGTGACCCTGTTGAGAACATCCTACAATGTGCCAAGTGAGCTCATTCTGAATATCAGAATGTGCTGTGTTTTGTGACTCCATTCAGAAGAACACTGTGCTATGTCATTACAATTCCGAAGATCAGTTTCTGTTATATCTTGTGACCACATTCTGAATATCACATTTTGTGCTTAGTCATGCGATACCCCAGAATGTGCTGTGTCATGTGACCCCATTCACTGTTTTCTAACCATAGATAGTTAAGTGTTTCACTCCTAAAAATACTGCCAAAACTTTAACATCTCCTCTGGAAACTGATTTCACTGTGTTTGTTTCCCTGTTTTTCAGGATGTCAGAAGCACCCTAAGCAGGTAAGGTTGGTTTATTATCCTCCTGTCAGTGTGTAAGGAGCAGGTCTCACTGCTGCAGTGTGTAAACACCACTACTGAGCTCACACAAAGTGTTAAGAAACTTTCAGATCCTCATAAAATCACTTTACATTCTCAAAACAAATCTTAAGTCCTCAGAAACCTCCCCTGCGTCATCCGGAAACTCTCTTAAATTTTCAGAAATCCCTGCAAGTTTTCAGCAAACTCTTTTGAGTCCTGAAATAATTGCCACAGAAATGAGCTGCTGTCCTCACAAAACATATTTGTATCTTTAAAGCCTAACTGGAGTCTGAAGAAAAGTTCCCTGAACATACAGAAAAAGCAAGCCCATTCTGGAAAAGTCCCCCCGGGTTTGCCTCAATTCAGAGTTGTGCAAAAACGAAGTCCTAATGTCCTAACTATACAAACACAAATGGTGGCTCTGCTCACAACAACTGCAGATCCAATTTTCAGCACTATTGTCAGGGATGTTGGATCATACACAATATATCTTCATGTGGGGTAGAGGTGCCACCATGGTACGGCAGGCACCCTGCCACCGAGGGTGTTCACCTGCTTAGGACAATGTCCTTGGCAACAATTATACAAAATAATAAGTACTAGAGCAGACGTAGAAATCCACTCAATAAAAAAAAGGAGTCCTAATATGAATTCCATCAACTTTTTTACCCTTTTTTGTGAAGTTATCTTATGCCATTTGTAGTTTCCACAATGTTCCGTTTATATATCAGTAGGAACGGCCAATATCTGGTCTATACGAGCAAAAGCAGTTGACACGTGTTTCGTCCGTTGGGCTGAGGAAAATATAGGATTGTGCAGAAAAGTAAAAATCAGTACACTGTAAGGAGAGCAAAGTCTCCTGAGTAGTAAAAAGGGAAGTGCAAATAACAACATATAAAAGTAGACCAGTTTAGAATGAAAACTGGTCACCCAGGTGAAACGAGGGAAGTGATTCCATATGTAGCGGAATACAATGAAAAGGGCCAATGTACGAATAGTTGTCCGGTGAATTTCCGGATGGAGTATATTATTCCATTTCTAGGGCCTTGAAAAAGTTACTCTTGTCACTGCTTTAAGCAAGCAGATATTCCGGCCATTCAATACATTATGTATGAGTATGTAACATCCTGTCACGTCCGCAACCTGGCCACTCAGCTGAAACAAGAGCCCCGAGCCACCCATATGGATACCTCTCTGGCATAGGATGAATAAGTGGATGAGTAAAGCTGTCCCCTCCATTTTTTTGGGAGTTTCTGGGCTTCTGTCTCCTACATATATGTCTCTCTAATCCTTCTAATATAGATGTGTGTTCTATACTGTTTCACGAAGGAGTTTAGACCCCTCACATTCCATGTGGCAAATTTAAAATTTCACCCATCTCGTAACATCCCACCCCCCCTCGTTCTCCTCCTCCGCAGACACACCTCTCCACACCATTCCCAAACCCCCGCCAGCCTCAGACACACAACTGATGCTTCAACAACGATAATAACCCAAAACCATATGCGACTCCCATTATACCACCCGGGTAAACACCTTTCAACTTAGCTAGTGTCCTCCCACACGTAATGCTACTCCCACCCACCCAAAAACAGTCTCAATTGAACTACAGTGTGTGTACAATCCCTCTATTGGATATAAACTGGTATTATATCTAAGGGGCAGAAAACAGTCAGATCTCACCCCAGGGGGCGGCTCAATCAGCAGTTCCGCTCCATAATACCCTGAGGTTCTCACACTGGTAGTCGGGTAATCAGTCACACCACAGAAAAGTAGAAACAGGAGAAGGTATGGGAGAAAAACAAGAAGTAAAGTATAATAGAGCCAGGGAAAAAGGGAGGGTTGGCCGCATGGTGGGTGAATGACCCGGGCTCTCTATCAGTGCCACCACCTCATCTTATCACACCTCACTTAAAGTCCGTACAACAATGACTGAGTATCCCAGGGGGAGCCTCAACAAACAGACTAATCAGTCCCGTCGTACTACTGGGTGGCATTCCCCCTCCAGCCCTCCTCATACCTGTCACACCAGGGGCAAGTACAGCATCATTCTTATGCACCTTCAGTGTGGTCCATAAATATGTGTCCATATTCGACCACCTGCTCGCTCGGGTGTTCGTGAGTCCCCAACAGATCCGATTCTGTGCTTGAGGAAGCAGCAGAAGTAACTGCCTCAACTAAGGCCCTGGCTGCTTCTCACTCCTGTCATTGTTTTGCTAGGTCCAGAGTACCCTCAGATTGCACCACCGTTCTCGCAGCAGATCTGGAACAGCGTCTACGTTGGCTTTGTCTCCTTGGAGTAGCCGAGGGGCCTTCTCCCTGCCACAGTGAATCCCGAGCCCGTCCCGTGGATGTCGAAGGCTGACATTCAGCACTATGGACCTCCAGCCAGCCCCAAGTGTTCTCTGGCATTATGATAAAATGAGAACGTCCATCCCGCCGCACCTTCAGTTTGGCAGGGTAAGGCAACATATACTTCAAGCCAATCATTTTTAGCTTTTCTTTGACACTACTAAAGGACTGTCATTGAAATGGGACAGCTCTTGTATAGTCTGGGAATATTCGTATACTGCTATTTACAAATATCGGGTCTCCATGGCTCCGAACCCCTCATAGTAGTTTATCCCGTTCTCTGTGGTTGAGAAATTTCCCTATTATGCTTCGGGGTCGAGCTCCTGGTTGCGGCGGTGGGACCAATGACTTGTGGGCCCTTTCCACCACAAGAAATAGTGTCACGTTTGTGAGTGCCGTCTTAATCCAGTCTTCCATGAAGGTCTCTGGGACATTACCCTCGGCGCCCTCAGAGAATCCCATAAATCATAGGTTACATCTGCGGGACCAGCCCTCCACATAGTCCATCCGTGCCTCCAATCGATTCAAGCAGACCGCCTGGGCGGCCACCGTCACCCTCAATGTGGAGATCTCCCCCTGCACTTCCGTGACCTGTGTCTCCGTTTCCACTGATCGCTCCGCTACCGTGCGAAGGTCGGTGCGGAGGAGGTTCATGTCTATGGCCATGGCTTCGGTTTTGGCCTGAGGCTTCAATTGCTGCCAGAATCTGGGCCCCTGAGGGCTCCATTGCAGGTTGTGTCACCTCTTCAAGAGACTGTGATGTGGTGTTACCCGCTCCCTGTACCATGAACTCGTCAATCTTTGTCTGCTTGCTGCCCCTGCGCAGTTTGTCCTCACCCATGCCACCTTGAGGACCTGCAACTTTCTCTCCCTCAATATCTCCAGGATTTCTGGCGGCAGCGCTGCAGTTGTGGTCGCTCCCACACCTTGTGTGTCTAGAATGAATGCCACCAGTGGTGCCAGTCCAATTCTGCACAGGTAAGCTGTGTGAGGGACTCCAGGATTAGCAGCGGGGTGCAGCAGCACAGAGGATACAGAGTTCCCACCTCCTGGTGTCACCTACAGCTCTGATTCAAATCCAGGGTCCGGTGTTCAGATGCCTGCGCAGGGATCGCACCAGGCAGTCATGTGACTGTGGAGGTCATGTTCCTAGTTCAGAGCTAGTTACCAGCGAAAATCCTACAGGAGGAGAATGTCAGGGTCAATGGCAGGTTGCAAGTCACACAGCCCACTCACCAGTCAATGGGACCGGCCACCAAGAGTGTGGGTTCACGTCCAGTCCAGTTCACCTCCACGCTGCCAAGGCTGACTGCTAGTCTCCTCTCGCTCCTCTGCACGACCCTCAATCCCGGGGTGGGGCGAATAAACAACTGCTGGCAGCCTCTCGCTTGTGTGTGCAGCCACATTTATTATACCCTCCAGGCGTACCCCTGCACAGCACCTGGAGGGGGGGAGTCCACAGAAAAGCTCCACCTCAAGCACCAAGAGTCCACCAGGGCCACCACCGGATCCGTCCCCAGCATCCTACCGAGGGCCCCTTGCATCAACCAGGGCGCACCGTTGTCGCGGCTCATCTCCACCACGGCGTGTAGGAGTGCCTGCAATGTCCAGGGGATCAGCGGTCAGTCTCTCTTGCGGTCGGCCTCAGGAGGGGGGTACATCAATGCAGCCACCATGTTGGGGGGTCTCTCTGTGGCGAGGCAGTCTTCAAGAGGGGAGGCGTGCCGGGGCTCCGTTACAGGCTGCAGGTTCTGTCAGCAGGCCGGCCCCACCACTATCATGGTATCAGCCATCCCGCTTTACCGCCCACACTCCGTTCACCTCCTTGCGGCAGCTCCCCAGGTCCTCCCCACAGCTTCGGCAGGTCACCTGGTCTCCAGCAGAGAGGTAGTGACTTGTAGGCCTCTCCTCGGTTTGTGCATCAGCGCGTTGCAGACAGCTCTGGGGTGTCACTATTTCCATGCCCCCTGGCGCCGCCCTATCCGGAGATCAATTTCAAGATTTTCAGAGTCGAGGGGGCGGCAGGAGGATGGAGTATGCCTGTGTCTGGGCTGAAGCTCTCTTTTAGTGCTGCCTCCCGGCCATCTTGTTGGCCACGCCCCCCAATCTTATCTATTATTAATAAAATGAATGGCCATGCTGATTCTATGAATCCACCAGAGGCTAAATGAACAGCTAGATCCTATGGATGCCGGAGCCAAAGATGAAAAGAAGAATCCTAAGAAGTAACAGTGCCTCGAGGTTACAGCGTGTAGTGACATGACTTCTCCTCTCTGCAGAGGTAGTAAGGGACACTAATCATCTACTGAGGCCGACTTGCGCTCCAAGTCCAGTCTACTGACATCTCTTACAGATCTGAGCCATTCTGATACCTTTGGGGGGTCGGGAGTAATTGATTTCTTACAGATTTCCGTTCTTGCTGGCGATATCAGAAAAAATATCAAGTGAGGCCTGATCCAAGTTTAACTCATCCCAGTACGGGCACAAGTCCATCCCAAATCGGATCAGGCAGGGGCTTACCTTAACTTCGCAGCCAATAATTTATTGAAACGCCTGACTTACATACCCCCAGAAGAAGGCAAATAAAGGTCAGTCCACAAACATGCGTATATCACCCGCCTCTGTGTCACCGCACTTCTAATATTTTAATGGTTCCTATGTGATCTTAGCCAACTTTTTTTATGAGATCCTGGCTCCCCTGGATGCCCATATAAAGCTGCCGATCCTCCCTTGCTTCGGTCTCCTCCGGAGCTTCTCTCATGAGATCCTGGCTCCCCTGGATGCCCATATAAAGCTGCCGACCCCCCCTTGCTTCAGTCTCCTCTGGAGCTTCTTTCATGAGATCCTGGCTTCCCTGAATGTCCATATAAAGCTGCCGACCCTCCCTTGCTTCAGTCTCCTCCGGAGCTTCTTTCATGAGATCCTGGCTTCCCTGAATGTCTATATAAAGCTGCCGACCCTCCCTTGCTTCAGTCTCCTCCAGGGCTTCTTTCATGAGATCCTGGCTCCCCTCGATGCCCATATAAAGCTGCTGACCCTCTCTTGCATCAGTGTCCTCCGGGGCTTCTTTCGTGAGATCCTGGCTCCCCTGGATGCCCATATGAAGCTCCTGACCCTCCCTTGCTTCTGTCTCCTTCTTTCATGAGATCCTGGCTCCCCTGGATGCCCATATAAAGCTGCCGACCCTCCCTTGCTTCAGTCTCCTCCGGAGCTTCTTTCATGAGATCCTGGCTTCCCTGAATGTCCATATAAAGCTGCCGACCCTCCCTTGCTTCAGTCTCCTCCGGAGCTTCTTTCATGAGATCCTGGCTTCCCTGAATGTCTATATAAAGCTGCCGACCCTCCCTTGCTTCAGTCTCCTCCAGGGCTTCTTTCATGAGATCCTGGCTCCCCTCGATGCCCATATAAAGCTGCTGACCCTCTCTTGCATCAGTGTCCTCCGGGGCTTCTTTCGTGAGATCCTGGCTCCCCTGGATGCCCATATGAAGCTCCTGACCCTCCCTTGCTTCTGTCTCCTTCTTTCATGAGATCCTGGCTCCCCTGGATGCCCATATAAAGCTAACGACCCTCCCTTGCTCCAGTGTCCTCCTCCTTTCATGAGATCCTGGCTCCCCTCGATGCCCGTATGAAGCTGCCGACCCTCCCTTGCTTCGGTTTCCTCCGGGGCTTCTTTCATGAGATCCTGGCTCCCCTGGACGCCCATATAAAGCTGCCGACCCTCCCTTGCTTCAGTCTCCTCCGGAGCTTCTTTCATGAGATCCTGGCTCCCCTGGATGCCCATATAAAGCTGCCGACCCTCCCTTGCTTCAGTCTCCTCCGGAGCTTCTTTCATGAGATCCTGGCTCCCCTCGATGCCCATATGAAGCTGCCGACCCTCCCTTGCTTCGGTTTCCTCCGGGGCTTCTTTCATGAGATCCTGGCTCCCCTGGACGCCCATATAAAGCTGCCGACCCTCCCTTGCTTCAGTCTCCTCCGGAGCTTCTTTCATGAGATCCTGGCTCCCCTGGATGCCCATATAAAGCTGCCGACCCTCCCTTGATTCAGTCTCCTTTGGAGCTCCTTTCATGAGATCCTGGCTCCCCTGGACGCCCATATGAAGCTGCCAACCCTCCCTTGCTTCAGTCTCCTCCGGAGCTCCTTTCATGAGATCCTGGCTCCCCTCGATGCCCATATAAAGCTGCCGACCCTCCCTTGCTTCAGTCTCCTCCGGAGCTTCTTTCGTGCGATCCTGGCTCCTTTGGATGCTCATATAAAGCTGATGACCCTCCCTTGCAATTTCTGCAAAAGCTTTTTGTGTAAAGGAAGTGGTTTAGTGTTAAACAAGACGATCACCTTCGGAAGAACCAGCTTCTTAATGGTGTTCACCCTCCCATAGATACCGAGGGGCAGATTTTCCCTCCATCTTGTAAGGCGAGCATCTTTATCACGGTGTGGCTTGAACATAAAATACCTTTGAAAAGCCTTTGGCAACACAGGAACAGTTTATTTAATTAAACATAGCTGCTGGGAGAACAGTTACAGACACAGGGTCGGAGGAGTGTCTGAAATTACAATCAATCTGTAGCGTTCCTATATACAATTCATTATAGGCAATAAAAGGTTTCTAGAGATCCTTGTGGGGAGAGGAATGTAAGTTGCTCCCTCTAGATTCATACATTAATTTTAATTGATAATCCAGGTGGGCCTCGACCTTGCAAGGACAAAACGCGGCCAGTGGTTAAAGTGTCCAGATGTCTGCCACAGGGAGCACGTGATCACTGCGTGTGCTGTGTTCTAATTTGCTCTATGTCCCTAACTCATGTGGCATCTGACTTTATGGTGTTTTTGGAGCACGCGTGCCCCCTCCAGCCATGCTCGCTTTATTTGGGCCAACCTCCCTTAACAATTGTAGTGTCTCTTCACTAATCTGTGAGATTGATCTCGGATTCCCCGTTCATGCATTTGTCTGCCGGCTACGTGCCACTTCACCTGTGGCCTGTCAATCAGTAACCTTGGGCCTCGGTCTCAGTGCTTGCCAGGCTACGTATATGCGAGTCGGGTTGATGCGGCGTTCACATTGGGTGAATTTGTTAACAAGGACGTGATTTTGTTCACATAAATAAACGTATCATTTGTCATATCAGCATCGATTTTTTCCTAATTGACAGTGGGATACCTTAGTTAAGTTTTATAGATATTTCCTCCAAACTCTGAGTTACGATGCTCCCATGATTCCTAATCTGGTTTCTGGTTTGAAGCCCGACCCTGTCTTTAGCCCATGTCATAATCTCAGTCTTCTCTTATTGATTAGATACCCTGACAGACTCCCAGAATCTCTGGAATGCGTCTCAAGCTGTGGAACACAGAGCTCTGGCTTCGATGCACACAGAACTATGTCATCAGCATGCAGTGCTAGTCTGGTTGGTAACCCTGCAGCTTCAAAGGGAAGCATGGTCTAATCCTGCCGAATCATCTGGGAAAAGGGTCCAATATATACACAGAACAGAATTGGCGACAAAGGACACCGCTGTCTAGTTCCCCTGGATATCTGAAACAAAGCTTTAAGATCGCCATCCAAAATCTTAGCCGCCGGCACCTTATATAGCATTTGCACAACTTCGGTAACATTGCTGCGGAAACGATAATCCTGCAATACCTCCCAAAGATAGAACCAATCAACCGTATCAAATGCTTTAGCAGCATCAATTCTTGCGATTGTCAACAGGAGATTAGAGGCCTCGGCCATATCATTCGCACCGATAAGTCACTGGGTTAATTCATACAGCTTCCTTCCAGGCACAAACCACTTATGATCGAAATGGATCAACTTTGGAAGGACATCTGACAACCTCTTAGCCAAGATTCCTGTAATCATTTTGTAATCACAGTTCAACTAAGATAGAGGTCTGTAGGAATCCGCTAACCTAGCATCTTTACCCTGCTTAAGGATCATAACTACAGGTGCCTCTTATTAGGAAGGTGGAATTTAACAGCCTTCCAGAGAGATCTCATTAAAATAAGATAGCCAGAAAAAGAAAGAGGATTCAGATGGGATCCCGCCTGGGCCTGCTGCTTTCCCTTTACTGAGCCTCCTAACCTGTTCCCTTATCTCTCCCTCTGTGATCCCCTCTGGGCCTGCTGCTTTCCCTTTATTGAGCCTCCTAACCTGTTCCCTTATCTCTCCCTCTGTGATCTTTCCCCTACGGCCTAAAATCTGCTGTTCTGTAAGACGTGGGAGTTTTTGTTTGCAACCAGTTTTTCATTACTAATCGGTCTGGGTTCATATCTTCCTTATATATCCCACTAAGGCTCTTCAATATCTTAGTTGTAGAGAATGGTGCCAAGGTTTACACCGGCAGGGATTGGATGTGACAATGTTGTATTGTGGGTGCTGTCGGGAATTCACGTGGACCTCAGGTAAGAAGGTATTTATTAAGTATATGCACGAGACCCCTCCAGGAGCAGATGTAACCTTTCTCTGCCCCCCTCACTGAGCTAATGGCGCTCCCAGAAGAACCACGCAGAGGCACTCCATAGCATCACATGAAGCGTGCTGGTATCACTGAGCTAACTATAGCTCCTAGAAGACCCATGCTGAGGCACTCCATAGCATCACTTGAAGCGCGCTGGTCTCACTGAGCTAACTATAGCTCCTACAAGACCCATGCTGAGGCATTCATAGCATCACATGAAGCGTGCTGGTATCACTGAGCTAACTATAGCTCCTAGAAGACGCATGCTGAGGCACTCCATAGCATCACATGAAGCGTGCTGGTATCACTGAGCTAACTATAGCTCCTAGAAGACCCATGCTGAGGCACTCCATAGCATCACATGAAGCGTGCTGGTATCACTGAGCTAACTATAGCTCCTAGAAGACCCATGCTGAGGCACTCCATAGCATCACATGAAGCGCGCTGGTCTCACTGAGCTAACTATAGCTCCTAGAAGACCCATGCTGAGGCACTCATAGCATCACATGAAGCGCGCTGGTCTCACTGAGCTAACTATAGCTCCTAGAAGACCCATGCTGAGGCACTCCATAGCATCACATGAAGCGCGCTGGTCTCACTGAGCTAACTATAGCTCCTACAAGACCCATGCAGAGGCACTCCATAGCATCACATGAAGCGTGCTGGTCTCACTGAGCTAACTATAGCTCCTAGAAGACCCATGCTGAGGCACTCCATAGCATCACATGAAGCGCGCTGGTCTCACTGAGCTATCTGCCTTAGAACACCCACATCCTGTCATAAGATGTTAAAGGTACTTTTGGATATCGTTAGAGCTTTGACTGTTGTGTATGAACAGTAACTGTTGGAAAACGAGGCAGCCTCTGTGAGGCCGGCACAAATAACATGACTACATTTGTCCTTCACTGGGAACCAAACACCCAATTGTAGCGCCTGACTCTGAGGGTAGCGTTGCAGAGCAGTCTGAGGCTTACTCAAGGGAGGTGGTGTGGGCTAGTAATCGCCATTTGCAGGTGCGCAAAAATAATACTCAATAATTGATTGTCCAGTCTATACTTTGCTTTATAAAAGTAAGAGTACATTTATTAAACACACACCACTCAATACTATGCACCAATTTAAAATATACATAAGCTGTTGGAATTACTTTGTGACATTGCATAACATCTCCACCCCTCCCGCAGGGGGGTGGAGTCTAGTACCACCACTCCCATGCATGCGCATCATCTTGAACACTTTACAATAAGAGTACTCATCACATTTGTGGGTCACTAGAATGCGTTGCAATTGCAGCTCCTAAAGGCATCACAGATAAAATCACAGGATTATGCATATACAGCCAGACACCCTAGGAGGAATGTCTGGCAACATAACCCCACTTTGCTTATGACATCACCTCATACAAGTGCTTCATATTACACATGTGACCTTCAGTTCCTCCAAAAGAAATAACATAAGTAAAAGCATTTCTGGTGCAATTAGATCTCTTCACCACCTTCTTAACTGTCTTCACTGGCTCCCTGCGCCACCCTTTCGCCTGGCTCTCCTCCTTGGCCTCTCTTCTCCCTGCGCAGGGGCCACGCTTCTGCGCACCAGTCCTGGGCTCTTCTTCTGGTGCTGTTAGGGTCCTGGGGGCCGTCAGGGGTCTCTTCTTCCAACTGCCCATGGCGCCAGGCTCCAGCACCTTCAGCCTCAGCAGACCACACCCCAGAGAGAGCTTCTCTTCCTGTGCAAGCACTTTTTAAAAGTTGAGTAGGGGGCTGGCAGGAAGTCTCTGTTGGTCCTATCAAACAGCGACACAGCACGTCCCTGCCCCTGCTCCCTCCCTCCTTGTCCAGCCTCTGGGTTTGTTCAAAATGGCGTCCTCCAGTGTCTCTGGCCACATGGCCTCTGAAACCCAACTCCTTCCCTCCTTGGTGCAGCCTGGCACCTGGCACCTAGTGATGGATGAGCCTGTAGCCCCACCCATCATCTCTTCATGGAGCGGAGGCCCTCGCTTGTGGAAGAAAGGTTATCAATCCACCCAGCTGGGGTCAGCCCTCAGCCTAGGTCTGGTCATGGCTGGCTCAGAGAAATATGACAGTTCTGGATGACCCAAAAGCAGTACAAATATGACTTTGGACTCTGCGGGATACTTCTTTTCACATCCGCTACAGTGGACTTAAGTGCGTGTCTGGAATCTGTAGGCCTAATGGAAGTTAATCTAGCCATGGGCCCCACATCCCCATAGGGGAATAATGAAGTGAAAACACAGTAAGACACACTGACTTTCCCTGGCATGTTTCTTTCCAGCGTATAAAGCCTATTCCATGTCACCACCCAATACTGCATAAGTCCTGCCACACCATTCACTTTGTAGCTGCTCCTGGACTGCACACACTAGGAATCTCCCCTGTGCAGCCCGTACACGTGTGTACACGCATGTACACATGTGTTTGGATGTAACCAGCTCGGTGTCCCTGACTCCAGCTGCTGCGCAGTGGCCTGGTGAAGCCAGGGGGACCCCAGTAAAATCCCCATGCAGTCTCTTACATCCTGAGTTCACTGTGGGTGAGTCCCAACTTATGAGGCTCCCCCACAGTAAAAGCTCAACAATTAGGTGCTCAAAAAGCGAAAAATCCGGGCCGCCCATAGTGTCATAACTACCTTCTAACAGTAACTCACACTGAGCTCTAGTCCGCAGGCGCTGCTCTTAATACTGAATCTTATTCCAAATACGGGTCTTATGTGATGTTTATCCTTTGTTCCTGTAGCTGTAATTGTTCTTTAATACAACGATGATGTGTGTGTTATTACAGGTGTAATAATGTGAAGATTCAGAGCCCAGAGGTGGTGGTGAAGAGTTATAAAGGTAAATACCATTGTGATGATTAGCTCTGAATATTACTGTTCATGAACATGATACGGTATGATATGGTGTGGTGTACTATGGTATGAATGAATGAATGAAAAAGCATTTGTAAACCGCATGGCTACCCGGGAGTGTCCCAGCGCTAGGTGTGGTATGATATGGTGTGGTGTGGTATGGTGTGGTGGGCTATGGTATGGTGTGGTGTGCTATGGTGTGGTGTGGTATAGTATGGTGTGGTGGGCTATGGTGTGGTGTGGTATGGTGTGGTGTGCTATGGTGTGGTATGCTATGGTATGGTGTGGCGTGGTGTGCTATGGTATGGTGTGGTGGGCTATGGTGTGCGTTAGAAAAGGTAGACGGACCGGGAGGGTCGGCCGGGGTCAGGAGGAGAGGTCTCCGGGGAGAGCCGTCTCCAGCGATCGTACAGACAAGTAACTTCCCCCCCCACAGACAGATACCACACACGGATAAGGTTCAGTGTTCTTTATAAGCACTTAGTAAGGTACGGTTGAATGGTACAAGGAGGTCTGGACTCAGGGGTCCCCTCGATTAGAGTCTTGCAAGGTAGGGAAGGGGGTAGCGGGACAGTCTGTTTACCAGTCAGGTAGTTCGGATGAGATGATGATGAGCTCACAATCCTCGAGCTTGGTGGTTAGGCGGTACGGGCCGCGGCAGCGCCAGCAGGTCCCCGAAAGATGGACGATGTACGGTCCGCGGCAGCGCCAGCAGGTCCCGGTGAGGATGGTCGGTACAACGGGCCGCGGCAGCGCCAGCAGGTCCCAGGAAGATGTACGGTCCGCGGCAGCGCCAGCAGGTCCCGGTGAGAATGGTCGTTACAACGGGCCGCGGCAGCGCCAGCAGGTCCCAGGAAGATGTACGGTCCGCGGCAGCACCAGCAGGTCCCGGTGAGGATGGTCGTTACAACGGGCCGCGGCAGCGCCAGCAGGTCCCCGGAAGATGGAGGTTGCAGAAGGCCGCGGCAGCGCCAGCAGGCAGGACGATGGTTCACAAGAGCGGGCTACGGCAGCGCCAGTAGACCGTCAAGGCTGAGTTCACTCGGTGTCTCTCGACTCCAGGATACAACTGCCTTCCTGCTCCGGAGCTGCCCCAGTTATAGGGCTGGTGCCCTTTGATGTCCGGACCCTCGCACTTGGAGGTCGGAGGGTCCGGGATGAAGGTGTCCAGACACCCAGCAGGGGGTGGAGCCAGTGCCTGGGGGAGCTGGGGGCGATCGGCACCTGGCGGGGGAGAGCCCTTGACACTTCGTTCTCCCATTGACCTGCCAAGTGGTCCGCTCACCTCCTGGGTGGATGGTGGTGCCGGGATGTCGGGGCCGGCCAGGCCCGGGGTTAGGGTCGGGGTGAGGCCACGCGGCCGCGTGGTGCAGGGCCCAAGATGGCGGCTTGACCCGGCCGGGGAAGCCGGTGGGGCTGGAACACGTGATGAGTAGAGGTCCGAGGGCAGAAGATCCGTCGGGAGACGGGGCACAGGTGCTTGTCGCGGGGATATGCCTGGTGGGCCGGAGCTCGGGCCCTGTCGTGCGGGGAGGGAGCAAGCCATCTGTGTGGCCTGTCCAACATGCGTCCCCCCCAGCTGAAGGCGGGGAGAGTCACCCATCTCCTTGGGGACTCTCTTCGTCGAGACGGAAAAAGCGGGACAGGCCATCCGCGTTGGCGTGGTCTTGGCCTGGTCGGTGCTCCACGGTGAAGTCCATTCCCTGCAGGGAAATGGACCAGCGCAAGAGTTTTGGGTTCTCCCCCCGCATCTGCATCAGCCATTGCAGGGGTCGATGGTCGGTTTGTACCCGGAAGTGGGTACCGAAGAGATAGGGTCGGAGCTTTTTGAGGGCCCACACTACTGCAAATGCCTCCCTCTCGATGGTGCTCCAACGCTGTTCTCGGGCCAGGAGACGTCGACTGATGAAGGCCACCGGCTGGTCATGACCTTCGGGGTTCAACTGAGAGCGGACGGCTCCGATGCCGTGGTCTGAGGCGTCGGTCGGCACCACAAATTCCCGACTGTAATCGGGGGCCTGGAGCACAGGGGCGGTGCACAGGGCGGCCTTCAGCTTCTCGAAGGCCGCTTGACAATCAGGAGTCCAGTTGATCCGCTTCGGTTGGTTCTTGGACGTGAGACCCGTGAGGGGCCCCACGATGCTGCCGTAGTCCTTCACGAACCGCCGGTAGTAGCCGGTGAGCCCCAAGAAGGCTCGGACCTCGGTCTGGGTGACGGGGGGCTGCCAGGACTGGATGGCAGCAATCTTAAGTTGTAGTGGGGCCACCAGCCCGCTTCCCACTTGGTGCCCAAGGTAGGTCACAGACCCTTGGCCAATTTGGCACTTGCCGGCCTTAATGGTGAGGCCGGCCCGCTGGAGGGCTTGTAGGACCTCTTGGAGGTGACGGAGGTGGTCGGACCAGTGGCGGCTGTATACAGCGATATCGTCCAGGTAGGCAGTGCTGAACTCTTCGAGCCCCGCCAAGACCTGGTTCACAAGGCGTTGAAACGTGGCGGGGGCATTCTTCATGTCAAAGGGCATGACCTTGAATTGATAGTGGCCATCGGGGGTAGAGAAGGCTGACCGTTCCTGAGCCCTGGGTGTGAGGCCGATCTGCCAGTAGCCCGCTGTTAGGTCGAAGATACTAAGGTAGCGGGCGGCCCCCAGCCGGTCGATCAGCTCGTCTGCTCGGGGGATGGGATGAGCGTCGGTCCGGGTGACAGCGTTCAAGCCCCGGTAGTCGACGCAGAATCTCAGTTCAGGTGCGGTGCCGGGGGCAGCGGCTTTGGGAACCAATACAACCGGGCTGGCCCAGGGACTGTCCGAAGGCTCGATGACCCCGATCGTGAGCATCTTGGCCACTTCCTCCTGTATGCAGGCCCGTACCCGATCTGGTACGCGGTAGGCCCGGTGTCGGACAGGGGGACTGTCCCCGGTGTCTACGTCGTGCAAACACCAAGGGGTGACCCCGGGGGTGAGGGAGAACAGGGCAGCGAACTGCAGCAGGAGGTTCCGGCAGTCCTGGCGTTGCTCCGAAGTGAGGGCGTCAGAGAGCCGGACCCCGTCCACGGAGCCGTCATTCTCCTGAGTCTTCAGGAGATCCGGGAGGGGTTCGGAGTCTTCTTCTGCACCACTGTCCGTAGCCATCAGGAGGCTAAGTTCTGAGCGCACAAAGTGTGGTTTGAGTCGGTTGGTGTGGAGGACCCGAAGGGGGTTCCGGGAGGACCCCATGTCGATGAGGTAAGTGACGGGGCTTTTGCGCTCGACCACTTTGAAGGGCCCCGTCCACTTATCTTGCAAGGCACATGGTTCGGTGGGGGACATCACCCATACTTGCTGACCAGGCTCGAATTCAACGGAGGAGGCATTGTGATCATACCACCTCTTCATGTCCTCCTGGCTGGCCTCGAGGTTCGCCTTGGCCATCTCCCTGAAGCGCCGGGTCTGGTTTCGTAGGGCCAGGATGTATTTGAAGACGTCTGGAGGGGTCGTTAGGGGGGCCATCTCCCAACCTTCCTTGACTAGGCTGAGGGGCCCTCGCACAGGGTGCCCGTACAGGAGTTCGAAAGGGCTAAAACCGAGGGACTTCTGGGGAACTTCCCGGTAGGCGAAGAGGAGGCACGGGAGTAGTACATCCCACTGGCGACGGAGGGGCTCTTCCAATCCCCCAATCATCCCCTTGAGAGTGCGGTTAAAACGCTCCACTAGTCCGTTCCCTTGGGGGTGATAGGGGGTCGTGAATCTGTAGGTAACCCCGCATTGTTGCCAGAGGGACTTCATGTATTTGGATATGAAATTCGTGCCTCGTTCGCTGACGACTTCTCGGGGGAAGCCTACCCGGGAGAAGATCCCCATTAGGGCCCGGCCAACCACCGGAGCTGTCACTGTCCGTAGGGGCACCGCCTCGGGGTAGCGGGTGGCATGGTCCACTAGTACTAAGATGAACCTGTGTCCTTGTGCCGTGCGGGGGTCCAGAGGCCCCACAATGTCTATCCCCACCCTCTCGAACGGGGTGGTGACCACAGGGAAGGGTTGCAGAGGGGCTTTCAGCTTCCGACCACTCTTCCCGCTGGCTTGGCATGTGGGGCAAGATCGGCAGTGGTTCAGGACGTCATTCCTCATTTTTGGCCAGAAAAAGTGGGTCACTAGGCGACTGTACGTTTTGTCCTGGCCCAGGTGTCCAGCCAGGGGGACATCGTGGGCTAAGTTGAGCAGAAAGTCTCTGAAGCGGAGAGGTACCACCAGAACTCGACCGGCCCCCAGCTCGGCGATTCTTTGCTCGCTGTAGAGCAGGTCGTTATCCCAGTAGACCCAGTGAGTTCCGGTGGCGTCTCCTGCGTTTTGGGCGCTGGCTTGTTGGCGGAGTCCCTCGAGGGAGGGACAGGTCTTTTGTTCCTGGCGGAACTGTTCTTGGGTGGGCCCCCCTTCTTGACGCCACTGAGCCAGATCCGGAAGGTCCTGGTGCTGCGCGTCCTCTTCGGTAGTCGGGTCCGGGAGGCCGGCCTCGCCGTCGTCCTCTACGGGGGCGACCGGGGGCGGAGGTGCTGGCCATTCGGGTTCTTCTGATCGGGGGGGCGGCACGGGCGGCCATGGACCGGGTGGTTATGCAGGCCCAGTCCGGGAGGCCCAGCATCCCCAGGTGCTCTCTTCTCTCGACGGTGGCCCACGGGGAACTCTCGAGGTCATTCCCCAGGAGGCAGTCCACGGGGGCATCGTCCCGGACCGTCACCTTCAGTAGGCCGGAGACCCCTCCCCATTCAAATGGGACGCAGGCCATCTTACACATACTCTCAGAGTTATCTGCCGAGCGGACGGGGCAGAGAATGTTCGGCAGGATCTGCTCGGGCTTCACCAGGTGACAGCGGACGGCCGTCACACTGGCGCCGGTGTCACGCAGGGCCTCGGCTCTCTGTCCATTAATGGTCACCCACTGACCGTATTTCCTGGTGTTGGCGGGTAGGGGAGCCCGCGGGACCATGTCTCTTCCCCCTAAGCACGCCAGGACCATGGCGGCCGGTTCCCACCCTTGCTGGGCCGGCTCATACTCTTCGGGTTCCTCCGATAATCGCTCTTCCCCTAGGGCAGCGGCAGCTACCTGGCGGGGCTTGGGTGTTTGGTTTAGCGGGCAGCTCGGGTCATTGGCGTAGTGGCCTAGTCGCTGGCACCGGTGGCACGTGACGTTGGCTCGGAACCCAGGCCGCAACGGGGGGTTGCCCCGGCCGGCCGGAGGCGGGGTGCTGGCCACGGGTGTTGCTGGCAAGGCGTCTCTCCCTCGACCCTGGCCCCCTCCTCCTCCCCGAGGACGGTGCTGGCCTTGGCTGCTTCTGTTCTGGTCGTGTGGCCCTTTCTGGCCCACTCGGGTGCTTTCCCATCGGTCAGCTTCGGCGGCGAGCTGTCGGGGGTCAGTCAGCTTACTGTCGAGGAGGTGCTGCCTGAGCTCGACGAAACAGTTGTTTGACAGGTGCTCCCATACCATCAGGTTGAAGAGTTGTTCGTAGGTGGTGACCTGACTCCCCTTGATCCAACCCTCGAAGGCACGGCTGAAATAGTTCACGTATTCTACCCAAGTTGTACCTGGGATCCGGGTGCAATCTCTGAACCTCTGGCGGTACATCTCGAGTGTGAGGCCGTAGCGGGTGAGGAGGGCAGCCTTCATGTGGTCGTAGGACGACATTTGGTGATCTGGGAGCTGCAGTAGGGCATTGCGACCCTCGTTGATAAATCTCCCCCAAAGTCCGGCTCCCCAATCACTCCGGTCGATCCGGTGGGAGGTCATGGCGATCTCATAGGCTTTGAACCACTGTTGTATGTCGTCTTCTCGGACATACTCGCGGACAACATCCTTGGGGATATGGACTTTTTTCTCAATTGGCCCCGGGGTGTGTGGTCGCTCAGGCACCCCCAGTTCCTTATTCTGTTTTCGCAGTTCTATTTCCGCTAGTCGGCGCTCGTGCTCGAGCGTTATTTTTTTCTCTTCCAGCTCTCTCTGTCTCTGCTTTTCTTCTCGTTCCTCTCGAAGCCGCATATGCTCGAGGTTGAGTTTCTGTTCAGCTAACTTGAGTTCCCCATCCATCTTGAGTCGTGCCATCTCCAACTCGTGTAATCTGATTCTGTCTCTTTCTCGGATCTCCTCCTGCGAGAGGCCCGTTCCCCGCTCCTCGGGAGCCGTGGCGTTCCCCTCTGGTGTGATGCTGTTTTGGTCTGGTGTGACGCTGCTTTGGTCGGAGGGTCCTGCGACCCCAGTTTCTGTCCATGACTCAAGAGCGCGCTTTAGATCATCCTTGGTACTCAGGCCGGTGGTAGCAATGCCAAGTTCTATGCAAAATTGTCTCAGTTCGCGGTGGTTGTATTCTTCTAATTTCTCCATTTGGAATTTCTCGGTGGGGCTGCTATCTTTGGTCGACATCGTGTTTTTGTCGTGGGGTGAGCTACTCTCTGTACGATTACGCGTTGATTCGGATCGCGCCGCTGGCCACCAATGTTAGAAAAGGTAGACGGACCGGGAGGGTCGGCCGGGGTCAGGAGGAGAGGTCTCCGGGGAGAGCCGTCTCCAGCGATCGTACAGACAAGTAACTTCCCCCCCACAGACAGATACCACACACGGATAAGGTTCAGTGTTCTTTATAAGCACTTAGTAAGGTACGGTTGAATGGTACAAGGAGGTCTGGACTCAGGGGTCCCCTCGATTAGAGTCTTGCAAGGTAGGGAAGGGGGTAGCGGGACAGTCTGTTTACCAGTCAGGTAGTTCGGATGAGATGATGATGAGCTCACAATCCTCGAGCTTGGTGGTTAGGTGGTACGGGCCGCGGCAGCGCCAGCAGGTCCCCGAAAGATGGACGATGTACGGTCCGCGGCAGCGCTAGCAGGTCCCGGTGAGGATGGTCGGTACAACGGGCCGCGGCAGCGCCAGCAGGTCCCAGGAAGATGTACGGTCCGCGGCAGCGCCAGCAGGTCCCGGTGAGGATGGTCGTTACAACGGGCCGCGGCAGCGCCAGCAGGTCCCAGGAAGATGTACGGTCCGCGGCAGCGCCAGCAGGTCCCGGTGAGGATGGTCGTTACAACGGGCCGCGGCAGCGCCAGCAGGTCCCCGGAAGATGGAGGTTGCAGAAGGCCGCGGCAGCGCCAGCAGGCAGGACGATGGTTCACAAGAGCGGGCTACGGCAGCGCCAGTAGACCGTCAAGGCTGAGTTCACTCGGTGTCTCTCGACTCCAGGATACAACTGCCTTCCTGCTCCGGAGCTGCCCCAGTTATAGGGCTGGTGCCCTTTGATGTCCGGACCCTCGCACTTGGAGGTCGGAGGGTCCGGGATGAAGGTGTCCAGACACCCAGCAGGGGGTGGAGCCAGTGCCTGGGGGAGCTGGGGGCGATCGGCACCTGGCGGGGGAGAGCCCTTGACACTTCGTTCTCCCATTGACCTGCCAAGTGGTCCGCTCACCTCCTGGGTGGATGGTGGTGCCGGGATGTCGGGGCCGGCCAGGCCCGGGGTTAGGGTCGGGGTGAGGCCACGCGGCCGCGTGGTGCAGGGCCCAAGATGGCGGCTTGACCCGGCCGGGGAAGCCGGTGGGGCTGGAACACGTGATGAGTAGAGGTCCGAGGGCAGAAGATCCGTCGGGAGACGGGGCACAGGTGCTTGTCGCGGGGATATGCCTGGTGGGCCGGAGCTCGGGCCCTGTCGTGCGGGGAGGGAGCAAGCCATCTGTGTGGCCTGTCCAACAGTGTGGTATGCTATGCTATGGTGTGGCGTGTTATGGTATGGTGTGGTGTGGTGTGCTATGGTATGGTATGGTGTGGTGTGCGATGGTATGGTGTGGTGTGCTATGGTATGGTGCCCTACACTGACCTAGTGCATGCACCTACACTGACCTAGCGCATGCACCTACACTGACTTAGCGCATGCACCTACACTGACCTAGCGCATGCACTTACACTGACCCAGCGCAAGCATCTACACGGACCCAACGCATGCACCTACACTGACCTAGAGCATGCACCTACACTGACCTAGAGCATGCATCTACACTGACCTAGAGCATGCATCTACACTGACCTAGTGCATGCACCTACACTGACCTAGTGCATGCACCCACACTGACCTAGTGCATGCACCTACACTGACCTAAAGCATGCACCTACACTGACCTAGCGCATGCACCTACACTGACCTAGCACATGCACCTACACTGACCTAGCGCATGCACCTACACTGACCTAGCGCATGCACCTACACTGACCTAGCACATGCACCTACACTGACCTAGCGCATGCACCTACACAGACCTAGCACATGCACCTACACTAACCTAGCGCATGCACCTACACTGACCTAGCGCATGCACCTACACTGACCTAGCGCATGCACCTACACTGACCTAGCGCATGCACCTACACTGACCTAGCGCATGCACCTACACTGACCTAGCGAATGCACCTACACTGACCTAGCGCATGCACCTACACTGACCTAGCGAATGCACCTACACTGACCTAGCACATGCACCTACACTGACCTAGTGCATGCACCTACACTGACCTAGCGCGTGCACCTACACTGACCTAGCGCATGCACCTACACTGACCTAGCGAATGCACCTACACTGACCTAGCACATGCACCTACACTGACCTAGAGTATGCACCTACACTGACCTAGAGCATGCACCTACACTGACCTAGAGCATGCGTCTACACTGACCTAGAGCATGCACCTACACTGACCTAGAGCATGCACCTACACTGACCTAGCACATGCCCCTACACTGACCTAGAGCATGCACCTACTCTGACCTAGCACATGCACCTACACTGACCTAGAGCATGCACCTACACTGACCTAGCACATGCACCTACACTGACCTAGAGTATGCACCTACATTGACCTAGCACATGCACCTACACTGACCTAGAGCATGCACCTACTCTGACCTAGCGCATGCACCTACACTGACCTAGTGCATGCACCTACACTGACCTAGAGCATGCGTCTACACTGACCTAGATCATGTGTCTACACTGACCTAGAGCATGCACCTACACTGACCTAGCGCATGCACCTACACTGACCTAGCGCATGCATCTACACTGACCTAGAGCATGCACCTACACTGACCCAGTGCATGCACCTACACTGACCTAGCGCATGCATCTACACTGCCCTAGAGTATGCACCTACACTGACCTAACGCATGCACCTACACTGACCTAGTGCATGCACCTACACTGACCTAGTGCATGCACCTACACTGACCTAGTGCATGCACCTACACTGACCTAGTGCATGCGCCCACACTGACCTAGCGCATGCACCTACACTGACCTAGTGCATGCACCCACACTGACCTAGCGCATGCACCTACCCTGACCTAGTGCATGCACCTACACTGACCTAGAGCATGCACCTACACTGACCTAGTGCATGCACGTACACTGACCTAGAGCATGCACCTACACTGACCTAGAGCATGCACCTACACTGACCTAGTGCATGCACCTACACTGACCTAGAGCATGCACCTACACTGACCTAGAGCATGCACCTACACTGACCTAGAGCATGCACCTACACTGACCTAGAGCATGCACCTACACTGACCTAGTGCATGCACGTACACTGACCTAGAGCATGCACCTACACTGACCTAGTGCATGCACCTACACTGACCTAGTGCATGCTTCTACACTGACCTAGTGCATGCATCTACTCTGGCCTAGAGCATGCACCTACACTGACCTAGAGCATGCACCTACACTGACCTAGAGCATGCACCTACACCGACCTAGAGCATGCACCTACACTGACGCAGTGCATGCACCTACACTGACCTAGCGCATGCACCTACATTGACCTAGAGCATGCACCTACATTGACCTAGAGCATGCACCTACACTGACCTAGAGCATGCACCTACACTGACCTAGTGCATGCACCCACACTGACCTAGCGCATGCACCTACATTGACCTAGAGCATGCACCTACACTGACCTAGTGCATGCACCTACACTGACCTAGTCCATGCAGCTACACTGACCTAGTGCATGCACCTACACTGACCTAGAGCATGCACCTACACTGACCTAGTGCATGCACCTACACTGACCTAGCACATGCACCTACACTGACGTAGTGCATGCACCTACACTGACCTAGTGCATGCATCTACTCTGGCCTAGAGCATGCACCTACACTGACCTAGAGCATGCACCTACACTGACCTAGTGCATGCACGTACACTGACCTAGCGCATGCATCTACACTGACCTAGCACATGCACCTACACTGACCTAGCGCATGCACCTACATTGACCTAGAGCATGCACCTACATTGACCTAGAGCATGCACCTACACTGACCTAGAGCATGCACCTACACTGACCTAGTGCATGCACCCACACTGACCTAGCGCATGCACCTACATTGACCTAGAGCATGCACCTACACTGACCTAGTGCATGCACCTACACTGACCTAGTCCATGCACCTACACTGACCTAGTCCATGCAGCTACACTGACCTAGTGCATGCACCTACACTGACCTAGAGCATGCACCTACACTGACCTAGTGCATGCACCTACACTGACCTAGCACATGCACCTACACTGACGTAGTGCATGCACCTACACTGACCTAGTGCATGCATCTACTCTGGCCTAGAGCATGCACCTACACTGACCTAGAGCATGCACCTACACTGACCTAGTGCATGCACGTACACTGACCTAGCGCATGCATCTACACTGACCTAGCACATGCACCTACACTGACCTAGAGCATGCACCTACACTGACCTAGCGCATGCACCTACACTGACCTAGCGCATGCACCTACACTGACCTAGCGAATGCACCTACACTGACCTTGAGTATGCACCTACACTGACCTAGCGCATGCACCTACACTGACCTAGAGCATGCACCTACACTGACCTAGTGCATGCACCTACACTGACCTAGTGCATGCACCCACACTGACCTAGCGCATGCACCTACACTGACCTAGAGCATGCACCTACACTGACCTAGAGCCTGCACCTACACTGACCTAGTGCATGCACCCACACTGACCTAGCGCATGCACCTACACTGACCTAGAGCATGCACCTACACTGACCTAGTGCATGCACCTACACTGACCTAGAGCATGCACCTACACTGACCTAGTGCATGCACCTACACTGACCTAGCACATGCACCTACACTGACGTAGTGCATGCACCTACACTGACCTAGTGCATGCATCTACTCTGGCCTAGAGCATGCACCTACACTGACCTAGAGCATGCACCTACACTGACCTAGTGCATGCACGTACACTGACCTAGCGCATGCATCTACCCTGACCTAGCACATGCACCGACACTGACCTAGAGCATGCACCTACACTGACCTAGCACATGCACCTACACTGACCTAGAGCATGCACCTACACTGACCTAGCACATGCACCTACACTGACCTAGAGCATGCACCTACTCTGACCTAGCGCATGCACCTACTCTGGCCTAGAGCATGCACCTACACTGACCTAGAGCATGCACCTACTCTGACCTAGCGCATGCACCTACTCTGGCCTAGAGCATGCACCTACACTGACCTAGAGCATGCACCTACACTGACCTAGTGCATGCACGTACACTGACCTAGCGCATGCATCTACACTGACCTAGAGCATGCACCTGCACTGACCTAGAGCATGCACCTACACTGACCTAGTGCATGCACCTACACTTACCTAGCGCATGCACCTACACTGACCTAGAGCATAAACCTACTGTTGGACAGGCCACATGAAGGGCTTGCTCCCTCCCCGCATGACAGGGCCCGAGCCCCGGCCCTCCAGGTGTTACCCACAGAAACAACCCGCACCCCGTGTCATACGGGACTCCTGCCCCCGGACATCTCTGTATCATGGGGCCGAACCACTACCGGCTTCCTCGCCCGGCCCGGCCGCCATCTTTGACACTGCACCACGAGGCCGCGTGGCCTCAGCTCGACCCTAACCCTGGGCCTGGCCAGGCCCCGACATCCCGGCACCACCATCCACCCAGGAGGTGAACGGACCACTTGGCAGGTCGATGGGAGAAAGAAGTGTCGATGGCTCTTCCCCGCCAGGTGCCGATCGCCCCCCCAGCTCCCCCGGGCGCTGGCTCCACCCCCCTGCTGGGTGTCTGGACTTCCTCACCCCGGAACTCCCGGCCTCCAAGTGCGAGGGGCCGAACATCAAAGGGCGCCAGACCTATAACTGGGGCAGCTCCAGAGCAGGAAGGCAGTTGTATCCTGGAGTCGAGAGACACCGAGAAGAACTCATCCTTGACGGACTACCGGCGCTGCCGTAGCCCTGCCTTGTGAACTATCACTCTGCCTGCTGGCGCTGCCGCGGCCTTCTGCATCCTCCATCCTCGTCGGGACCTGCTGGCGCTGCCGCGGACCGTTGTAACTACCACCTTCGTTGGGACCTGCTGGCGCTGCCGCGGACCGTTGTAACCACCACCTTCATCGGGACCTGCTGGCGCTGCCGCGGACCGTGTAACGACCACCTTCACCGGGACCTGCTGGCGCTGCCGCGGCCCGTCCGACTGGAACACCGAGCTCGAGGATTGTGAGCTATCCATCATTTCATCGCATCTTCCAGATTGGTAACAAGACTGTCCCGCTACCCCCTTTCCCAACCAAGAGACTAGAATCGAGGGGACCCCTGAGTCCTGACCTCCTTGTACCATTCTATCGTACCTAAAGATTGCTTATAAATAACGCTAAAACCTATCTTTGTGTGGTGTACATCTGTGGGGGGGAAGTTACTCGTCTGTACGATCGCTGGAGACGGCTCTCCCCGGAGACCTCTCCCCTTGTCCTCGGCCGACCCTCCCGGTCCGTCTAACATTGGTGGCCAGCGGCGCAATCCGAATCAACGCGTAATCGTACAGAGAGTAGCTCACCCCACGACAAAACCACGATGTCAACCAAAGAGAGCGGATCCACCGAGAAATTCCAGATGGAGAAATTGGAAGAGTACAGCCATCGTGAATTGAAACAATTCTGCATTGAACTAGGCATTGCTACCACCGGCCTGAGTACCAAAGACGATTTCAAGCACGCCATTGAGTCGTGGGCAGAAACCGGGGCCGCCAGATCCCCGGACCAAAACATTACAGCATCAGAAAGGAACACCACGGCTCCCGAAGAGCGAAGAACGGGCCTCTCGCAGGAAGAGATCCAAGAGAGAGAAAAAAACAGACTACATGAGTTAGACATGGCACGGCTCAAAATGGACGGTGAACTAAAATTAGCCGAACAAAAACTGAACCTAGAGCATCTGCGGCTCCGAGAAGAACGGGAAGAAAAACAGAGGCAGAGAGAGCTCGAAGAAAAGAGATTAGCATACGAACACGAGCGCAAACTGGCAGAGATAGACCTACGGAAGCAGAACAAAGAACTGGAGGTGCCCGAGCGACCACGCACCCCGGGAGCGACAGAAAAGAAAGTCCACATCCCCAAGGATGTCGCTCGAGAGTATGTCCGAGAAGACGACATACAACAGTGGTTCAAGGCCTACGAGATCGCCATGACCTCCCACCGGATCGATCGAAGTGACTGGGGAGCCGGTCTATGGGGGAGGTTCGTCAATGAAGGCCGCGATGCCCTGTTACAGCTCCCAGACCACCTGATGTCATCCTATGACCACATGAAGGCTGCCCTCCTCACCCGATATGGGCTCACACCCGAAATGTACCGCCAGAGGTTCCGAGACTGCACCCGGATCCCGGGTACAACTTGGGTGGAATATGTCAACTATTTCAGCCGAGCCTTCGAGGGTTGGATCAAGGGAAGCCACGTAGCGACCTACGAGCAACTTTTTAATCTCATGGTTTGGGAGCACCTCTCTAACAACTGCTTCGTCGAGCTCAGGCAGCACCTCCCCGACAGTAAATTGACTGACCCACGTCAACTCGCCGCCGAAGCTGACCGTTGGGAAAGCACCCGAGTGGGCCGGAGAGGGCCGCACGAACAGAACCGGAACAACCAAGGTCAGCACCGTCCCCGAGGAGGAGGAGGAGGCCAGGGACGAGGAAGAGACACCGTCCCGGCCGCTCCCGCTGCCAGCACCCCGCCCCCGGCCAGCCGGGGCAACCCCCCGATGCGCGCGGGGCTCCGAGCCAATGTCACGTGCCACCAATGCCAGCGAGTCGGCCACTACGCCAATGACCCGAACTGTCCACAGAACCAAACCCCGAGACCCCGCCAGGTAGCTGCCGCCGCCCTGGGGGGAGAACAAATCTCCGAAGAACAGGAAGAATACGAGCAGGGTCAACAAGAGTGGGAACCGGCCGCCATGGTTCTAGCATGCCTAGGGGGAAGAGACATGGTCCCGCGGGCTCCCCTACCCGCCAACACCAGGAAATATAGTCAGTGGGTGAACATTAATGGACGCCGGGCCGAGGCACTACGTGACACGGGGGCCAGTGTGACGGCCGTCCGCTGTCACCTGGTAAAACCAGAGCAGATCCTGCCGAACATTCTCTGCCCCGTCCGTTCAGCCGACAATTCGGAGAGTCTATGTCGGATGGCCTGCGTCCCCTTCGAATGGGGAGGTGTCTCCGGCATGTTGAAGGTGACGGTCCGAGATGATGCCCCCGTGGACTGTCTCCTGGGGAATGATCTAGAGAGTTCCCCGTGGGCCGCCGTAGAAAGAAGAGAGCACCTGGGGATGTTGGGCCTCCCGGACTGGGCGTGCGTAACCACCCGGTCCATGGCCGCCCGTGCCATCCCCCGACCAGAAGAACCAGAATGGCCAGCACCTCCTCCCCCGATCGCTCCAGTAGAGGACACCGACCATACCGACCCCCCAGAGCAAACCCCCGAAGGGCTCACTCAGCCCCAGGACCGTCCCAACCTGGCTCAGTGGCGTCAAGAAGGGGGGCCCACCCAGGAACAGTTCCGTCAAGAACAGAAGACCTGTCCCTCCCTCGAGGGACTCCGCCAGCAAGCCCTCGCCCAGAGCGCAGGGGACACCACCGGAGCCCATTGGGTCTATTGGGACAACGAACTATTGTACAGTGAACAGAGAATCGCGGAGTTAGGGGCCAGTCGAGTGCTGGTGGTGCCCCTCCGTTTTAGAGACTTCCTGTTAAATTTGGCCCACGATGTCCCTCTGGCTGGACACCTGGGCCAGGACAAAACCTACAGTCGCCTGGTGACCCACTTTTTCTGGCCAAAGATGAGAAACGACGTCCTCAACCACTGCCGGTCCTGCCCCACGTGCCAGGCCAGCGGGAAGAGCGGCCGCAAACTCAAAGCACCTCTGCAGCCCTTCCCAGTTGTCACCACCCCGTTCGAGAGGGTGGGGATAGACATTGTGGGGCCCCTGGACCCCCGTACAGCACAAGGACATCGGTTCATCCTGGTACTGGTGGACCACGCCACCCGCTACCCCGAGGCTGTACCCCTGCGAACTGTAACAGCCCCGGTGGTCGGCCGGGCCTTAATGGGGATCTTCTCCCGGGTGGGCTTCCCCCGAGAAGTCGTCAGCGACAGAGGCACAAACTTTATTTCGAAGTACATGAAGTCCCTCTGGCAACAGTGCGGGGTCACCTACCGATTCACGACCCCCTATCACCCTCAAGGAAACGGACTAGTCGAGCGGTTCAACCGCACGCTCAAGGGAATGATTGGGGGGTTGGAAGAACCCCTCCGTCGCCAGTGGGATGTACTACTTCCGTGCCTCCTCTTCGCCTATCGAGAAGTTCTCCAGAAGTCCCTCGGCTTTAGCCCTTTCGAACTCTTGTACGGGCACCCTGTACGAGGGCCCCTCAGCCTAGTCAAAGAAGGTTGGGAGATGGCTCCCCTAAAGACCCCTCCAGACGTCTTCAAGTACCTCCTGACCCTACGCAATCAGACCAGGCGATTCCGAGAGATGGCGAAAGCGAACCTTGAGGCCAGTCAGGAGGACATGAAAAAATGGTACGATCAAAATGCCTCCTCCATCGAATTCGAACCTGGCCAACAAGTGTGGGTGATGTCCCCCACCGAACCATGTGCCTTGCAGGACAAGTGGACGGGGCCCTTCAAAGTGGTCGAACGCAAGAGCCCCGTCACCTATCTCATCGATATGGAATCTCCACGGAACCCCCTCCGGGTCCTCCACACCAACAGACTCAAACCCCACTTTGTGCGCTCGGAGCTCAGCCTCCTGATGGCTACAGACAGTGGAGCGGAAGAAGACTCCGAGCCTCTCCCTGATCTCCTGAAGACTCGTGAAAAAGATGGTTCCGTGGACGGGGTCCGGCTCTCCGATGCCCTCACCCCAGAACAGCGCCAAGGCTGCCGGGACCTCCTGCTGCAGTTTGCTACCTTGTTTTCCCTCACCCCAGGGGTCACCCCCTGGTGCTTGCACGACGTGGACACTGGGGACAGTCCCCCTATCAGACACCGGGCGTACCGCGTACCAGATCGGATACGGGCCTGCATCCAAGAGGAGGTATCAAAGATGCTCACGCTCGGGGTCATCGAGCCCTCGGACAGCCCCTGGGCCAGCCCGGTCGTGCTGGTCCCCAAAGCTGCTGCCCCCGGCACCACTCCTGAGCTCCGATTCTGCGTCGACTATTGGGGCTTGAATGCTGTTACCAGAACCGACGCTCATCCCATCCCCTGAGCGGATGAACTGATCGACCGCATGGGGGCTGCCCGCTACCTCAGCATCTTCGACCTGACAGCGGGCTACTGGCAGATCGGTCTCACACCCCGGGCCCAAGAACGATCCGCATTTTCTACCCCCGATGGCCACTACCACTTCAAAGTTATGCCCTTCGGCATGAAGAATGCCCCAGCTACTTTTCAGCGACTAGTGAACCAGGTCTTGGCGGGGCTCGAGGAGTTCAGCGCCGCCTACCTGGACGATATCGCTGTGTACAGCCGCCACTGGTCCGACCACCTCCACCACCTCCGAGAGGTCCTGCAGGCCCTCCAACGGGCCGGCCTCACAATCAAGGCCAGCAAGTGCCAAATTGGTCAGGGGTCCGTGACCTATCTCGGACACCAGGTGGGAAGCGGTCTGGTGGCCCCTCTGCAACTCAAAATCGCTGCCATCCAGTCCTGGCAGCCCCCAGTCACGCAGACCGAGGTCCGAGCCTTCTTGGGGCTCACCGGCTACTACCGGCGGTTCGTGAGGGACTATGGCAGCATTGTGGGGCCCCTCACGGGACTCACATCCAAAAACCACCCGAAGAAGATCAACTGGACCCCAGACTGTCAAGCGGCCTTCGAGAAGCTGAAAGCCGCCATGTGCACTGCCCCGGTGCTCCAGGCCCCCGACTACAGTCGGGAATTCATCGTACAGACAGATGCCTCCGACCATGGCATCGGGGCGGTCCTCTCCCAGCTGAACTCCGAGGGACTTGACCAACCGGTGGCCTTCATCAGCAGACGCCTCCTGGCCCGAGAACAGCGATGGAGCACCATCGAGAGGGAGGCCTTCGCAGTGGTGTGGGCCCTCAAAAAGCTCCGGCCCTATCTCTTCGGTACCCACTTCCGGGTGCAAACAGATCATCGACCCCTGCAGTGGCTAATGCAGATGCGGGGGGAAAACCCCAAACTATTGCGTTGGTCCATCTCCCTGCAGGGGATGGACTTCACTGTGGAACATCGCCCGGGCCAAGACCACGCCAACGCAGATGGCCTGTCACGCTTTTTCCGCCTCGACGAGGAGAGTCCCCAAGAGGATGGGTGACTCTCCCCGCCTTCAGCTGGGGGGGACGCATGTTGGACAGGCCACATGAAGGGCTTGCTCCCTCCCCGCATGACAGGGCCCGAGCCCCGGCCCTCCAGGTGTTACCCACAGAAACAACCCGCACCCCGTGTCATACGGGACTCCTGCCCCCGGACATCTCTGTATCATGGGGCCGAACCACTACCGGCTTCCTCGCCCGGCCCGGCCGCCATCTTTGACACTGCACCACGAGGCCGCGTGGCCTCAGCTCGACCCTAACCCTGGGCCTGGCCAGGCCCCGACATCCCGGCACCACCATCCACCCAGGAGGTGAACGGACCACTTGGCAGGTCGATGGGAGAAAGAAGTGTCGATGGCTCTTCCCCGCCAGGTGCCGATCGCCCCCCCAGCTCCCCCGGGCGCTGGCTCCACCCCCCTGCTGGGTGTCTGGACTCCCTCACCCCGGACCTCCCGGCCTCCAAGTGCGAGGGGCCGAACATCAAAGGGCGCCAGACCTATAACTGGGGCAGCTCCAGAGCAGGAAGGCAGTTGTATCCTGGAGTCGAGAGACACCGAGAAGAACTCATCCTTGACGGACTACCGGCGCTGCCGTAGCCCTGCCTTGTGAACTATCACTCTGCCTGCTGGCGCTGCCGCGGCCTTCTGCATCCTCCATCCTCATCGGGACCTGCTGGCGCTGCCGCGGACCGTTGTAACTACCACCTTCGTTGGGACCTGCTGGCGCTGCCGCGGACCGTTGTAACCACCACCTTCATCGGGACCTGCTGGCGCTGCCGCGGACCGTGTAACGACCACCTTCACCGGGACCTGCTGGCGCTGCCGCGGCCCGTCCGACTGGAACACCGAGCTCGAGGATTGTGAGCTATCCATCATTTCATCGCATCTACCAGATTGGTAACATGACTGTCCCGCTACCCCCTTTCCCAACCAAGAGACTAGAATCGAGGGGACCCCTGAGTCCTGACCTCCTTGTACCATTCTATCGTACCTAAAGATTGCTTATAAATAACGCTAAAACCTATCTTTGTGTGGTGTACATCTGTGGGGGGGAAGTTACTCGTCTGTACGATCGCTGGAGACGGCTCTCCCCGGAGACCTCTCCCCTTGTCCTCGGCCGACCCTCCCGGTCCGTCTAACACCTACTCTGACTTCGCTTGTGACCCTACAATGACCTAGAGCATGCACCTACACTGACCTAGCGCATGCACCTACACTGACCTAGCGCATACACCTACACTGACCTAGTGCATGCACCCACACTGACCTAGAGTATGCACCTACCCTGACCTAGCGCATGCAGCTACACTGGCCTAGCGCATGCACACAATTCAGTCAGTCAGTCAGTCAGTCAGTCAAAAGTCTTTATTCGGTTTAAGTGCAAACCATAAAAGCATACTACTAAAAAACACACTTAAAAGGATACAGATTTCAATTTAAATAATCACTAAGGCTAAAAACACATTAAATCCAAAAAAGAAAAGTAATAATTCCATTTGAAAAGCATTTAAAAGAGGATACAGTTCATTTCCTCAAAAATCTAATTACAGCAGATAAAAAATTTGCAATGTTATAAGTTTCCCAAACATCATTTAACATTTGAAGGTAAAGAAGAGCAGGTCTCACCTGCACAAAGCCTTTGTTTTTTAATATAGGGAGTAAAAAGCGTTTCCTGATATCAATAAAGTGCTCACAGAAGAAAAGAAAGTGTGTGATATCTGTGGTGAAAAATTATCACAGGAACAAGGGCCAAGATCCTCAACCCTTTTCCAACCTTTCTTTTCTCCAAACAGTAGGTGTAATTGATTTAATCTGAATCTAGTCAATAAGAAACGGTGATTTACATTTGTGACGTATCCTAGGTATAATTCCATGGATGGTGTTGTTTTACATAGCTGGTGAGCCCTAACGGTGCCCTTTACCAGCTCATTCCCTTCCCTATCCATGGTAGATATATGCATAAAGGTTTCTTTACACCATTTTGTATCTCCCTTTACTAGGGCTTCTGGTGACTGATATAATTCAGGTCTACCTAGCTTTATTGCCAGGTTCTGAATATATTTCAGCCAGGGTATGCGTGACCCATAATCCAGTGATATACAATCTTTCATGATCGTGCGATTGAGCTGTAAGTCCGGGTTTAACCAGATGCTGATCCACTTCAGTAATGGGGCCAGGGCAATGGAGTCCTCTACAAAGCCAATTCCAAGCTCCTGATGGACATTATAATTGGCAGTCGAGATCGGGACTGAAAGGAGGTTTTTTAAAAACCTATCCTCAACAATCTGTATGCTTTTAACATTTTTAATACCCCATACCTCAGCTCCATACATTGCCAAAGAGAAGCATTTCGCTCTATAGACTTGAATAAGGGCCTTCATTGGCCTGGCACCTAACTTTCTTGCAAAACCTAGAACAGCCACAGTCACTCTAGATAAAACAATCTTTTTTGCTGTAATTTGGGTTACCCAAGAACCTTGATCATCAAAAAGAATGCCCAAGTAAGGGAATGATAATACCCTGGATAATGGGTGGCCCCCACATTTAAAAGTTTTAATCTTTGTAGATTTTGGACCAATAGCCATAACA
The DNA here is from genome assembly GCF_964204655.1 of Triturus cristatus. Classification (NCBI taxonomy): domain Eukaryota; kingdom Metazoa; phylum Chordata; class Amphibia; order Caudata; family Salamandridae; genus Triturus; species Triturus cristatus. The sequence goes on along the minus strand of NC_140579.1, from coordinate 12,311,568 downwards.
TGCGATTTTGCAAAATTAACAGTTAAATCCAACGCCTTCATAAAACCCGCAAATGAATCTAGCAGTAACTGAAGGCCCACTCCCGTTCTTGCGAGTAGGGCGGCATCATCGGCGTATAAGAGTGCGGGAATTAAACATTTCCCTGCACGGGGGATGTCATTACAAGAGGTGATTAAAGCATTATCTAATTCATTTATATAAAGCGTAAAGAGCAGGGGTGCCAAAATGCACCCCTGTCTAGCTCCATTAGATATGGGTATGTCTTTTGTACAATTGCCCAATTGGTCATACCGTACCGTAGCCGTTAAATCCCTGTGTAGGTCAGCTAAGAAGTAGACGATGTTATTGTCTACTCCATGGGATATAAGCATGGACCACAATTTTGACCTATTTACACGGTCAAACGCCGATGACAGGTCCATAAAGGCTACCAGTAAGACTCCTTTCTTGGCCACCGTATATTTGCCTATTAATAGTTGTAAATTTAGGCATTGATCTATGGTGCCCATCCCTTTTCTGAATCCGTACTGGGCCTTAGAGAGTGTTCCTGTCTCCTCTAACCAACCAGTCAGTTGTGCAAGGACAACCCTCCCCAGTACTTTCACAGAGGAATCTATTAAAGATATTGGGCGATAACAGCTCGGATCACCTCTGTCACCTTTTTTATATATAGGTATTATGACAGATTTCGCCCAGGTCGGGGGCAGACCCAGTTGACATGCATTAACAAAAACGTTGAATAAAATTTTAGACCACGTTTTAATGTCTGATTTAAAAAGGTCTGCCGGGACTCCATCAGGTCCCGGAGCCTTATTGCTAGTCATTTGCATGATGGCATGTGTGACCTGTAATTCAGTAAAAGACAGAGTATAATTCTCCAGGTTTAATGTGGGTGCCACCCTGGGACCGTCTCCATCATACACCTGTGTAAAGTGACTAAACCATTTTTCTTCCTGAATGCCGCAGTCGAGCTCATTATTACTTTTGCCGTTAAAAAGGGCTTGTTTACCACGGACCAGAATTTGGCACTATTTTTAATGACATCTATAGATAAAAATTCATCCCAAGCTTCTTCCCTAATTTCATTTTTACGCTTACTCTGGGCCTTTTTATATGCTTTCCTGAGTACAGCGATTTCAGCTTTGTCAGGGGGGACAACTTTCAAAGCTCTCATTAACTTCCGTTCGGCTGATGAGCAACTGTGATCAAACCATTTCTCCCCATCCATGGGTTTGGCCTTGTATGCTTTTTTAAGGTCACTGTTGAGCTGTGAACAGATTTTGCTATATCTGAATCTCTTTTCCTTAGGTCGTCAGACAAGGTCAACTGGACAGAGTTATGGTCACCATGGATAGACCAGTTGACCTTGTACTGACTTACATTATCTACTACGGTTGTGCTTACAAAAATATAATCAATGGTGGAGCCCAGGCCACTTCCTTTATAAGTTGGAGTATCATCCAAATAATTAATGGGATGAACCAAAGCGTTTCCAGCGATAAGCTCATCTAGGAACATACCCTGCGGTGTATGTTCAAAGTGAATATTTCCTTGGTTTGAAGGACCTAGACTGTCCAATACAAAACAGTTGCTTGAACAACGATGAACATTAAAATCACCAAGCACTATAACCGAATAGGGATTCTTGTTATTATCATCATACAATTGCAAGAAATCATATAGACTACCTAAATGTTCGTTTGGCGTACTTTTAGTAAAAGAATTATAAAAATTGACAATAAGCCATTGAGAGACTACCAGACAGCTGCAACGAAAAACTTTGGTTTGATTGGTTTGAATTTCCACTGCAAGTCAATAAGGCGAACCTGTCTCCACTTTACTATAAAAACCCTCGAGTGTCATTGAAATGAGGGTTAAAAGTCCACCTTTTGCCCTCCCCCTGCAGGAGACCACCGCGGGTGACCAAAAAGCAGAATACCCATCCAGCAAAAAGGTACTTTCCGTGTCCCAGGTCTCTTGTAGCCCAATGAGTTCACAGCCTAATAAACAATCCCTCCACAAGGGATCATGCGCTTTACTGTTAAGGCCGGCTATATTCCAGCTAAGGACCCTTGTACCTACAGGCTGGGGTAGGACATTAGCTGAGCTATCCACATTACCATCTTTAACATTCCTCTCTATCGTCGTAACGTTAGGGATGCCCTCCACCCCCTTGTTTAACTGAATTTCTGCTATCCCCTGATCCTCCTCCATAGTCGATGTAGAAGCTTCCCTGATGGATATAGGAAGAACCCAATCACGATGAAGTCAATCATTTGAGTCTAAATCACTCAAAGGTTGGAAACGGTTAGATGTAACAACACCGTGAAAAAACTGTCCTTCATGGCTAAGTGCTCTACTCTTCAACAGGTCACTATTGGATTGATTTGTGTGATGCCTATAAAAATATCCCAGTGGGCGGAGAATGATACCCTGATCATTATGAGGGAGCAGGGTGGCTTTTAACAGGGCATTATTGACTAGAGAAGGATTACTAAAGTTTATTATAACGCAGTCCCCCTTTGTGTTCTTGCGAGAATGCCCTATCTATGAAACTCTTCTAGTAGTTAATATCTGGTGTGATAATTGCACGGGAAACCCACACTGTTCATTTAACCACGAAACAGATTTGTTCTTAAGGGATTCGTGGGATTCTGATTTATTAATCTGATCACCATCCATCAGGGGTGGAACATTTGTCAACACTGCCACAAAAGGGGCACATTCAGGGGGTAAGTCTGGTCGTGCTTCTGCTGTACGTATGATCCTGGTTTCCCTCTTGCTTTTTGGACAACTGTCTGGAAATGTGGTTTTATTCACTGCTATCATAGATGCAGCATCTGAGGGTTCAACAGGATTTAAAACTACCTTAGGGGACTTATGTGGCTCAACAAGTCCACGTGAACCCCCAGCTACAATACTAGCTTTCACAGGTGGGTTACTACGAGGGCCTAAAAGGTTTCGTAAACTTGCAATTTCCGCCGATAGTTCACCAATTTTAGTTACTAACGGTTCAACTATCTTTAGAATTTTAGCCTCCAAAATGCCTACCAGACAATCTAATCGATCAGAATCTATCTTTGTCTTTAGGTTGTTGGATGGGTCTTCCCTCAGGGTGTCCCCAGTTAAAGACACAAAACCTGTTTTTTTATTACTACTACGAGCACCTCCCCGTTTAAATTGGGTATGTTTACGAGGTCTCAAGACTCTCTGTATTACCGGATCAGGAGACTCCTCTGATGGAGCCTCATTTATATCTTTTAAGGCGTCCCTATTAGTTTCAACCAATTCTATGTCAGAAGAAATAGGGACTAGATCACCCAAAGTTACCAAATCATGGTTTTCAATACAACAACTCACACCATGAGTAGGCGGAGATAACAAGGTGGGTGTACTGATGGTGGTCGGGGTAGAGCCCTGACCTAGTGATTTGCGTCTTTCACTATTTATTTTAGTAACAACTTTTACTAGATAGTTATCTAGTGTTGTAGCAGTGGCAGGTTTAGTTCCTGACATTGTTTTCGACATAGTCGTGGATACCTCGGGATTTATTAAGATTTAAATTAAACAGTTGCGGGCTGTGAAAATAAAATAAAACGCCTACGCAAAGATAAGAGTTAGCCAAACTGAATTAATTATAACACATGAGACACTTTCTTAGCCTACACAGTAGCGCCTCTTAGTTCATGGAGTTGAACAGGTCACCAAGTCCAGTTAATATCAGATATGTTTTTTTTATCACAAACAGAGAGTGAGAGAATAAACAACGTGGTTGCGTTCTCCCAGAGTAACTTTTTTTCACAAAAAGCAACCACTATTGAATTGGCGAAATACCAAATTCAGAGTAGTATAAAGATGTTGTTCAACTATCTACTTGACAGGTGGAATATCAAAGATATTGAAGTAAAAGCCTCACTCACATAATAGTGACATGCTTCATCATAGGCAGTTACTCCACACCCAGAGAAGGTGGTACTCTCTGGGCGGACTCAACCAAAGATATACTGGGAGTTCTTAGATAAATGAACCACTGGTTAGGCAGGGAACCAGATCAAATTAAAAATACCTATGAGTGTACCCTATTTTAAATCCTTTATTATTGGGCACTCATGATATCAATAAAAACTTATTGTCGGGGTTTCTTTGAACTCGATTTGTTCAATTGTACCCTCAACCGTGTGCCAACATGTTTCGGCCCGTCTTGTAGCCCAATCGGGTCTGGGGGTCTTCGTCAGGGCGATATCTTTCCTTTCCTTATGCTATAAGGTCCCTGCGATTTAGCTGTACATGTGCTTACATGCAACTCATTCGTACGTGAGGCCTAATGCACTCACCTGTCCATATGTGCCTTCCGACTTCAGTAGAATTTTTCTATTGGACATGGAACACAAAGTTAACATGTATTTCTTTGACGACACAACAACATGAATCTATCTACAGCCCGTCTTGTGCTCGTAGTCTTTGATTCTTAGTTGTAGTGATGGTGTACCACCTGACTATGTGCTCTCTATTTTAGGGCTTAGTGTAATACATTAATCATTTCAATTTGCTCACCGCCACATCACATCCACATCTATACACCACACAACGTGATCATCATACTGCTTGTGTTTGACTATGAGTGAAAAGGATTGTGGCTAGAATCTCTTTCCTAGCCATCAATCCTATAGCTCTCTGCTTAGGCACCCATTCCCTCGTTGTGTTGTTTATTCATTTCTTAAATATATCACCATGCATAGGGATCGTGTATATCTCTTTCATCCAGTATTATATTAAGAACTCCCGGCGCTCACCTACTGCCCTGTGCCTACTGGCATCATGCAGATCTCGTGTGTTCAGGTGCAGTCCTGTAGTCAAACACTGCGTCAGAGATAAATAAAGGCAACTATTATCACGTTCTAAACCGATCTAATGATATACATCTCGTTCTCTACAAGATTCTAGTTTACGGAACCTTATTACCGCGTTTCTATCTTTTTTCGGTTTGGCAGAATATATACAGGGAGGTATTTATACTTATTTCGTTTCCGTGCCAGTGTTCCTACTTAAATCTTCAAATCCTGTGTTGCAGGGTGAACTTTCCCCCTCTTGTATATGTTTTGTTTGCAGTCCCTTTTGTTATCGCTAATCTTTTTTTTATAAAATTATTTAACCAGAACAATTTGGAACCATTCAGAGACTCTACGGGCGTCTCTGCTATCAAAACAGATCATGCGGGACAAAAGGCGTCTTAATTACAAAGTTTTCCCTCGCTGTCACTTACTTCATCAAGGACACCGCACCGCCGTTGCACCTAGTCAACCACACCGTCTGCCGTCGGGGATGAGAGTACGGCGGTGGCGGCTTTTAACCGAAGGTGCACGAGCCTAATTGGAGGGCGGTTCTAACCCAATTCTCTACCGTCACGCAACGTAATCGCAGCTGTTCGGACTTGTATGAGGCTGAACTACAAGACTTGTGGGAAATGTAGTTCATTTCTGTCTGGTGCGCCGTGTTCGATCCCCCTCACGGCGAAGGATTTGTTGTTTACAATTTTGAGGAGTATTTTGTTGATCTCTCGCGTAGCTATTTAAAAGATAATCGCTTGAAGTGTTGAGTTACCATTTCGCCGTTTTATTTGGGGAAATAGCCTGTCTCACCTCACGACCAGTGTTAGTGGGTATGATGTAGCCCCACTTGAATTTTGTATATCTGCTGACGGCAGATCATTCTAGTTAGTAGATTAATCTAATTGACTGCACGTTTGTTGCCAAGTTTCAACTTTCATGGTGTTATCCCCCTATATTCCTAAATTCTATATATCGAGGACTGATGTTACACCCCAATCTTTTGTTGTTATATATGCCGGAGGCTTTATTGTCTTTCCAGGACTATGCCTATTGTCATTTGCTCCTATATGCCATATTTTAGGGCTGTGTATACTTTGTGGCCAACTCTAAGTTAAATCATCCTGCTGAGTTTTCTTGTTATTTCCTATTGTTGTTTTAAACGGGCAATAGATCTGCTTTTGATTGCCATATTCAGAGATATGTAGGCTGTGTGGCAAAGCTACGTCATAGAACACCATGGAATTTCCTCGTTCAGTCCTGATGTTGTGCTTGACAAGCGATAGATCCACCTTTGCTCTAGTTTTAGCAATTGTTTTTCGTTGCAGCTGTCTGGTAGTCTCTCAATTACAGTCCAAGTAAAGTCATCTTCACTGTGTTTCTGCGTTTGAAAATGTCTCATCATTTTCGTGATGGTTTTACCGCACCTAAATGTACTGCGGTGCTCATTGATCCTGATCTTGACCTTACGTGTGGTCATCCCGATGTATATTTTATTGCAGATGCACGTCATTAGGTAAACCACATTATGGCTGTTGCAATTGCTGAAGGACCTTTGTTCCCATGGTGTTTTGAGGCCCACGTCGATTGTTTTGCTCTGTGTTGTTAATTTGCATACACTACATGATCCGCACGGGTAGTGTCCAGTTACCTCTGGTAGATTCCAGAGTGTGCTCTGTTGGCCTGTTCTGCCTTGTTTCTTTTTTGGTCTGGTATGTACAACAGAGTCTTTGATGGATTTACCTCTCTTAAATGCAAACAATGGTTTCTCTAGTTTAAGTCCCCCAGAGTTCAGTGTTCTCCAATGTCGTAGAACTATGTTCTTTACACTGTTGGAATCTGTTCCGAAGGTGGTTACGCATACCAGTTTTTTGTCATCCAGTTTCCTTTTTGGTTCCAAAAGCCCTTCTCTGTTGCAGTTTTTTGCCCTTTTATATGCTTGTTTGATCAGTTTAGTAGGGTAGCACTTTGTCTTCAATTTCTGTGTTAATTTTTTGGCGTGAATTTCATAATTTGTTTTTTCCGTACAATTTCTCCTTAGTCGTAGGAATTGGCCTACTGGCAAGTTGTCTCGCAGCGCTTTAGGGTGGAAGCTGTCATATCTGAGGAGGTTGTTGGCGTCTGTAGGTTTGTAGAACACTTCCGTTTTTAGTGTCCCCTCCGCTGGCCAGATTTTCAAATCCAGAAATGTGATGGAATCTTTTGTTAGAGTCATTGTAAACTTCAAAAATTCATCCCTGTTGTTTAGCCATGTCAGAAATTCTTTTGCTTTGTCGGCATCTCCTTTCCAGACTATAAAGATATCATCTATGAATCTTCTCCATACTCCCAAGTTGGATTGGTACGGGTTGGAGTCACTATAGATGAAACGTGTTTCGAAGTCATGCACGTACAGGCATGCTACACTGGGGGCGCAGGTCATCCCCATTGAAGTTCCATGGGTTTGTAGGAAATACTCCCCTTCAAATTCAAAGTAATTTCTTGTTAGGGCTAATCGTACACATTGAACCACAAATTTTATCGGTGTTATTGATGACCAGTTTTCCAGACCCAGCAGATTTTCGATCACCCTAAGTGAGGCCTCTTGTGGAATACTGGTATACAATGCTTCCACGTCTAATGTCATTAGGTAGTCGGTGGTAGGACTGAAGCTCAAAGTTTGAAGTTTCAATAAGATGTCTTGTGTGTCTTTAAGGTACGAGGGCATCCTCTGCACCATTGGTCGCAAGAAATGGTCGGCAAATCTTGACAGTGGTTCGAGAGCCGAACCAATGCCTGACACAATCGGTCTGCCTGGCGGTGGATGTACGTTTTTGTGCACTTTCGGGAGGATGTAAAAGTATGGAGTTTTTGGGTCAAGTTCTTGTAAAAAATTTTCTTCTGCCTTGGTAATCCATCCCTCTTGTGCTGCTTCCGAGACCATCTCTTGTATTTGGGAATGGGTGCCTAAGCAGAGAGCTATAGGATTGATGGCTAGGAAAGACATTCTAGCCACAATCCTTTTCACTCATAGTCAAACACAAGCAGTATGATGATCACGTTGTGTGGTGTATAGATGTGGATGTGATGTGGCGGTGAGCAAATTGAAATGATTAATGTATTACACTAAGCCCTAAAATAGAGAGCACATAGTCAGGTGGTACACCATCACTACAACTAAGAATCAAAGACTACGAGCACAAGACGGGCTGTAGATAGATTCATGTTGTTGTGTCGTCAAAGAAATACATGTTAACTTTGTGTTCCATGTCCAATAGAAAAATTCTACTGAAGTCGGAAGGCACATATGGACAGGTGAGTGCATTAGGCCTCACGTACGAATGAGTTGCATGTAAGCACATGTACAGCTAAATCGCAGGGACCTTATAGCATAAGGAAAGGAAAGATATCGCCCTGACGAAGGCCCCCAGACCCGATTGGGCTACAAGACGGGCCGAAACATGTTGGCACACGGTTGAGGGTACAATTGAACAAATCGAGTTCAAAGAAACCCCGACAATAAGTTTTTATTGATATCATGAGTGCCCAATAATAAAGGATTTAAAATAGGGTACACTCATAGGTATTTTTAATTTGATCTGGTTCCCTGCCTAACCAGTGGTTCATTTATCTAAGAACTCCCAGTATATCTTTGGTTGAGTCCGCCCAGAGAGTACCACCTTCTCTGGGTGTGGAGTAACTGCCTATGATGAAGCATGTCACTATTATGTGAGTGAGGCTTTTACTTCAATATCTTTGATATTCCACCTGTCAAGTAGATAGTTGAACAACATCTTTATACTACTCTGAATTTGGTATTTCGCCAATTCAATAGTGGTTGCTTTTTGTGAAAAAAAGTTACTCTGGGAGAACGCAACCACGTTGTTTATTCTCTCACTCTCTGTTTGTGATAAAAGAGTTCAGAGGGGCCTCCATAGCCCTGAGAGGTTTCTGAAATACACCTCCCTAGAAGAGGTGTGGCACACCTGACATAGTTTGGATCAGGTCACCCGACAAGTCTGGGGTATCTTGACCCCACAGACTTGCAATCATCCCGCCAAGATGGCCGAGGGATTAGCGTATGACGAAGATGAAATATCATCCATTTTAGCTATGCCACCACTGATCTCCGACACTACTCACACACGTTAACCAAAACAATGGCGATTGGGATTCTCTAACGGAATTGAAAAGGACCCAATTCAAAACTTTACTTCACGGAGCCATCATGACTGAATACTTGAGGGGTAATATAGCACCCAACGGGTTGATTGTGGCAAACTCCCCACGAATTTTCCTGAATGACCCTGAATTTAGACGCAGCTGGTCCTTGATCGCATGGAAATGCAGCAGGGACTGGATGGTCTTAATTATTAAGACTGCTAAAAGACTCTCAGATGCCCTCCTTATTGAAATAAAAACACTGGAAAATGGTTTGAAAACTCAAATCACAATTGCACAATTCAAAAAGAAACTGGACGAAAATAATAAAGTAATTAATGAGTACAAAGAATATCTTACTCAAGCAAAAATTACAAAATTTCAGAAAGACTTGAAAAAATTTAAGTTTGAGAGTGTTTTTCCATACTCGAGAGAGGATTATACCCCAACAGACAAAGACAACTCAGATTTCTCAGACACAGGAAGCACAGGCTCTGGCAACTATTCCAGCGATACATCATCTGAAGGCCGAAAAAGCACCAATAGACGCAGAGGCAACAACCCAAGAAGAAACAGAGGCCCATACATGCAAGGAGGAATACAACAACAACCACCCTTTGGATGGAACCCCTTCATGCAAGCGCCCTTCCAACCACCACAGTTTGGATACCCGTGGCAACCCTATCAACAACCTTTTTTAGGGCGAGGCCGAAGACGAGGAGGAGGCAACCGGAGAGGGCAACGGGTTCAATGGGATACAAACAGAGAAGACCTGACAGCACAGGACCAGGGACCCAGCACGAGCAAGAACGCACGGGAATACTGAACCTGAGTAAGAGAATCCTCTCCCAACAACAAGAAAATGTCCTAAAAAAAGGACTAGGCTTTGTCCCGACGAATCGGTCAAATTTCTTTGATTTAAGAATTGAACTTGCCGAATTCTTTCGCAGACTCCGTCTGTCGGTGTTCTTTGCAGAAACAGAGGGACCGGAGGACCTGAGTGAATTGACAGATAAAAATACAGGCCTACGTAAAAAATCGAAATTCATCCCCCCGAATCACACAATGCCACCGGCATTACTAGCCTTTGAGAAGGCAGTAACATTGGATATCGACGAATTGAAAGATAACACCAACCAAAGATTTAACAACTTCACATTGATTGAACGGCAGACACTGGCAGAATTTGACAAAATGCAGGATGTCATAATTAAACCAGCAGATAAAGGAGGAGCAACGGTGATACTACCCATTGAGATGTACAGAAATGAGTGTATGAGATTACTTAATGATCGACGGAATTATTCACGATTACAGAGAGATCCAACTGGGAGTCTGAAACGAGAAATACAAGAGATGGTCTCGGAAGCAGCACAAGAGGGATGGATTACCAAGGCAGAAGAAAATTTTTTACAAGAACTTGACCCAAAAACTCCATACTTTTACATCCTCCCGAAAGTGCACAAAAACGTACATCCACCGCCAGGCAGACCGATTGTGTCAGGCATTGGTTCGGCTCTCGAACCACTGTCAAGATTTGCCGACCATTTCTTGTGACCAATGGTGCAGAGGATGCCCTCGTACCTTAAAGACACACAAGACATCTTATTGAAACTTCAAACTTTGAGCTTCAGTCCTACCACCGACTACCTAATGACATTAGACGTGGAAGCATTGTATACCAGTATTCCACAAGAGGCCTCACTTAGGGTGATCGAAAATCTGCTGGGTCTGGAAAACTGGTCATCAATAACACCGATAAAATTTGTGGTTCAATGTGTACGATTAGCCCTAACAAGAAATTACTTTGAATTTGAAGGGGAGTATTTCCTACAAACCCATGGAACTTCAATGGGGATGACCTGCGCCCCCAGTGTAGCATGCCTGTACGTGCATGACTTCGAAACACGTTTCATCTATAGTGACTCCAACCCGTACCAATCCAACTTGGGAGTATGGAGAAGATTCATAGATGATATCTTTATAGTCTGGAAAGGAGATGCCGACAAAGCAAAAGAATTTCTGACATGGCTAAACAACAGGGATGAATTTTTGAAGTTTACAATGACTCTAACAAAAGATTCCATCACATTTCTGGATTTGAAAATCTGGCCAGCGGAGGGGACACTAAAAACGGAAGTGTTCTACAAACCTACAGACGCCAACAACCTCCTCAGATATGACAGCTTCCACCCTAAAGCGCTGCGAGACAACTTGCCAGTAGGCCAATTCCTACGACTAAGGAGAAATTGTACGGAAAAAAACAAATTATGAAATTCACGCCAAAAAATTAACACAGAAATTGAAGACAAAGTGCTACCCTACTAAACTGATCAAACAAGCATATAAAAGGGCAAAAAACTGCAACAGAGAAGGGCTTTTGGAACCAAAAAGGAAACTGGATGACAAAAAACTGGTATGCGTAACCACCTTCGGAACAGATTCCAACAGTGTAAAGAACATAGTTCTACGACATTGGAGAACACTGAACTCTGGGGGACTTAAACTAGAGAAACCATTGTTTGCATTTAAGAGAGGTAAATCCATCAAAGACTCTGTTGTACATACCAGACCAAAAAAGAAACAAGGCAGAACAGGCCAACAGAGCACACTCTGGAATCTACCAGAGGTAACTGGACACTACCCGTGCGGATCATGTAGTGTATGCAAATTAACAACACAGAGCAAAACAATCGACGTGGGCCTCAAAACACCATGGGAACAAAGGTCCTTCAGCAATTGCAACAGCCACAATGTGGTTTACCTAATGACGTGCATCTGCAATAAAATATACATCGGGATGACCACACGTAAGGTCAAGATCAGGATCAATGAGCACCGCAGTACATTTAGGTGCGGTAAAACCATCACGAAAATGATGAGACATTTTCAAACGCAGAAACACAGTGAAGATGACTTTACTTGGACTGTAATTGAGAGACTACCAGACAGCTGCAACGAAAAACAATTGCTAAAACTAGAGCAAAGGTGGATCTATCGCTTGTCAAGCACAACATCAGGACTGAACGAGGAAATTCCATGGTGTTCTATGACGTAGCTTTGCCACACAGCCTACATATCTCTGAATATGGCAATCAAAAGCAGATCTATTGCCCGTTTAAAACAACAATAGGAAATAACAAGAAAACTCAGCAGGATGATTTAACTTAGAGTTGGCCACAAAGTATACACAGCCCTAAAATATGGCATATAGGAGCAAATGACAATAGGCATAGTCCTGGAAAGACAATAAAGCCTCCGGCATATATAACAACAAAAGATTGGGGTGTAACATCAGTCCTCGATATATAGAATTTAGGAATATAGGGGGATAACACCATGAAAGTTGAAACTTGGCAACAAACGTGCAGTCAATTAGATTAATCTACTAACTAGAATGATCTGCCGTCAGCAGATATACAAAATTCAAGTGGGGCTACATCATACCCACTAACACTGGTCGTGAGGTGAGACAGGCTATTTCCCCAAATAAAACGGCGAAATGGTAACTCAACACTTCAAGCGATTATCTTTTAAATAGCTACGCGAGAGATCAACAAAATACTCCTCAAAATTGTAAACAACAAATCCTTCGCCGTGAGGGGGATCGAACACGGCGCACCAGACAGAAATGAACTACATTTCCCACAAGTCTTGTAGTTCAGCCTCATACAAGTCCGAACAGCTGCGATTACGTTGCGTGACGGTAGAGAATTGGGTTAGAACCGCCCTCCAATTAGGCTCGTGCACCTTCGGTTAAAAGCCGCCACCGCCGTACTCTCATCCCCGACGGCAGACGGTGTGGTTGACTAGGTGCAACGGCGGTGCGGTGTCCTTGATGAAGTAAGTGACAGCGAGGGAAAACTTTGTAATTAAGACGCCTTTTGTCCCGCATGATCTGTTTTGATAGCAGAGACGCCCGTAGAGTCTCTGAATGGTTCCAAATTGTTCTGGTTAAATAATTTTATAAAAAAAAGATTAGCGATAACAAAAGGGACTGCAAACAAAACATATACAAGAGGGGGAAAGTTCACCCTGCAACACAGGATTTGAAGATTTAAGTAGGAACACTGGCACGGAAACGAAATAAGTATAAATACCTCCCTGTATATATTCTGCCAAACCGAAAAAAGATAGAAACGCGGTAATAAGGTTCCGTAAACTAGAATCTTGTAGAGAACGAGATGTATATCATTAGATCGGTTTAGAACGTGATAATAGTTGCCTTTATTTATCTCTGACGCAGTGTTTGACTACAGGACTGCACCTGAACACACGAGATCTGCATGATGCCAGTAGGCACAGGGCAGTAGGTGAGCGCCGGGAGTTCTTAATATAATACTGGATGAAAGAGATATACACGATCCCTATGCATGGTGATATATTTAAGAAATGAATAAACAACACAACGAGGGAATGGGTGCCTAAGCAGAGAGCTATAGGATTGATGGCTAGGAAAGACATTCTAGCCACAATCCTTTTCACTCATAGTCAAACACAAGCAGTATGATGATCACGTTGTGTGGTGTATAGATGTGGATGTGATGTGGCGGTGAGCAAATTGAAATGATTAATGTATTACACTAAGCCCTAAAATAGAGAGCACATAGTCAGGTGGTACACCATCACTACAACTAAGAATCAAAGACTACGAGCACAAGACGGGCTGTAGATAGATTCATGTTGTTGTGTCGTCAAAGAAATACATGTTAACTTTGTGTTCCATGTCCAATAGAAAAATTCTACTGAAGTCGGAAGGCACATATGGACAGGTGAGTGCATTAGGCCTCACGTACGAATGAGTTGCATGTAAGCACATGTACAGCTAAATCGCAGGGACCTTATAGCATAAGGAAAGGAAAGATATCGCCCTGACGAAGGCCCCCAGACCCGATTGGGCTACAAGACGGGCCGAAACATGTTGGCACACGGTTGAGGGTACAATTGAACAAATCGAGTTCAAAGAAACCCCGACAATAAGTTTTTATTGATATCATGAGTGCCCAATAATAAAGGATTTAAAATAGGGTACACTCATAGGTATTTTTAATTTGATCTGGTTCCCTGCCTAACCAGTGGTTCATTTATCTAAGAACTCCCAGTATATCTTTGGTTGAGTCCGCCCAGAGAGTACCACCTTCTCTGGGTGTGGAGTAACTGCCTATGATGAAGCATGTCACTATTATGTGAGTGAGGCTTTTACTTCAATATCTTTGATATTCCACCTGTCAAGTAGATAGTTGAACAACATCTTTATACTACTCTGAATTTAGTATTTCGCCAATTCAATAGTGGTTGCTTTTTGTGAAAAAAATATCAGATATGTACCTGGCAGCCAAATAACATGGCCCGTCCCGGCCTCATTCGGTCCTCTGAGGGCCACAGAGGGCCCGCCCTTAGCCCGGGCTTCGCCCGGCGCGTCCCGCGAAGCGGGCCTCCGCGATGTTTGTAGGCGCCACCTGGCGCTTTCACCGCGTCAGCTCAACGCGCCGCCGCTGGGGCTGCCGGGAGTTTGAGTCCCGGGGCGGCGACGCGGTAGATTGCACCCGCTGCTTCTGTGGACGGTTTTGGCCCCCTTGTGACTCCTGGCGGTGGCGGCAGTATCGATATTGGTGTGGACAGGCGTGGACCAGAGAAGGTAAGTTTTGCTGCTTTCCCCACAATTCATGAGATCTTCCCTCACAGTCCACACTCACACCCTGCACTTGCAGTTAGGCCCGTCGCATCACGCAGATATGCTCTCATGCCATGCATGCACGCACACACACAACACCAGACAACAGTAGAGAACTGCTGCCCTGATTTCTGCAGATAATTCCTGAACACTATTTGCCGTTTTCCTGCTACAATTTCTGTAATTTCAGCCAAAGTGGAATGTGTCCCCAGTGATATCTGGTTGAGTGGTAATACTGCATGTGGTTATGCTGCACATGGCAATCATGCACGTGGGAATACTGCATGTGGTAATCCTGTATGTGGAAATACTACATGGGGTTATGCTGCACATTGCAATCATGCACGTGGGAATACTGCATGTGGTAATCCTGCATGTGGCTATGCTGCAGGTGGTAATACTGCCTGTGGCTATGCTGCAGGTGGTAATACTGCCTGTGGCTATGCTGCATGTGGTAATACTGCATGTGGTAAGACTGCATGTGGCTATGCTGTATGTGGTTATGGTATTTATTTTTTGGCCGTTTTATATGTATTTATCCGTATTTATTTTGTGTTTTCCGTATAAATGATGTTGTAAAACTGTACATTTCCATGTCTATTTAACTGATAGACGCGCACTCATACTTTGATATCTGTCGTATTTTAGCTATTGAAGCTCTACATAACAATATATCCACTGGTAAAAACTAGCATTATGATATAAAAGTATGTTGACATATGCTTCTATTTAAAGAAACGTCATTCTGTTTTTGATTTCCCGTGCTGTCCATCTGCTCAGCTGCTGGTCTATAATTCATGAAAGGCCGCACGGAGAGTCACTTAAAAGAAGCACAATTTTCTGTATTTATCAGCTTTAATAAATAAATGCAGACAGAAAAAAACATAGTTTTCTGTCTGTATTTTGCTCTAAAAATATGTAAAAACGGAAAACAGGGAGCCTTAAATACAGTGTACTGACTAGTACAGTATACCTTCTAGTAGCTCTGTCATTCTGTTTCATCTGATACTGTGTGCTCACTAGTACAGTATACATTGTAGGAGCTAATTTACTCTGTACCATCTAAAGCAGTGTACTGACTAGTACAGTAGACCTTCGAGTAGCTCTGACACTCCGTACCATCTAATGCCGTGTACTGATTAGGACAGTATACCTCCAAGCAGCTCTGTCACTCTGTTCCATCTAATGCAGTGTACTGACTTGTACAGTATGCCTTTCAGTAGCTCTGTCACTCTGTACCATCTAATACAGTGTACTGACTAGTACAGTATACCTTCAAGTAGCTCTGTCACTCTGTTCCATCTAATGCAGTGCACTGACTTGTACAGTATACCTTCAAGTAGCTCTGTCACTCTGTACCTTATAATGCAGTGTACTGACTAGTACAGTATAACTTCTAGTAGCTCTGCCACTCTGTGTCATCTAATACAATGTACTGACTCGTACAGTATATTTTCAAGTAACTCTGCACCATCCAATGCAGGGTACTGAATAGTACTGTATACCTTTTAGTATCTCTGTTACTCTGTGCCGTCTCATGCAGAGTGCTGACTAGTCCTGCATGACTTCTAGGAGCTCTCTCACTCTGCACAATATAATCCAGGGTACTGACTAGTACTGATTTCCTTGTAGGAGCTCTGTCACTCTGTACCATCTAATCAAGTTGCTGTTACTCTGCTATTGTAGTGTGCGTCGTGTGTGGTAGAGCAATGTAGTATGCTGCGTGTAGTGTGTAGTAGAATGTCCTGTGTAGTGCAGTGTGGTGTTCGGTGTAGTGTGTGCTCTGGATGAATACGCGCTTTAGTCTAGTGAGCAGTCTAGTGCCGCGCGCTTTAGTGTAGTGAGCAGTCTAGTGCCGCGCCCTCTAGCGCCGTGTGCTCCTTCCAGGTGTGGTGTACATTAATCATATGTAAAGCAGAAGCAGTAATTACAACCTTTCTTTGTGTCGTTAAATCTCTAATTGTGAATCTCTTCTCTGCAGTGATGGTGACTCTGGATCCTGACACGGCTCATCCTCGGCTCCTCCTGTCTGAGGGGGGGCGACGAGTGAGACTGACGGGCACAGCACAGACCCTGCCGGACACCCCCAAGAGATTCACCTACTACTACCCCTGTGTGCTGGGGAGCGAGGGGTTCACCTCCGGCAGACATTACTGGGAGGTTCAGCCGCTGCAGGAGGGGGTGCTGTGGCGTGTGGGGGCTGCAGCAGAGTCTGTGGACAGGAAGGGAGACTTCACATGGTCACCTGAGGGGGGAGTCTGGGCTGTGCGGGGGTGGGGGGGTCAGTACGAGGCTCTCACCTCCCCTGAGACCCCTCTGTCCCCTCGTGAGAAGCCCCTGAAGCTGGGGGTGTATCTGGACTACGAGGGGGGGCGGCTGTCCCTGTACAATGCGGACTCCATGGAGCTTCTCTACTCCTTCCCGCGGGCGCCCTTCACGCAGAGGCTCTTCCCGCTCTTCCTGCTCTGGGGAGGGGCGGAGCTGAGGCTGGTGTGAGCCCCCCCCCTCCCGCCCCCTCAACTGCCATCCACGGTTCAAACACCAACATTCCGAGGGACCTTCTTCACAATGACCCTCTCACCTGTTGCCATGACAACCAGAAGCCTCACGTGAAACTATGTATCTCTTCTCCTTGTACATTTTTAAAACAAGGGCAGACAATGTTTGCCGTGTGAATCATGCACCAAACCGCATGTAACATATCATAAAGTCTCTGCAGAATTAAACAAGCATTGGCTACGGTCTCGCCTTGTATATTGTAGAGCAGTGTGGTAGCTCTGCTCCGTACTGCAAACTTGGTGTCTAGTTCAGGGGCCAGTGGCATGGTGTGTTGTTATAAGGTGTGTGTTGGTGGGATGCATGTGGGTAGTGTGCTGGGGTGCATGTGGGTGGCATATGCATCTTTACAACAAAAATCACCAATTGTAATTAGATCAATAATGCTTGTCTGCAAACTATTGAAAGGGCAATAAGGGTAAATGTAATATGCATGGCCCCACGGACCAATCTAACATGTTTATAATAGTAAAATATTGATTGAAAACAACGAAACTACCGGCCTGTCGTTAACTCTTACTTTACTGTTTGTGTTTCCAAATTGTTAAATCCCTAACCACATCGATTGGCGGCAATTTCCAAGAACACACAGTCACTCATTGCAATGAACTAGCAACTTTGTTTTTATAAATCTACGAAATTTACTGTTCCCCATAAAGTACAATAAATGCACCAAATTCTACCCCCCAAAAAAAAGACTCTGGACTCACACACCGTTTGCCTCACAAACGCCCCCTCCCAATTACCAGATAAACTCTTCCAACACTTTTTTGTAAAGTCAAATCTAGTTCCACTGTAGCCTCACACCTCCCCACATACTCCTTGAAGGATAAGGCCACTAGCTACAACTTCCTTCTCACTCCCGCAGGAACCTTAATCGCCAAAGTTACATTGACATTTTTATTGTCGCCTGAAAACCTCTGAACACACAAAGAAATGTTCTTTGCAGCAGGCACCTTAATCCTCTGCAAAACTTTAGCATAACTGGAAACAGCCATTGGATAAAACTCCGATCTGTCTCCTACAGGAACATTAATTTCCAAAGTTAACGTTTACATTTTTAT
This sequence comes from Triturus cristatus, assembly GCF_964204655.1. Classification (NCBI taxonomy): domain Eukaryota; kingdom Metazoa; phylum Chordata; class Amphibia; order Caudata; family Salamandridae; genus Triturus; species Triturus cristatus. Next base: position 12,293,308 of record NC_140579.1, on the reverse strand, counting down.
TTTTGCCTGAAAACCTATGAACACACAAGGACATGTTCTTTGCAGCAGGCATTTTAATCCTCTGCGCTACTTCAGCATGAGTGGAAACATGCTCTAGATAAAACTTCCATCTCTCTCCAGCAGGAACATCAATCGCCAAAGTTACCTTCACATTTTTAGTGTTGCCTGAAAACCTCTGAACACACAAGGACACGTTCTATGCAGCAGGCATCTTAATCCTCTGTGCTACTTTAGCATGAGTGGAAACAGCCACAAGATAAACTTCCGATCTCTCTCCCACAGAAACATTAATAGCCAAGGTTACCTTTACATTTTTATTGTTGCCTAAAACCTTACAGTCAGACAAGGACATGTTCTTTGCAGCAGGCACCTTAATCCTCTGTGCTAGTTTAACATGAGTTGAAACAGCCACTAGATAAAACTCCCATCACTATATTAATCGCAAAGTTACCTTTACATTTTTAGTGTTGCCTGAAAACCTCTGAACACACAAGGACATGTTCTATGCAGCAGGAATCTTAATCCTCTGCGCTACTTTAGCATGAGTGGAAAAAACCACTAGATAAAACTTCCATCTCTCACTGAAACATTAATTGCTGAGGTTACCTTTACATTTTTATTGTCGCCTGAAAACCTCTCGCTACACAAGGCCGTGTTCTTTGAAGTAGGCATCTGAATCCTCTGTGATCCTTTAGCATCAGTGGAAACAGCCACGAGATATAACTTCCATTTCCGTCCTGGAGGAAACTTAATCGACAATGTTACCTTTACATTTTTATTGTTGCCTGAAAACCTCTGAACACACAAGGACATGTTCTTTGCAGTAGGCATCTGAATCCCCTGTGATCCTTTGGCATCAGTGGAAACAGCCACTAGATAAAACTTCCATTTCCGTCCTGCATGAACCTTAATCGCCAAAGTTACCTTTACATTTTTATTGTTGCCGGAAAATCTCTGAACACACAAGACCATGTTCTTTGCAGCAGGTATCTTAATCTCTGTGCTACTTCAGCATGAGTGGAAACAGCCACTAGATAAAACTTCCATCTCTCTCCCACAGGAACTTTAATCGCCAAAGTTACCTTTACATTTTTAATGTTGCCTGAAAACGTGTGAACACACAATGACATGTACTTTGCAGCAGGCATTTTAATTCTCTGCACTACTTTAGCATAAGTGGAAACAGTCAATAGATAAAACTTCCGATGTCTCTCCCACAGAAACATTAATTGTCGAGGTTACCTTTACATTTTTATTGTCGCCTGAAAACCTCTCGCTACACAAGGCCGTGTTCTTTGAAGTAGGCATCTGAATCCTCTGTGATCCTTTAGCATCAGTGGAAACAGCCACGAGATATAACTTCCATTTCCGTCCTGGAGGAAACTTAATCGACAATGTTACCTTTACATTTTTATTGTTGCCTGAAAACCTCTGAACACACAAGGACATGTTCTTTGCAGTAGGCATCTGAATCCCCTGTGATCCTTTGGCATCAGTGGAAACAGCCACTAGATAAAACTTCCATTTCCGTCCTGCATGAACCTTAATCGCCAAAGTTACCTTTACATTTTTATTGTTGCCGGAAAATCTCTGAACACACAAGACCATGTTCTTTGCAGCAGGTATCTTAATCTCTGTGCTACTTCAGCATGAGTGGAAACAGCCACTAGATAAAACTTCCATCTCTCTCCCACAGGAACTTTAATCGCCAAAGTTACCTTTACATTTTTAATGTTGCCTGAAAACGTGTGAACACACAATGACATGTACTTTGCAGCAGGCATTTTAATTCTCTGCACTACTTTAGCATAAGTGGAAACAGTCAATAGATAAAACTTCCGATGTCTCTCCCACAGAAACATTAATTGTCGAGGTTACCTTTACATTTTTATTGTCGCCTGAAAACCTCTTGATACACAAGGACATGTTCTTTGCAGTAGGCATCTGAATCCTCTGTGATCCTTTAGCATCAGTGGAAACAGCAACGATATAAAACTTCAATATCCGTCCTGCAGGAACCTTAATCGCCAAAGTTACCTTTACATTTTTATTGTTGCCTGAAAACCTCTGAACACACAAGGACATGCTCTTTGCAGCAGGCATCTTAATCCTCTGCGCTACTTTAGCATGAGTGGAAACAGCCACTAGATAAAACTTTCATCTCTCTCCTGCAGGAACTTTAATCGTCAAAGTTACCTTTACATTTTTATTGTTGCCTGAAAACCTCTGAACACACAAGGACATGTTCTTTGCAGTAGGCATCTGAATCCCCTGTGATCCTTTAGCATCAGTGGAAATAGCCACTAGATAAAACTTCCATTTCCGTCCTGCAGGAACCTTAATCGCCAAATTTACCTTTACATTTTTATTGTTGCCTGAAAACCTCTGAACACACAAGGACATGCACTTTGCAGCAGGCATCTTAATCCTCTGCACTACTTTAGCATGAGTGCAAACAAACAGCCACTAGAAAAAACTTCCGATCTCTCTCCCAAAGAAACATTAATTGTAGAGGTTACCTTTACATTTTGTTTGTCGCCTGAAAACCCCTCGATACACAAGGACATGCTCTTTGCACTAGGCATCTGAATCCTCTCTGATCCTTTAGCATCAGTGGAAACTGCCACTAGATAAAACTTCCATTTCCGTCCTGCAGGAACCTTAATCGCCAAAGTTACCTTTACATTTTTATTGTTGCCTGAAAACCTCTGAACACACAAGGACATGTTCTTTGCAGCAGGCACCTTAATCCTCTATGCTACTTTAACATGAGTGGAAACAGCCACTAGATAAAACTCCCATCTCTCTCCAGCAGGAACATGAATGCCAAAGTTACCTTTACATTTTTATTGTTGCCTGAAAACCTCTGAACAGACAAGAGTATGTTCATTGCAGCAGGCATGCATCTTAATCGTCTGCGCTACTTCAGCATTATTGGAAACAGACACTAGATAAAAATTCCATCTCTCTCCAAGAGGAACATTAATCGCCAAAGTTTAGATTTTTATTGTTGCCTGAAAACCTCTAAACACACAAGGACATGTTCTTTGCAGCAGGCATGCATCTTAATGCTCTGCGCTACTTTAGCATCCCTGGAAATAGCCATTAAATTAAATTAAACTCCTATCTCTCTCTAGCAGGAACATTAATCGCCAAAGTTCCCTTTACATTTCTATTGTCGCCTGAAAATGTATGAACACACAAAGACATGTTCTTTGCATCAGACATGCATCTTAATCCTCTGCGGTACTTTAGCATCACTGGAAACCGCCACTAAATTAAACTCCCATCTCCCTCCAGCAGGAACATTAATCGCCAAAGTTCCCTTTACATTTTTATTGTCGCCTGAAAACGTATGAACACGCAAGGACTTGTTCTTTTTTCAGCAGGCATCTTAATCCTCTGCGCTACTTTAGCATGAGTGCAAATAAACAGCCACTAGAAAAAACTTCCATCTCTCTCCAGCAGGAACATTTATCGCCAAAGTTACCTTTACATTTTTATTGTTGCCTAAAAACTTACAGTCAGAGAAGGAGATGTTCTTTGCAGCAGGCACCTTAATCCTCTGTGCTACTTTAAAATGAGTTGAAACAGCCACTAGATAAAACTCCCATCTCTCTCCAGGAGGAATATTAATCGCCAAAGTTACCTTTACATTTTTAGTGTTGCCTGAAAACCTCTGAATACACAAGGACAAGTTCTTTGCAGCAGGCATCTTAATCCTCCGCACTACTTTAGCATGAGTGGCAAAAGCCACTAGATAAAACTTCCATCTCTCTCTCACAGAAACATTAATTGCCGAGGTTAGCTTTACATTTTTATTGTCGCCTGAAAACCTCTGAACACACAAGGACATGCTCTTTGCAGCAGGCATCTTAATCCTCTGCACTACTTTAGCATGAGTGGAAACAAACAGCCACTAGAAAAAACTTCTGATCTCTCTCCCACAGAAACATTAATTGTTGAGGTTACCTTTACATTTTTTTTGTCGCCTGAAAACCCCTCGATACACAAGGACATGCTCTTTGCACTAGGCATCTGAATCCTCTGTGATCCTTTAGCATCAGTGGAAACTGCCACTAGATAAAACTTCCATTTCCGTCCTGCAGGAACCTTAATCGCCAAAGTTACCTTTACATTTTTATTGTTGCCTGAAAACCTCTGAACACACAAGGACATGTTCTTTGCAGCAGGCACCTTAATCCTCTACGCTACTTTAACATGAGTGGAAACAGCCACTAGATAAAACTCCCATCTCTCTCCAGCAGGAGCATTAATCGCCAAAGTTGCCTTTACATTTTTATTGTTGCCTAAAAACTTACAGTCAGACAAGGACATGTTTGAGTTTTAAGTATCCAAGGCAGATCCCAAACATCCCTGTCCACTACTGCGCGATCCATATAAAGCTGCCACTTCTCCGATTCGCGCATGGACCATGCTACTAAAATCCAGAGGTGGGCCTCTTGGCAATATTTGAAAATATGAGGAAATGCCAAACCACCCTTTTCGAATGGAGCCATTAATAACCTTTCACACAGTCTTGCTTTTTTCTCTCCCCATACATTTTAATTATGTGGTTTTGAAGGGACTGTCGCTTGGTTTTAGGTGTGACTGTGGGTGTGGTTTGGAAGACATATAACAGCTGCGTAAGATTATTCATTTTCAGCACATTAATCCTCCCTAGTCGCGAGATATGTTGCCCCTTCCACTGTGCCAAATCATCAAGGTTTGCGCTTTCAGACGCGGCCAGTTAGCATCAAGAGTCCACCGAGCTAGTAATGTGGATAGCTAGGTAGGTTATTGCCTTTTTGCCCATTTCTTTGGGCAGCCCTCTCTCATACACTTTTCACGTGTGGGGGAGGGGCAGACTGAGATTCTGCAATTTATACACATTCACCTTGAACCCAGAGACCATTTCGAAGTCCCTTAGGCATGGATGGACCCCTCTAAAGGCATCTCTGGTTCCGGTAGGGTCAAAAGGATGTCATCTGTGATGAGGCTAGTTTTATGCTCCTCCCCTCCAAACAGCGCCCCTTAACCTCTGGGTGTGTTCAAATGTGTGCCGCGAACAGTTCTATTGAGGAAGTAAAAAGGAGGCGGACTTGAGGTATCCCTGACGCGTGCCTTTACGCAAGAAGAATTGATCAGAGGACCTCCCAATCACACTGATACGAGCCTTTGGGCACGCATGGTGGACTTGTATCCAGCTTTGAAATGTGTGCCCAAGATTTACTTCGTTTAGGATGGCTTGAAGAAAGTCCCAGCTCACCCTATCAAACACTTTCTCTGCATCCAAAGATGCTGGGGTGCAGGTATCAGCGTTTACCACACTTTTCTATTAGATTGGCAACTTTCCGCACATTATCCGTGCCTTTGATGAACCCCGCCCGGTCCAGTTCCATCAGAGCCGGCAGGACTTTGCCTAATCGTTCAGCCAATATTATAGTGAAAATCTTCACGTCAGTATTTCAAAGTGCTATTGGTCTGTAGGATTTTCAATCTGTTTTCGTCTTGCCCAGTTTAGGGATCACGCCAATGCCGCTTCTGTCATTGTGGGAGTCGCCATTCCCATTTCCTGAAATGAGTTTTACAAGATCGCTAGTTTCAAGAGCAAACGTTGAGATGCTCCCTAAAGAAAGGCCTTCTCGGGCCGTCCGGGCCTGGGGCCTTATGTGATGTAAGGGTCTTAGTCACAGATAGTACCTTCTGGTGTGTTCTAGGCTACTCCAGTCATTGCTTCCACTCCAGTGGAACTTGTGGTAATGGGAGTTGATCGAGATAAGAAGCAATCGCTGCCCTGCCTTCCCCACCTTATAGAAGTTGAGGAGTACCTCTTGTTTCTCCTCCTCATCATGTACCTCCCTCCCCTCAGGAATCCTTTCAATCCTTGCTCTCCAAATTTTCTGGACAATAGTTTATCTGCTTTATTTCCCTTTTCATATAAAGGTTGTGAGAGCTAGTTCTTCTTGAAACAATAATGCTTTGAGTCGGCTAAGCTTGTTGAAGTCTGCCTTCACATTTGGAATGGAAGGCCACAGCAAGCAATCTACATTCCCATGCAGAGGGGGAAACAAGACATTGTTGCAACAAGTGACTAACTAGGAAACGGACAAAATATACAGAACTTCAGCTCGCATTCCGCAACAATCCTGATCACTAAGCACCAAATAACTCCTGTTAGAGAGAATTGTAATGAAGGGGCGAATACGGGAACCGGGATTCCTTTCAAATATTAGGCCAGATTGGGTACTGAAGTGTTACGTGCTCCATAGATCTTAACATGTCTGCAAACACGTCAATAGCCGACAGAAGAGTTGCATTCCTCTCCAGTAAGGAAAACTTCCTTTATTGGCTCAATAGAAAAAGGGAGAAACCATAATTCATGAATGAAGCTGGTTCCAAGGGGTTTAAATCTACCTGCAGGGAAATGTTCCATGCAAGCTGTGAAATGAAAATGTCGAGATCGGCAGTGAAATAACACTGTGTATTAACTACACAGCCGAAGGCGTTTCAGCTATGATGAATGGAAGTTGTTCTAATTTTTCAAAATGCAGCGTTGTGTAGGTTGCGTCATTCATGGCCATCAATTGTTGATTGCGTGTTGAATAAAAGGCAGAAATAAATCACTGCAATTCAAGTAGTGCAATGGTGCACACCCACTTTGAAGTGTTTGAAGCATCCCGCTATCCTGCATAATAGATCTATGACCATGATACAATGGGGTATATTTGCAAGCCCCTATCGCCACCACAACTTCACTTTCCACTAGGTTGTGGTGGCGATAGGGGCTTCTACTTCTTTACAAGGAAGTGTTAAGCCACTTAACACGGCTCAACACTGCCTTGTAAATAAGGTACCCTTTCACGCTATTCTTAGTGTGAAAGGGGTGGGCAATGGGTGTAGCTGTGGGCGTTCCACCGCAACACCCATTGATTATGATGCTGCCCCATATTTACAAGAGTGGGGTAAATATGGGGCAGCGCCAAAATTAAGACCAGGGAAAACCTGGTCTTAACAGGGTGCGAGGAGAATGTTTAATTTCGCCTTGTTTTCGCTGTTTCCATGTGCGCTGTATTGTGCAGCACATATGGAAACAGTAAAACGCCTTTGATTGTTCATGTGCAGGAAGGTGTCCCTCACTCCACATAAACAATCATTTAAAAAAAATGACGCTTTGCAATTTCTATATGTGCTGCATTAAGTAGCACACATAGAAGTTACTAAACGTCATTTAAAGATTGTTTATGTGCAGGAAGTGACACCTTCCTGCACATGAATAATCACTCCCCTCAACGCAGACTATGGTGCAAGGGCGCCTGCGTTGGCAGCTACATTTTGCTAGCGCAAGGGGAAACGCAGGGCTGCACCATATTCTTGTATATATGGTGCAGCCCTGCCTTTCTAAAGTAACAGAGCGCGTCGTTAGACTTCGTGGCTTAACGACACGCTTCCCCACTTTCCTGTATATATGCCCATATGTTGACAGATTGCTTTGCACAATGTAAATAATAGATGATACAATGCTATTTAACCCCTTCAGTGCCACGCCCTTTCCCCGCCCTGTGCCGGGCGTTACATTAGCGGGCGGGGTTCATGACGAGATAGTCTCATCATGGGCACAGCACAACCGTGCTCCATGACGAGATTATCTCGTCATGGGCACTGAAGAGGTTAAATTGTAAATATGAGAAGGCAAGGCATTAATGCTATTGTCAACAACAGCAAGCACGTTATCTAAATTATCATGATCAATCTGTCTTAAACGTACAACAGCTACCATCTGGGACACTTTCCAAATGTAATTATAGGCAGTATATATAAATCTTTTAGAACTAGGAGATTTTGGACCTAAAAGAAAATCTGATAAATTAATGTATTTTGACAGGAGAGAAAGTTGTTGTTTTACTGCAGACAATGTGGAATGTTCCAACCATTGTTGACATAACTTTCCCACCAAATAGGTGGTAACAACACCAGAATGTTGTGACTGGGAATATCGGGGGTTGGGTCTACTTGATTTGAACCCTGTTGTGGAATTAAGAAAACGAGTATGACACTCATTAGTGTCCACTGGCCCCAGTAACCACCTGTCAGAACCTGAAAATGTGGAATTAAATGCACCATTCTGCACCATGCTATTGAGTTGTACTTCAATTTTACACAATAGGAACACTGTCCAACTTCCCCCCAAGTGAGTTCTAAAACCTAAAGAGACAAGTTCACATATTTTACCGGATATGAGACTTCAGACCCCACGTCATATTATTTTTAGTTAGCTCCTACCGTGCCGAAATACTATATGCTTACCCAAACTACGCTCATGTATACTGCTTCGTTTGTCAACCAGTTAGCCTTTAAAGACTATGATCACAGGAAGGACACCATTGATTTTAAATCAATTTGAGGAACCAAATCTTGGCAGGAGCAGTGATCATAAACATTATTTTGAGGCTGTCTAATGCAGTATCTGAAATTAGTGGACCGCGACGATATGTAACTAAACGGACAATGACTTATGAAACAAAATGATAACACCATTCTTGTTGTTCACTGCCGGAGAGCAGAAGGTTTCTCCTACTTATTGTTTACGCAGTGAAGACAGATCTTGTAGACTAAGGTGCGTTTCTTGTAACAATGCAACTTGACATTTCAATCTCGCTAAATGAGATAAAACACGTTTTTTAACAGGATTGCGAATACCTTTAACATTCCAAGAGATTATGTGAAGACCACTCATCCCTGAAAGTTAAATAAGAGTAGGCGGAAGAGTAAAGAGAAGTCAAAGAAGAATAGATAGAGAGAAAATAACGATAAAAAGAGGATTGATAGATATAAATAGTAAGGAAAAGCAAGAAGAGATTGAACCATAAAAATGTAAGCCAGAGCAGGTTCAGGGAGCAGTAGAGAATCAGACGTTGAGAAGAAGAAAAGGGAGATCGAGAATGGAATAAATGATATAAATGTTGCCAGAGCGAGGAGGGGAAAAGGGACAGGAAAGAAGGGAGCAGTGAAAAGAAGATAATGATAGAGGAAGAAAAGTAAGAAAAAGGAAAAGAGAAGAAAGAGGAAGAAAGAAGGGGACATTCTACCCCAAAAGAAGGCATCGAAAAGAGGATGACAGAAAGCCAGATGGCTTTAGCCATAAAGAACAAATCACCAAGAGACATTAATGTGGGAGGGGGCGGCAGGGAACAAGACACCCACACGCACAAGAGACACTGATAAAAGAAGAACAGGTCACCGTGCAATAAAAAATAAAAAACATGCTAAAAAGAGAAGTTCGAAAACGGAAGATGACCAAATGAAACAAAATGAAGGGGACCCAAAGCACACACCATCTACAATAACATCCTCACCCAACCTTCCCCACGCCCCCGGCTCCTCACCCCCACGGGCTGGGATACATTCCTACGCCTGATCTGCCCTCCTTCCCAGGGCTCCCCACACCCTCGTCCAATGGCTCACCTTCCCTCGGGTTCACTCTGCAGTGGCAAGCGCTGACCTCCTCACTCCCCCTCCCCATGCCCTGACCCTCGGGCTGCTCACCTCGCAGCTGGCACCAAAGGTTGCACACTGGCATGCTATCCTCTGCAAGGCGGCCTTTCTTGCCCAGGGTCTCTAGGCGCGCCGGTGCATGGCCTCGGCCGGTCTCGGTGCTGCTCGCTGAACGCCGGGCACAGGTGCTGCCACCCCTCCTGCCGCCAGTGATGCATGGTGCTTCTGTAACCCCTTCGCTGCAGGACTCGTGGGCACTGTGCATGCGCGCGCATGCGAGCCTCCGGAGGTGCCAGATCTGGACTATTAAAACAAGCTCGATTCTCCTGGAAAAAAAGTTCTAAACAAGCACAAGACCTACCAGAAGAGCCCGAAACAAGGCCGACCCCACACAAAGACGAGACTGGGTTAGAATGGAAAAGAGTATAAGAACAACCATTCAGCGTGCATCACATTATATTTAGCACGCCTCAGTCGTTCATGCGCCAAATCCCTGCCAGGGGCCGCCACGAATATGTATTGTATCCGATTCCTCGTGGTGGCCACTGGGGTTTGGTGGCCCTGTGCAGGTGCACAGCTTGCACATGCCTAAGGCCGCCCCTGATCCGGCGACATGCTGTACTAGAGAAAGGCAACGTAGCACACCACCATAGTCTAATAATACCCTGAATTAACCATTTCCTTGGGTATTATCCATGGATTGTAAAGTTCATAGAAAGATGCACATCATTGTCCAATGGAAATGGTTAATTCGGGGTATTATTAGACTATGGTGATGTGCTACGTTGCCTTTCTAGTGGATTTAAAATCTTTGGATTCTCCATAGTTGCAAAGATATTTAATACTCTTAGTGGATGAGTATTTGGCTTCGTGTCAGCACCCAATACTACTGTTTGAATTCAACATTACTTATGTACACTAAATGATGTGCAGATCACTTCAGCATATCTACTAAGTTTTTCTGTAGACATGCTGTACTAGCGTCAGGAGTGCAGCATGTCAGAAAATGGTGAATTGGGGCCTGTCCCTCACGCGTCCTTATGACCCATTAGAAGCCACGATAATGGAAAAGGACCGCCTTCCGTCCTATCTGAGCTTCTGATTGGGCATCAGGGTGTGAGCCTCGCTCTGGCGCACTCTACTGAATCTGGGAAGTTGGGCATGTGCATGTTAGGACTGCATCGGGTAAGTTTCACCTTAGGTGTATGTCTGAGAGCATGTTCATATTGTTGGTGTGTGTCTACATGCCTGCACCAGTGTATGTGTAATTGAATGTGTGTATGCGTGAGATTATACAAAATTGTATCAGCATACGTTTAAAACTTGTCCTTCGTGGCAATGCTACCTGCGTCGCTTCCCCTCGTCCCTTCACCCTGGCAGTGTCGTCTAGGTCCAAATAATAACTTCACAGGAAGCTACAAACAAGCATTTACAATGCAATGGTCTCGGCATTGGTAAAGTTAGAGCTATTGGCATTGCTCATGACATTATTTTTGTTTATGTTTTTGTTTTTCAAACATTTAAAGAAACGGCATTGTTATTTACAATGTCAATAGCTTAATCACTCTCAAATGCGAGACCTTTTGCATTTGCACTCACACACAGAGCCACACACACACAGCCACCCACACACAGAGCCACCCACACACAGAGCCACTCACATAAAGCAACCCACACACAAATAGAGCCACCCACAGAGCCACCTACACACACAGATACCCACACACACACAGAGCCACACACACAGAGCCACACACACACACAGAGCCACTCACATAAAGCAACCCACACACAAATAGAGCCACCCACAGAGCCACCTACACACACAGATACCCACACACACACAGAGCCACACACACAGAGCCACCCACACACACAGAGCCACTCACATAAAGCAACCCACACACAAATAGAGCCACCCACAGAGCCACCTACACTCACAGATACCCACACACACACAGAGCCACACACACAGTGGCTTCCACAAACCTTCCAGCACCTGTGACGAGAAAAGCAATAAATCATCAAAATGCAAGTTGGGCGGCACACTACTCTAAGCACAGCTGTTTAGCTTACGTGTTTGAAGCCACGCCCTTACTTACATTGACGACGCCCCTTTGAGACCCCCCCACGCCCAATCTTTCATCCCACTTAAGGCCCTGCCTGTAACCCTTAAATTTCAACACTGGAGAATACAGGGTTACTTCCTCCTAGAACATAGACGTCACACAGAGTAGTCCAGCAGGCTTATGAAAGAACTTTTGAAGGCACAAGTCGGAAAACAGAGGTAATTGCTGTTTACGACTTGTCCTGTCTGCATTCATTAGGTTACATTTAAAGTTGTATGTGTATATTACCTTTAGACACCTCAAAAGCAAAAAAAATGGCAGAGTCCGCGTAGTTGTTCTAAAAGAGTAAACTGTATTTTTTTTTTTTTATATAAAAAGTATTGTTTTCTAAAAACCCAGGTTTGGCTGGAGATGTAGCTTGTGACACGGCCACACAACAGCTATGTTTATAAGACTGAGACACCTTAGGTTTGTCTACGTGGGCAAGTTGTTATACTGAGCGGGTACTGCGCCCCTACAAGGCAAGTAAGGTAGTAGCCTCAGGGCACCATCTAGTGGTAGCACTGAATGATTGTATGGGGAGCGCTCCAACATGCACATTTGATTTCGCCTGGAGGACTGAAAATTGTTGTAACTTTGCTATGCAATTGGCTCTATAAAACTATACAAAAGTGGATAGCAAGGTCATCTCAGAAATGAGGGTTTAGGCGCTGATGGAATTGGCAAGGACGAGGTTGTGATATTTTTAGCCACATAATTTCAATTATTTTCACAGAGAGAGAACAAAGACCTCGCTCAAAGGCGGCCACTGCGCAACCTTTATTGAGGCGAAGAGGTGGCTGAAGGCCGTCCGAGAACACGCTGCAGGAGCTCAATGGGGAAGGGGGAAAGAGGCAATATTGGTTGGGGGGAGGCCCGCTGGGGCCGCCGATAAGCATCGGGCTCGCCATAGAGCGTCAACCCACGAAGAGGCGATCCACCTTTGAAGCCAGGACCTGCCCCGCTGCGGTGAAGCACCGAACAATTTCCCGTGTTAGGTGAAGCGGAGCTCGGCTGCATGACGTCTCGTCCACCCTAAATGCGGCGTGTCCCTCCTGCGACAGACGGCCGCGGTACAGCAGTTTTTAATTAAACTTAGACAAATGAACGCTTAACCCCACCCTCTGCTCTACTCTACAAGTTCGGATCATGACATAACAGGGAAGTGAAAGTGCGATTGAACGTAGTTTCTAACTGTGTCAGCAAAGAGACGACTACGGTTCTAAATTTGTAAAGTTTTCCTGTTTCGCTCTCTACCGTAGCCCGATTCCCTATGCTCATGGTTCCTCACCGCGCTAATGATTCGGGTCACAGTCTGTGGTTTCCGCAGAAACCTCTTGAGGTTGAAACCGACCTGGCCACCACCTCAACTCTCAACCGCTTCACCTGGAGCGACCAGAATGCAGCCAATCGACTCTTGCGACGTCATGCGACACGCGCATCACGGGACCTCGGGCCAACCAGAGTCACGAGATTTTGGGCTAACCACTACACCGGCAACTTGGGACATGCGGAAAAGAAAAACGTAGCATCATCTCTACGAACCCCCAAACGATTTAAAATTGAATCTTTTACTTGCCAATGAACCTCTGTTCTGCTTTTTTCAAATTGCAAATGAACTTAGTATACGTCTTAAAAATTCCGCCAAGTATATTAGACTTGTTTACGCTTTGATAGTCGCGAAGTCTCAAAGAAGCTGCCATGTTTGTGTCAGGCACAAACTCACCATATCGTCGGCCCACAGGTGGCCAAGTAAAAACTTTACGTGTAACAGGAGTACTAGGGCGATGTTTGAAGAGATTAAACAACGATCATTGTCACATCAAACCTTGTAATGTTTGCGTATGGAGACGAAGTTATACCACGCATATTTAGAACAAAACAAGTGTTTCGGTATAACTCCCGTACCACAAAGAACAGGAACAAGGAAAGTGGCTGCAGTGGTTGCAAATTCTAACGTTACCGATTTAAAATCTCAGGGTGAAACAAGGCAGAGCAAAAGGCACACCACTGCCTTTCTCCGAGGTCAAGAAGAAATGCCTCGGAGAAAGGCAGCGGCATTTTCGGATTCGGGGGCGTGTTTGTCTTTTCTCTCCTCCAGCCATTGGCTGGAGGAGAGAATGAGACTTTCTTTAAAAAACACGCCCCCCGATCCGAAAAGGACGGGGCCTGATCTGAGTGACGGGACCTCTTCTCCAATGGCTGGCCAGCATTCAAGAGGCCAGCCAATGGAAAACAGGGGAGAAGAGGGGCGGGTTCAAGCCCCTCTTCTCCCAGTCATTAAATCTCGCGAGCGAGACTGCGCAAGCGCAGCCTTCGCTAGCCGAGACCTAAAAACATTTCAAACGTCCCCCCCACCTCCCCCAAAACATAATATTCTGCCAATGCATGCACCACGGAGGAAAGTCGGTACCAATGATAAGGGTCATGCATCCGGTTTCGATGGAATGCTACAGACAGATGGATATAAGACTCTGATACCGTTAAATCTCTTATGTGTAAAATTGCAGTTTCACAATGTTTGCTATTTTCAACAACAATTAAATCTGGCTGCAGTCCTGAGCGGAATCGGGTGCCTTATTGAAATGTAATGCTAGGTGACGTAGCAATCCAGCTCAACATAAAATCTCCATTTGCAGCCTCAGCTTTATTTTAAAGTGTCCAATGGGATTGCCTTTGAGTTTAACAATCGTTGACATAGGTGCTGCACTCGGTGATAAAAATAGAAGGTTATCACGGAATTTTTTGTGTATAAAGGTCAGGATAATAAAGGGCATTGGAACCCAGTGAAGCGTGGCCCAGACAGAAGGGCTGACAAAACCAGCAGATCCACGATGTGAAAATAGATACTGCGAAGGAGTTTACTTACTTATTCTGTGTCATAAATGTACATTAAAATGTATTCATGTGTGTGGGGGTGGGAGCGCATCCGGAGGGGGTTACGTTCATGGAGCACAAAAGAGCTGAAAAGCAGTTGCAGAGGCCAGTCTTGCGGTCAGTTTCTTCCTTCCCTTTGTTTCTCCCTCTCCTCTTACTCCTTTTCTCAGCTTTATGTTGTTTTGGCCTTTTTCCATTCTCTCCTTTTTCATGTTCCTTGTTGTGCCATTGTCGACCCTTTCACTTTCTTTCTTGCTCTCTTCACTTTCTTGCTTTAAATCTCCTCTTTACTTTTTTCATAATCGCATGTTAGCACCCTTTTTCCCCGATGCCTCCCTTTGCATCTCTAATGAGATGCAAAGTGGGCGTCACTGGGAAGTACAGCCTTGCACATATCACTGATGTGCACATCGCGATATTTACAAGGCTGCCCCAGCATTTTAGCAGACGTTAGGTTTTTGGAGAAACCCGCTGTTTTCTCTAAAAACTAACGTCAGCTAAAATCCTGACTTACCCATCCCTAACATAGGGGGTGGATTATGCTGCTACGACCACAGGGTCGTCTCGGCAAGGTTATCGCTCTTTTGCAGGGAACATTGCTGGAAAACCAGCGATGTTCCCTGCAAAACGGCGATTTCCCCCGCTATCTCTGGAACTTTTATTGCCCTGGAGCAACGCGTTGTTGATAACGTGCTACCAGGGCGATAGATTCCAGAGATAGACGGCGATGAATAACAAAGCGCTAAGCGCACTTTGCGTTATTCATCGCCGTTCCTTGCTGATATGCCCCTCCCTTTTTCTCGCCTCTCCTTTTGTTTGCTCTCCTCTTTCTTCACTTTCTTTACATGAGCCTCTTCTTTTCACTCCATCCATTTTTCTCCCACTTCTTTCATTCTGCTGTCCACCTTTCTCTACATCTTTCTCCTCTCCCCTTCCCTTTTTGTTTTCTGTCTAATTTTCCTCTCCTACTTTGTTCTCCCTCATTTTCTTTTTCTTGTTTTCTTGAATTTTGCTCATCTTTCCTCTTCTCCCTAAATGTACTCCTAATGCACTTCCCATCTCTTTAACACAGAGCCTCACAGCATATCTAGTTCCACACACCTAAATTCCTCGCATACCTGAAAATAATTGGTCCACCATTCTAATATTCTTGAGAATGTAGATATGTCGCAGCATCACAGACAGCTCCCGCCCATCATCTGAAATCCTCTCTTTTACACCACCCTCATGCCACCCTCCCCATTACTTCACTTCCTCATGATGGCTCCTCTCATCCCCTCTCACATTTAACAACAAGGTCCCCCTTCCTCTCTTCTCTTCACTCTTTTCAATTTTCCCTCCAGTTGTAAACCTCTAGTCCCCCTGTCTCCCTCCCCCACACTCCCCAATTCACCCCATCACCAACTACTATACATGGCTCCTAACAATCTAACAAAACTTCCAACATGGCTTATTTGATTTGCTCCATGCCTGGTTCTTCCCTTTGAAATCTATTCCTTGCCCCTCAAATTTGCCCTTACTCCCGTAGGGACGAAAATTGCTTTCTTTTGCCCCTATGCCTTCCCTTGCTGCCACCATGTGTCTGGTGAAGCCCTCCATATCCTGACAGTCCCACCCCATGATGGGCCACACTTGCATTTTGTCCTTGAAACGTTTGTCGTATCTTAGCCAACCATCACCCTGATACTCCTGCTGCGCCTTGTGTACCTTCTGTTCGTACAAGATCAGTGTCGCTGCGCTCTGGGGGAATTTCTCTATGAAGACGCATGCCAATGTTCTGAATGCTTTTAGCCAATTTTCTATGGACCCCTCTACTCTGGTTTTCCGGGTGACCCTCCTGAGTTGTTAGATCTAGTCCTGCCTGCTGCACTTCTAGTAGCATGAAAATGTCAATGAATTCCTTTCTCCAAATCCTCTCCTTAACTGTTAGTGGGATGAGGTTAGCAAGCCCTAAAAGCTTTGTGGTTGTGGGAGGGTCGCTCAGGGAGGGACGCCAATTTTCACTTGCTGGCTTGCCGTTAGTGTCTAGTCCCCCCATCTTGTCGGCACTTGAGCCCTCCACCCCGGGGGCCCCTGCACCCTCATGTGTGCTTGACTCAATTCCTGCCGCTTCCCCCTGCTGCGCCTGGTTCGCCGCCCATGATTCTTTGCTTGCAGCCCTTTTTATGGGACTACTCTTGTCCGCCCTTTTTTCTGTTATTGTGCTACCCCTCTGGGCCTCTGTGCCCCACGGGGTGTTTCCGGGGAAGGGGGCGCCTACTCCTGGCCACTGCCACCATGGTACCCATGCTTTTGTGTGCGCTGTACCCCCATTCCAGGCCTCCCCTCGGTAATCCTGCCGTCCATGTGCCATGGCCCTTGCATTGCTACATTTTTCACCCGCATCTGAGTACCCATGTTTATGTTTTGGCTTGGGTTTCCCTCCACCTTTTGACCTTTCCCGCGCCCTCACTTGCCGCTCAGTGCGCCCTGCTCACCACTCTCTCTGTCGTCTTTGCCTTTTCGTTTCCCGTGGTTGTCTTGAGGGGCTGCCGTGTTGGCTACAGACCCCTCGTCGTCACTGCTCTCCTTAGTCTCAGAGCTATCCACCTGCTCAGGAGACGCAGCCCTCTTGCTCCTGGCTAGTGGGGGGTTGCTGTCCCGCTTCACTGGTCCCTTTTTCCCTTTGCAGGGGTCGCCATTTAGGCTGCATGCCCGAGTCCCCTGGCTTCCTGGGGGGTGATGCCCGTCGTTGATTTCCTGTGCCAGGGGGGGTGATTGTGCCTGATTGTGGCCCACTGGCCCTCTTTATCCCCCCCGCCCTAACATGCACATCCCCTGATTGGGAGGACCACGCCTGCCCTTGGGGTAGCAATCCTGGTCGCCCCCTCTCTAGCCTTCATTTACATCAAGGGCGGGGGGAGGCTTTCCGCCCCCAAATGGCATTACACCCAGGCTCTCACCGGGTCCGGCTTCGCCTCCCTAGCCCCTGTTTCCATTCTTCACTGATGGAGGCATGGGCATGGGGGTCACAATAGTTCAGGACATTAATAAGATCTCAGAGACCAATCTGGCCAGTGTAGCAAGGGAGTGTCAGAAGCTCATGAAGTTCTGGGTTCACCTCCCTCTTTCCATCTTTGGTAGGATAAGTCTGGTCAAGATGGGGGTGGTACTCCCTAAAATTACCTTTCTTTTTAATACTATCCCACTACACTTCGATAAATTGCTTATAGTCAAGCTTCAGCAGGCCATTAATTCATTCATATGGGCTTATAGAGGAACCAGGATCGCCTGGAAGGAGCTGAGACGTAGAAGGGAGAAGGGAGGACTTTCGTTGCCAGACTTGCAATACTCTGCCTGGGCCTTTCAATGATCCCATTCTAGGATTTTTTTTTTTAAACAAGCTTTATTGGGTTTTTGTTTTTCTTTACTGTATTTTTGTCATACATGAGACGTGATACGTAAAGTAATTGCACAGTAACATTTGCTATGACTTACATTGCCTGTTACATACATGATTACGCCCTCAAACTCGCGTGTTTCAGAAGAATGCTTCATATATTTACTGATGTGGGGCTAAGCTCTCCTACAGTATATTACATAGGTCACTTATAAGAATGATTACACTAAATCAACACCCTCTTGCCCCTCCCGCCACCCTGCTAACACCCACCCTCCTCACGTAAGTGGTTCTGGCATACATTACCTTAACTTAATCAGACAACTCCATACAGTGCAATTACTCTACATACAATTCTTGACCATACTGCACCTTCTGTAACCACCATGGATTACTGCTCTTCTTTTCATACTGTTGTAGGTGTTATTGGGTTCTTGGAACTGTGGAAAAATCGTCCGGGTTGGTATTTGAATAGGCTTCCACCATTGCATCCCATTCCAAGGACATTGGATTTTTCTGGAGGCCGTGGGCCTCTTCTCTGTGCAATGACATGCTTTCAGCTCCTGCCCACCTAAGCAATTCGTTATGCCAGATAGATGTGGTGGGGGCTCTGTCTGTCCTCCAGCGCATAGTGATCGATCTCTTTGCAACTATAAGCGCCAAATCTAAAAAGCGTATTTGTACCTTGTGTGTTTTCGGCTACCTACGAACTCCTAGTATGTGCTCTAGAGCTGTGTCCCCCATGGACAGGTGCGTGACATTCTCTATCTTTTGTTTGACTCCTCTCCAGAACTCCACTAGGCCTGTGCATGTCCACAACATACGTAGGAGGTCTGCTTCCGGTAGTTTACATTGGGGGCATTGATGTGTCGTTTCGGGGTACATTCTGTGTAGTCTGCGCTGGATCAGGTAGGCCCTGTGTACTATCATGCATTGGATAAACATGAACTTGGCATTACGCTGTATTTTCCGGAGATATTCCAATATGTTACTCCATTCTTTTTCCGTTAAATCCCATCCCAGATCTGCTACCCATTGTGCCCTCGCGAGATCTAACTGGACTCAGGCATGTGTGCGGATGCTAAGGTAGAGCCGTTTTACTAAGTGGCTTCCACGCCCCATGCAGTAGAGCGATTTTATAAACGCGTTTGATTGGGGTTCTTCCTTCTGCGGAGCCCAGTGTCTTTTAACATAATAGACTAGGGCAGCATGTGTCACGTAGAATGGGCGCTCCCGTAATACTTGTAAAGGTGTCATGATCCAGAAGTGTCCCATCGCCAGAGAGTGCCCCAATAGTCTCCACCCCCGCATCTGTCCAGGGCGCAAGTGCCTGCTGCGTCAGCCTGCCAGTCGCCAATGGTATCCCCACCAGGGTATGTTGTTGGCATACCCGCCACCCTTAGAAGTGTATCGCCCCGCTTTTCCCCAGCAGTGGAGCGCTGTTTGTAGGAGGTATGAGAGTCCTGGGGGTATTTTTATGTGTGGGAGCAATAAGGTGTGAAGTGTCCCTTGCTCAATGTGCCTAGTGCTATAATCGATCTCTTGTATGTTGCGGCCCTCAGTCCAGTATGATAGCCATTGTGCTTGACATGCATAGTAATAAGCCCTCAAATATGGTGCCCCTAGTCCGCCCTCCCGCGTGTTCATTTGGAGTTTCTTAAGGCTTATCCGGTGTCGACCCTTGCCCCTTATTAAATCTATGAGGATAGTATCTAATGTATTAAAAATTGTATCCCATTCTAGGATGCTTCTAAAAAGTTCGGAAAGTGCCGGGGTCAGTGCAATGTTTTATGCAATGTTAAGGGGTTCTAGTTTGTCTCAAGAGGGCTTCTTGTTTAAATTTGGAGAACCTAAATTCTTCAAGAAGATCACGTAAAAGGTCATATAGGGAATGGTAAGAACATGGGCTGATATCAAACGGTTGACGGGTCTCAATTATTTCTCGAGTCTGGCCCCCTGTCTGACTCTCCCGGTGCACCGGAGTGCCTGAATGACAGACTAGCACTATCACTCACTATCACTGGGTAGAAGGTGTGGGGGGACTTGGCTCAAGAGGGCACCCTCTTATCTTGGCCATCATATCAAAACATGACGGTAGGGGGTTTACCTAAATTTGAGTACATCCAGTTGCAGAGTTGGGCCCAAAATGTGAAAATACCCATTGGCATAGGTAACACCTTAGAGGAACAGCTGGTGGTTAGACCTACAGGGAAAAAGGAGGCCTCCACTTGATACTGGAGCATCGAGGAGTCGATCGATGGGGATTTTAAATTGGCCGAAAAACTGTCAAATGAACCTTGGGAACACCTGTGGGAAACATCCTTTTGTATTTTGTTTGCCACTGTAAAACCAGCATGGCTGAGAAGGAATCATCTTTTTACAGTTCATAGGGCCTATTTAACACCATTTAGGCTGTCAAAGATGTTGGACAGCCCCCCAGTCAGCTGTAAGAAATGTGGCTTGGAGAGAGCCTCTGACATACACATGTTTGTGAAGTGCCCAGCTATGGCGGAATTCTGGGAAAAAGTAGGTAAAACCACCTCAGATATTCTTTATTTAACAGGTTTTATATAGCGCTGACTAGACCCAGAGGTATCAGAGTGCTTTACAGCAGCTAGAAGAGGTACAGAGAATAAAACGAGTACAGCCATGTCAAAACAAAAACCATAAGGGCCAACAAAAACAAAATGATTTAACCTAAGACTTAGCATAAATAACGAGAACAAACTGTATGGGGTGGGAGGGGGGAAGAGGAAAACAAAGGGTGGAGGCTAGGAGGTGAAGGGGGTGGGAGAAAGTGGGAGGGGAAGTTCAAAGAGGCGGGAGAGGGAAGATAGGGGCGGGTGGATGTGGTGAAAGGGAGAGTGGAGAAAGACAAGGGAACTGACATGTAGAATCTGACAGGGGGCAACTGGGAGAGTGTCGGAAGCCAAGCCAGGGGAATTAGGGACCCCAATATTTGTTGAGGTGATTAAGTTTAAGGTCCTTTTTGAAGCTGAGATAGGAGGGGTTGCAGCGCAGGTCTTTGAGGAGGTTGTTCCAGATGCTAGGGGCGTTACCAGAGAAAGAGCGAGCTTGTGTGCGTTTCATAGAACGAGAGCATTGGTACTTCTCATTGGTCAGAAACAGCCCGCTTTGTCGAGTTTATCAGTGAGGTACGAAGGGGAGTTATGGTGAAGGGCTTTATGAGTAATGCATGCAACCCGGAAGGAGGATCTGACTTCGACAGGCAGCCAGTTGAGGGCTTTGAGGGTAGGGGAGATGTGTTCAAAGCGTTTGCAGTCGGAGATAAGCCTGGCAGCAAGGTTAAGCACAGTTTTGAGTGGAGTGAAGTGAATTTTAGGCGTACCGGAGAGGATAGCGTTCCCATAGTCAATTTTCGAAGCGGGTTGCTTTTCGGAGAAAAGAGAATGATTTCGGTTTTATTTGGGTTGAGTTTGAGATGGTTATGGTGGAACCAATATTGGATCTTAGTTAGAGTGTTGTTAAGGTGTTGAACATCAGAGCGGGACTTAATCTTAAAATAGAGTTGCGTGTCGTCGGCATAGAGGTGTTATTTGATACCTGCATTTTTAAGAATGAGGGTTAGCGGTTCCATAAAGAGGTTGAAGAGGGAGGGGGAGAGAATAGAGCCCTGGGGAACACCGAGGGAGATAGGAGTGGGGTGAGAAAGGCTGTGCAAAATTTTGATTTGTCGGGTTCTCTGCTTGAAGGAGGTGAACCATTGGAGAGTATTATGTAGAGAAGAGTAGTTGACAGTGTCAAAAGCAGCAGAGAGGTTGAGAAGGATGAGAAGGCAAGAGTCACCCTTGACGAGGGAGTGGTGGATGTCATCCACTATGTTAAGCATAGCAGTTTACGTACTGCAGCCTTTTCTGAAACCAGATTGCAGAGAGTCCCGGAGATTGAAAGAGCTGATGTGTTTTCCAATTGGAGAAGGGCACGTTTTTAAAGGGCTTTGGAGGGAAGAGGGAGGTTAGAGATAGGTCTGAGATTACCAAGGGTTGGCATTGGGATTTTTGAGAATTTGAGTAATTTGTCCAAACTAGAAGGAGGCAGGGACACACCCCGAGCCTAAAGAGGAATTGATGATAGTGGTCCAGAAAGGAGCAATGATATGTTTAAGATCTTTGATTAGATTAGAAGGGAGGAGGTCTTTGGTGTGGGAGGAAGGCTTAAGGTTAGTGATGATGTCATTTACTTTGAGTTCAGAAACAGGGCGGAAAGTGTTCTAGAATGCGTTGGTTTTTGCTGGGGTTTGTTGGGGTGGATTCTGTAGGAAGGGTGTCAGGAGGGAGAAGTGAGGGGTCAGTGGGTGGGTTGATAATGGCAGGAGAGTCCGAAGTCATGTCAGAGGAGGGTAGAGGGAGAGTAGAGAGGGGAGTTAAGAGGAAGGATTGATCAATTTTGGCTATTTTTTCGGAGAAGAAGTTTGCAATATCTTCACAATTTTCAATGGAAGCCTTAAGATTTGGGGGTGCAGAGGATGTTTGGTTTTTGACAATGTTGAACAGTTCTCTGGGTCTATTTTTGGCCCAATCAAGTTGTGCGCGGAAGTTGGAGGCCTTTCCATTCAGGATGTGCTTCTTGTAATTGGACCTAGTGGATCTGAGTAGGGCAATAATGGTGGGGGAAGGGTGTTGCCTCCACGTTCTTTCCGTAAATCTAAGAGAGCGTCTTTCATTGTTGAGATCTGAGTTGAACCACGATTTGGAAGGGATATTTCGTATTGTTTTAAGCTTGGGAGGGGCAAGTAGGTCAAGCACCTCTTTAACCGAATTATTGAAATGGTCTGTGAGGTCATTAGCGTTATGGGAGGGAGGATTAAGTAGACGTTGAGCTTGCAGCCTAGACTCCAGTTCGCCTGGGGGGATATGATTAAAGTTTCTGGTCAGTTTCTTGTGTTTAAGAGGTCATGGGGAGAGGGAAGAAAATGTGGAAGAGATCGTGAAGAGAATGAGGCGGTGGTCAGACCAATTGATGGAGATGATGTTGGATAAGGTGGCCAGATTGTTGTTAGCGATGATGGCGTCAAGAGTAGCCCCTTTGGTGTGGGTTGGGGAAAGGCAAAGTTGTTTAAGGTCATTGATCTCAAGAAAGTTTGAGAGTAGATTAACTGTGGGGTCCTTAGTATTCCAGTGGAGGTTGAAGTCACCAAGGAAGAGATTATTAGTGAAGGAGAGAGGATTGGGTGAGGAGGTCCGAGAGTTCCTCTGCGAAGGGAAGTGGATCACCAGGGGGATGATAGATGTTATGCAGACGAATTGGGGGAGAACCCTGGGCTTTAATTTCCGCACCCAGGTATTCGAAGGTGGAATGGTCTGAGTTTTTAACCAGAGAGATTTGTAGTACATTTTTGAAGATTAAGGCTAGGCCACCTCCTATTCTGTCCGGCCTGTTTTTCCTGAGAATGGAGACCCCAGGGGGGACGAGCAAGTCAAGGATAGAAGCAGAGTGGTCCTTGAGCCAAGTTTCATTAAGGAAGGACATGTCGACGTTTTCACTAAGGATAGTTTCTGCAATTTCAGTTGCATGCCGGACAGCTGATCGGCAGTTAACCAACATGCAGGCAAGGGATTTGGGGTAGAATTTGGGAGGGGGACATGGTTGGGTAGTGTTACGTTGCAGAGGTGGTCTAGGAGAGACAGGGGAGGAAGGTAATCTGCTAGTCCCCAGAATCACCGGGATGGTAGAGAGGGTGACGGAGGGTCAGAACAAGGGGAGTTAGGAGAGAAGGGGTTACAAAGACCAGGGCGGACAGAGGAGGATAGAGGCCTCGGGTCTTCAGGGGGCCTATGATTGCAATTGCAGTGGGGGGCGTTGTTACTAAATTGAGGATTGGGGTGATTTGTAATTCGGGTCCAGGGGATTAGTGCAGCTAAGGAGGTTCAACGAGGAGAGGGAGATGAGATCTTTTCGAAGTCCGGTGAGTTCCGACGACAGGGATAGGAGATAGTTTTCAATGTTAGATAGAGACTGGGTCAGGAGACTGAACGGGGAGTGGGAGAGAGGGTGGGAGGGTAGAGAGGATGAACCAAGTTAGTTGTGATAAGAGGTCTGAAAAGTGGGATGGGAGGGAGGCCAGGGGGAGAGAGAGTATTGTAGGAGGTGAAGGTCGGAGGGATGACAAAGGGGTCAAACAGGGCATTACTAAAATCAGGATACATGTACTGAGAAGGAGAAGCACAAGGGGGAGAGAGAGGAGGGGAAGCAGCTTGGTTAGGGGGAAAAGGCTGGGGAAGAGGAGGAAGGGGAGTGGTGGAGTTGGAGGTAGGAGAAGAGATGTCATTAGGGAGAGGGAGAATCAGGGTAGTTGCGGGGGGTTTAGGGCAGATTGGAGGAAGGGAAGTCATAAGCAAGAGAGGGGGAGAGGGGGTGTGAGAGGCATGGGTTGGGAGGCAATATTAACAAAAGGCATAGCTAGAGGAGGGAAGGTAGGTGACGAAGGATTGGAGAGGGAAGTGGTGGGATTAAGGGTAGGTGAGTGAATGTGGGAGTGAGTAGGGGAGATCGTTAAAGTTGAAGAGACGTCAATGGGAGGGTAGGACATTGAAGTGAGGTTGGGAGACCTCGTAATCAGTATTACTAACTTGGGGGAGGGTGATCGATGGGGAGGACGAAAGGGAGTGTTGGGAGAGGGAGACTGAAGAGTGAAGGGGTGGTTTAGACAGTAAGAAGGACAAGGAGTTGAAATGTTGTTCGAAGATGGAGTGGTGGTTTTCGGAAGCTTGTATGAGGATGTAGCCGGATTTAAAGATCGATATGTCAATTTCTCCGGGAAAAGCAGGCGAAGGGGAGGTAGACAGTTTTAAGCCACATAGTATTTTTCAAGATTTAGTGATGGGTAGGTGGTGTAAAAAGATGCCTTTCCATTTGGAGGGGCGTTTTGAGCAAAAGATGTAGTTAGTTTTAACTAAGGAGGTGAAGCTGGTGTAGTTGTTGACGAATAAAGTTTCTTGATGACACCTGAGTAGCTTGTGTTTATAGTTTTTTTTGCATCTTGGAAAGATTAGGAGGGTAAAGAATGGACCATGATGCAGGGCCTTTTCTAGATATGGGGGAGACCTGTAGGAAGGGGGATTGGATGAGGGGGGCATGATGGTTCAACTGAGAGGCGAGGGCAGGAAGTTAAGATGCAGTGATCAAACAGTTGCATATAACGAGAGACCAGGATATGCTTAGTGAGCGTGTCCACGAAAGGGGAGGGGGAGGAGGAGGGGCCAGAGTAGTGGGATAATTATAGTAGAGCAGAGAGTGAATAGCAAAGAGAGTGACAACAGAAAGAGATAATATAAGGATAATGCAATGTACAAGTATTGAGAAATAAGATCAACGAGTGGACAGAGGTAGAGCTAATAAGGGGAACAGGAGGATCAAATGAAAGGTCGAGGAAGGTGGAGGTGTCAGGGTTTTGAACAGTATAGGAGATCAGAAAGGAAGAAATAGTCATCCGATAAGAAATAGCAAAATAAGGGAATATGCATAAATTACAATACAGGGAGAAACAGACAAAAAATATCAAAACAGATTACAATTACAATCACCAAACCGAACTCTTAGGCGTGCTGGAGGATCAAATAAAAGGCAGAAGGGAGATAGAGGTGTCATGATTATGAACAGTATAGGAGATCAGAAAGGAAATAATAATCACCAAACAATTAGTAGCAGATAAGGGAATAAGCCTAAATTACAAAACAGGGAGCTAGGGACGAAAGACACACTAAGATATCAACAAATTAAAGTTACAATCACCCAGCAAGAAGAGTTCCTCAGAGCAGCAGCATAGGAAGGACAGGAATACGTAATGTAAAAACACCCACAGACTGTTTCTAGGCCTTCAACTTCAAATGAATCTGGCCTTGATCATTTTCGGAATAGCTAGTGAAGATACTACACCATGTTGCGTTTTGGGACATTTCCTGTTGCAGGCACTGGGCCTAACCACACAAGTGAGGTACCATTTGTATCAGAAGACTTAAAGGACTGCTGGGTGGAAGGTCGTCTGTAGCCCCCCACAGGTTCCAGAACTTTCCATTACAATAATGTGAGTTAAATGTGTTTTTTAGTCAAAGTGTGACGTTTGTAAGGGATTCTGGGTAAAACAAACTGGTGAGAGCCACGCAAGTCAACACATTCTGGATTCCTCCAGGAGTCTAATGGTCAAAATTGTACAATTTTTCCAGGTGTCCTTAGGTGTTGGCTGAGCTAGGGCCCAAAATCTACAGCTAGGCACTTTGCAAAAGAAGGTATGGCTTCAGTGAAAAACTGTGAGGGGTTCATGTTGCGTTTTGGTGCCTTTCCTGTTGCGGGTCGTAGCTCGACACATACAAGGGAGGTACCATTTTTATCGGGAGGCTTAGGAGAATACAGAATAGTAGACAGGTGTTATTACCTATACTTTTTCTCTGTATTTCTGCCTTCTGAATGTAAGCCAGTGTATTAGAAAGAAGACATTTTGAGAAATGCCCTCTAACTGACATGCTAGTATGGAACCCATAAATTGGGAGACGTGCAAATAACCACTGCCTCTAAACTTCACATCGTGTGCCCATTTCAGAAATACTCAGTGAGAGGGGCACCGCTGCTGCCAAGATCCGCAGACTGTAGTGTAGTTCATATATCCCCAATAGGCTCTGTGCATTGGAATAATATACACTATGGTTTTGATATAGGACTGAGGTCAGTGTGTCTCTATCGAGTACATTAAACTTAATTACTTGTGTGTGCCAGCTAACTCAGAGGTCACTAGAAAACTTCTCGAATGATCAAGAAGGGATTAGTTTCTGACAACCGCATAACCATGACAACTTTGTTTCCCTTAGAATCGGAACAATCTCAGGACCGTGGAAACAATAGATAACAGTTTCACTCAGTCAATCGTGCATGCTTCGTTTCTCAGAGTTACACAGAAATAGACAGATGGGCGTTTCAATAAAAAGGGATTATTGAACAGTCTTATTTCTCGTGCAAGAGATATGAACTGCTACAATCGTAAGACAGAATGCAAAATAAAATATGTACAGCGTTAGCAGTAAGATAAAATAATACTGCAATAGCATGGTTTGTAGCTATGACAGATATTCATAAAAATACATACATAAATAACACAGGCTAAAATGTTAATACTCATCTGATGCTTCTAGCAAGTTCTACCCCAGTGTACCTAACCTAAGTGTGGAACGAGGTAAGAAGTAGGTGCTGTTTGTCTATAGTCTAGTTTAGCTATAGTTGTCAAGATTTGCCAAAAGTCCCTCTAGGTTCTAGTCCGCTCCATACCTTAGAATGAGTGAGGTTGGAATCTCTTTCCGAGTCTCGATCTCTAACACCCCGCAAGGGGAGTCAGAAACACAGGAGCTGGATTCTCTGCGAGGAGGATGACAGTGTCTGGTCAGTGCGTCAGCCGGGGACTTGACTTCCTTCCGAACTTGCCGTGGCGAGCCGCGTCGTGCAAGTAGGCAGCCGAACCGTGGTTTGCCATGGTAAGGGAAGGTATATTTATACCTTGAAGGTGTTTAGGAATGCCAGTATTGACGGAAAAAGTCAGGCAGAAGAAGGTCATGAATGAACCCCTAAGGAATAGATGTTCATGCATAATAAATGAGTTCTTGGAGAAATCAATATCCAAGCAAGGGGAAGTCCTAAAGGATTAAGCGTCGGGTTTTCCAAGAACTCGTTGTGACGTAGGTGAACGGATGTAGGTGGCCATGCCTGTATTTAGTTAGCATGGATAATGCCTAAATAAGGGTAGGATTTCTATGCCTAAAGATGGGCAATGCGAATTGTGCCTATAAAAGGACATAAATCGGGAAACCTATATACGGTATCTAAATCGACACACAAGACACAGTGGGAACAGACTGCCTCGCTTATAGAGCGGTTGCGAAGACAGGAGGGATGAGTGCAGGACGTGGATGATTGCTTGGACCTGCGGTGAGTCCCTTCGCTCCTTTCACAGTCTTGAGCGGCCTTGACGGCCGCATGCACTACCACTGTGCCGGGAGGACTGTCTTCAACGCCACTGAGCATCCGCTTGCGATCCTGCATGGGTCCCAAGTCGGGAGATCGCGTTGGCTCCTTCGGACATTCAGCAACAGTGTGATCCTTTTTGTTCTTGTAAGTCACTGATGAGTTGCGTTTGCTAAGCGGGAAGCAAGCAACCCCCTGTATTTGTTTCACTGGTTGGGCAGATTTTCTAGGCTGCGACTTACTATGTGCATTGAGGTTTCTGTGGATGATGTGAGGCTGCCCGCCGCCGCTTGACCTTGGAGGACCTGGCTTCTACAGTCATCCCTGTGCTCTGTGTTGTGTGTGCTCTCGGCGCTTTGAGCTGAGAATGTGATCAGCTGTGAAGTTGAATAACGAGGGAGCTTTTTGGTGGATTGTATCGCGGGCCTTTTGTTCGCCAGGGACTTGAGCGCTGAGGGCTGGTGATTTGTTGAGCTTCACATTGGCATCTGATTTGATGCTTTGGCAGTGCTTGCCCTCCGGGCCGCCCGCCATCTTTCTTTCTTTCTTTCTTTTTCCCTCTTGCAGACCGGCCGCCACATCTGTAGCCCCAAGAGGCTTCATGAGAAGCTCACCCTCCTCCCCCCAGATCCGGGTGTGCAGGCGGGTGTGTCCCCTGCTAAAGAAGCTCACTGCTTTCTCTCTCCAGACCGGAGCCACTGCAGCTACGAGGAGCTCTCTCAAGCAAGCAACAACAATACATTTAAAAAATGGAGGGGTCTCTCAAGTGACAACAACAAATGCTAAACTGGAGATTCTCTCCTAGTGGGTCACCCACAAACAGGCAGCCATTCCATGGCTTGGGTCATTCTTCTCCTCTTTCCCATGACACAGGAGCCCGAATCCCACTACATTAAAAAGTAACAGAGGACTTCCGATTCATGACGGCAAAGGCTTGCAATACCTCCATCAGGCACAATGTGTAAAAACAGCAGCCATCTTGTAACGGCTCTGCCATTCTAGCTCTTCTGCCTACTTAGACTAAACAAACTCTCTGTGCAGCCCCCCTCTCATTCGTCTCCTCTAATTTATCGCCAAACATATTCCCTCCCCACTGGTCTGCTATACTCCCTCTCTTCTCCCCTGGAAACACTTCACCAAAGCTACTCCTCAAAAGGAGAATGAGCCAGCCCTTCCACCTATATCAAGCAATTTCACATTATGGCTGGACCACACATGATACCTGCAGGAAACAACGCACACGCTAGTCAATACCCCAACAATCTTTCTAAAAATGCTTCTAAAATCTTCAAACGCAACCTTCTCAGAAATAACCCTGAAACACTGTTCCTGGATCCCTCCATCAACGCTAACAAAAGTTGCAATACTCAATGACCATATTTTCTTCACTACAAAAATGGCCAAATGGCGAGCTGCCTTCTCCAAGTTAATAGCCATCCATGACAAGAAAAATCTTCCCTACAGAACCAGGATTATTACAACACCCGCACAAAACCTTAGACCCAACCTAAATATAACTTCCTACAAAAATGGCACTGTTCTTTTTCAAGCAACGTACATGGACTTAGAATTATTCGACAAATACTTTCCCACGCTAAAAACCCTCAAAAACACCTCGCCCAATGTCCCCCTGGACCTAACCATTCCCTCTATCCCTATTCCTCCAGATTGTTATCGACCCTCACCTTCACCTAGAACCCTCGAAAGAATTAATAACAACTCACCTCCATTAGAAGTCTCTCCACGAACAGCCCTACACAGAACCATCACTAGAAGTAACAACAACGCTCCACCCTTAACGCTCAATTGCCGACCCTCCTTAGTCCCACATCCTACCACCACCACTATCACCATATCCCCCTCCCCACTCCACAACCCTTCCCCGACCGCCGGAGATATTCACCACGACAAGTCTATCCTAGCAAATCGTAAAAAAAAAAACATACCGAGCACTCCCCATTCATTTTATATTACATCTTCCCCAACCACTCTTACCTACCACACTGCCGTCACAGGCAGCGAACCCTCCAGCAATTCTTTCCCCATCGCCAGCCCTCTCATACACAAATATTTTGATGTCTCAATTATTTTTCTCAAACTCTACTTTCTCACTTAAGGAAGAGGAAATCACCCAAAAATATTTTTATATTTTTGCTGTATGGTAAACTAAATTCTATTTTGATATGTCCCGTCAAACTGCCTACCTCACATCCACCACATCAGCTCCCCCCTCTGGACCAAAATCATCAATGCCTCGCTAGCGCAAGGTCACATCCCAGACTGCCTAAAAATTGGATGTCACCCCTATCTTTAAAAAACGACAGCAAACCCCTCCGACCCTAATAACTTCCGACCTATTACCAACATTCCCATGCTAGACAAAGTCCTGGAAAAATGTATTCAGCAACAACTGAACCAACACATCACAGACTTCAAACTACTGAATGACTGCCAATCGGGCTTAAGACCCGGGTATAACACAGAAACAGCAATTCTGCATATAGTCGATGATGCCCTCCTTGCTCTGGACCGTAATGAAACATGTCTACTAGTCCTGCTCGACCTCTCATCAGCCTTTGACACGGTCAATCATGACTGGAAAATAGGATGGGCTTTTCTGGCACAGTCCTTAAATGGTTCAAATCTTTTCTGGAAAACAGACCACAAGCGTTCATGGTGAACAAAAATCTCTTTGCTGCTTCTACCAACCACTAGGAGCACCTCATCTCCTATCACATGTACGCGGACGACACTCAACTCTACATCAAGATTGAAGAGATAAAGATAATGAATCAAGCTCTCGAAAGACCGTCAACTGGCTGACAACCAACTTCCTCAAACTAAATGCACAAAAAACGTAATTTTTCTTAATCTCTCCTCCTAAAAACTCTCTGAAGATAAAGAAATGGACCAAGATGATCACGGCCCTAAATTGCATGCTGATTCTGGTGGACTCCACCAAATCGCTGAGAATTACACTGGATTAAAGCCTTAACATGCAAATGCACATCAACCTGTTGGCTAAAAAGTCTCGTTTTCACCTCAGATATCTCAGAAAAATTAAACCTTTCATCGAGATCACTGACTTCAAAAAATGGCAGTTCAAGCTTTAGTCATATCGAGGTTAACCCTGGGCGTAGTGGGGCTATGTGGAGCATCGCGTAGTGTGGCCAAATCTACGCACACTCGCACACTCGCACGCTCCGCGTAGACCCACTACGGGCCACCCGCCCTCATTTTAAAATAATTTAAAAGCATTTTAAAGTAAGAGAAAATGCCTTACCTGCAGTGCGGCGTCCCGGGGCTCCCTCTTCCTGGGTCAGCGGCAACTTCTTCTCACAAATGCAAATGCGCGGACGCCCACGCATGCGCATTTCTCGCAAGTTTGCCTTAGGAGCGCCCGTGAGTTAAATCTGTTTTTAGTCAAAGTTTGACATTTGTAAGGGATTCTGGGTAAAACAAACTAGTGAGAGCCCTGCAAGGTAACCCATTCTGGATTCCTCCAGGTGTCTTTTTTTTTAAACATACTTTATTAGTTTTCCATTAACTCCCAATACAAAGCATTATCACATTTCTATGATTACATTGTTACATATCTTATTTGTTGATATAACATCACCAGTCTGCAGTGTATAGTAGACAGTTATACAATCTGTAAATCTCACACCAGGTAAACATGTACATTGGAACACCCAATTTATCCAGATATTTATATTATGAGTAAACTCATAACTAACGTGAACTAACTAAAACCCCAATCCCCCTCCCTCCAACGTTCTAACATTCTGTTCCAGACTGAATTGTTTTTACCGTCCTATGTCATTAGCATGAGACTACCAGCTATTGTGGTTGTGTCCCCTAGCCCGGTAAGCTACACAGTGTGTTCTTGCGTGCTTTGGTGCCAAAATAATCTACTGTTTGTTCGGGGTACAAGATGTGTGATCAGGGGTTATACCTTAGAAGGTTTCCCACATTACATCCCATTCCATAGATATCTTCTTCTTTCGCAACCCCGTGTCTCCTCCCGGCAGATAGCTGCACTTTCAGCCCCCCAGTGCAACATTTCACAGTGCCAGGTGTATATTGAAGGAGGTTTTTGACGACTTCCATCTCATAGTTATGGACCTTTTTGCCAGAATAACTGCAAGGTCAAGGAAACGGAGTAGGACTTTATGCGAGGCCGACCGCCTCCTGAGACCCAGTAGGCACTCTAGCAGCAAAATACGACCGGAATACATCTGGAGGCTTTTTAGCCCCGCAACCGGCATTCTGATAAGGAATAGTCGCTATAACAGAAGCCCTGTGAAAACATTTGGAGACTATTTTTAAATAGAATTTTAACCAGCGCTAGAATTGTCAGGGTTTACATATCCATTGGCCCCTCTAAAGGACAGAAGTGAGAGTTCATCCTTGTTTCCAGTCTATCTATGACTGTTGATTTTGTGAAAGAGACGATACACTGTTCGGGAGGAGACCGATCCCTTTTTATAAATTCTTCATCACCATTTCTGATGAAAGTGTTGGGAGACACCGTATGGTATTTCAAAGCCTGAAGAAGGTGGTCGGACCATTCTATACCACCGAAACGCGTCGCTACTTGTTTTTAGTACCAAGTCGAACTGGTTCTGGCTGATATAATAATCACGGAACATCAATGAGTGTTGAACCTGTTATGATTTTCTAATAATGCACTTGGTGCTCTTCATGTGTTTACATTTTTGATCAATTGTATTCTCCCAGTTTTTCTTAAACCTATTGAAGAATATTTTAACATGCTGTGTTGATACTTGATTCATTGTATATGTTGTATTTTAGAATTCTTTTCACCTTAACTAATGATTTATTTAATACACCTGTATGCTTTAATTGGGTAATGCTCTATAATCAATAACTCCAAGGGTCTCCAGCAGCTCAGCATGCTGAATGCGCGCCTCTTCTAGAGGAGCATGTTTCGCGGGATCACTCGCTGCTTCCTGCTCTAACCCACCCAAGTCATCCTTTAATGATTTTGAATTTTTATGTACTTCTTGTCTCGCACCCACTGTGGCACAGACCGCAGTTTCCCGAATTACTGGCTTGAGTGCATCCCATTCTACTAAGATCGAGGACGTGGTATTGCCGTTCTCAGAAAAGTAGTTCTGAATTGCAGTAGACAGGGTAGAGCGGAACACAGTATCTTCTATTAATTGTGACCATAGCCTGCATGTGGGGATTGGGGTGGGGACTCTACTCCAGGTAAAACGGATTTCTAATCGGTTATGGTCTGATAACGTTTAAGCTAAGTATGTGGCATGTGACACTTGCAAGGGTATGGAAAGGGAGCCGAGAATTCTATCAATTCTTGTATGTAATCGGTGGACTGGAGAGTAGAAGGAGTACTCCTTGTGAGCTAAGTTTTTCAGGCGCCACATATCACATAACGCCCATCCATCCACCTAATTGCAAAGAGCCTCTGCCTGTTTAATGGTTCCTGCGCCGTGGAGGGGGGTGTGTGAGCGATCCAGCTCAGTAGTCATTACTGCATTACAGTCACCGCCTATAATCCACGGGAATGCCTCCCAACCGGCTAAGATCGTATTTAAACCCATGAAGTATCTATTCTGGTCGAAGTTGGGAGCATACAGATTTCCCAATACAATATGTCTGCCGTCTAGTGTCTTGTGAAGGAAGATATATCTGCCCTGCTGTCAACCCGTCGCTCTATTTCCACAAACGGGACCTCGTATCTGATCCAAATTGTGACACCCCTGGCAAAAGCAGAGTTTTTAGTGGAGTATATTTGTCCCTTCTATTTCTTTTGCATTTTTGCAGCTTCTGATAAAGTTAGATGGGACTCCTGTAAGAACACTATTTGCGCCTTGTGCCGGAGCACTTGAGCGTGCACCCTGTGTCGTTTTTGTACTGAGCCTAGACCCCGAACATTCCATGTGATTAAGGTTTATATGTTGAGCTTATGCATCTGGTAATGTAAATAGCATGAGGGCCCAGGGTACGGGCAGGGGACCACAATGTAGGATGTGACATCAGTTGTGTGTTAGAACTCAGTAACCCCCAGTGAACTTCTAATACAGGGCCCAACGGTTAACTATGCCGGGCCAAACCATTAATACATCAAGAAAGATTTTGCTGCATTCAACTAGTGCATGCGCATTCGGGGGTTCATTGCTTTTGCCTGACATGGTGTAGTATCTACCTATAATGGCTCAACAGAGTCCGGTACTAATTTAAAAAATATTACATTGCCATCTTAATTACGGAAAAAGGATATACATGTCCATAAGAGTGTGTGCCATCCCCGCTACTGTTCTATAGCTACATGTGGAGGCAGGACAGTAGCTTCCAGACTTCAACAGCCCAGTAGATCATCTGCGGTCTGGGGCGTCGTGGTAGGGAACAAGGCGAGGCTGCCATCTGAGTCAGAGCGTACAGCGCTTCCTTCCAGAGAATCAGAGTCCATACGCAGGGTAACTTCCTTGAATGTGGTCGCTGTAGCCCGGGATTCTTCTTTGCTTTTCTGCACCTGTTCATGGGTGGGTCTGCGGGCCGATGTGGAGTTGGAGGTCTTCACATTGCGACGCAATCGTCATCCTTGCATTCGAGTGGGATTTCTTGGTTGACCTCGAGGGGTAGTTTTGGGCAATAAGGTTGGGTCCATGACCTCTCTCCACTCCTCCACATCTTCTGGGCTTTCAAAAAAGTAAGCTTTTTGATCATGTATAATTTTAATCGGGCAGGAAATAGCGCATACTTGAGGTTCATATCCCCCAGTTTCTTTTTGACTGACTGAAATGAGGATCGTCGACGCTGGACCATGAGGGTGTAGTCTGGGTATAACGACACTTGACAGTTTTCATAACGAATGTGGGGCTGCTCTCTTGCCTTTTGAAGCAATACATCCCGGTCTCTGTAATTCAGAATTCTGACTATCTGCAGCCTCGGTGGACTTTAGGTATCCCAGTAGGTATTCTATGGGCCCATTCTACACAAAAGAAGTTCAGGCACTCGGAACCACTGTTCCATGAATGTGGCGGTGTCAGGGCCTTCACTGTGCTCTGATAGACCTATGATGCGTGTGTTGTTTCGTCTAGCTCTGCCTTCCGCATCTCCAACTCTATCTAGCAGGCCTGTTACTTGTCGCTGCAATGTTTGTATTTGTGGCGCGTGCTCCTTGTGCTGCGGTATGATTTCTGCCAGTGTTTCACTATTCATTTTCACCTTTGTCGCCAACTTAGTATAATCGGCCTTAAGCAATGTGAAGCCAGTGGTGAGCGAGCCGATCTGTTGCTCTATCGCCCTATGGGACTCTTTGACTTCCTGTAATATTAGATCCAGTTTGTCCGGAGGTGCAGTTTCTTCAGTAGGTGGTATACAGGTGAGTGAGGGGGGGAACGTAGGGTGTTCTTGCTCATCTGTGGACTGCGAGCTAGTGGCAGCTTCCCTTTTGGCCTCCCCATAGCTCTCGATGTATAATCCACCAGGTCGAAGGAGTGGTACTTCCATTGCTATCCCAAATTAGAATTGTGCTAGGCGTGTCTTTGTCGTTGATTGCAGTGCAGGCACCCGGACTATCTTAGTTTTGGATTTGAAACCTCTATTCGCAGACCAATTTACAGTACTATTTGGATTTCTTCCAGCAGATGCAGTTGCGGCCCGTCTCCCGCTCCAGGCTTCCTTGCATGAGTGTGGGCGCTATAGCACAGCTCCGTATTCCAGGCGCTTAGTGTTCTGATCGCAAGGCATTTAATATTTACTGGATTTTTATTGTGCGCGAATGTGACCCAAGGGTATCAGAGCGTTTCACAGTTACATGAGGAAATATTTTAGAATACAGTAGGTATAGCAGCATTAAAATATATATATATATATGATTCCTGTAAATGACTTTCTTAACATTTTAAACAATAACAGTTACCTGAGGTAAATATTTTAGAAGACAGTAGGTATAGCAGCATTAATATATATATATGACTCCTGAGCATGACTTTCTTAACATTTTAAACAATAACAGGTTTAGGATAAGCTTAATTTACCCAAGGTAAAGCAGTGGTTCCGATGTGTCCTTTCGTGTGTTGAACATCATTACTACCACGATCCATTGATTGTAGTATTGTACAGCCTAAGAAGTCTTTGCCTCTAACTGATGAGCTTATCTTTACATTTGTCTTTGGTTAGTATTGATGTCCTTTGTGGTCTTTAAGTGCAGGATGCATCCCTCTATGACAGGGCTATGATACGTCTGTCTTTATACCACAATGCAGATGATGATTCGTCTTGTCTAGGGAAGGAACTTGGGCCCCGATTCACAGAACTAACTTCAGACCAAATCCTAAACTTACTACCATTTTGGTATTCACAGAATGCACTTACTACTTTTGGCATTCACAGAATGAACTTACTACTTTTGCTATTCACAGAATGGACTTACAACTACTAACTTTACGTCTGCACTCGGGCCGGAATTTCCACCGCCGAAGCGGAAATTCCGCATCCGGAGCGGGAAGTCTGCTTTCGGGCTGGAAGCTCCGCTCCCGGGCCGGAAGCTCGCTTCCGGGCCGGAATACACGAACTGTGGCCATTGATCATTTTAGCCAAGAGTAAACACCTGTCCAAGTACCTACCACCCCCCACCATGCATCAGCTGACACACTACAGCCAATCCCAGCCAACAGCTCCAGTTTGCCATGATGTTGCAAGTGCCTACCATCCCTCACAATGCTCCAGCTGAAGCCAATTAACACTAATTGAGCCGCACCAAAAAACATTTAAAAGCAGCACACATTGAAGGAACAGGTTTGGCCGCAGAGAGTTTGTGTTCACAATGCTGACACTGCCGGAGAAAAATGGAACTAATGAGGAGGAAGAAGA
Source organism: Triturus cristatus (assembly GCF_964204655.1). Taxonomy (NCBI): domain Eukaryota; kingdom Metazoa; phylum Chordata; class Amphibia; order Caudata; family Salamandridae; genus Triturus; species Triturus cristatus. Next base: position 12,256,618 of record NC_140579.1, on the reverse strand, counting down.
ATTTCACTGCAGAGGAGACCACCATGCTTGTGGAGTTTATAGTGAGGCACCACAAACGCCTCTATGGACTCCCACCCTACTGCACCAGTGGCACACAAAAGGCAGCCCTATGGCAGCAATTAGCCACTGCTGTCACAGCATTGGGGGAGGAGAGGCGCACAGTCCAGGAGATCAAGGAAAAGTGGCAGGATGAAAGGCAGAGGCTGAAGGAGAAGTACTCCAGGATCGAATTAAACAGGATCCTCCCTGCTGCATACTCTGGACCCCGCATCCGTCTCACCCCACTGGAGGAGGATATCCTGACCACAATACACCCCCACATGCTCCATGGGCTGCCTGTTAGTGACGTCCGCTACGTGGTACCAGGTAAGTGGGATGAAAAGAAAAAGTGCAGAAAAGATTGTCTGTGTTGCACTGTCATTGTGAGTAAGGAAGTTGTCCAAAGTGTATATAAAAATTATAGTCAGTCAGAGACTCATGTGTCACCCTCTGTATGTAGCACCACAAGTCTCACAATCCTTTGCATTAGAAATGGCAAATCCCTCCCCCACTTTTGAAAACATGGGCACTGTACTGTTGCCGTAATACACAACCCTGCTAAGTAGCAATTGACAAATATTAGCAGGGATGCTCCAGTAACAATGCAACACGCAATTCAACTCTTGCGCAACCGCGGATGCGTCACATTTAAAATGCGGTGCACTGTGGCGCAGGGATAGACAGATGTGTGTTGCATCTGATGGCATTAGGGGGGTGCTTTGCTGGAGTAGTGTCGCAAGTTTGACGCAACTCCAACAATGTCCATGGACCGCCCATACCTAACGTTCTGTGCCACTCATTACGTGTGCTTCAAGCAGGCGTAAGGTTGTGTAGCAGCAGCCTATGAAAAGTGACTCCGTGAAATCTCGTCGATTACATCACTTTTACGAGGAATATCCCAAAGAAACGCCCACCCTGCCTACATCTAAGCTGACGCAGGTTTAATGTTGCGCAGTGCTTTACAACGTGACGCATCCCCATGGATGCATCATGTTGTGAATAAGTCGAAATGTGTCACCTGTATTACACCACCGCTTTGTCACAGAAGTGACGCAACGGCGGTGTAAATGTTTTCCAAGGGGCTTGTAAACCTGCCACAAATTATCCAAGAAGTAAATCACCCTGTGCCAGCCTAAATCACAAAGCAGAAGGTGAGAGAATCATCAGATCAAAATTGTCCTACTCCTATTCTGTTAAACATTTCTCACCCTGCCACGCCACTACATCCCCAACGCACCACTGCTCCTCCCTGCCCAGTCTGCGGCAGTACTGCACAACACTGTTAGCATGCAGAAGAAATGGGGAAATGACAGAAAAGTTCCACAAGCACATTTCCCATTTGGTTACTTTTCTCTCTTCTCACCCATTGACACATTCATCCAGAGCACAGACAACTGCAGTAGCAGAGGTCCCTGCATCTACTGGGAGGAATCGACATCGTCCAGAGCAAGGCATACCACCCTCACCAACTGGTAAGTCAAACTGGACAGGAGATGGCCAAAATGCATACATTGTCAGGAGTGACAGAGAGACATGTAGTGCCCACATATGAAAGTCAACCAGAGATGAAAAAATAGCTTCATTACGATTGGAGTTGTCAATGGACATCCACCTTTAGCAAATGATATTTGTGAACAGCGAAAGACAAAATATAACATGTCTTGGCTCATCATACCTTTGTAATTGTGGAACATGACATGTTTTTCACCAACAGTCCCAGACCTGGGAATCCAATCCTGTAATCGAGTGCCACAACTAGTCAAAAGGGTGTCCCCACTATGTTGTAATAGTGTCTGTAGACCTAATCAAGAAATCCAATTTGCACAAATATGGTAGTGATGAACAAGAAGTGAGATATCAGGGTCAGTAGTATTGACAATGCATCCAGTGTCCAACTTCGAATGTTTCCAATATAGATTAAATGCCCAGTCCACACAGCTGGTCATGTACCTCTTACGTTGGCTGGCTTTTTTGTTGGCCATGAACAAAACACGATAGTGGTCCTTACCTCAGGATTCGTAGACATGTCATTGTGATATAGGTTGCATCTAGGTAGTGGGCCCATTCTAAGTTATATGTGGGATCACTCATGATATAAAGTATAACACACTTCTGCAACGCTGGTGCCCCCAACTGATTGTGCTCATCCTTTGTGCCAGAAATGTAGTGCATCACATGTGGCTGCAGAAATGTAAAGTTGCAAAACACACTTATCATTGATCTAAGCTCTGGGAAATAATGGCAAGGATGGAATTGGCCAGCTATAATTTACTTGTTGCAAAGGATGCACTGGGACTGCTTGGTCAGGGTCAGGTTCGGTATCCTGAAATTATATCCTCAATGGTAGTCAGGCAGGGGTGGGTGATGGCCCCCTTTCTGTTTCTCATTTACATAAATGACCTTGAACCGAGCCTCTGCAAAGCAGGGAAACATCTCCCCAAAGTTAAGTCAAGGGCCTTGCCCATTTAATTATACACTTATGATGCGGTCCTAATTTCAAGATCTGCAAAAGCTACAATGTTTTTTAGACTCTTTTTATAGTTTTATGAGTGCGCTCTACCTACAAACCAATCTCAGTAAATCCTTATATTAAGAGTATTGGTCCCAAAAATTTTAAAACCTGAATGTTTCATCTGGATGGTACAGAAATTCAAAAGGTCAAGACTTTCAATTTCTTAGATATCTTGCCTGACCTAAATGTAACTCAGCGCAGTCTATTCTCAAATAGGGTCATCCATTCCCGAACTGCTGTGGGGACTATCCTCACCTTTGCACACCAGCTAGGGCAAAAACCGATGCGCAATATGATTAGTGCACTTATAAAAGCAAGTGCACTTCCTTAGCTTTGTATGGAGCTGGGGTGTGGGGGTACAAAGGTGTAGGCCCTCTTGGGAAGGTTTAGACAAAGTTCCTTAGAAGTCTCCTTGCTGTTCCACAAGCCACCCCCTTTTTAGGTCTCGCCTGGCATGGGCTGCGCACATGTACAGTCTCGCTGGAGAGATTTAATGATTTGGGGTATTTTCTGTAAAGGGCATTAAGCCCTGCCCCTCTTTTCCATTGGCCGGCGTCACCGTTTATGCTAATCGGGGGCCAGCCATTGGAAAAGAGGAGTTTGTGACGTTTTCGTTCAGCTTTCTGAGCCGTCCCATTTGGACGGGCTCGTCTGCCTTCCTTCTGCCGTGAAAGCTTTCTTATCTTTATGGGGCCATGTGTTTCAAACACATGGCCCCATAAAGACAAGAAAGCTTTCACAACGCGTGAAAGCGGACCGTGCTTGTTATTTAAATTCCTAGTTCCTTCTGCTTTCTCAGCGGCCTGCAATTCTAAATATTACTCTCTGTAAAACAGGAAGCACTGGTGTCTGTTTTTACACACAACGCTTGAATTGCACCACCAACATGCATTTAAAGCGCAAAGCTAGGATAGGAAGAGAGAAAGGAAACCGGATGGCTTAGGAAAGAGGTGTGGCACTTAACTAACCACCCCGCGGAACCAATTGGAGCTTAGCTCTTTTCTGTGTAACTGTTCGGATGTCACAGCTGCGCAATCGTGCGTGGTTCATTGAGGCCGCAGGCATCTTCTAGACATGGCTCGCGGGGCTCGAAGGGCTCTAATCTTTGCCTCCCGCTGGCTCAGGTAGGCGCATGCTCTTTATTTGTAATCAGTCCAAAGTTGGCACTTGATTCAGGCCTTATTGATGCTCGCAGACCGCTGGGCTTGGCTGAAAGCTACACTGTGCCTCATATCTAATGCCAGGCCGAGACACAGCACAGGAAGTGGCCTTTCACCACCAAGGCTGCAGATAAGACTTGCAGTCACACCAGAGGGCACTTATATGGGCAAAATTATGAGCCTCGTGTGCTGTATCTTTCATATAATGTCCTTTGAAATGGTGTTCAGCAGATAGGTGACTCAGGCTGTGTGGTCGTGTGTGTCAAGAATGTTTTCATGCAGTTACCATGTCACTGCAGTGGTGGATTGTCAACAGCAGTGGCATTGTCTGTAGTTGATGCATCAGTCTACGAGGGGATGATTGACAACCAAGGTCATGTGTAAAATTGTGCACAGTTGACCACTGGGTCTGCTCGTGGACTGTCAGCATTTGTTGAAGACTTTTGCTACACTTAACGCTTCATTCCACGCGTGGACACTGAAAGAACGGAGCGTGGTAACATGTCCAGGATGTGTGGTGTAGAAATGATGCTTCAGTCTGCTTGCGGATTGTCAACAAGGCTGTATTAGTGTGTGTGGAAGATATTTGCTAATTTTGATACGTCAGCACACTAGTGAAGGTGCTCTTAGAAGGGGTGAAGAATCAACAAAGCCTCGTAGCAAGTAAACGGTCTTTTAGAGACCTGTGAAGTACTCGGGGGCGGCTGTGTGTCAGCCCGGGAAGCTGTCTCAGCCCGGGCTGCCACACAAAGGGGGGGGGGGGGGAGCCCAATGGGTGTTGCGCACCTGGAAGGAAACATTCAGCTTTTCATCCTTCTGGAGAAGATACAATAATAAATCACGAAGATCAGTGATAAACAAATGTTATTAACGGTGCAATGAATTGATAAGATCGTGGATGCAAGCGCATGAAGACAAACATTATTTCCACTGCCCCTGCGACCCCCATCCTCCCCTGTTGCCACCACGGATGCTCCTCTGAACCTCCAGATGGGCGCATGCGCCGGCGCATCTCAAGCCCTCCCCTCCCCCTGCCATTCTACTCTTGGAGTCCACCGCCACAACACTGCTCGGAACTACCCATCTCAAGTCAGTTTGCAGTGTCACAAAGCGACAATCTGGCATTACAAAACCCGCACACAATAAAAAAGATAAATGCAGTTCAGAATAATCTCAAAGGGATTTGACAAATTACGCATGCATATTCATTCAGTTCGAAACCAGGGCTGCTGTGCAAATTTGTTTTATGTGTAAGAACTAGAGCACATCCGTGATCTCTACCTAAACGGGTCCGCGCTCCAGCTTTTAAGCAAGAAGGATGGTGGCGGAGGGTGCATTTGGGCAGTCGGATGTCACTCACAGAAGTGATAGGGAAACTTGGATTGTAAGGCTGTGAGAGGAACAAGAAGAAAGATTCGGGAACCCATGTTCAGAAGCATGGCAGAGACAAAGATCATTACTGCAGTCTCTTTTTGGACAGAATTTACGGGGCATTCACCACTATCCATGGCAGCGCTGAATTTCTCATGCCAATAATTCAATTCCTGCTATTCTCACAACTAAATTGTTTACATTCTGAAGCTAGGCTTCTAAATAGTAGAAATCTCCCCTTCACATGTTAAGTAGCTCATTAATAGCTCCCCAGCAGTAATGGGTAATTAGCTTAGTCAATACTTAAACCTTGCTTTGATGGGTATTAGCTATTTAGCAGATTCCAAACGTAACCTTCAAAAGTAAGCATTGGAAAAGACAATATGTCTGGACTTTGTGACTTGTTAACAGTGCCAATGCGTTTGCTGAAGCTGTGCAGCAAAGGAAACAAGCATTGAAAATGCAATAGGTCTCGCCTTTTATTAAGTTAAAGCCATTTGCTTTGCTATACAATACCATTAGCAAAGCAAATGGTTTTAACTTAATCAAAGGCGAGACCTATTGCATTTTGAATGCTTGTTTTATGTGCCATTCTGAGGGGGCTGTGTACTCCCTGGAGGACAAGATTAAGTTGGCCCCTTTGTTGCTTTGGGTCAGAATTTGGGGTAAAAAGGGGGCTTCACAGTCAAAAGATGATCTGGAAGATGGTCTCTCCTTGGATCATGCTTTGGTGGTCTCCTAGATTAATTATGTTAGAGAAGGGTTTATGGGCCTGAGTTTTGCACAACTCTATTGCAACCAGAGAGATATTAAACCAAATATGGTGAAGGAGGCATTCAGGGAAAACCAGCATCGGCTCCGCCAGGCAGACTTTGACAAACTAAGTAGTAGTGGAAACTATAACTATTAAAACATCACTGGGGTTTGAATTTAATTTGATCTCAATTTCTGATGCAAAAATTAGGTTTTTGCTTATCAGGTTTTGTCTTAATCTTCTTTCTTAGTGACCTTTCCCAAAGATGTTGATCTGCCATACTGCCCTTGTCATGATTTATCAAAGCAAAGCACTGTGCACTTTACTCTATTTTGTCACTTAAATTCTCATCCCCGGTAGCGCTTCCTAAAACTAATTCTTTGCTCATCCAATATTAGATCTCAAGTAGAAGCGTTGCTTTGCTTGCAAAGGCTGTGTGCGATGGATCTTTGTGGAGCTAAACTTTATTTGTTGTGCAATTAGGATCTATATGGGGCTGTTGGATGAATGTTTCTGCTATATGAACTTTGGTGACCCTATGGATTGGAATTGACCCGCTTTCAATTACGTTTTTACTGTTCTTTAATGTAGTTTTATGATTGTACTCTTTCATTCTTGAGATATGGCTTGAGATTAGCTGAATAACAATCTTTCGACTGACTACGCATATATATATGTCATTCATTTAATGTTAAACATTTTTCCCGTAGTTAAATATATATGTGTGTGTGGGGTGTTCTATTTTAAGTCACTGCCTCTATTAGTTTCTATAGGAAGGCATTGCAGTATGATTGGTTGGTCATGTGGTATGCGGGACTTATTGCTCCTTTTTGGCTGCATAAACTTACTTTCATAAATTTGACCCCAATTGACATGTAGGTCTACACTTCTGCATGAATTTACACTTGCAAATGGTGAACAGCCAAAAGTACTAAGTTACTTTAAACTGTAAGAGTAATCCGGTGCACCTTACTCCACTATTCTGTTTAAGCCCCTGTGCTTTTGTCTAAGTACAGATTCGTTGGTAGCACTGATGGGTTTGAAGTACAGTTCAGGAGCCAACAGGCTGGAAAATTTGAACAACTGATTTGTGGGATTATATTGCAGCAAATACTAAGGTGTACTTAGTAATTCTGTTGTCGACAGAGAAGGCATTAGCTGGACATGGGATTTAGAAGGCGTTAACCAGACATATCATTTAGGAGGCTGGTAATTTTGATGAGTAGCGAGTTTCCTGTCTAAGCCCATAGGACAGTATACATGTTGATGTTTCCTTGTAAAAGGATGTAGGTTGGCTGGTCATAAGACCTCAGTTATGATGAGGGGACGCAGGTGTGTATCTTTGACTCTCAAATATAATAACATTTTGAGCGTCAGTTAGTTGAGTCTTCATTTAGAGATCCCATCTTTTTCTTTACCCATATCAGTGTCTCTTTCAGTTCTCTGCAGAGCATCCTCCAAATTATTTTGAAAGAGGTTTTAAAAAAACACATCTAATGACATGGCCTGTACATCACAGCTGAAACTCTGGACTTATAATTGATGGGGATTACTTTTATCTTTACAAATGTGCTTAAAATCTGAGTCAGCAACCTCCGGGTTATGGGTTAATGGCATGCTTAGATGATTATCACATTTGAAGAAGACTTAAAAAGTCTTGAATAAGCCTTGACTTGAAGAACAACTCATGCATCTAATCAGAAAACATCTAAGCTCTTTTGCTACCTAGTTTTGTCTCGAGTCTGGATCGTTCTGAGGAACCTGTTAATGCTGTAAAAACTGTAGGGCTGAACTTCCTCTACAATGAACAATATAGTGGTAGTGAGGATCCTGGCACGTTTCACCTTTTGGTTCTGCCTGAAAAAACACACAAACTCCCTCCTCACGATCAAGCAACTTCCTCCTGCTCATTCGAAAATCCGTCAAGCAGATCTGATTAACTCTTTCAATAAGTCAATTTATACTTCTTTTACAGGGTTCTAGTGACCTTCCATCTGTTTTGTGGCAGCTGGAGTATTTTTTCATGCCTTTCCTTCTTGATTTTTCTCTTTTATTTGATTTTTTTCTTGTGTAATAATGGTCTACTGTTTTTTGCCCCTTTCCCCATTTCTTTACACTTTTCATGAGCCTTTTCTAGTTCAGCTTTTGCTTTTCTTTGTGTGACACGTCAGTGCCACAGTCAATTTAGAAGCTGCAGACAGAGCAGTGGAGAGTGACAGCAGTGGAGAGTGACAGCAGTGGAGAGTGACAGCAGTGGAGAGTGACAGCATGTCACTGGCATCAATGATGAATCAAAGCCTTTGCTGGGAAATTTGCAGATAGTATGTGTGACACAGAAGAGACAAACCCCGACATTGGAAAAGACACATTTCCGAAAGACAGGAACAAAACACAGACTCGGCAAATCAGTCGCGTACAAGAAGACCTAAAAACCTTTCAACATCAGATAACAAAAAGCACCTGCAGAAGACAGCTACTTGGAAAACATTTTGCTCAGTTTCCACCTGGAAGTGGTTTGAGGTTATTTTTCCTAGGGCTGGTCGAAGGGTTGGTGCGACCATTCCTTCTTTGAGGGTACAAGTGTTTGTCTTTGCCCGGCCCTGTAAGCTATTCCCGGTTCAATGCAAAAGACAATCATAGCCATTTTATCTCATGATCCTGGAAGGAAAAATCATAGAAATGGTTGGATAATGCCAGCGGGCACTTTTCTGTGTGTAGCTATCTTCTCTCTGTGTGAATCTTGCATAGCATTGATTTGGCAGAATGTGTTGTTTTCAATAGGAAAATTGTTCAAGTGGAAACATTATCACTCATTTTGAATGAAAATCTGTTAAACAGAGCAAGCGTTCAAGAGACGGCTGATTCACAAATGACATGCTGTGAAGACTCTGACTAGAGTTGTGGCTAGTGGTGCTGTTACTGATGTTGGATTGAGTTATGGGTAAAAACAAGCCCCCCTGACTATAGACAGATAAACCACAGTCTAAAGACCAAAAATATGAAGTATTAATATCCATACATCAACTTACTCTACAGAAGATTGACACTGAAATGTTAGGAATATCTCAATAAACCTGTGAATCTGTAAATCACCCAAAGCTAGAGATGTTAATAAATGAGCAGTACCAACGACGGACTGAGGTCGCCGCACTTCGCTGTCCAGTTTCCTCCCTATTTTAAGGATTAGTGCACAACGAGCCCTGCGCCCACCATCGTTAGGTGCGACTGCAAACACAGAATCACAAAAGAAAATTAGTCCGGCAAGGTATGAGGCCTATGACTTCAGTGGATATCACATCCACGGATCATTGACAATTAGCCCTGATGAAGTGCAAGCAATCAATCTGACCAAAACGCGTTGGCTGGACGATGCTATTTTGTACGTCTGGAACAAAATTGATGATGAAATTGTATACCTTGCCGGACTCATTATCTTGATAGTAGCGAACAAATTACTATCATCGGTGCACCATACCATACATTTTCTAAAGCTAGAGACTTTGTACTTATTCGTTTTACATTCTTGTGTAGTATGCCTGTACTTGTGTGATTATAGAATGTGTTCCAAGACGACTTATAGCTTAAGATCTCGTTCTTTGAGGTTTAATTTAAGATTAGCCTCTACTATTGCTACATTGTTTTGTTTACAGGATAGTGGGTAACGTATGCCCCTCTAAATCTTAGTCTAGGTCAGTAGTAGAACAATAAACAATTTTCATTGTTACCAAGATATGAGCATGTCTCGACATGTTTCATCCATCTTTGTTTCTGTGGTCTTCCTCAGGAGGATGGGCTCTCTGCTGTTGTATTGTGATGAACACATTCAGAGAGCAGAACTTGCAGGCGTGTATTGTACGGAAGTTCTCCAACTATTTATCTTTGGTAGAAAGTGACCACTTCCTTATAATGTGCCCCCGTTACTATTATTTCACTAGAAATAATTTCTTCTTTTTCCAAGCTTCTTTTCTTGTTACTTAAATCGTTCAGATACATCAGTGCAGCCACTTCAGACATACTACCTGTGAAATATTTCGTGTATGCAATTGACAGACACAGACACCACACCATCTTGTTACATCTACTAGTAACCAATATGCCAGTTTTTTCTAGCACTGCATTCAAGCACATGTATGACACAAGCGACCCCAAATGTAATAAAGCAATACAAAAAAAGACGAGAGGGAGAACAGTTAACGTTCATGAAGTCAGTTTTTTTCTTGTAAATAAAATTACATAAATACATTTTTTTCTTCTCAAAATCGCTCACATCTTTAGCATGGACATTGAAAAATAACACAGACTTTATTATGCAAAATGCAAATAGAACATCATGATTCTACATAGGAAATGGTGTGGGTCTTCCCATACAGGGCGAGTGCCCAACTGTGTGGGTGGCACGTGGGAGTATTCTACAAGAGAAGGGGTTTGATTATTTAATAACAGGACTCTTCGGATAGCCATCTGTGTATACAGATTCTCTCTTAATACATTGGGTGTGTTTCCCAAACTGCAGGCACAAAGACAAGTAACATTGGGATAGTGGGACTTTGATATCCTGCATGAGAGACACTGGATATGGACATCCTAAAAAAGCGCCGAGGTCTAAAGGGGGAAGTACTGAAAGGCAGTACAGGAATCTGTATATCACTGGCTTTCGGCAAAACTCAGGTGGGAAATCACCCACCAAAATCTGAAGAAACTCCACTGGCTCCCAGTCAACAAGAGGATCACCTTCAGACTCCTCACCCACGCACACAAAGCCCTGCACAACCTCGGACCAAAACTCATCAACCACCGCGTCTCCTTCTACACTCCTCCTCGCACCCTACGCTCGAGCGGACAAGCCCTGGCAGCCGTACCTCGCATTCGCAAAGCCACCGGAGTTGGGATTTGTTTCTACCCTGAGGCTTAGACCCCATTCCCCGAAGATCATTCGGCGTCGAGGCAGGCGCCTCCGTCAAGGCCGACGTCGAGGCAGGTGCCTCCGTCGGAGTACACGTCGAGGCAGGTGCCTCCGTCCTTACAGGTCTCCAAGGCTTTGGAGAAGCCAATAACGTCGAGGCGAGATTCCTCGTCGGGGTCTAGACCTCCGTTCAGACCAAGCTCTCTGTCGCCAACGAGGCTCTCGACGTCGAGGCAAGAAAAATCTCCAATGATCCACGCGGAGTCAAGTCCCAAGTCTCCGGTGATAGGCCTATCACCGTCGAGGCGGCCCTCTGCAGTGGGTTATCAAGAGGTGTCGCATGTTTGCCTAACTATCAAGCCAGTCTCAAGGTGCAAATCCCCTCATAGACTGGTGTATACTACTTCTGAACATGATTCTCCACGTCCCATCTCTATCTCGCCTTCAGGATCAGAGGGCTCGAGATCAAGATCCGAGTCACCGGAAATTCTACATCAATCTCCAGTGCCTACAATGGAGCATAGTTCACAGGAAGAGGACAATGCTATACCTCAAAGTCCTGAGAAAGAGAGGCCTCAGGACTCAGCTATGTCCTACGCAGTTAAGGCCTCCCTAACAAGGCTGAGAGACATGGTCCTCCCATCGAGAGCGGTCAGATCACGTTCTCGAGAGAGAGAATTTCGACGTCGTTCTCAAACACCAAGGAGACGATCCAGATCCTCCTCTCACAGAAGGGAGTCGACCAGATCAGGGAGAAGGCGCCGTAGGACCCCCTCATCCTCTCCGTCAACTCGGTTATCCAGAAGGGATTATTCGCCTACACTCTCGGATACACCACCTTCTAGGGTATCTCCGGTGGAAGATATCTCTACTTTCCAAGAGGTGTTGTGCAGAGGAGCTACAAAACTAAATATCCCAATGCCGATTCAGGAGACCACCTCCTCCATAATCTTTGAAACCCTGCATGAGAGAGCAGTGTCACTCCCACTGTTGCCATTAGTCCCTGGTTTGCTGCAACCAGTAATGGATATTTTTCTCACACCAGCGGCCACCAAATCTGCGCCGACGCGGATTCTGAAAAAATATCGTCCGGCTCCGGAAGATCCTCGGTTTTTAAAATCAGATCCTCCACCGGATTCTGTCATCACCGCTGCTGCCAGAAAAACGCATGCAGTAGTTGGGTCTTCCACGGTGCCTCCAGATAAGGACAGTAAAACGCAAGACTCGTGGGGGAGGAGAGTTTGCGGCTCGGCATCTTCAAGCTTAAAAGTGGCCAGTGCCTCAGCGCTTCTGGGGCGCTATGACAGATCATTGTGGGACTCCCTCCAGAGGTTTATTGAAAAAGTTCCATCAGAAGATAGACGGGATTTTGAGGAGATTTTACACGAGGGAAGTCTGGTCTCTAACCAGGTAATAAGTGCAGCAGCGGATGGAGCAACCCTGGCAGCGCATTCATATGCCCATGGCATCACGGTCAGAAGATCATCATGGCTAAGGTTAACGGCTCTGAAGCCTGAAGCTCAGGCGAGAATACTGAATCTGCCTTTCTCGGGTAGTTCACTTTTTGGGTCTCATGCGGACGAAGAAATGGCTCGCATGAAGGCAGAGCTAGAGACCATGAAAGCCGTGGGCCTTGAAAAAAGAAAGGAGTTTCGACGCTGCAGGGGGAACGATAGGCGTAACTACCAACAGAGGGTTCAAACCCCTCAGTGGCAGAAGAACCAGGACCAGCAAGGTCAAAAGAAACAGCAATACCAGTCCTGCAGATCATCCAGGGGACGTGGTAACAACAGACAATCAAACGCTGGAAACAAGGCTCCAGGGAAGCAATGAGAGACCGCTTCCTCCGATGCTGTCCACCGCTCCGGTGGGAGGAAGTGTTGCGCATCATCTTCCAGAGTGGCAATACATCACAAAGGACAAGTGGGTTCTAAATATACTGCGTCATGGATACTCGCTTCGTTTCCGAAGTCACCCTCCATCGATTCCTCCTGTTCATTCATCTCAGCATCTCAAACAGCTAAGAGAAGAGGTGGCGACTCTTCTACTCAAATCTGCAATAGAAAAAGTGCCCAAGTCACAAAGAGGAAGAGGAGTTTACTCCAGATACTTCCTGATCCAAAAAAGGAGTGTGAAAGTAGAGTTCAGACCCATATTGGACTTAAGGATACTAAACAAACACATCAGAAGGGAAAAATTTCGTATGCTGCCGCTCCACCAAATATATCCTCTTCTCCGGTTGGGCGATTGGATGTGTTCGCTGGACCTTCAGGACGCATATTTCCATATTCCCATCCTAAGGAGTCATCGAAAATTTCTCAGGTTTGTGGTGGGGACCTCCCACTATCAGTTCAAGGTTCTACCATTTGGCCTGAAGTCAGCTCCTCGCGTATTCACCAAATGCATGGCAGTAGTAGCGGCTGCACTAAGGCGTGCAGGAGTCTTCGTCTATCCCTATCTAGACGACTGGCTAATAAAGGGTCCATTGCCTCAGAATGTTCGATCGCAGCTGTCGCTTTGCCTGAATTTATGTCACAAGCTGGGTCTCAGAGTGAATTCCAAGAAGTCCAACTTCTCGCCAACACAAAGAATTCACTACCTGGGTGCAACTATAGACTCCGTAGTAGGAAAAGTGTTTCCTTCGGAGGAGAGACAGTCATCCATTATCCTCAAAGGCAAACAGATTATATCCAACAATCTGTCAACGGCAAGACAAATCTCGTCTCTGCTAGGGGCCATGGCATCCTTCATTTTCCTAGTGCCCAATACCAGATTAAGGATGAGTCCTCTCCAGCAAGATCTCGAGGACAAATGGGATCAAAGGAACTCCCTGTGGGAGGAGAAAGTTTGCCTTTCCTCAGCGGCCAGGCAGTCAGTCAAGTGGTGGTTGAAGCCACTAAATCTACAGGTGGGGATTCCCTTCCATCAATAACCCCCAACTCAGACGTTAATCACCGACGCATCCCTTCAAGGCTGGGGTGCGCATTTCGGACCTCTACAAACTCAGGGACGGTGGTCCAGCAGCGAGCAGTTGTACCACATCAACATGCTGGGGCTCAGGGCAGTCCACCTAGCCCTCAAAGCGTTCCTGCCTGCGATCAAGACGAGTACCATTCTAGTACAGACGGACAACACCACCACAATGTACTACCTGAACAAGCAGGGGGGTACTCGATCCAGGACGCTCTCGCTGGAAGCTCAGTCCCTGTGGCACTGGATCCTAGCAAGGAACATCTCGTTGAAAGCGGTGCACCTGCCAGGAGAACTCAATGTGCAAGCGGACTTACTCAGTCGTCATTTTCAAGAACCAGAGGACTGGGTACTAAACGACGAGGTGTTGGGGGCGTCCGCAAGTAGACCTCTTCGCAGACGAGCACAACACAAAATGCCGAGGCTTCGCCTCAAGATACTATCGGCCAGGATCCATAGGGAATGCCCTTTTGATCAATTGGTCAATGACATTTGTGTACGCTTTTCCGCCTCTCCCACTAATCCCCAAGGTAGTGACCAAGCTGCAGAATTCATCTACCAAGATGATCCTCATAGCACCGGACTGGCCGAGGCAGTGGTGGTACACGGATCTCCTACACATGTCGATCCGCCCTCACAAACGACTGCCGTGCAGGCCGGACTTGTTATCCAAGATGCAGGGGAAAATTTACCATCCCAGCCTTCCCTCGCTGAGCTTAACTGCATGGCTCCTGAAGTCCTCCAGTATGGCCATCTGAACCTTCCCCAGGAGTGTATGTCCATACTGAAGGAAGCCAGGAGGCCTTCGACAAGACACTCTTACCTCTGTAAGTGGAAAAGGTTTTACATATGGTGTTGTCAACATCACTATGATCCTACAAAATGTCAGGAGGATGTAATTTTGCCCTATCTTCTACTCTTAGCGAGGGCGGGGTTGACATTTTCATCCATCAAAGTTCACCTAGCAGCCATTACAGCATATAGGCGCTCTCCAACGCAGCAGTCATTCTTTAAGCTGCAGGTGATTAAGGATTTCTTGCAGGGTCTCAAGAAAGTTTATCCTCCTGTTAGGCCTCCCTCACCTTCTTGGGAGCTAAACTTGGTTCTGTCAAGGCTCATGAGTTCGCCTTTTGAGCCTATACATAAGGCTACCTTACAGCACCTTACATGGAAAACAGCCTTTTTAATAGCCATCACTTCAGCACGGAGGGTCAGTGAGATACAGGCCCTTTGTTCTAAAGAACCCTATACTATGTTTCATCTTAATAGGGTAGTGATGAGGACTCATCCATCTTTCTTGCCAAAGGTGGTGTCGGACTTTCATGTCAATCAAACCATCTCCTTGCCTACCTTTTTTCCCGACCCCTCCTCGCCAGCGGAGAGGGCGTTGCATTCTTTAGATGTCAAAAGGGTCCTAAAATTCTACCTAAATAGGACTAAGGCTGTCAGGAAATCTGACCAATTGTTTGTGAACTATGGTGTTGTCCGCATGGGTTTTGCTGCATCCAAACGTTCCATTGCTAGGTGGATTGTTTCATGTATTAAATTGGCCTACCAACTGGCCCAGACGCCGTTGATGGCGCGCCCTAAGGCGCATTCTACAAGGGGAAAGGCGGCTACCGCTGCTTTTCTCAATCATGTCCCACTCTCCGAGATCTGCAAAGCAGCTACTTGGAGATCTGTCCATACCTTTACCAGACACTATTGTCTGGATTCGGACACCAGAGCAGACACTCGAGTAGGTCAAGCCTCCTTGAGGAATCTGTTCAATAATTAAACAGTTTCATGTTTTTTCTTGCTCCATGTATAGTACAATTCTTTGCATTTGCCTGCAGGTGGAAGGTGGGCTTGCTATTCTATTCAGTGCTTATGACTATTGATGAGGATCCCCTGGAAGAGAAGGATAAGTTACTTACCTGTAATCCTAGTTCTCTTCCAGGGGTATCCTCATCAAAGTCATAAGCAACCCACCCGCCTCCCCAGGCAAATGAGAGGAGTGTATTATATACCACGGAAAAGATATATCTTTGTCTTTAGGACTACGGTCCCGCAAAGAACAACTGACCCAACTGTCACCCCTGAGGCATGATGGGATACTACAGTCAGGGCTGCCTTAAAGGCACGGTGCCAGTTTTTACCTGTACAGAGCTTTTCAGTCTCTATGGTATTGTATTGCAATGCAGCCTGCAGGCTAACAATGTTTTTGTGGTTCTGTGTTTCTCACAGTGTTCTCTTTTCTTTCTCATGAGTGTTTTTACCTCATTTAAAAAAAAAAAAAAAGATTTAGGTGTATTATTATACCTATATGTTTTATTGGGTGTTTATATATACATTGTCTAGCCTTTTATGGGGGCTGCATTTGCTTGGAAAAAATGATATATGTTAATACATATACAGAGCTGTATAT
The DNA here is from genome assembly GCF_964204655.1 of Triturus cristatus. Lineage (NCBI taxonomy): Eukaryota > Metazoa > Chordata > Amphibia > Caudata > Salamandridae > Triturus > Triturus cristatus. The sequence continues at coordinate 12,240,502 of NC_140579.1, read as the reverse complement.
ATGTATGTTTTTTACATATATAATTTTATTATTTCCGGGGTCCCCGCACATGGGCGGGAATATTCAGTGCTTATGACTTTGATGAGGATACCCCTGGAAGAGAACTAGGATTACAGGTAAGTAACTTATCCTTATTATGAGTTGAGGGACTGATGTTCCCTACTTTGGCAAAGGGTATTGTTCTTTAGGGAGTGGTAAAAGATGCATGCTATCCGTCCCACGGAAATGAATGGCACCAGGTACATTTTAAAGAGTGCTAGAAGAGAATGCATTATTGTGATACACACCAGCCCACCCAAAAAGCATTTCCCGCCCTAAAATAAAATCATCCACAAAGTATTTATAATTTGTACACACTTACACATTTTAACAGTTGTTTTTTTCATTTGGAAACTGTAATTTATCTGGAGCGCTGAGGCACTGGAGCAAAATATAGGGCACGTTAGCAATAGTGCCTGCTTAGCAGACTGGCACCACGGGCACAAGTGGGCAAATTCTTATGAATGAGCAAAAGACTCTGGCACTGGATGTACAAGGACTGAAGCTCTCCTCTGGTCCTTGGCACAGTTGCTGACATGGCAGATTGTGTCACCAACAGCTTCTGATAACGTGGCAGGCGTGTAGAGGCGTCAGAAATGGCTGCTCTTGCCAAATCCCATAGAAATTCCTTGTTTGAAGCAGATCACAAGTAGAGTTTCTCGGCATTGAAAACAGGAAAATTGAAGTGTGACCTGTTTGAGCATCTGGCAGCCTTATCTTACAACAGGGGTTACAGCCCAACGTGAACTGTTACGGTGAAACTGCAAATTGCTACATTAAAGGCTGTCACATGGCAGAAGGATGGGGTGGAAAGCTGTTGATTCATATTGATCTCCCCAACCTGCCTCTTTGCAGAAGTGATACAAGACTGGATGGTAATTGAGCAGGGTAAAAAAAAAACAGTCATGGTGAGAGGCTGGTATCGGTCTGAAATTGAAAACAACATGCTGATATGGAAATAGTACTTTTTTAAACTAAGAAGACCAGCCATGCAAAGGCCAATACCCTAAACCCAGAGCTTTTAGGGACTCGGGATAGGGGGGGAAAATATAGAGGTTTGAAAGATTTATTGAGATCAAAGAGGTGGTTTTAAAAGTAGTACAGCTACCGAGATAACTGGGCTTGTGTTTTCATACCATCCAGCAAATGGCACTAGACGCAGGCACGCCAATCTAAGATCCCATGCTAGAAACTGGCCAGAAGCATCTTGGCCGAAGGGTGCAGGAGCTGCTAACAGGAGGTTATGATGGTATAAGGAGATATGTTTAGGACCATTGAGAAGTAGAAGGTAGAGGAGGCTCCTCCACCTTCTCTGTTCTTTCCACCCAGATTTCAAACCCCGTTGGGGGGTAAGGAGGTTACAAAGAGAATGCCTTGGAGGTCAAGTGCCACCTCTTAACGAATATAAACATCCCGCCCCCAGTTATCCACGTCATTCTTGTTCCTGGCCATGACATCTTCTTCGTTTTGGCAATACCGGTCTCGGGCTTTGCTGTGCCCCTTTGGCTGCCGGTTGTGATTCTCTTGTTCAGGCCCCACTTCATCCCAGGAACCCTGCCGCTGGTGCCGAACAAGGCCACTATGGTACGCTCCAGGCCCCCGTGGGTCCGGCTCAGGGTCCTCTTGCGGGTCTGTCTCGATGTCCATGCATGAGTCGCCATGCTCTGTGCAGGCTGAATCCCGGCTGCGTTGGGTCTCCGAGTCAAACGTCTCCTGTCTGATTAAGCCACGGGTGACACTGTGGCTGTGTAGCTGCCCGGAGCAGAGGTGGGTGCTCTTGCACAAGGCTTCCTGGTAATCGTGCATGCCCATTCTTTGGTCCAGCGTGTATTCGGGCCGCTGATCCCCGTGCACTAAGAAAGGCCCCTTGTTAGTAGAAGCAAGCATTTCCCACACCATGCAAAGACAAAAGAACAAAGGACAAATCTGTTAGCAGACAATCCGGTAACCAGAGTATCACAAAGCTAAAGCACGTTACACAAACAGTAGCAGAATTCTACTTGGGATACTTATCGCCTCCTTAAATGTTTTTTTAAAAACTTTCAACATTTGCCTCAAAACAACAAAAGGTTCTTGACCCAATCAAAAGCATTTCATGAGCTCCACCGCTGTGATGGAGGGTTGATCCTTTGGTATGCGGATATTCAGAGAAATTAACTGTTAGAACAATTTAGATGTCGCTGAATGTGGTTTTTAGAACCCGTCTTCCTGTCAGGAGATTCACTCAGAAAGAATGAGTGTACTAGTGTTAAGTTTAGTATCCGCCCATTTCTCCTTTTTTGGTTTTATCTAATGGAAATTAACTTTATTGAACATTAGCTACTGAAAACATTGATTTCTGTTGTCAGTAACAAACGTTATTTAGGTTATTTATAGCAGTGAGGAACTTAAATGCAATTAGTCCTTCTTGCTCTTTCGCTCCCTTCTTTTCTGCAGTAATCTGGCAGACTCGACCCATTTGTGGTAGCAGAAGAGGTGGAGGTGGGATAGCAGACATAATTAGATGCTGTGAATAGCAATATGATATGCAGCCAGCATGCAAGGATGCAGAAACATGCAGGGATGTTTACAGTGCCAATTCAGGACAATGAGCACATGCAAATGCAGAAAGCATCTGTAAAAAGACAGTTTTGGCATTGTCTCATCACACAATGACGGAAGCAAAATGCTGTTTACTGATCTTGCAATGAGACATACCCGAGACCACACAGGACATGAGCAAAAGCACTCCATTGTCACTATGCTATCAAAGTGAGATGTCAGATGTGTGAGATCAAACAGTGTAACAGAGGTGGATCCAACAAGCAAGGCTCCTGTGTGCCGTTTTGTAAACACTTCCAGGCTACCCATGAACACAGACTTCTGACCTAACCAGCGAACACATTAGTGATGATTTAAACTGTCAACTATGTGGCATCTGGAGAGGATGGTACATTACCCCAAAAAAGGAGAAACTGAAGACCAGGTGAAAATATGGTGGACGACTTGGATTCAAGTGTCATGGCTCCCGTCTTGCGCCCGGAAGAACTAGCAGCTTACCCCAAACATGGGAAGAATGTTGGTGCACAATGCCCTCAGGACAGTTTTCAGGACAAAAGACCCAGATATTATTTTTAAAAAGTGGGACCAGTGGGGTGGGGGGTAAAACATAACTAGACTTCTTGATGCCAAACCTGGCAAGAGTGTTGGTCTTGCTTTGCCACACAGCCGACAGTCGCAGTGCTGCTTTCTAATTTTACTCGGTTCTAGGATCAAAACCCACCATGGAAATTGGCGCGTCTTTCACATCTTTCTCTAGAGCTTAGCTGTTCAGTGGAAAATGTAAGTTGGAGGCCAGACGCCTACTAGGCTACAACTGATGCCCACAATGCTGCATTGGAGATAACCTTCTTTTCGTTGTCTTAGGTGCCAGCCAGAATGTCCCATCCCAAGCTGGTAATGCCAGCACCACTGGGGCCAGCTTTCTCTAGTTTTGAACTGCACTAATACAGCACCCCAGCACCGGAGACTTTGCCAGGCTTAGCAGGAGCGGACCGAATGTCAAACCCAACACAACAGGGTTATCTCACTGGCAGCAGCAACGAAGGGTAAGGGCAAGAAAGGGTGGGCTTAACTTCCAAAGAGGACCTCTATTTTCATTTGATGCTGGTAAAGAGGCTAATGAATTTCTCCTCCTGAGGGTCAACGACTTAATACTTGATTGAGGATTAGCAGATTTGGTTCCTGTTAGACCTGCCAGCCCTTTGGCGGTTCCCTCCTCATATTATTTATTTTTTCCTTTCCCTTCTCATTTTTTCTGTCCACTAACTACTTTTTGGGTGTTGATGTAGAGGCTCTGGGCGCCTCATCCTTACTACCTGAGGGAGAGGCGCAAGGTGCTTCACTGTAAAAACAGGGAGAGGGTGGTTAGACTCACAAAATGGTGGTTCCAACTGTCACCTCAGCACCTGGGCCATAGGCTGCCATGAGAGGTTCCAGAACCTTCTGGACCACTCTGGCCAGTCAGGCCCCAGGTGATAAATAGAGGTGGGGGCAGGGCGGCCATTTTAGGAGTGGGATGAGCTGTGAGGCAGTCAGGAGTAAGGCACCTGTGTGGGGAGGTGGCTGCGCTGGATAGGGAAGTGACAGGTCTTAGGGTCTGCGCGTCTTCCAAAATCAGCTGATACCACCCCCAACCTTCTGACCGGTCCCTGAACACAGCAAAAGACTTTGGGGGTCATCGTTTCCCTGAGAGCCTCAAAGTGGACAGAATCCCGGAAGATTGGGACCCAGGAGAGAGTCGCCCTCAGGAACTATCTGTCCCTCATACCTAACATTGCCTGGGATCCCTAGACAATCTGGCCCTAGCGACTGCCCACTGTCCCTGGCTATTGGGGAGGAGTCTGGGCTCTATACACGGAGATTAGCTGACCTACCTATCAGCTGTGAGGTGGGACCTGCACCCTTAATTTCAGCCCCATCACCATTCCTTACCAGGAGTATTCACCGCTGCGCCCCCGGGGTCGATAGATTGCCTGTGGCTATCAGGGAGTGATGTGTGGTCATCCGGAGATCTGGGGGGAAGAGACGGAATCTCTCGCAGATAGTTGGCCGGCATCGCGTAAGGCCGCTGAGGAGAATCTCGCAGCAAGGAAGTGCAGGGCGGATCTGGCCTGGAGGTCGCCGCCTAGAGTCACGTGAGCGGGGCCGATGCTGTAGCGCCGCCCCGCTGGTGTCAAGTGTGGGAGGATTTCAGTTGTGTGGAGGCCGCGCCCCCGCAAGCCGCGCTGCTACTGGCGGCTGCGGGAGCCCGGAACTGTGGACGCGGAAGCTACTTGGGCCAACCCCTGATCTGAGGAAACCGCGGAGGAGCGAATCCAGAAGGTGTGGGAGCGAGGGAGTGAGGCCCCCCACCAGCGAGGCTCCCACCAGGAGGGGAGCCCCACTCGCAGGGTAGCTCTTGGGGGAGGCGGGTGAGCGGTGGTGCTCTGTTGTTCACCTTTCCCCCTGTGAGGGCATCTCATCAGCGCAGCGAGCTCCGTCTGCCCCAAAGAGGTGGGCACTCATCCTCCGTCTCGAAGGAACTTCGCGAGAGGAGGACCCCAAAGAAACAGTAAGCTGGGCCTACAAAAAGGGGTGGGGGAAAAGAGCCAAGAGAGGACAGCAGAGCCCACGAGAGCCCGCAGTAACAGGCAGAAGATGTCCAGTTAGCCAGATTGTTGGGCTTTAAGGAAACCAGGGCCCAGGTTGAAGTCAAGGAAATAGTGATTATGCGCATAGTGTGTAAGACAGCAGCCCGAGTTTTGGTAACAGTGAGGGGTTGGGGGTACTGCCTATCTGGAAGGGAATAATCTGGGTGATAAACAACCTACCCCGAGACTGTATAGCTGTCACTAAGCAACTGCCAGCCGCCTGGTCATTGTCTCGCTAGTTTCTGAGAATAATAAGTTAATTGTTAGAGACAAGATAGGAGTTGGAGCATGTTGCCAGTAGGGAATCCAACTGCCAGGCGAACACTGTGCAAACTAAATGATTTCTTGAAATGGTGTAAAAGATAATTGTTGTGTAAAGTAACGTAAGGAAAAGTATTGACTATTTAAATATGATGAAATGTTCTTACCCTGAAATGTGATCCTGAATAACCCTGTTTGAGAAGACAAGATAAAGACTTCTAGTAAACTTTAAATTTAATCAGTGTAGTGACCTTTTTTTTTTCAGTGGTGCTGCGCCAGGTTGTGAGCTGGGTGTGATGCAAGCACGAGATGCCATGTTGGGATGAAAGCCTGTTGGCCTGAGCCAAGCTACCTCTAGGACGTAGGTCCAACAGTTCCATTTTAAGTTTTCAATGAATGAGACATTCAATTAACCCTTGCACCTATTTGCACACAACGTGAAAGACAGAGGTCCTAGTACTCACAGAGATTGCATAAGTGTACGTTTACTTTACGTCCAAACCCAGCCAGATTAACACGTGTCAGCTAAGATGAAGCCTTGTTCACAATAGCGAGTGACATTTTCTTTTAAAAATTAACATCAACAAATTGATCAGTATACATAAGAGAAGTATTCTTTTGCAGATCACTGTGTATTTAAACATTGATCATTTGCACGCTGCATAATTCGCTCTCAAATATGCAAAATACGATATACATTTTTGCAAAATGCCCATTAATTAATTCCTTCACTGCTGAAATTTTGAAACCAGTACATCAAATAAGTATGCTTGTTTCCTAAATTACACCACAGTAGTCACATTTTTTGATACTTGCACTGTTAATTCGACCGTCATCATATCAAATATCTGAATTAGTTCATCCATTGCCAAAAGTGTCATCCAGAATTCCGAAGCAGACTTGGCCGAAGACCGTTCAAGGCTCTACAAAATGAGGTGAAGGCCGCAAACAAAGGAAGAATCTGAACACATTCCACGCCTCCTTCTCCAAAACAGAATGAAGCATTAGAGGGTCTTATAACTGTAATGCGAACAATTGGTGTACATACCGAGTTGCCCATACCCCAAAAGGTATGTAGGGGGCATTATTTTTGCAGTACATAAATGCATACTGCAAAATATCAGGGTTATTATAAACAACAAACCCAGTTGTCCAATGTCTTGACACTTCTATCCAGCACATGGTAGAGATCACAATCTATTGGCTTACTTTGTAATAGATTCTGTCCTGTATAACATTACAGAGGGAGACAGAGTAAGGGCATTAAGAATACCAGACTCAAGGTATATATTGGTGTTAGTTAGCTGACAGCCACATGGTTTGAATAGAGATGCGAAGTTACAAATATATTTATAAAGAAACATAATTCTCCCTTATCTATTTTGGGGGACACCAAGTTTTTTGACTTCAATGTTTTTTATTTGCACAACATTGATGGCTCATATATGGCTGATTTGAAATTTGACTAGTTAGATTGCCCACTTGGGTGTCATTGTGCAATTGATATGCTGAATCGATGAATAGACTGATTTGAAGACTTGATACTCTGGGAATGGATGAACATTTGATGTAAACAGTGCACGTGTCACATAATGTGTCCAGTGTGATGTGAATGAAAAAACAAAAATACTTATTAAATGAAATGGTTTTGAAATGTTGATATTGAAGGAGGTAATTCATGGAAATTTTCATAAGACAATGGAAAATTGTAATTTGCACATTTCAAAGTAAATTACACATTGAGCAAATGAAAAAATGTTTAAATATGCTACGTACTGTAAAACAGTAGGGAATATGCTACTTACCAGTATGCATCTGTTCTTGGCATGTAGAGCTGCAGATCTATACACTGTGCATAGATCGCCATCTGGTGTTGGGCCCGGATGTTTGCAGTTTGTTTTTCTTCTTGGAAAGTCTTTGGAAGTCACGAGGTTGGTGACTCCTCCTTCGGTCCGTATTGCGCATGGGCTTCGGCTCCATCCTCAGATTGTTTTTCGCCAGCAGGGAAAGATGGAGCGTAGTAATAACAGTAAAGAAACTCATGTGTGTTGTATCTAAATAAGATAGACTGTATAGACTGTAACGGATACAGGTAGCCGTGGAGGCGGGTGGGCGTGTATAGATCTGCAGCTCTACATGCCAAGAACAGATGCATACTGGTAAGTAGCATATTTCGTTCGAGGCATATGAGCTGCAGATTATTCACTGTGCATAGACTATATAGCAGTACCCAACCCTAGCGGCGACCACCGGCATCCGTTGCAGTTGTTTGGAAAAGTGTTTTTAGTACAGCCTGGCCCACATTAGCTTGTTGCTTGGTTTGCACATCTACACAGTAATGTTCTGTGAAAGTGTGCGGTGTTGACCATGTGGCTGCTTTGCAGATGTCATCTAAGGGTATGTCCCCTAGAAAAGCCATAGAAGCCCCTATCTTCCTTGTAGAGTGGGCTTTAGGGGGAACAGATAGCGTTCGTTTTGCTTTGTGGTAGCAAATCTGTATGCATTTTACAATCCACCTAGCTATCCCTGATTTGGAGATGGGGTTGCCTTTATGTGGTGGAGAGAACGAGACAAACAGTTGTTTGGTCTTTCTGAAAGATTGCGTTCTTTGGATATAGTAAAGCAAGGCCCTTTTAACATCGAGTGTATGTAGAGCCCTTTCTGCAACAGTTTGAGGTTGCGAGAAAAAAATTGGCAATTCTACTGATTGGTTCAGATGGAAGGGGGAAATGACTTTGGGTAGGAATTTTGGGTTAGTGCGAAGTACAACTTTGTTGTGATGCATTTGTAGAAAAGGTTCTTGTATAGTGAACGCTTGTATTTCACTGACTCTTCCAAGGGAAGTGATAGCCACCAGAAAAGCTGTTTTCCATGTAAGGAATTGCATCTCACATTTATGCATGGGTTCGAAAGGCGGTCCCATTAGCCTTGTGAGAACTATATTTAGGTTCCACACAGGTCAGGGTGGTACTCTGGGTGGAATTACTCTTTTGAGACCTTCCATGAAGGCTTTTATGGCAGGCACCCTGAAAAGTGATAGGTGCTGTCTGTTTTGTAGGTAAGCAGCAATTGCTGCGAGGTGTAACCGAATGGATGTATATGCTAGGTTACACCTTTGTAGATGGAGCAGGTAACATATGATGTGCTGTATGGATACATCTAGAGGGTTGATTGTGTTGTTACGGCAGTAAACAACAAATCTCTTCCACTTTGCGGCGTAGCATGCCCTAGTAGTAGGGCGTCTAGCTTCCATGATAATGTTCATGCAATCAGGGGGAAGGTTGAGGTATCCGAACTCTAAGATTTCAGGAGCCAGATCGCAAAGCTGGGTCCGGGTGCCTGATCTCTCCATGGTTCTGGGTTAGGAGGGATGGTGAGAGGTGTAACTTTTGGTGTGGTACTACCGAGAGTTGTAGCAGTGTGGTGTACCACGGTTGTCTGGCCCATGTTGGAGCTACCAGGATGAGCGTGAGGGAATGCTGTTGTAGCTTCCGCACTACTAATGGAATTAGCGGGAGAGGCGGAAAGGCGTACGCAAATTTGCCTGACCAGTTCATCCATATCGCATTGCCTTTGGACAATGGGTGTGGGTATCTGGCGGCGAAGCTTGGGCATTTTTTGTTTTCGTGGGTGGCAAAGAGGTCTATTTGAGAGTGCCCCCACCTTTGAAAGAATGGGTGAAGAACTTGTGGGTGAAGTTCCCATTCGTGAATTTGTTGCGTTTGTCTGCTGAGCAGATCTGCCATGGTGTTTTGTATTCCTGGGACGTGTTGGGCCAGGAGAAAGGTTTGTTGCGGAATTGCCCATCTCTATATGCTCTGTGCTAGTTGAGAGATCTGTGGAGAGTGTGTGCCCCCCTGTTTTTGAATGTAGTACATGGCAGTCATGTTGTCTGTGCGAATGAGGACTGCCTTGCCTGAAATCTGCATCTGAAAGGATTTTAGGGCTAGAAAGATTGGTAATAACTCCAGATGGTTGATGTGGAGTAATTTTTGTTGTGGTGTCCATGTGCCCTGCACTGTGAGGTGTAACAGATGAGCTCCCCAGCCGGAGAGCGATGCGTCTGTTGTTAGGATTACCTGTGGAACGGGGTCCAGGAACGGTCGACCTTTGGAAAGGTTTGTGGTGTTCCACCACTGCAGAGAGCGATGGGTGCGACCGTCTACCAACACCAGATCTGTCAGTTGCCCCTGTGCCTGGTTCCACTGGCGTGCCAAGCACTCCTGGAGTGGACGCATCCGGAGTCTTGCGTGAGGTACTATGAAAATGCAAGAGGCCATCATCGCTATAAGTTGCATAAACACTCTGGCTGGGAGAGAGTGTTGAAGTATGAACCTTTGACGCAAAGCCTGGATGCTTGCAATCCTGGCCGGATTGGGATAGGCTATGGCTTTTGAGGTGTGTATGGTGGCGCCGAGGTATTGCTTTGTGTGAGACGGTACCAGGTGGGACTTTTGGTGGTTCACCGTGAAACCTAGCTGGTGAAGCAGTTGGATTGTAGTGGCGGTGTGTTGTACACATTGGTTGTAGGACGTGGCTTTTATTAGCCAGTCGTCTAAATAGGGGAAGACGTGGATGTGTTGTCTTCTGAGGTGTGCCACCACTACTGCTAGGCACTTGGTGAACACCCTTGGTGCTGTTGTGACCCCGAAGGGGAGAACTTTGAACTGATAGTGTTGGCCGTCCACTACAAATCTGAGGTACTTTCTGTGCGCAGGGTGTACTGGAATATGAAAGTATGCGTCTTTCAAGTCCAGTGTGGTGAGAAAATCGTTCTGGGAGAGGAGTGGAAGAACTTGTTGAAGGGTTACCATGTGAAAATGGCCTGAATGTATGTAAGTATTTAGAGGCCGGAGATCTAGAATAGGTCGTAGAGTCTCGTCTCTTTTTGGTATCATAAAGTACAGGGAGTAGACCCCCTAAATTTTGTTGATTGATGGGGACTTGCTCTATGGCTTGTTTTTGCAGGAGGGAGATTACCTCTTGTTTTAGCAATGTGGCATGTTCTTGCGACATTGGGCGGTGCCTGGGTAGAATATTTGGGGGGGTAGATTTTAATTCGAGACAGTACCCTGAACGAATAATTTGGGACACCCATCTGTCTGAGGTGATAGACTCCCAGACGTGAAGGAAGTTTTGTAGTCTGCCCCCGACCGGAGTGGAATGGTCTGGGGGGAGCGGGGGGAAGTCATTGGGTAGGCGGTGTGGCAGAGCGGGCAGTGTTAGTTTTGCCTCTGCCTTTGATATTATTTCCTCTATATCCGCCTCTTTGATAACCCCTTGTGAAGGTAGACTGAGGAGGGGATTTGTAGGATGTGGAGGCGCTATCGGAGGAGTAGCCCCTGCCAGTGCCCCGAAAGGACGAGCGGCGAAAGGAGCGCCTAGGAGGATGGGATTGTAAGGCTACCATAGATTTCGCCTTATCTGTATCTTTTTCATCTTTTCGAGGGCCTCGTCTACTTTTGGACCAAATAAATGTTGCTGGTCAAAAGGGTGATTCAATATGGAGGCTTGTACCTCCGGCTTGAAGCCTGAAACTCTGAGCCAGGCGTGGCGGCGAAGTAGTACACTAGTGTTTATGCCTCTGGAGGCTGTGTCTGCTGCGTCCAGTGCACAGCGTATAGAGGTGTTGGTTATGGTTTTCCCCTCTTGAATTAGTTCATTAGCCCTATTCTTGTATTTGTCTGGGAGATGGTGCATAATGGTCTCCAGCTCATCATAGTGCGCTCTGTCGTACCTGGCCAACAGCGCTTGTGTGTTGGCGATACGCCATATATTGGCAGCTTGTGAGGCAGTGCGTTTTCCTGACGCGTCTAGGAACTTGGACTCCTTGTCAGGTGGTGGAGCTTCGCCTGACGACTGAGAATTTGACAGTTTTCTAGCTGTGGATACCACTAAGGAATCCAATGGTGCAGGTCCTTTAATGTAGGCAGGATCTGTGGGGATGGCCTTATATTTTTTCTCTATTCGGGGGTTTAGGACTCTAGCCCTGACTGGGTCTTTAAACACCTCTGTCACATGTTTGACTACCCCTTTGAGCATGGGTAGTATAGCAGTAGATTTATCTGCAATATCAAAGGTGTCCAGTAGGAAGTCTTCCTCAACTGGGTCAGTGTGTAACTCCACCCCATGATAGTGTGCCGCCCTCTGGAGTAGGTGGTGAAAGCCTAAGGAGTCCTCTGGTGGGGATGGCCTGGATGGATAAATGTCATCCTGTGGAACATCTGGGATGTCTGGATTGTGATAATCATCCCATGGGTCTGGGGATCCAGGAGGGGTGGGGTCTTGTGGGACCATAGTATGGGTCCCCTTGGTCATCATGGTCTGGAGAGGGGGTTGGAGAGCGATGAGGCAAGGGTGGAGAAGGTGGAGGGGGCGGAGATGGAGAGGGTGGAGGAGGTGGGGAAGGCACTCTGAAAGGGGAGGTAGCACAGTCCTTCCTCTTTGGTGGTGGAGGTGGAGCTGGTTTTTCCAAATGTCTTTTCTTTGAAGACAGTGCCAAATGTCCAGTCTTTGGATCTTTTGTGAGGGTCTTTTGCAAAGGATCCGGCCTGAATAGTTCCTCCGGCACCGATTGATCGGTCGGCGTCGACGTTTTCGGGGCCGACGTTTTTTTAAGCTTGTCTGTGCCGTGCTTCTTTGGAAGTTCCGATTTTTTGCTCGGTGCCGAGATAGGCTTCGGCACGGGAGTGTCGGTGCCGGGGGCTTTATGGTGTTTGGTCGGCACCGAGAGGCCGGGTTTCGACACCGATGGCTTCGGTACGGAGCTTGGTGTGGAGGTCGATGTCTTCTTCGGTGCCGAAGGGTGTTTTTCGGCACCGCTAGTCGACTGGCTCGAGCCCGAGCCGCCGGAAGGCTTATGAGACTTCTTCACCGGGCCCGAAGGTGGGGTGATATAAGCAGGTTGTTTGGTCTTGCCTAGGCCCGGAGGCGAAGGCGTGACCGAAGCCTTTTTGGGTGTGGGCGCGGGTGTGGGAGGGGGTAGAGTACTCACGACCCTCTGCGCCGGGGTGATGTCCTCCATGTCGGAGTCGTCGGCTTCGGAAGCACTGACGAGGTCGTCTTCATGTTCGGTGTGCTGCTGCCCCGGAGCTTCGACGTCGTCCCCGAAGATGTCGAGTGGAGCCGAGGTCGAGGAGTGCGCCATGCTGCGTCTAGCCCTTCGATCTAGAATGGTCTTTTTCGACCTAAAAGATTTGCAGGCGGGACAGTCTCGAGCCTCGTGTTCAGGGGAGAGGCAGAGGTTGCACACCTGATGTAGATCGGTGTGGGGAAACTTAGCCCCACATTTAGGGCGCTTCTTGAAGGGAGTTCTTTCCATCAGCCGAGACCGGAGTCGGGATAGGCCCGAAGGCCGCCGTCGATGCCTGGAATCGAAGAAGTGCCGAGGAGAAAAGATGATGAAGAAGATTTTATCTGAAGGATCTCGATGAACGAGGATTTTTCGGCGATGGTTTAACTGGAAAAGTTTGGAACCCGATGGCGGAAAAAAACAATCTGAGGATGGAGCCGAAGCCCATGCGCAATACGGACCAAAGGAGGAGTCACCAACCTCGTGACTTCCAAAGACTTTCCAAGAAGAAAAACAAACTGCAAACATCTGGGCCCAACCCCAGATGGCGATCTATGCACAGTGTATAATCTGCAGCTCATATGCCTCGAACATTATGTTATGTTTATTGATCACGATGGGTGTATGAAAACATTGTTGAAACAAAATGGTGTTTGCTATTATGAACAAGACTACAAAGAAGCTTAGATGCTTTAATTTGTCTGTGTGCAGGTGCAAAAAGAAGCTGCTCTCATAAGTACTGGTGCCTCAAGTCTTTTACCTGGTAAAGAGGGTTGTATATATATATATATATATACACACATACATACATGTATGTGTGTTTATATACATTACATAAATGTATATAGATGTATATATAATTATATACTTTTAAATACATCAAGCTCATCACGGTTAAAGGTTTACACGTACTTCTAGGATTCTAAAGTCTTTCCTCTATTTTAATGAATATAAACATTACATTTAGCCCTATGACGCAGGACAAGGTTGGTGCAACGTACAATAACATGAATATTCAAAAGACAAAGCAGTTTCCCTTACCTAATGTTGATAGAAAATGGATCTCAAGTCGAGTAATGAAATGTAAATTTGGCCAGTGAAGGTACCTTTTGAAAATGACAGAAAACCCGACGCCCGGTACCCCCTAACAGCACAAATTTCCAGATCTCAAGTTCTCTTATTAAGTAGGCAATCCTGCACCCCTGCAGAAGCACACCTCAAAAAGAGGTTGAGGACTTTTCATAGTCCTGCATGTATGTATTTTATATTTGTAGGGGATCCACATGAAAATAAAAACTCACAAAATATAATCTGCCAATAATTACACACAACTCTCCCCACAAAAATGTCCACCTGGATTTTATTTCTAAATTCAACCAAACTCAACAGGGTAATTTACTATTCCGAGTCTGATTCCAGCATAGTTGAGTTTAGGTGAAGGTTTTGTTCTGAAAACGTTTATTTACAAAATATCATTGTATGATCTATATTTTCCCGTGCGACTGTCGGTAGAGTCCCAGCAACGGTCTTAAAAATGTGTCTTTTTTAATCCTGTCAGGTTCAATATGAGCTTTGTCTTATAAAAGTGCCCTAGGGCTTGCCAAAAGCTACCCACACTGCAGAAGCAGCTTTACTAGGGAAGCCACTTAGTTGTAGGATATCTTAGAGATTACTTAGGAGTTTTTTTGCCGAAGGTTGGAGCTTTGCCTCCGAGAGAGACAGAAACACAGTCAAAGGACACAGATAACAAAACACAGTCTTAGTATTGTTTTTTTTTTCAAAAGAAACACAAAAAAGAAAGGCATTGTTCGAAACATTCTCTTTTTTTTGCTCAACAAGGGATACAGTACGTCCAAACCACAACTCAAGGGAGCTCAGCATGATTTTTTCATTTCTTTCGGAGTAATCAGGTTGTCCTTGGTAACACAACTCTGTATCAAAACACAGCTTTCTTAACGGACACCTTTCTGCAAGGGACTGTGTTATACTCTAAGAAATGGAATAATTCTATAGACTAGCCTTAAGTAACATAGTTGTTTCAATGCGTAATATTAAGGAATTGAGCCAACTGAGCTGCTTGCCTAAAAGAACGGAGTCCCTCAAATCAACTACCCTTAATGAATCAAATCATGTCATTGGCCTTCTGCAAGGAATGGTGCTGTTCCACAGGATAACCTTAAGGACGTGCACCACCCTATTGGCCAACGTTCGGGAATGGTGCCCACTGATTGACTTAGCGCATCTCAGGTAATTCATGGTTTTTGGAAAGCAATTCTCCTGGATAAAAAGGTGATGAGGTATAGCCTTGTGTTGACTCCTCGCTTAACCCCTCTCTAGCGTGTTCCTCCTGAGCATTTAGCTCGCTCTCCCATCACCCTTACACTGCATGATCCTCCTGGTCTCCCCGCCCACTCCAGAAGCCCAGGTTTCGCTTGAGGGAGGTCAGCACGTGTACTTGGAGGTTGGAGACGGGGGCAGGGCTGGAGGCCAAGGCGGCAGTAGCCATAGTGCGGTTCAAGAGTGGGTTTGGGGGATTGCTGCTGGGGGGATGGGTGGCTTTCCAGTATGCTTCCAGGTATTCGGCCAAATGTTCGCAGGCATCTTCCAACTGGTTCTCATCTAGAATGATGTCAAACATTTCCTGTACGGAAAAAATTATATTGACATCAGAGGGTTATTATGTCAGTAATTTACACTAAATGTGGCAGACCAATAGGGTACATTACTCATACAGAAAGAGTTTCCCAATATAGGTTACACCAAACACATGGACATGTCACACGTATAAAGATATCTCATTCATTTGGGTATATGCCAGTTACAAATGGCTGTTTTACCAATGAAGGCATATGCTCCTTATGCCCGAATATGGCATTCATAATCTACAGTCAAAAACTTTCTGTGGCCACCCACTTTGTCGGGATTAAGACTCTGAGGACGACATCACACAAGCTCTAAAATGCCAGCCCTCCTCCTGCCATTTCAGGTTTCAATTTAAATACCGTTTGAGCAGGATCTGCAGACACCCAGATTTTCACACAGCATAACGAGATTCCTCAAGAGTAGGATATAGTGAACTGTCATGCATATTTTCCTCCATTATATTGCTTATCTTGTCTCTTTTGCATGTCATGGTATCTCCCCTATTCATTCTCCCTTACCTCCCTCCAGTTTCCATCTTTCCGTCCTCCTACTTTCTCCATTTCCAATTCCTTCCTAACACCTCTTCATCTATCACACTTTTTCCTCTCCACTCCATTCTTTCTCCTCTTTCCCATGTATCTCCACTCTCCCTATCTACTCTCATCATTCCTCTGACTCCTTCCCCACTGTTTTCTACTCACGCTTATTTGTTTCCATCCTCTCTCATCTTCTTACCTTTTTAGTTGATCTCTCCCTAGTCCTCTTCTATTCCTCCTTCCAACCTCTCTCTTCTCTCATATCCTGGTTATCATTCCATCTGTCTACCCTGTTGATTCTAGGTTCTCCTCTTTCACCATCTTTTTTCTGCTCCTTCTTCCCCTATCCGTTTCTCTCTGACCTTCATCTTTCATCCTTATCAATCTCCTCTGTTCCTTTGCTCTTCTCTTCCTCCGTTTTTTTCTCATTCGAGTCTGTCCCCATCTCCTCTCTGCTCTCCCTTCTCTACTCCTTGACACGCTCTCTTCCCCCCCCCCTCCTTATCTCTTGCCTTGCTTCCACAGCCCCATGATACTGCTGATTGCCTGATTTAGGAGACACCCCTCCATGACCCCTGTCTGACCTTGTCAAAGCACCACACATGAATCCTCACATGCAGCTTTCATACAGGCTTCTTGGCAGTCTCAAAGCACCACACATGAATCCTCACATGCAGCTTTCATACAGGCTCCTTGGCAGTCTCAAAGCACCACACATGAATCCTCACATGCAGCTTTCATACGGGCTTCTTGGCAGTCTCAAAGCACTACACATGAATCCTCACATGCAGCTTTCATACACGCTTCTTGGCAGTCTCAAAGCACCACACATGAATCCTCACATGCAGCTTTCATACAGGCTTCTTGGCAGTCTCAAAGCACCACACATGAATCCTCACATGCAGCTTTCATACAGGCTTCTTGGCAGTCTCAAAGCACCACACATGAATCCTCACATGCAGCTTTCATACAGGCTTCTTGGCAGTCTCAAAGCACCACACATGAATCTTCACATGCAGCTTTCATACAGGCTTCTTGGCAGTCTCAAAGCACCACACATGAATCCTCACATGCAGCTTTCATACAGGCTTCTTGGCAGTCTCAAAGCACCACACATGAATCCTCACATGCAGCTTTCATACAGGCTTCTTGGCAGTCTCAAAGCACCACACATGAATCCTCACATGCAGCTTTCATACAGGCTTCTTGGCAGTCTCAAAGCACCACACATGAATCCTCACATGCAGCTTTCATACAGGCTCCTTGGCAGTCTCAAAGCACCACACATGAATCCTCACATGCAGCTTTCATACGGGCTTCTTGGCAGTCTCAAAGCACCACACATGAATCCTCACATGCAGCTTTCATACAGGCTTCTTGGCAGTCTCAAAGCACCACACATGAATCCTCACATGCAGCTTTCATACAGGCTTCTTGGCAGTCTCAAAGCACCACACATGAATCCTCACATGCAGCTTTCATACAGGCTTCTTGGCAGTCTCAAAGCACCACACATGAATCCTCACATGCAGCTTTCATACAGGCTTCTTGGCAGTCTCAAAGCACCACACATGAATCCTCACATGCAGCTTTCATACAGGCTTCTTGGCAGTCTCAAAGCACCACACATGAATCCTCACATGCAGCTTTCATACAGGCTTCTTGGCAGTCTCAAAGCACCACACATGAATCCTCACATGCAGCTTTCATACAGGCTTCTTGGCAGTCTCAAAGCACCACACATGAATCCTCACATGCAGCTTTCATACAGGCTTCTTGGCAGTCAGCCTTCCTAGATGCTCAATGATGCCACACAGGAGATGGAGACAAAAAGGTACGGAGTCGCTGTGTCTCTATTGGGCAGTGTTCTCCAGTATCACTGCTGTCCTCCTGGTGTCCGTAACCCAGTATCCTGGACAGTTACGGGTTTGTGGGGTAAGTTCGCAAGAATGATTCCAAGTACAGGGGTTGGATAGGGAGCTGGCTGTTCAATGCAATATTCCATCAAAGTCTGTTTCATTTACTGTGCAGTGATAACAAGGGACTGCAGTGTGGTGATCCCGGTCTCTCAGATAGGGTTTCTATATTCTCAACAGAAAGTATTGGCCAATAATCATGATTCTTCAAGGGCTAGGAGCAAATGTATCGGCAAACTGGAACTAATTGGATGAGCGTTGCTTGGTAAAAGATGGCAGTCAGGCAGGTTGAGAGGGGTCTAATCACCCAGAAGTCCAAGCGGAGGTGTCGCACCCTCATGATTTCTATTATACTCAAGTCTATGCACAGTATATGTACAAATTCTTGTACCTTCCAGCATTACTGGACACTCACCGACGCCAAACAGTTAAGATGAGGCGCACCAGAGCAGCTGCATTTCCAGAGATCAGGGGTCTTGGGCACCTCCGCCGGGTAAGTTTGTTTCACACGATGGGTTCCCTTACCTTAAATCCACTACAGTCAAAAGGAGGGAAACCAATGTCAAGTCATTGTCTCTTGAAGTGTTCGCAAATGCCTTGCGCCCAACCAAATGAGTAATGTGGGATCTATATATCTTTAACCGTAGAGATTACGTACCTTCTCTGCATGTTTCTCTTCCAGAAGAAAACCCAACCTACAGAAGATTTTTGTGGAAAGAACACCGGTCACTGCCCAGAATGTATAAATTAGCCAGCATCATGCCACATATCTTCCTGGAACATTCAATGAAACATTTCCCAGGCACGATTCCATCAGAAGCTCACACACGACACATGGCTGAGCAATCAGAATGCAGGGCTACTGTCCTATGATATTGGGAACTCAGTTTATTAATATATTCATTTCATCCTCAAACAGGCAGTCACTTAAATCTTGTTACTGATGGTGCACTTAAAGACTCAATCTATTTCTCTGACATTTGGCACTCTTATTTCCAAGGTGTAGTGAAAGGATTATGGTACTTAGCCTGTAAGTGTCTATTCTTGGCATGTAGTGCTGTAGATTCACATGCTTTGCATACTCCTGCCATCTAGTGTTGGGTCCGGATGTTTGCAAGTTGTTTTTCTTCAAAAAAGTGTGTTCCAGTCACAAAGTATGGTAACTCCTCCTTTCGGTGATTGTGCGCATGGGCATCGACTCCGTTGTTATATTGTTTTCCCGCAAGAGCGTGCGAATGGAGTAAATAAGTGTAGTACAGAGATGTCCATGCGTATGTAATGTGAATAGTAAGAACTGCAATAACCAGAGGTGTCCGGGGAGGTGGGACTGTGCATGTGAATCTACAGCTCTACATGCCAAAAATAGATGCTTACAGGGTAAGTAACATAATCCGTTCGAGGCACGTGTGCTGTAGATACACATGCTTTGCATAGATTGTATAGCAGTATCCTCCCAAATCGGTGGGTAACCAGTGGATGTTGCAGTTGTTTGAAAACGTGTTTTTAGCACTGCTTGTCCCACATTAGCTTGTTGACATGCTAACACATCCATACAATAATGTTTGGTAAGTGTGTGTGGTGTACACCATGTGGCTGCATTACATATCTCAGCTATGAGAATGTTACCTTAAAAGGCAATCAATGCTCCTATTTTGCGAGTAGAATGTGCTCTAGGAGGTATAATTAAAGTTCCTTTAGCTTTAACATAGCGAGTTTGAATGCGTTTAACAATCCATCTAGAAATACCGGATTTAAAGATAGGATTTTCTTTGTGAGGTGGAGCAAATGCAACATAAAGTTGTTTTGTTTTACGAAAATCTTTTGTTCTAACAATATAGCATAATAGTGCTCTTTTGACATCAAGTGTGTGTATGGCCTTTTCTTCTACTGAATCAGGTTGGTGGAAGAACACAGGTATCTCAACAGATTGGTTAATATGAAAAGCAGAAATTACTTGTAGGAGGAATTTTGGGTTTGTACAAAGAACCACTCTATTTTTATGAAGTTGAAAGAAAGGTTGTTCTGAGGTTAATTTTTTTTAGTTCTCTGCTATGGCACAGAGGTCGATCAGTGTGAATCCCCGTATTTGGAAGTATGGAAGGAGTGCCTGGGGATGAAGTTCCCATTTGTGTACTTGTTGACACATCCTGCTGAAGAGGTTGGCAAATTGGTTGTGCACGCCTGGAAGGTGTTCTGCCAGAAGATGAATTTTGTGATGTATTGCCCAACGCCAACTGCTCTGAGAGAGGTGTGACAACTGTAGAGAGTGCCCCCCTCCCCTGTTTTTGTACATAGTACATAGCTGTAATATTTTCTGTCTGGACTAGGACAACTTACCCTGTGAGGTGAGGCTGAAAAGCTTTTAGTGCTAGATGAACAGCTAGGACCTCCAAGTAATTGATGTGGAGACTCTTGTGTTTGTTGTCCCATAAGCCATGAATTGTTGGATGCTCGAGATGGGCACCCCAACCTGTGACAGATGCATCTGCTGTTAATACGACTTGTAGAATCGGGTCAATGAAGGATCGCCATTTTGATAGGTTTTGTGTGTTCCACCACTGCAGAGAGCAATGAGTGTGTGTGTGTGTACCAACACTAAATCTGTTAATTGACCCTGTGATTGATTCCACTGACGTGCCAAGCATTCCTGTAGAGGACACATGCATAATCTTGCGTGAGGCACTGTTGCAATGCATGATGCGATCATCCCTAACAGCTGCTTGAAAGTTTTCACTGTTAGGTATTGGTTGTTTTGACACTGTAGTAATAAAGTTTGAAAGTTTTTAATTCTGGCTGCTCTGGGAGAGGCTAGAGCTGTCTGCGTGCATTGACTGTAAATCCTAATTGATTGAGAAGGTTATGGTAGCTTGAGTGTGTTGTAAACACTTTTTCTGTGTATTGGCTTTGATGAGCTAATCGTCCAGATATGGGAAGACATGAATTTGTCTGCTCAGATGAGCTGCTGCTACTGCTAGACATTTTGTGAATACTCTGGGTGCAGTAGTCACTCTGACTGGGAGTACTTCTAATTGATAGTGATTTCCTGCTATCACAAATCTGAGATATTTGCAATGTGCTGGGTGGACAGTAATATGAAAGTATGAGTCCATTAAGTCTAGTGTGGACATAAAGCCAAAGTCGCCATGTAGAAGTGGAAGCACTTGTTGAAGGGTAACCACATGGACATGTTCTGACAGTATGAATAGGTTTAATGGTCTGAGATCCAAGATTGGTCATAGAGACCCGTCCTTCTTGGAAGTAAAGTGAGTAAACTCCTTATCCTTGATGTTGTAATGGAACTGGTTCTATAGCTCCTTTTGTTAGAAGAGCTTTTAGTTCTTGTTTGAGAAGCTGTTGGTGTTGTAGAGAGAGTTTGTTAATGCGAGGTGGCATATTCGGAGGATTGCTGGTAAGCACCAGGCAATTACCATGTTGGATAATACCCAAAACCAATCTGTCTGATGTTATTGATTGCCAAATGGGAAGAAACTGTTGTAATCTTGTAACACTTGTAGAATCCTCTAGAGGGAGATGATAGTGTTTGTGTCTTGTGTGAAGGTGCAGCTACATCTGTGGTGTTGGTTTCGGAGCCTCCTCTGTAAAAGGAGCGACAAAAGAAACCTCTGGTAGAAGGAGATTGAAGTGCTCCCATAGACTTGACTACTTCGGTATCCTTTTTCATCTTTTCAAGGGACTGGTTTATTTGAGGCCCAAAGAGGTGTTCCTTATCAAAGAGTGCTTTAAGAATGGTTTGTTGCACTTCTTGTTCGAAACCAGAAATTCTGAGGCGTGCATGTTCTTCTAAGCATAATGCTAGTGTTGATTCCTCTAGCGGCAGTATCTGTGGCATCTAATGCACACCTGTTAGTGGAATTGGAAATACGTCTTCCTTCCTGCACTATTTCCTGCCCCCTCTTTTTGTGTTCTTGTGGGAGATATTTCAATCATTCTTCCATCCCATCAGAGTGAGCTCTATCGTATCTAGATAACAGACAATATACGCAAATGGTTGGCTGACTGAGCAGCTACTCTTTACCCTGATGTATCTATAAGCTTGGATTCTATATCTGGAGGTGGTGCCTCTCCTGAGGTTTGTGAACTTGCCGTCTTATGGGCATTAGAGACCACTAAGGAATCCAAAAGCAACTGGCCCCTAATAAAAACTAAGTCGGGGGGGGGGGAAGGGAGTTTATATTTATTGTCCATCCTAGGTGTTAATATACATGCTCTAACTGGGTCTTTAAAAATATAATTAGTTGCCTTCATCATACATTTAAGCATAGGTAACATCTGTGTTGTTTTGTGTATGTTTCTTAAGGTTTGGAAGAGGAAATATTCTTCCAGTACTTCTTTGTATAAAGGCACTCTGTGGTAATTAGCTGCCCTAGCAGTTAATTACTGATATGCTGTATTATCATCAGCAGGGGAAGGTTTTGCTGGACATAGATCAGGGTCTGTATCTTGAGGTGGATCTATGTTATAGTCATTCCATGGATCTGGTGGCGATTGATTAGAATTGTCGTCACCTTCTTCTATATCAGTATTTGTGTTAGGAAAATCTAATGGTGTAATGTGTAGAGAAGAAGGTGCAGGGGTTGGGGGAATGTGACTAGGGCTGATAGCTATGTCCTTTTTCTTCTGTCGAGGGATTCTGTATTCAGTGTCTATCTTCCTCTTTGAAGGTATAACTGGTTTAGCTGTCCAGTATCAGGTTTTATATGAATCTTCATCTGTTTAGGATCCAGCTTTTCTTTCATTTTTTCAAAAATCGGCTCCGGTGGCTTTTGGGAGAGTCTTTTTGTTTTGGTGCCGAGCTGGATTTGTCTTTTTTCTCTATCGATCGAGATTTTTCGGAACCAAAGGGGTATCATCTAGGCTCGGGCCTGAGCCAGAAGGCTTGACTTGCTGTTTCGGTACTGAGCCAGAAGGCAAGCGTTTGAATTAGAGTCTCAGTACCGACTATCGCCTGATGGCAGTGGTGGTCCAAAAGCTTTTTGGCTTAGTGGGCACTGGTTTGGTGGGTAAAGGGGCTTTGGTACTAACAGCACCCTGTCCAGCCGGAACGTTGTGGGACTCAAGTTCGATCTCCAACTCAGATTCGGAGTTCTGGAGGGAGAAGGCCTTGTCTTCGTCCGCTGCCATCTCTTCTTGCTCAATATCTTAACCGAAGATAACAGGGGTGTCCTCGATCCTCTGCCGCTGCATGTCTCTTTGTCGTGCCTGACGGTCCTGCAGAGTCTTTTTGAATCGGAACAACCGACACATGTCGTAGTCTTCCTCTTTATGGTCTAAGGAGAGACAGAGGTTACAGACCATATGCTGGTTGGTGCGCATATATTTGGAATGGCATAGAGGACAGAATTGAAACGGTGTCCGTTCCATCGGTGGAAGGCTGGGCGCTATGTTTTGAAGTAGAAGCCGATTGACAAAACAGCTAGTGCCGAAGACCGCAGTTAGAGTTTTTTTATTTATATAGTTAGAGTTTTAATAAATTTCTACATGAAAAGGTGGAAGACGCGATCGAAAACAATACAAACGAGGGTAGAGTGAATTGCGCACCGAAGGGATTCCGATTGACAATGGAGTCGATGCCCATGGGCACCGAAAGGAGGAGTCCCCTTACCTTGTGACTGAAAAAGACTTCTTCGAAGAAAAACAACTTGCAAACATCCGGACCCAGCACTAGATGGCAGGAGTATGCAAAGCATGTGCATCTCCAACACACATTCCTCGAACAGTATCTTTTTGCTTAGTCCAGAGTGCTTTCTTCTTTGGGATTAGTTCTTAAATGCTGAACTTTAAATAGTTTCATTGGTCAAAAGAGTGAGAGCTCACTAAGCAGAGCTTAGCTTGACTCTAAAGGAAAGAGTAAACACAGGTTAATTTAAACTGGGAAAATTAAAGCCTTCCAGTAAAAATATCTGTTCTATGCCCTGCTGTGGTAAACTGGTTCCAAGAGGCTGCTTATCACTTTTAGCCAGTCTGAAAAAAGAGACAGTCAACTGACAAGTCCATGAGCTATAAATTAAATGCAGAAGCAGAGTGCAGACTGAGAAAAGGCAGACAGAGTGAGGACATGGCTCCCAGGATCTATTGAACAAGGATCTTCAAGAGCTAACTACCATATAAATTGCTCCCCTCTGACATACAATAAATGGGGCGAAACACAGCTAAACGGAAGCCTTACTTCATAGGTTGGATTGTTTAAGCGTTCCTAGAGCAGTCTCTTTCACATTACCATACGGTATCTCCGCTTTACTCAACAAGTGGTACTGTTTTAAGCTGTTACATTGAGAGGTACTGCTCTTGTCACCAGAGGACACCCCATCACACCTACTGCCATTAAGGTACTTACCGGAGGACATTCCGTCACCATGTCATTCAAAGCAAGTACTACTACCTTTACTCACCAGAGGATCCCATTCAAAAGGAAGAATGCTGCCCTGGCCACTGGAGGACACCCGTTCACAATATCACAGCAAAGCCCTGCGCTACTCATCAGATGACACCATGACACCCTATCACACAGAGCACTGTTGTACTAATTGGAGACATCCCCTCGATCGACACACACACTACTGTGCTACTCACCATACGATACCTGTTCACACTGCTGCCCTGGCCACTGGAGGACACCCGTTCACAATATCGCAGCAAACAGCCCTGCGCTACGCATCAGATGACACCATGCCACCCTATCACACAGAGCACTGTTGTACTAATTGGAGACATCCTCTCGATCGACACACACACTACTGTGCCACTCACCATACGATACCTGTTCACACTGCTGCTCTGGCCACTGGAGGACACCTGTTCACATTAGCAGATGAAGCTGGCCTACTCACCAGAGGATATTCATTCATTCAAACTATGACACGAAGCATTGCTTTCCTACTCAGTGGAGTACAAGACTGTAGTGCTTCCTATCAAAAAAGGACACCAGGACACTCCATCACATGGAGCATTACATCAGACTCACCTGGTCACCTTATCACATGAGTCAGTGGGTTCCTAATCACCGGAGGAAACCACCTTGTTACAACAAGTGCTGCTGCTCAACTCACCGGAGGACACTGGGCCAACTTATCCGCTGCAACCATTTGTACATTGAGGTGTTTGGCCTGGGACTTGCCTCGAGATTTGATAAGCCTGTGGAGCACCTGTACGAAAGAAAGGACAGTGGGCCAAACTGGAGGGCTTCCGTGCTTCTCTTTCCACCTATCACCATCTTCCTTTGGCATGCGCTTTGCTAGAATTGTTGCCCTATTATTCAGAGGGGTGATGTACTTTGTATTTGTTCTGCTTTTGAGACCCCCCCCAACATAGTATTTATTATAAATGTATGGTTTGCTTAATATTTCATTGATTATATTTGCTACCTAGTTTAATGCTTTGATATAAGTTGATAGTGCATCAACGGTGAATATGAATTCAACAACCAAAAGTGATTGATAAAGTATAGTTCACTTAGACAAATTTGCAGGAGAAATCCTGAAACGGGGGTGGAGCCAAATGTTCAGAATTACTACTACCACAAATGAGCAGTAGTACATGCAGCGCCACCTATGGTCAATCACTGGTACTGCAACCGGTACTGCAAGATCCTCCCCTAGAAAACAAGGGATGCAGGGTCTTGAAATAGAACCCCAAAGGAAATAATGATAAATTAAATTAATTTATTTCGACTTTTTAAATAAATATATATATCAGATTACAATGTAAGCATAATTTAAATACAAATACTTTACAATAAAATATGTTATTAGCTTTTCGCATTGAAAAATAACTGCAAGTTTATTTTTTTAATAATTGCATTCTTTTAAATTATTTAGATAAGTAACTTTTGTTTTAAGTTTGAATACCTAGTTAATACATACTTTAGATGGATTATTTTTTTAATAAACCTTAAAATATGGTAATTTAACATATTTAAATTAAATAATTAATAAAAAAATTAAGTTAATAGTTCTGTAGCATTTTTTCTTTTGTTCTACATTTTACATAAATATATCAACAATATTTACTTTAATATTTTACATAAACATATTTTTATTAATTTATTTTAAGTTTAATATATTCTTTTTTTATCTTTTCCCTATTCTTTACCATAGGAAGAGCTCTGTCCCCGAGAGCATCATTTCCTAGGGGTTTTTAAGTAAAGTCTCTATCTCAATTATTTTCTATGGTTGGGTGTTACAATATACGTACGTGATTAGCCATGTGTGGAACTGGACTTACTTCAAATCTCAGCTTAAGTATATTTACTACTGTTTTGGGTCCTTTTTGGCTGTAGTAGCTTTAGAAGTGCAGGTTGTAAATAGCAACGGGCTTACTCTTGTGGGTAGGTTAATGTCCCTCCCTAAAGCTGTCCTTACTCTTCCCTAAACTTCTCCAATTTCACAATAAGTATGCTCCTTCTTTCAGCCGCTCCCCTTGGTTCCTTCCTCATTTACTAATAGGGCCTGACTACAAGTCAGCCATTTTTTTACAACCATAAATAAACCCTTGTTTACGCATGGCTCGGAATTACAAGTTGAGTGTTATTCAAAGCATCTGATAATAAACAGATGTCTTAAATACCTCAACCTTCGTTAAATTTCTGCAAGGTAAACCTGCTGAAATTTAACAGGAGGAGACCATTGGGCAATCACCGTATCAAGTGGATTTTGGTACACTTAACACCAAAATCTGCACGCTATTCCCCAGAAATTCATGACATTTATTGCACTAGATAAATAATGAACCCTATGGTATCGTTAGTTATCTGGGGCCAGATGTATGACCTTTCCATTTTGCAAGTTGCATATTGCAACGTTTTGCAAATCACAATTTGCGGCTCACAAAATAGAATGTACAACAGTGTCTCACACACTATTTGTGATTCCTAATGGGGTCGCATATTATCTGAGGCAGGTCACAATTTGCGACCCATTGGGAATGGCCAGCACTCGCAGAGATGGTGGCCTGCTTGGGTCTGCAGACCACAATGTCTGACTGCTTTTTCCATAAAGCAGGTTTTTTTGTGAAAGCACCTCGTTTTCCTCAAAGTAAAACAGGCTGCATTTAAAAAGTATTTGAAAAATATTATTGCATCTTTTAGACTCGTAAAAAATATTATCGCATCCATTGCCAAAGGGGAAGAGGTTTGTGAGTGGCTTACCACCTACTTGAAGTAGGTGGTAAACTACGAGTGTTTTGCGACTGCAAATGCGGTTGCAAAACAATAGTACATACAATTCTGACTCACTATTAGGAAGGGACACCTGTGAGAAAGTGGCTCTGTATATACTGTTCCTTAATAGGTACAGGGTGTACAGAGTCCACAGACCCCAAGGGTTTAACAGAGGCTAAAGTTAGATATAACCTTACTCTCTAAAGTGGTAGCTTGGTCGAGCAGTAAGGCAGTATCAGAGGACAGTGTAAAGCATTTGTTGTACACACTCAGTCAGCAAATGGTTCCACACACTCAATAACTGAACTCTAGGCCAATGGTTTATATATAAAAAATATATGCTTGTTTTATTTTAGAACCAACAATTGGAATTAAAATATACTTTCTCGACAGGAGATGTTTCATATAAATACTTTTGTATATGCAATAGAGTTTAGTAAGCAGTTACAAGTAGTTGCAGTAGGCAACTCTATTTCTAAACACAACAATACATTGAGCTCAACGATAAATTCAAGATATTTGTAACAGATTACTTTTTAGATTACTTTTGTGATTCCAGGACTGGATCCTAGATTCAGTCCTGGGTCAGTTCTCAGAATCAAGTGATGGAAGTCGACTTAAATACTGTAATGGTTTTTAACTAATATTTAGCTATTTTAAAAGTTGACACTTAGAAAATATTTCAGAGAAAACAACCAATGATTCCCTATGAAAGAAAATGCAGGTTACAGGTACGGTACGTTCTCGTTACTTTGTAATCCAGTACTGGGTGCCTAGACTCAGTACAGGGATATTTATCCAAAACAGGTAAGCAATTACGTTTTCAGATATTATACGATTTTTGAAGAATATTTAAAGATTGCAGAAATCGACACTTAGAAGAAATTTCACAGAAAAACAGACAATGGTTTCCTATGGAAGAAAATCGAGTTAAGGGTAAGTACAGTTGTAGAGATTTTTCAGAGTCAGTGCTGGGCACCAAGATCCAGCACTGGGAGTTCACCTAGGAACAGGTGAGTAAATTTGTTTTTGTCACTCGGCTGATTTTTGGTGAATGTTTGAAGATTTGAAAAGTCCACACTTAGAAGAAATTTCAGGAAAAAGCCAGTCAATGTTACCCTATGAGGAAAATAGATTTTGCGGTTCAAGGGTAAGTACTCGACTGGCAGAGTTGAGATTCTGGGCACAGACTCAGGGGTCTCCCAGGGTCAGGTAGGTACAGTTGGTTCACCCTCAGCGGCTCTAGGGCGGCCGGGTGCAGCGAGAGTTAGGCCCAATGTTATCCTATGAGGGATAGGGGGGCCTTGTTTGGTGGCTGCTGACTGGCAAGCCACGCGGCTGTGGGAGCTGGGCTCATGGTCACTTACTCAGGGCAAGTGGGGTAGTAGGAAGGAATAGAGTTTTCACTGCCAGGGCCACTCGGGTGGCTGGGTGCAGAGTGCTTTTGAGCCGTCGGGCGCTCAATGGAAGTCAATGGGAAATCTCCGGTTAGGAAAAAGACTGCAAGCTCGGGGACGAGGACTCTTAAGGTGCCACCACCACTTCGAGAGGTAAGTTGGGTAGTTGGAGGATAGGTAGGTACCCCGGGTTTGGACACAGAGGGCTGTGGGGCGCCGGGTGCAGGGGTGCCTTTTGGTGTCGGAAACTCTTACCCTCTGTTGATCGCGGTTGGGGTGGCACACGGTTCTGAGGCTGCAGGCTTCGTCAGGATTGTCGAGGGGGGTCCTTGGGTGCCGGACTCGGGGTCGCAGTCGCCGTGGGGTCGTCCTCGTGGGTTTAGTTCACTCCGGCACTGGTCAGGCTTGGCTGGTGCAGAGTGGGCCGGGATCGCGGTTCCGGGCTGCTGCCAGGGGTGAAAGGACGTTTTTGAGTAGAGCCTCTACTCATGGGAGTCCCAGGGGATCAGAGTTCAAAGGTAGCCAGGTCCTCCGGGGTTTCTGAGGGTTCGAGGCATGTGGGCTGCTGAATTCATATCTGTGCATAGATCGCCGCCTAGTGTTGGGTCCGGATGATTGCACATTGTTGTCCTGGAAGAGTCTTCGAAGTATCACGAGATAGGTGGCTCCTCCCCTGGACTACAGTGCGCATGGGCATCCTCTCCATCCTCAGATTGTTTTTTTCCGCCATTGGGTTCGGATGTGCTTATCTTAGCTCAAGTTCGGAAACTTTAGTTTAAGGCCAAAAGGCCTTTAGATTTCGTCGGTATTGTTCGCGTTCGGTATCGACCAGTTTATTTTGTGTTTTAGTAACTTCTTCACGCTTTTCAGATCCGCTTCGGTCCGAACATCGATCAACGCTCGACGATGGAATCGAGGACTCCTTTCAAGAGATGTCCTTTATGCCATGCGAAATACCCACACGTAGATGTCCATCCGGTGTGCAACAAATGTCTCTCACCGGGTCATGATGAGTCAAAATGTATGGCCTGCGCCGGGTTCCGCTCGAAGAAGACTCTACGGAATCGACGGGCAGCAAGATTGGAGGCACAGCAATCGGCGCCTGCCCCGGTCAACATCTTCAGCACCGAGGATGAGGAAGTCGAGAGCGTAGAAGACATCGACTCCAGCCATGCTTCCGAACGTGAATCCCGATCGGAAGACGATGATGAGGTGATCTTCGAGGACGAAGACGTCGCCGGCGAGGTAGGAGACGACGATGAGGCCCTTGGGGCCGAGGAAGATAGCTCCAGCGAAGAGCTAGGCCAACCCGTCGATACGGAGGCCGAGAAACAAAGTCTTCATAAGGCTCAGGTCGAGGGATCGCCTGCGGGCCTTACCCAAGATCAGTCACACAGTTCTTCGGCCCCGCCTCAAGGCCCGGCCTCGAACATTTCACAGGAGCCATTAATATCGAAGACGACTGGATTTCATTCAGTGAAACCGAAACCATCCGTCGCACCGATTACATCGAAACCGAAAGTGAAACTGGTTCCGATCGGATCGAAGGCCTCGAAGCCCTCCACTCCTTCGACGCCGGCGCGGGTCATCGGCACCGAACACACCAAAAAGGACTTCGGTGCCGAGCTCACCAAGACGGGTTCCGGCACCGAGTCAAGGAAGAAGGCCCTCGGTCCCCACAAGGTGCCTCAGCCTATGGCACCGAAGATTGCAGCCCATCCCACCAAGGTCATGGTGGTCGATCTGTCTGCGTCAACATCAAAGAGTGCGGCGCCTACCAAATGATCGGCTCCAAGGAGCATCGATACCAACCTTCGGATCGACGACCCAAAGACTGGGAAAAAATCGGATACCGCATCGACGCCTGCCTCCAAGGTGCCTATCGGTTCCAAAGCGCCATCTGCGTTCACATTGCAACAGGTCTCAGCGTCGTTGCAACGCATCAGGGACCGGGCAACCCTCGAACCTAAGTCGGGTCCCGAAACGCGCAAGGTCGCAAAAGCACACTCGGCGCCGGCGCACATCACATTTGGATTGCCGCCGCCCAAGGCACCGAAGATGTTCGAAATTCGGACACGTGTCCACCAAACACAGACACTATCCGCTGGACAAATCAATATCGAGCCTTCGCAGGAACACTTTATCGACGCCGACACTGGTAGGCTGCTGCTCCGCAAGCGGAAAATTACACCAGAGAAGGGTTTGGACTCATACAAGATTCCTTTGAAACAAAAACTGCCAGCCGGTTCCACACCAGTGCTTCACAAAACCTTTCAACCCTACCTTCAGGACCCACCGTCTTTTTCTCCTAAGCATTCGGAGGCAGAGGCCGGAGAGGACTATATAGGGGATGATACCACTTACCCGGTGGATATCGATCCTGATGACCACATGCAAGACCCAGATCAGGCATGGGGAGACCCCACCAACCAGGGTAACGCACCAGATGCTCCTGACACGCAGCTTTATAATATAAAGACATCTCCCACGGAGGATACTGCTGCCTTTAATGCTCTCATTGAACGGGCTGCTGCCAATCACGGAGTGGAACTCCATTCTGACACTGTAGAGGAAGATTTCTTAGTGGACACGTTCGCCTCCTCTGAGAAAACCGTCAAAACTCTGCCAATGTTGAAGGGGGTTCTAAAACCTGCAAAAGACATTTTTAAAGAAACAACCAGGGCACAGGTGTTGAACCCCAGAATCGAAAAAAAATACAAGCCAGCACCCGGAGACCCTATGTACAATAAGGGTCAGTTACCATTAGACTCCATGGTTGTTTCTAATGCTCGCAAACGAGCACATTCACAAACAACGGGTGATGCTCCTCCCCCCGACAAGGAGTCCAAAGTGCTGGAGACATCAGGCAAAAGGATAGCAGCGCAAGCAGCAAACATCTGGCGCATTGCCAACACCCAGGCACTCCTGGCCCGTTATGATAGGTCACACTATGACACACTAGAATCACTGCTACAACACTTGCCAGATGACTACAAAGAGGCAGCGGAGCTCCTTATCAGAGAGGGCCAACTCCTTACAAATGCGTCCATCAAATGCGCATTAGATGCAGCCGACACTGCAGCGAGGGCGATCAACACTAGTGTAATGTTGAGGAGGCACGCATGGTTGAGAATCTCAGGCTTCAAACCTGAAATTCAGAACAATATCTTAAATCAACCGGTCAACCCAGACTTTTTATTTGGCCCCGAGGTTGACACTACCCTCGAAAAAATTAAAAAAGACACTGAAACTGCAAAATCAATGGGGGCTCTGCAGTCGCAGCAGTTTCGGAGTGGCTCCTTTCGTCGCCCCGGGAATAGAGGAGCAGCTAGAGGTCAGGGGTCCCAGCAGCAGTACAATAAAGGGGGTACACAAAGTACCTATGATAAAAACAATAGAGGTGGATATCGTGGATCCAGCACCAAAGGCAGAGGACGTGGGTACGGCAACACCAGGTCCTCCCCCAAGAACAAACAGTGACGCCTTCTCCCTGCCCCCGACCACATAACACCTGTCGGGGGGAGACTCCAACAGTTCCTGTCAGTCTGGAAGTCCATCACCACAGACAGGTAGGTCAGGGAAATTATCCAGTACGGTTACTGTCTCGAATTAACGTCCACTCCACCCAACATACCGCCAAAGCACCGTCCTATGTCCGTAGAGCACTTGGCATTATTGCAGCAGGAAGTACTAAGTATGCTGCAAAAAGGGGCCATAGAAGTCGTGCCCGTCAACCAACAAGGGACAGGAGTGTACTCTGTGTACTTCTTGGTCCCAAAAAAGGACGGATCTCTCAGACCTATACTAGACCTGAGACCCCTCAACCACTACATTCTGTCAGAGCATTTCCATATGCTCACCCTACAGCAGGTTCTGCCGTTACTTAGTCAGGGAGACTTCCTAGCAACACTAGATTTAAAGGATGCGTATTTCCACATACCCATACACCCGTCACACATGAAATATCTCAGGTTCACTATTCAGGATCAACATTATCAGTTCGAAGTTCTCCCCTTCGGAGTAACAACAGCACCCAGGGTCTTTACCAAGTGCCTAGCGACAGTGGCTGCACATTTACGGAGACAGCACATTCACGTCTTCCCTTACCTGGACGACTGGCTTGTTCAGGCAAAGTCTGCCCAGCAATGTGCCAGCCACATATCCCACACCATTCACCTTCTTCACAGTCTAGGATTCTCACTAAATTATCCAAAATCACATCTTCAACCCGCACACGTACGCCAGTACCTGGGCGCGACCATAAACACTCTGACAGCCACAGCTCAGCCAAATTTAGTAAGGATCAACAGCATGCAACTGCTGATCACAAAGTTCAAACCTCAACACTCCCTTCCAGCGCGAGTGTTCCTGCAGTTGATAGGCATGATGGCCTCCTGCATCTTCATAGTCCCGCACGCGAGACTACACATGCGCCCGCTTCAGGAGTGCTTGGCACGTCAATGGAATCAGGCTCAAGGACAATTAACAGACCTAGTGTTGGTGAGCGGTCGGGCATACAACTCTCTGCATTGGTGGAGTCCACAAAACCTTTGCAAGGGCCGACCTTTCCGAGAGCCTGTCCCACAAGTAACACTGACGGCGGACGCATCTCTCCAGGGATGGGGAGCTCATGTACTCAATTACACCGTGCAGGGACTATGGACTACGCAGCAAAAGAAGATGCACATCAACCTTCTAGAACTGCTGGCAATCTTCCTATCAATTAAGGCATTCAAAGTACACTTGTGCAACAAAGTCGTGTTGACCTGGACGGACAACATGACTGCCATGTACTACATACAGAAGCAGGGAGGAACACACTCTCCACAGTTGTCTCATCTGGCTCAGAGCATGTGGAAGTGGGCCATTCAGAGGAACATATTCCTCATGGCGGAACACCTCCCAGGCAAGGACAACCAGATGGCGGATCTGCTCAGCAGACACAGCCACCAAATGCACGATTGGGAGCTACATCCATCAGTACTCAAACCGTACTTCCAGCAGTGGGGTCATCCAGAGATAGACCTATTCGCCACAAGGGAAAACGCAAAATGCCGAAACTTTGCCGCCAGGTTCCCGCACCCACAGTTGCAGGGCAATGCGATATGGATGAACTGGTCAGGCAGATTTGCGTACGCTTTTCCCCCAGCACCATTAATACCGCTAGTGGCACGCAAACTGCGCCAACACTCACTGACACTCATCCTGGTTGCTCCAACATGGGCACGCCAACCATGGTACACCACCTTTCTAGAACTTTCCGTAGTGCCGCATCAAAGGCTGCGGATCACACCCAGACTTTTAACGCAGAACCATGGCGAAATTCAGCACCCAGATCCGCAACAGCTGAACCTGGCGATCTGGCTCCTGAAGTCTTAGAGTTTGGCTACCTAAACCTACCACCTGAATGTATGAATATCATCAAGGAGGCCAGAAGACCCACAACCAGAGCTTGCTATGCGGCTAAATGGAAAAGGTTTGTCATTTACTGCAACAACAATGACATTAATCCGCTGGATGCATCCATTCAAAACATCATCTGTTACCTATTACACTTATACCGATGTAATCTGGCATACAGCTCCATACGTATAGATCTAACCGCGATAACAGCCTATCTTCAGAACAGGCAGCACCTCTCTTTATTCAGAGTGCCTGCCATCAAAGCCTTTTTAGAGGGACTCAAACGAGTGATTCCTCCAAGACACCCACCGGCACCAGTGTGGAACCTGAATGTGGTCCTCACCAGATTAATGGGTCCACCTTTTGAACCTCTACATTCATGTGAGATTCAATTCCTCACCTGGAAAGTAGCTTTGTTAGTGGCGATCACTTCGTTGAGAAGAGTTAGTGAACTCCAGGCACTAACCATTCAAGAGCCATTCATACAGGTTCACGCAAATAGGATTGTACTACGTACCAACCCCACGTTCATGCCTAAAGTCATATCACAGTTCCACATGAATCAGACTATTGAACTGCCGGTTTTCTTTCCTAATCCAGAAAATGTCGCAAAGAGGATGCTCCATACACTAGATCTAAAGAGGGCCCTCATGTACTATATAGACAGAACAAAGGATTTTAGGAAAACACAACAACTCTTCGGAAAGAGAAACTTTAAGAAAGAAAGAGAATAATAGACGAGAAAGAGAATTTGAAGAAGTAGAATTAGAAGAAATGAAAGATAGTATGTATAGAAAAGCGAGAGAAGAAGAAATTGGGGAAACAGAGATGTGAACTAAAAATCAATGAATTCATTTTCTTATCATAATAAATTTACAAAATTTGAGGTATTGAGGTGATAAAATCACCAAAGGGGAATTGATGGAGCAGGTAGTGCAAAATTTTGAATACCTCCTCTATTTTTGCATGAAAATACTAATTATATAATCTATTAATTATAATATTATTAAACAAGTTTTGCATGTTTACTAATCAACATTATTAATACGAAAATACACATGGGATTTGCAAATTGCATAGCTAAATAACTCTTATAACTAAAATCTGTACGCATATTAACAATAGTATATGTAGTAATAGAATACTGCATGATATATGTTGCTTTTGTGATGTTTGCCTTCCCGATTGGATCGAAAAGGTGAAAATAATTGCTTTAAATATTCTTTTGTGTTTGTTTCGCTTAAGTTGGGCCCGAATCTAAGATGGCCGCTGTCATGACACGCAGAAGTGGCCACTGTCTCATGAGGCGCGAAGTGAGCTGCGCATGAGCAAGAGATCTCCTAAACCTCATAGCGACCTTTGCACAGACTGTCCCCGGTCAAGGAGACAAAACGGGATACCCGCTAAGATACGGGAAAAATCAACCTTACAGTAAACCGGAACAAGCCGATACTTTGTTAACCAATGACCTCACCCCTCGAACTTTACTGAAAATCCTGGGATAGTGGTCGTACGATCTCAACCAGCCAATCACGACTGCTCTAAAGTTTAAATTTGTATTTTTTATGATTTGTTTTATTATAAAAAGGCTAGTAGAATAGGGAGGGCTACCTATCTACCCTTTACCTACAGCAGCAGCAGCGGATGCCACGTTCGTCGTGACGCCTTTTCTGAAGATCTCGATGCTGCCCGACTGCTTGATGACTACAAACTTTTTCTAAAAATCCACAGACTATGAGATATGCTTGCACAATTTCTGGTTCTTTGACAAATTGGGACTGTAGCGTGCTGAGCAGAGGACTTTGAGCTTTGGCCTGCTTTTCGGACAATTTACGACAAATTTTGGTTATGCAGAGCCAATGAATTAGAGGACTTCAAATAGCCAGATTAGGTAAATATGATGTTCTGCGATTTATTTGAATTGATCTAAATTCTAAACTTTGACGAGACAAATGCAAATATTAATAATTATGAACAATTAGATAAACAAATATTGATTATCAAGAAATATGAGTTTGTGGTTTCATTAAGGGATATAAGGATTCTGAATCTTAAATTGTGTTTTAGCTGGTTCTAAATCACCATCAATCAATCCAACTAAAATGGTCCATTGACCAAGTGGGTGGAGTGCCTTGATGTTTGAGATTAGGGATCTATAGTTGAAGGATATTAATGTATATTTTGTAAAATAACTTTTCTCACTCGATAGGTTATATAAGGTATTTCCCCCCACATGTCCAGCGCTTGAATTACTCAACCCTCCTGTGCGTGCAGACTCGTGAGAGAGACGTATGAGTGTTGGTGTTATGGGCCCCACCAATGATTGCGTGTGTGAATGAGTTAGTGTGATGTCGGGTCTGTGACGCAGGGAGGGTATTGGTAAATGTTGATCTCCATTCCTCCCGGTCTCGCGCTGGATCAGTTATCGCGCTGGCTACTTTTTGGGCTTATTTTCACCAGTTGTGCGCAAATTTTTAGCTGGGGCGCCGACACGTTGTCACTCGCAGGGCAGGCAGCATGGACGGGAACCAAGCAGCAACTGAGCCAACCAGTGGTGGGCAGTGGAACGAATGTCAGCAGCCAATGAACGCGAAGCACGCTGCATGGCTGAGACATCATTGGAGGAGGACACAGCATTGGTGTGACGTGCGATACTTTCCAGACATTCTGAAGGCAGCAGTGCGTGTCTGTGCATTGCAAGTGCAAGCGCGCCTGCTGCTGTTGCCAAACTTCACCCTAGCTTAGTGGTGCACAGGAGTGTTGGGCACAGTCTGTGGGTAAGAGTGCCGTCAATCTAGTAGTGCCCGAAAGCGCTAACAATGACGGCCCTGGGAATACTGTTTGCCCATCCCCCGCACGATTTATTAGAAGATCCGGACAGTCTCTTGCGCGCCACATGCTCTCCTCACTCAGGCTCTCACCAGTTTCAGCGCGCGTTACGTAACTGACTCTCTACTCAGGAGGAGCGTCTCTCTCCTGACTCCTGGTCGACGTCGACATGTGTGGTCAGGCTATGTGTTCGCCCACTCGCAGGCCGCATCAGGCAGTTTTGCTCCTTGTAATGTGGGGTGATGTAAAATGCACTCCTCTCTGTGTGGTCTGGTGCCCTGCTGTCACCCACCCGTCCAGTACACTGTTCTGCACCGTCTCTCTCAGGTCAGGCTGTGTGATCGCCCGCCCGCAGGCCGCATCAGGCAGGCTTGCTCCTCTCTGTGTGGTCTTGACCCCTGCTGTCACCCACCCGTCCAGTACACTCTACTGAGTCTGCACCGTCTCTCTCAGACAGTCATAGGCTAAGGCTGGGCTCCGCTGACCGCTCATAGCTGCCTGTACTGCTGCGCACCTCGACGGGCCTGGCCCTGCCGCAGGCTGGCAGTTTTAGGCTTGCGTGCTAATATTCCATCGGCATTTCGAACTATCCTAGTCCTTCCGCACTGATCCCGCGGCCAGCCTGGAGGAGGCCAAAGGCGGACTCAGTCTCACTCACACGGCGGGTCCTCACGGTTGGAGAGAGACTCAAGACTAGTAGTGTCTGTGGCACTGTGACTGCAGTCGCAGACAGTAGCAGGCACTGGTGGTTAATCTTCTCATCGTCTCTCGTGCATGCCCGCGTGCACTGGGCTGCCTGGCCTGGGCTGGCTGGCCTGTGTCTGCAGTGTCTGCTGCCAACAAGTCGTGGCCTGGCCCCAGCCTTCAATCCCTGTCCTTAAATAGCTGCCTTCTTCAACTTCAGGAGAACGCAAGGAGTGGACCAGGATGGTTCGGTTGACTGACTGTGTCCTGCCCTAATCTAAGTAAGTGACATCTCATTTCCTTTTTATCTCTCCGTCCAGGCTATCTATTCAGTAGGAACTTGTCTAGGTTGAGATTCATGCTACAGAGGGAGGGTGACTTTCACCAGTTGTCCCGGCAGATTTCTGCAATTTTGGCTCATGTCCCGCTTTTTAGGTCTCGGCTAGTGTAGGCTGTGCAGACATGCGCGGTCTCGCTAGCAAGATTTAAGGAGTTAGGGTAGATTTCTCTAGTGGGCTTTAAGCCCCGCCCCTCTTTTCCATTGGCTGTCGTCACCATTTATGCTAAACAGTGGCCAGCTATTGGAAAACAGCGTCTAGTGACGTACACTCTTCTCTTTTAGAGTCGTCCCAGTTGGACTGGCTCGGTTGCTTTACGTTTGTGGTAAAAGAATTCTTATCTTACTGGGCGTGTTTTTTTCTTTTTTATTGGCCTAAGGGATTTTTTGGGGGGGATGTTTCTATTTCACTTTGTTTTTGTTTTTTTTGCAGGCGGACTTAATCCTGTTTTCGACTGTGTGGTTTTCGTATATCGAAGGTAAGCGATGTTTGTTTTCGTAATATTTTCTTTCTGTTTTCTTTCTAGGCGGACCGCAGCCCGTATCGGAAGGACCGAGCGGCGACGGCTGACTGCTTTCGCCGGTATGTACGCAGCCCTGCCAGCATCTGTAAGGTAAGCGATGTTGGCTTAGTTTGTTTCTGCTAATGTTTTTCTTTCTTTTACAGGCGGACCGCCGGAAGGACAGAGCGGCGAGGACTGGGTGCTTCCACCGGTATGTATGCAGCCATGTCAGCATCTGTAAAGTAAGCGATGTTGGCTTTGTTTGTTTCTGCTAATGTTTTTCTTTCTTTTACAGGTGGACCGCAGCGGGTGTTGGAAGGGCAGAGCGACAAGGACTGGGTGCTTCCACCGGTATGTATGCAGCTATGCCAGCATCTGTAAGGTAAGCGATGTTGGCTTTGTTTGTTTTTGCTAATGTTTTTCTTTCTTTTACAGGCGGGCCGTCGGGAGGACAGAGCGGCGAGGACTGGGTGCTTCTACCGGTATGTATGCAGCCGTGGTAGCATCTGTAAGGTAAGCGATGTTGGCTTTGTTTGTTTTTTCTAATGTTTTTCCTTCTTTTACAGGAGGACCGCAGCCCGTGTCGGAAGGACAGAGCGGCGAGGACTGGGTGCTTCCACCGGTATGTATGCATCCCTGCCAGCACCTGTAAGGTAAGCGATGTTGGCTTTGTTTGTTTCTGCTAATCTTTTTAGGTCTCGCCTGGCGTAGACTGCGCAGTCTCGCTGGCGAGATTTAATGAGTTAGGGTAATTTCTCTAGTGGTCTTTAAGCCCCGCCCCTCTTTTCCATTGGCTGGCGTCACCATTTATGCTAAACGGTGGCCAGCCATTGGAAAAGAGCGTCTAGTGACGTACACTTTTCTCTTTTAGAGGCGTCCTAGTTGGACTGGCTCGGTAGCTTTACATCTGTGGTAAAAGATTTTCTTATCTTTATGGGGCCATGTGTTTCAAACATATGGCCCCATAAAGGCAAGAAAGCTTTGCGAAGGACGAAAGTGAAGACTGACCGTGCCTTAGCAGCTCAGCGAGGCGTGGCGAGACTCCACCCCCTCTGCCATGGCATTCCCGCACA
This sequence comes from Triturus cristatus, assembly GCF_964204655.1. NCBI lineage: Eukaryota > Metazoa > Chordata > Amphibia > Caudata > Salamandridae > Triturus > Triturus cristatus. The sequence continues at coordinate 12,201,463 of NC_140579.1, read as the reverse complement.
CGCGTTCGCGGCTCCTGACGTGCTCTCCGAGGGAGCCTTGGTGTGCTGCACGTTTGTGTAAGTTATGTGCTTTTTCGCTGTACACTTGTCAAGAGGGTGGTGGGCATTGGTTGGGGGTGTCAGTTGATGAAGTTGGGGAGCGGGGTCACCTGCGTCTGGCCCTGCACGCGCTGTAAGGTGCGGATTTAAGAGAATGTGGCGTAACCGCCAGAGCGGCTGACTTTGACGCTGGAGAACCAAGCTCGAGTCCCGGCGTCAGCACAACATCCTGTGATTCTGGGCAAATCACTTAAACTTTCGGTGCCTACAGAACACGAGTGTGTCCTTGTGTAATGTAACTGGTGCTCATTTAAAACGCCTCGACGCCTTCGGGTCGAGGTAGCACTATACATAACTGCACAACAAAGTGCATGTCAGGAAAGGTGTCAGCGCTGTGCAGGCTCTTGGACCTCGGCGTGCCCTATGCCCCCGCGGTACCGTGTCGATTAATGTCCCTACTTATCCAGTATTGGTGTATCTTTCATAGATTCACATGCCTGAATCATTCCCCGTCGCCGAGGCGGGAGTCCCCGGTAAATAAAAAAGTAGTGCCAAAATGTTAGTAGTAGTAGTAGGCCCAAAGAAAAGGCATAAAGCCTATATCTTAGCAGCCTATCTACCTCATTATGCAAAAGAACCAAGAATTTGGTAACAACCAATCAGACACCAGCACCCTTCTAGAACCCTCTCAGCAGAGCCAGTTCTCCTCAGATTTTCACCGCACGTCGTGTGGAAGGGAGTCTCCCTGAGTGCCTCTCAGTTTTTCAACTTGCTTCAGCATGTCTGACAAGAAGGCCTTGTTTAAGTCCTGCAGGACCTGCGCCAAAAAGAGAGTCCATGTTGATGATCAACATTTAGACTGCATCTACTGCCTCTACCCTAAACATGAGGCAAAAGATTGCAAGATTTGCCGCACCTTCCCTACCAAAACTCTTAGGGATAGGGAGGCGAGAGTGCTTTTGTGGCTTAAATCCTCTTTGGCTGAGGAGAATGACAGACCCTCTACTTCTAGCAAGAGAGCTAAATCGCAGGACAGCTCTTCCAGTGAGGGTAAGAAGTGCCAGAAATCTCATCATTCTACTTCTGATTCTGTTCAGAGGAGTCCCATCATTTCCTCTGAATCAGCGCACTCTCCTCAGGATTCTGCGGTCAAGGCTAGGACACAAACTGTGAGTAAAAGCCTTTCAAAATCTTTGGATTTCTCTCCATCTACGATTTCTGTCACCTCGTCTGCTTCTTCATTGACGGAAACCATCACGACGACGGCCATTACCTCTCCTATTCTGTCAACGAGGATTACTATCCTCACAAAGAAGCCCGTCGTCGAGGTGTCGTCGACGAAGTCCTCGTCGACGCAGCCAGCATCGACGATACCATCGACGAAGCTTTCATCGTCGAAAAGAGAAGCGTCGACGAAGATCTCGTTGTCGGAAGTCCCGTCGACGTCGAGCTCGTCGACGAAGATCCCATCGTCGAAGACCCCGTCGACGTCGGCTCCGTCGCCGTTGAACCCGTCGACGAAGGTTCCGTCGACGTAGAGCCCGTCGACGTCGAGCCCGTCGACGAAGACCCCATCGACGACGAGGATCCCATCGACGACGATCCCGTCGACAAGTCCGTCGACGATAGCCCCGTCGATGATGACCTCGTCGACGATGGACACTAAAAGCCTATTAACATCAAAGGAAATGGCGCCCGCTCATTCCACTCCTATTTCCATCAGGACTTTTCAACTAAAGTCTTTTCAAAGGCAGGAATGTAGCGATATATCACCGCTTACTCCCTCACATCTCCTAGAAACATATGTGCAGGGTGAGGATGATGATTATGAGGATGACGAGGACGAAGGGCCCTTTGGGATCGCTCGCCATCCTTCTGAACTGCATATCAAGTGTCAAGATGACGATGATGATGAGGAGGAGGACAATTATCAGGGGCATTACTATCAGGATCCGCATCATAGACCTCGCTACAGACACCCTCGTCAGAGCGAGATGTCACATCTGCCTCCGACTTTAATTCAAGACCTGCAAGCCATGCTTGCAGATTATAAACAGCGTTTTCCACCGCAACAAGTCATTCCACAGGTTCCGCGGACTGCGCCGCAGCCGGACCCATTGCCTTTGCCTGAAGATCCAGCCGCAACTCCTTAACTGCCTGATCCTCCACAGGACCCGCGTCAAGGTCAAGATTCAACCTCTGAGGAGGAATTCGAAGAGGGGGAGCTACCAGACCCAGCAGACCCTTGGGATTCTTATATAATCCCTATGCCTTCGTCACCCACCCCTCTACCATCTGATTCGCCCCCTGAAGATATAGGGGGGTTCCATAACCTTATGCAGCGCGCTGCGACCAGGTTCCACTTGCCGATTACCATTGAACAGTCTGACTGTTTTCTTCATGACTTTAAAGAGGAGTCAAGAAAGGTTACAAGAGCTATCCCTATCATTGACTACATTTGGAAGGAAGGAGTAAAAATTATGAAAAACCCAGCATCAGTGCCAGCGGTGCTTCCACGGATTGACAAAAAATACCGTGCTCCTGCCAACAGTCCTTCCTGTCTCATTGGCCAGACTCGGTCATCTCACAGGCAGCCCAACAAAAATCTAGGAATCCGGCAGCACCTATCACTACACCACCGGATAGGGAAGGACGACGCCTGGATTTAATTGGCAAAAACTTTCAACGATGGCAGCTGCATCCATCAGGGCAGCCAACTCGTTGGCGATAATAGGGCGTTATGACCGCCAAATGTGGTCAGAAATGGCAAGCTTTATTGACCTTATCCCAGAGGACAACAGGCAAGACGCTCGGAAGGTTTTGTTGGAGGGTGAGCGTGCAGCATCAGAGACGATCGACTGCGCTCTGGATATCGTAAATACTAATTTTCGCCAGTTGGCTGGGGCAGCTGTTCTCAGACGCCAGGGTTGGCTTAAGGCCACCACGTTCAGACCAGAAGTCCAAACAAAAATATTGGATATGGCCTATGATGGCGAATCGTTGTTTGGAAAGCATATAGATGACGCACTCCAAGCAATAAAGACCGATACTGATACCGCAAGATCATTGGGCTCCTTGCAGTACAAACGAGGTACCTTCAGAGGAGCAAGAGGCCGTGGATTTTCATCCAGAGGAGGTTATCACAACCAACAGAATAGGTACCAGCCTCAGTATCGACAATCCTATCAATCTTCCTACAGACAAACCAACACGTCTGGTTTCTCTCATCAAGGCGGACGAAAAAGATCGCAGAATCAGGGAAGAGACACCACAAGGAAGCAATGATTTCTGCAGGGCGCCTTCCAATCCTTTTCCCCTCCCTGTGGGTGCGAAAATTTCAACTTTTGTGAGCAAGTGGCAAGAAATTACGTCGGACCAGTGGGTTCTGGACCTGGTTCACAACGGTCACACCTTAGAATTTGTCACCAAGCCACCCAACACACCACCCAAGGGACCCCCTCCCCCTCGTCTTCACTTACTATTCAAAGAAGCTTTAACGATGCTCCTCAAGAACGCAATCGAGAAGGTTCCTGCACTTCAAAAGGGGACGGGTTTCTATTCCCGCTTTTTTCTCATCAAGAAGAAATCAGGGGAGTGGCGTCCAATCTTAGACCTTCGCAATCTGAACAGATTCCTCAAGAAGCAGGGATTTCGCATGGTCACTCTAGCGGAAATTCTAAGTTGCCTCAATGAGGGAGATTTTCTAGCCTCTTTGGATATGGAAGACGCTTACTTTCACATCCCAATACATCCGAAGCATCGCAAGTATCTTCGCTTCACAGTGGCTGGCGCCCATTACCAGTTCAAAGTGCTCCCGTTTCGGTTAAAATCTGCCCCAAGGATATTTACGAAATGCCTAGCTCCAGTGGCAGCAGCGTTACGATCCCAAGGAATCCAAGTCTTCCCATATTTAGACGACTGGTTGATAAAAGGTCCTTCGGAAAGCTCAGTCAAGACTGCCGTGACAACATCTCTTCGTCTGTTCCACTCTCTGGGGCTTACGGTCAACAGGAGCAAATCTCAATTACACCCAAGGCAGATCCTTCCTTTTCTGGGAGCTCTGCTAGATACCGTCCCCTGCAAGGCATTCTTATCTCACGAACGACAGGTTCGTCTTCAAAAGTTAGCAATCCTGATTTCCAAAAGAAGTTTAGTTTCTGTCCGGATGTTCGTGTCGCTCCTAGGGATGTGCTCCTCTGCAATACACCTCGTCCCTCTGGCACGGCTCCGGATGCGACCCTTGCAGGAGGAGTTACACCTTCAGTGGCAGCAGGCGATGGGTTCCTTCGACGACATCCTCAGAGTCACTTCAGGCATGAAGAGCGCTCTTCGTTGGTGGTCCCACATACCCAACTTAGCAGAAGGGCTCACTTTCATACAAAAGATTCCAGACTTTGTCCTCACTACGGATGCTTCCATGGAAGGTTGGGGAGGTCATCTCCAAGACTTGCAGATACAGGGGAAATGGTCTCCAGAGTACAAGAACAAACACATCAACAGTCTGGAATTGCGAGCAATTTTCCTGTCTCTGCGAGCTTTCCTTCCAAGGATTGCAGGTTCTTCGGTTCTGGTTCGGACCGACAATACCACCAGCATGTTTTACGTGAACAAGCAAGGAGGGACAAGATCAGCAACTCTGTCCATAGAGGCTCAGGAGTTATGGGAATGGGTCACACTCCACAACATAACCTTCAGAGCATAACATGTCAGAGGTCTCTGCAATACATTAGCGGACACGCTCAGCAGATCCCAATCAGATTGCCACGAATGGGAGCTGGAGCAGGCTCAAGTGCTCAGAGTATTCAGAGCTTGGGGAACACCGCCGCTGGATTTGTTCGCCACAAAAGAGAACAAGAAATGCCGCTTTTATGCCAGCAGATACCCTCAACAGGGGTCAAGGGGGAATGCCCTGTCCATGCGATGGTCAGGGATTTGTGCTTACGCTTTTCCCCCGATACCTCTAATACCGAGGGTCATACGCAAAATGAAGTTGGAGGGCTGTCGTCTCATCTTGATTGCTCCCAGATGGCCACGCCAATACTGGTTTCAGGAGCTTCTATTACTATCCCAGGACCAGCCGACCCGTCTTTTCCCGACGCCCACAATGCTGTCAAGGAACAGAGGTCAGGTCCTCCACCCGGACCCTCAGTCCCTACATTTACACGCATGGCTCCTGACTTAGAATTTAAGAACCTGGATATCCCTCAAGACTGTAGGTATATATTAATGAAATCACGAGCCCACAGCACGATAAACACTTACCGTCTAAAATGGAAACGGTTTTGCTGTTGGTGTGAAGCAAACCAGGTGCACCCGGTGGACGCTCCTGCAGAACAGATCCTCCCTTATTTGTTACACCTGGCAAGATCTGGACTTTCTTTCGCTTCAGTCAAAGTCCACTTAGCTGCACTTTCCAGATTCAGAAAGGGTGCTCATGGCAGTTTATGAAAGGACTTTTCCGGGAGTTTCCTCCGGTCAGACTTCCGCCACCGGAATGGGAACTCAACACAGTCTTATTGCAGTTAATGAAGCATCCATTCGAGCCCATCCACAAGGCTGACCTCAAATTCCTTACCTGGAAGGTTGCTTTACTTCTGGCTTTAACATCAGCTCGACGAGTGAGTGAAATTCAGGCATTTACTGTAAAGGAACCTTTTCTACACTTCACTCAAGACTACGTGCACCTCCGAACTAATCCAACATTTATCCCTAAGGTGCCGTCACAGTTTCATCTTAATGAACCGGTGACGTTAAAAACTTTCTTTCCTAATCATCTACTCCAGTGGAACGAGCCTTACATTCTCTCGATATCAAGAGATGTCTTAAATTCTATCTTCAAAAAACAAAGAACCTTAGAAAGTCCGACCAATTGTTCGTGGCTTATGGCCAAACTACCCTGGGAAGGGCGGTGACAAAATCCACCATTGCCAGATGGATAGCATCTACAATCCTTTTCTGCCATGACAAAGCTCACAGGCCATTGTTACGGAAACCCAAGGCCCATTCCACGAGTACAGTAGCAGCGTCTACAGCATTGTTTGCTGGTGTGACTCTAGAAAATATCTGCTGTGCTGCGACATGGAAAAATGTCCACGCTTTTACGAAACATTACTGCCTCCAATCTACGCATCGAGACGATGCAGCAGTTGGACAAGCTGTCCTGCGACATCTGTTTCTTTGAGATATCTTCAGGTACCTTTTTCATATTTTAACATGTAATATGTGGATAGCTTTGGTATGACAATGCAATGTTTTACAATAATGATTTGCTTTCATTTTCAATGTTATTGCATTACATGCTGTTTTCTCTTTATAGATTGCATGTTTCGAATTTTAAGATTCTTTTCTTATACCTCTTGTTAACAAGCTGTGGATGCAACTTGGGAGTATCAGCACTAGTCTCCCGCCATCCGCCATCGACGGTATACTTGGTGTACTGCTCGCTATTCTGATTCAGGCATGTGAATCTATGAAAGATACCCCAATACTGGAGAAGAAAACAAGTTATCCAGTATTGGTATCTTTCATAGATTCACATGCACCCACCCTCCTCCCCGTAGAGTCAGTTCTCTATACTTTGGGACGTTTACTTCCCACTTGTGCTACGAAAATCTGAGGAGAACTGGCTCTGCTGAGAGGGTTCTAGAAGGGTGCTGGTGTCTGATTGGTTGTTACCAAATTCTTGGTTCTTTTGCATAATGAGGTAGATAGGCTGCTAAGATATAGGCTTTAGGCCTTTTCTTTGGGCCTACTACTACTACTAACATTTTGGCACTACTTTTTTATTTACCGGGGACTCCCGCCTCGGCGACGGGGAATGATTCAGGCATGTGAATCTATGAAAGATACCAATACTGGATAACTGTAGTTACAGGTAAGTAACTTGTTTTCTTCCCTGTGCTGCCCACCGCAGCATGGCTGTGCCATCAGAGGGTGCTGTGCCCCCTGCGGTGCCTGGTGCCCCTGCAGCTTTGCCATGCGTGCAGTGCCCTGCGTCCCTGCAGCGTGTGTGCCTCTGCCACCTGGGCAACGGATGCAGTGCCCTGCACTCTTGCAGCATCTGCCATCTTTGCAGTGCTGTCGGTACAGCGTCCTGTCCCTGCAGCCTCTACTCGGTGCAGTGCCCTGCACTTCGTGTCATCGGTGCAGTTCACGTGGCCATGCAAGCTGTGCCATTGATGCACTGGCCTTGGGCACTGCAGCTATGTCATTGTTAGTCTTGCACCAGATGTCTGTCACCGCCATGTTTGCACTTTTAGCTACAAGAAACCCTTGTGCAGAAGGAGGAGGAGCTGGCCCGGCTGCACAAGGAGAACAACAAGCTGAAGGAGTACCTGACCTCCACCTACATGAAGAGCCTGGAAGAGCGAGCCAAGGTATGCGCGCAGGGCCGAGCTGCGCCTCATGCTTCTAGGGTCGAACAGGAGCAGACGCAGGCTGAAGGTGCCTGAGGAACGGCGTGGGTCCCAGGCGGCACCCAGCACATAGACATGTTGTTACCTATACTGAAGTGCTTTACCTCCCGCGGTGAGGGGTGTGTGTGATACCCCGGTGCACCCTGGAATTGTGGGGCCACCCCATGCTCCTGAACATAGATATAGGGGGTTAATGCCAGTGTTGGGGGTTTGCAAGGGGCACAGTTGCCCCGGCCTGGGGAATGCACCTGCTGCAGAAGCCCATTCGCTCTCTGCTGGTACACCTGCCCCTGCCCCCTCCCTGCTGACAGGCCTTGGGTGCGGGGAGGGGGCCCTAGCTTGCAGGAATGTCTGGAACAACAAAGCCTCGCATGTCTTTGAAGTCCTCGGGCCTGCATTGTGCTCTTATCTGCCGCATCTTACAGTGGGGCCATTAACTAAGCACAAGGCCCCCTGGAGGGGGGAGACTGTTCACACATCCGATCGGGCCCCCATAGGCCACTCTCCGGCCCAGCCAGACTCCACTCCAGGCAAGAAAAGCAGCAATTACTGAGCCACCCAGAGCACGCACAACTGCAATCCGGCCCCTGGCTATGCACCTCTTAGGAAGCCGTTACACCCACGGGCACACGAGGCTTTCGCCAGCTGGGAGGAGCCGGCGTTATCCGGGAAGTTGCTTGTATCCCCTGCTAAGAGCAGGAGAAAGTCCCTCTATCTACCTCTGCAATAAGGAATAAACCAGCCTCGGCGGGTGGGCCCTCTCCCGCCACACGTGCCACACTCTGCTTTATAGCGCCTTGTAGGCACCTCTGCTGTTTCTGGCACTTGGAAGAGAACGCTCCATTCACAGAGGGTTTGCTGTGACTTACTCTCGTAGTAAACCTGGCGTACTCCCGTGTTTCAAGAGTAAGCCGGGAGTAAACCACACCTACCCATAGTTAAACGGTTGCTTTATTGCCCAAGTATTAAGTGCCATTCAGGCCAGCGCTACAGTCCCGATGGGTCTGTAATCTGGGGGCGTCCACCCTTGGTCTGTGGAGGCTGGGGATGTTCAGATATCCGGTGACAGCTACAGACAGTGGCTGTGATCCCCACGTAGGTAAAATGTTGGCAAAGTTACTCCTCGTGGGAAAGTGGGAAAACCTGGCACGGGTCCTGCCTTTGTGGAACACAGTTGGCCACTAGGATTGTAATGTGAACAAGCATTGGCATAGCCAATAGGTCTCACTTTTGGGACCTTATAAGTATTTAGTTATGCAGCACAATATCCTTGGTGCAACAACATCAACTGTTGCATGGCTAAACACTTATAAGGTCCCAAAGGCGAGACCTATTGGCTATGCCAATGCTTGTTAGAGTGTGTAGACGGAAACCATTGAGAGGAACTTATTGGGTGTTGTAAAGTTGTACTAGTTAGCAGCTGTTATAAGTAAGAAATTTAATTAACAGATATGATGCTGGTTTTAGAAATAACCTTTTTATTTATTTTCTTAGTGCTTCTCTGTTTCTATGTTGATAGGAGTGATCATTCTGCGGAGCACCATTGTAGGAGAGTAGGATCTGCACTTATGTTGCCCCCACTTTTCTGATGTTTACACTGGTTTCTGGCTATAGTCTGGCAGGGCCCCAGCCTCTCTGTTCTCACTAAACAACTTGGAGTGCATATTAGATGCACTAGTAATTGGATACTGTGGTACCTTATGAGCCCCTAGTATATGGTACCTTAGGTACCAAGGGCATAGGTACTTCACAGGACTACCAGGGGCTGAAGCATGTATTATGCCACCCCTGGGAAGCAGACTAAATCTGACACCACAGGCCTGCTACTGCAGGTAGTGTTAGCACTCCTCACGGAGGTATAGGTTCCCTATATCTCACCTTACACACACATCAGTCACCCCTAAGGCAGGTCCTAAAAGGGCAGGGTGCTTGGTTTCCATGTGAGGGGGTGCCTCTACCTGAGCAGGGCCCCTCTGCAGCTCTCAGAGTCCATTCTCTGTGGCTGTTTGTGGATGCGGTTAAACCATATACTCTTAAGTGCATTATAACCTAGCGGTAAATGCTAACTTTGGGATGGCTGCAACAAAACATGTTGTGTTTAGTGTCAAACGCTTTGGAATCATACCCCCACACCAGTAACTGGTGTGGGAGTATGATCCCACCCTCCTAGAGGGATAGACAAGTACCCACTGTGGAAACACAGTAGAATCCTGAGATGCCACCAGCACCAGCACAGACACTGGGCTGCCCTCCTGCTGCTGACCGAAACTCGCACTGGAGGAGGCCCAACAATAGGCATCCTGTCACAGGGAGGTGTAACCACCTTCCAGACAGTATTTAGTGTACTGGGGCTGGGTGGGTGCACTCCTAGAGTGCTTTGAAGTCCTGCACTGGGGGAGCAGTAGGCTCCTCTGTGCATATGCCGGCTCAAACCGGTTCAGGGGCTACCAGCCCCTGCTCTGGCGCGAAACCGGACAAAGGGAAGTGGGTGTAGCCACCCACTCCCCTGACCCTCCCATAGGAGTGGTCATAGAGCTAGTCCCTCCCTTCCTTTCAGTATAAGTTAGGGAACCCTTGCCATTGCAAACTAGATACCCCTGGACGACGCTCTGACGAAGAATCCTGGACCTTCGACGTTCCACTACCTTTGAAAGACTGAAGAATCTCCCTTAGAGTCAAGGAGTGACTCCCCTGCTTGGCAGGCACCAAAACTTTGCATCATTGGTCGAAAACGTTGCCGCTCCCGCCGGAGTCCGAAGTCCCTGCAGCCCCGGAAGTAGATTTCCTGACTTCTCGATGGCCATTGTGAGTCCCCAGCAAAGCTGAGGCGAGTGGACCCCACGAGTGACGAGGAACAGCAATACCCGGGTACCGTGCACTATTGTTGAGTGCAGCCCCTTCACAACGTTCTACGAACCTGTGCTTTGGACCACGTGTGGCCGAAGCCTCCAGCAGGATTTCCCTCGAAAATCAGAGGTCTACCTCGTCCCGAGTGATCCCTTGCCGGTTGGCTTGTGGGTCTCCTGAAGACTTGTCCACAGACCCAAAGGGCTCCCCTGGTTGCTCCAGGCCTGCCCTGACTTACCCTCGCTGGGTGAGTCCCTCAGACCTTGCTGGTCTGCACCGCTGACTTTCTTCACTTTCCACGAGACTTGCTGTTGCCAAGGCTTGTTGGCTACAATCCGGTTGCCGACACCTCAGTAAGCTGCAGACTTCGTGGGACACTCCGAATCCAGCTCCTGGTTGTCGTCGACGCCTCCTGGACCTCGTGGCTGAAGAGTCAAGACACCCGTGATTACCTGAAATCACCTGACATCTGTGGGCATCCAGCTTCCTTGGCCCGGGTCACTGGCAAGTGACTTTGAACACTGTCTCCTCTGCTTTCAGGTCTTCTTTCTTCAGAATCCAGCCTTGGATTCCACCGGACACTTCTCCTGTCTTCACAAGCAGCAAGTCTTCATTGGCTCCCATGGAAAATGACGCCGCGACCCGACACCAAAAGACACCTATGCACCCGCTTCCCTGGGTGAGGTAACTTGAGTACTCCCGTGCTCCTGTGTGTGTTGGCTCTAGAACTACTTACCCTGTAAGGGACTTGCTTGTAGACTCTCCCGAAGTATCCTAAAACTTTTAAATTCCAACCGCAACTTGCTCCATTGAAGTCTATTGGGATCTGCGGCTGTGTTCTCACACTGCATGCGTCTCCCGTGGGTCCTTTACTTACCTGCCTTGGGTGGATTAGTGAGGCCCCGGTGCTTCTGAAGACCTTAGGCCTTCTCCCTTCTCAAGTCGTTCTTATTATACCTCTTTTTTAGCATATGGTCTGGTATGCCCCTAGGGCCCCAGCCATATAAGTGCTTAATTTGTTGTGAAATGTTGATTTGTGCATATGTCCTTGACTTCTAATCTCATAAAGAGATCAATAGAGTGTGTCTAGTAATAAATACATATATATTTTATATATATACACCTGTGTGGTGTCCTTTCATTTAGTGATTCAAGAGATTATAAGCAAATCTTCTTTGGCTTCCATAGAGAACAGCGACGCAACCCCACACCAAAAGACACCTATGCACCCGGCTTCCCTGGGTGAGGTAACTCGTGCACTCCGGTGCCCTAGTGTGTGTTGGCCCTCGAATTACTTACCTTGTAAGTGGCTTGCTTGTAGACTTCCTCGAAGTACCCTAAAACTTTAAAAATCCAACCGCGACTTGCTCTATTGTAATCAATAGGGAACCCGCGGCTGTGTTCTCACACTGCACGCGTCTCCCATGCGTCTTTTACTTACCTGCCTTGGGTGGATTAGTGAAGCCCCAGCGATTCTACAGGCCCTAGGCCTTGTCCCCTTGCAAGTCGACTTTCCTAAACCTCTTTTTTAGTACATGGTCTGGTATGCCCCTAGGGCCCCAGCCATATTTGTGCTTAACTTATTGTGAAACGTTCATATTTGAATGTGTTCCTGACTTCTAATCTCATAAAGAGATTAGTAGAGTGTGTCTAGAAATAAATACATATATATATTTGATATATATACCTGTGTGGTGTCCTTTCATTTGGTAATTCAAGAGATTATAAGGTGAAACAAGCTGCTTTACATTCCTCTGAGACTTAGCCTGAAGGCTGCGCTCCATAGCTACCACTAGGATAGTTTTCTTTAAAAGGTTGTCAAACCTATCTACCATAAGAGTTGAATTGTACTGGTGCAAGGTGGCCACTTTAACTAGTGACCGGCATATACCAGGCCAACTTCTCACAACCATTGATGTAAAATTGTAGTCCTTCTATTTTTACCAAATGTCCTTGTTTTTAGTTGTTGATCTGGTCACCCTACACACAGGGTGTGTGTGCACTGACCAATTCGTCGTTCCAGCCAACCTCATTTGTTAAATTATTCCAGGGGGGCTGCTTACTTAAGGTATCTCTCTGGTCTGGTCCTATTTTCGTTATGGATATTGGCTGAAAGTTGGAAGGACACCACATGTGAAGATACCCGAAGGCGAGGGGCAGGCCTGTGGAATGCATGTGTGGATGTGAAAGCATGGAACTGCCTTCCCTGTGTTAGTGCCTTTTTCCATGGGACACGTGTGTTAATTTGCCAAATCATTAAAGGGAAAATATGTAAATTGTATTTTTTTTTATATTGGACTTAATGGGTGGTAGTTTTTTGAAAAAGTTGTCAAAGCAGGTTTTGTGTTTGGGTAAAATGATGCCTTCATAAAATGGAAGGCATTGAAGTTGCACCTTTAGCATGTGGGGGAATAACCTAGTTAGTCAGTAACCTAGTTAGTCAGTATGCAAGTGACCTCATGGCGTGTGCCATCACAGCCCATGATGTCACAAGGTGTGGCATCACAGTCAGTGACATCACGTGAAGTAACATCAGATAAGATCCCACACATTTGTTTTCTAGTATATCATGAGTGCATTAAGAACATTATGCGATTTAACAAACTGAGCTTTAGGCTTGTGCTGCAAAAGTGGCGCAATCCCAATGTAAAATGTGGAGCTCAACAAATAGGACTAAAATTGTTTTTAAAACCCTGCCATAAAGAAACTGGCACCAAGGAGAAGCATGGTACTAAATCTGTTATGCTTGATTGGTTGCAAAGTCTGCGTTGTCTTATATTTTATGGGGCTAAGACATCTGCAGAGGTGCCCAGTCAAAAATCGGGGAATAATAATTGGTGAGAACTCTGGAGGTGAATGCATTTGTCGGAGAGATCTCTGCTTTGTGTAGTCTCAGATCTGAATCAAAGTAGTGTAGAAGGTTAACGTGTCTCCTGCAAAGCACATCATGTAATATGCAGATGACAGATTTTTCTTTTAATGTAGCTAGGTTAGTGGGCTACTGCTTTGAACACAGATTCTTTTGTTCCTTGCAGTTCATCATTAGTAAGCCTTTTACTATTGCACAGTGAGCTATGTGTAGCTACTACATCTTTTAACCTTCACAGAGTCACGCGACACATCTTGTACATTGATTTACACTCTTGCATGATTTATTGTCAATGTGTCTGTTATGTAAAGCACTCCGATACCCTGCATTGCGCTATATAAGAAATAAAATACTGCTTTTTAAATTGTGTGTAAATACTGGGACAGACCAACACATCTGACATTCTTATATTTCATGCACTTACATGAAGGGACTGAAAAAAGTCAAGCGTGCCTCTCAAGTACCTGTGAAGAGATGAGCTGTGTACTTTTGTTTTCCTCCATTGCATTTACATTTAAGTGGGAGGTTCCAGGTCATTCGATCATAAGGAGGCCTGATGGTCCCTTAACTTGGCCTTTATCTATAAATGAAAAACTGGGACTAGACAAAACATGGATCCCTCCAGCAAATACATTATCCTCAAGAGTTTTCTTACCAGGGGCATATGTGCAAGGAAAAAGAGCATTCTGGATGTTAAATGAGATGTTGTTTACAAGTCTAATATGCATTTTTAATCTCGATACATCGTGCATAACGCGCAGTCATATCATATGCATGGCGTTCTAAAGGGGTGATGCTGAATAGACTAACTCTGGCCTATTCTGTCGGGTGCATGTTCCCAGCGTGCTAAGTATTGAAATGTTGTACTAAAGGAATGTGCTTTGGGCAACAAACGGTGTAGGATTCATTTTGAGTTCTGTATTGGTTCAATAAAAAGTGCATAACAATCCATTAGATAGGGCTATAGATTAATGTAGGTTAATGATGTAGCAAATGTTAACTTTGCATGTTGGGAGTGGCATTTTATTGGGATTAACAGCACTTGTGGTGTAAAATGCAAAGGGCAAAGCTTGTCTGCTTGTCACAAACTTGAGAATGACATGGAAATTTGAGTAAGTATGAGGGGTATTCCATTAGGATGTATTCATTTTTGCTGAGATCACTAAGCTGTCCTTGTTTATTATAAATAGATTGAAAGCTAGAGCATACCTTTTAATACTCCCTGAAGAAGAGGGAGTCACCACCCTTTGGCCCACCCTCCATTTCAAAACATGACAAATCCCACTCAGACTCAATTGTCAGCCCTAGAGTAGCATTAAGGGAGGTGCCCAGTTAACTCCTTCCCACTATTTTTATATTGAATAGAATGTATATTTGTCCTTAAAATTGTTTCTGATGACTATTACTGCATAATTTGAGACTTGCTACTTTGGGCTGGTTTTTGGGCTGGAACTGGTCTGCGTTGGGCTGAATTTGGGCTTATACTTGAGCGGCTTTGGGCTTGGGATGGGTCTCAAAATCTGGCAACACTGACTCCATATATCTATATTTTTTTAAACCTAAATATCTCTGAAACTACTGAACGGATTTACACCAAATTACAACAAGCATTGGCATAGCCAATAGGTCTCGCCTTTGGGACCTTATAAGTCTTTAGCCATGCAACAGTTGCATAACTAAACACTTATAAGGTCCCAAAAGCGAGACCTATTGGCTATGCAAAGCGGCCGTGCGGCCGCGAAAGTGAAAGTGATCGCGGTAAAGCTGGTAAAGGCTGGCCTGGTAGCACTTTTTGGAGCCCTCTCAATAAGTGTCGCCAGAGCAGCGCATGCGCTGGGTGAGGCGAGACCTAAAAAGGACTCTTTCTGAAACAACATCTAGCTTTTTGCCAAATTTGTGCGATTCCTTGCAGAGGGTCGGACTGTAGTTGTGTTCCAAAAAATGAAAAATCCCCATAGACATAACATAGGGGAAACGTGTTTCGGCCTCCCCCCCCCCCCCCCCCATTTTTCTTGGTGCCCGCTTGACAAATCATCCTGAAACTTTCAACACAGCAGCTGACACAAAAAAGGGAAGTTTTGTGAACATTTCGTGAAGATTCGTCAACCGGTGCCAATGTTATTGGCACAACAAAAACACGTTTCCTATGGAAACATTGGTCCCAACTATAACTATTGGCAGTAGGTAATACACACTTATATATATATATTCCAGAATATATGTGCATGAAACGTGACTGGGGCGCAGATCGCTTCTATTCTTTCAATATGAACCAACTGCCTCCCAAAATTCTGCACCGACAGATGCAGAATGAGTTTAGCTGCCGACTTTAGGACCTGGGCTCCAGTCTCCACCGCACCTCCTTACCTTCGGTGATGTGATCTTGATGTAGACGGTGATGGGGGCCAGCGAGGTCTTGGCTAGCTGTGCTGGGTGGTTAATTGTATCTGCATCAAGGGCCACCAGCTGTAGGGTCCTTGCCAGCTCAAATATCCGCTCTATCTCACTCTGCACCTCGGCTAGGGGGAAAGAAGGGAAAGTTGGGGCATCACAGATCTTCATTGAGAGTCATACATTTTGAATAGGGTAGCAAGCTGAGAGAATAAAAACCACAACACGGCTGTCAGGTACATGTATGCTGTGAATTCGTAATGTGCGTTAGCACAAAAACGTCACACTACAGTAAATTAACAGTTCATGCAGAAAAAAACTTCACTATTTGAACAGATTCCTCGACATTTCTTGCCCAACTTTTGCCTCAACCTGAGTATCAGTGTCTAGACAATAGTGTCGTGTATACGCATGTAAAGATCTCGAAGCAGCTGTCTTACAAATATCTAAGATTGGAACTTGTCTTGCTCAAGCTGTGGTTGCTGCCTTTCCCCTTGTAGAGTGCACTTTCAGCTTGCCTGGCAAAGGTTTTTTTGGCAATTTGTTAGCACACAGAAATACACAAGACTACCCATCTCTCAATCCCTGCCTTAAAGAACCACAGTTTATGGAAAGGTGGTTCGACGTGTGAATACCTTTCGACTTATCAAGATTAAAACACAGCACTCTTAACATCAGGAGAATGTAGAACTCTGTCCACTGCTGTTCTAGGGTTAGGAAAAAAGTAGAGCGTGTGATAGATTGGTTATTATGAAAATCTGATACCACTTTAGATAAAAAGGAAGGGCGCATATGCAGTTCTACTCTAATATGATGGAAGATTGTGAATAGCGCTACAGACAAAACCTGTGACTCAGTAACTCTACGTGCAGATGTAATGGCTATCAAAAAAGCTATTTTCCAAGACAAATGTTGCAATGTTGACTTACGGATGGGTTCAAATGGAAGGCTCATCAGTTTTGATAGCATCAAGTTAAATTCCTAAGCAGGTGAAGGGCTCCTGAATGAAGGAAAAACATTTTACAGTCCTTCCAATAAGTCTCTGACTCAAGGACTCTTGAAGAAGGATAGTTGCATTGGGGGTTTTCTGTATGTGGTAATGACCGCTAAGTGTTCCTTAATAGAGGAGAATTGTAGGCTTGACCCGGCTAAGTGAAGTAAGTACAAAAGGATGACGTTCTCTTATACATTCATAGTGTCATGCCCATTGTTAAAACACAAGATACACAAGTGTTTCAACTTAAGGGCGTAACATGATCATGTGGACGTTTTGTTGATTACTTTAAGCTGTTCATACAAGCTTCAGGAAGGTTTCGATGGCTGTATTGAGTTATTTCAGGAGCCATGCTGCCAAATTCAAGGATTGGATCGTTGGATGCAGAATCTTGTCCTGAAGCCTGGCTAGGAGATCTGCCCCAAGTTATAGGAGTCTGTAACATACCATGGATAACTGGAGGAGATCTGTGTGCCACCACTGTCTCGACCAATCTGGTGTAATCAGTATCATTCGGATGTATGATTTCGGTAACTTCCGAGTTGCTCGTGGTATGAGTGGTAGACAAATGGAGTTGACCAGTTGGTCAACAGGACATTGCCCAGAGACTGCTGTTCTGGTGCCCTGGATGCGTTTTCTCTACATTTTTTGTTTTGAGCTGTGGTGAATAAATCTAGCGTTGAAGCACCCTATTCTTTGAAGATATAATTTACTACCTTGTCATTGAGAACCCACTCGTGATTTTCTTAGTGAAAAAAAAAATGAAGTCTGCTTCTACATTTTGGATTCCCAGAATGTGGAAAGCTGTAATTGATAACCCTCTTGCTAGTGCCACATTGTATGAGCTTGTGATCATTTCAGGAGGCCTGGGGCACGCGGTAGCATACCCCACTCTCACCTTGACCAAGGCAGCACTCTCTCACAGCGCTTAGAGACCGCACGGTGAGAACACGCTTTATAAATAACAATTACAATTACAATTGTCCTAATCTTGTTCCACCTGGTTTGTTGATATAGCACATTGTAGTGCGGTTGTCAGTTTGGATCATTAGGTCTTTGGAAGTGAGACAGGGTAAAAAAACACTTGATAGCTAGATGTACAGCTATTGGTATAATACATTTGTACGATAAGATTTTTCTCGTTTGAGACCAAAGTCCTTGAATTGTGAGGTGGTCTATATGAGCATTCCATCCTATCAGTGAGGCGTCTGATTCTTCTGAAGGGCACTCCTGCTGGCAGATTCTGAGACGCGATCCACCACATGAGGGAATGGCATGCAGTCACTGTTAGATAGATCCGATCTTTCCAATGCCAAGTTCTCTGTGACCATTGATACTCTAGGCCAGGGGTACTCACAAACTTTCTCTCGGGGGCCAAATTTACAGTGTGGTTTGTGGCCGAGGGCCGCACCGGTGGGGGCGGGGTCAGTGGGGGAGGGGGCGGGGCTAGAGCAAAAAAAAAACTGTGACCATGAGGTTGAACACAGGCCCCTATCTATCTATCTATCTATCTATCTATCTATCTATCTATCTATCTATCTATCTATCTATCTAGCTCTGTCTCCCTCTATCACTCTCCCTCTCTCTGTCTCCCTCTCTCTCTCTATCTATTTCTCTCTCTCTCTCTCCCTCTGTCTCCCTTTCTCTCTCGCTCCCTCAGTCTCTGTCTCCCTCTGTCTCACTCACTCTGTCTCCCTCCCTCTCTCTGTCTCAGTACCTCCCTCCCTCTCCCTCCCTCCCTCTGTGTCTCCCTCCCTCTCTATGTCTCAGTACCTCCCTCCCTCCCTCCCTCTCCCTCCCTCTTATTTCCCTCCCTCTCACTCCCTCTGTGTCTCCCTCCTTCTGTGTCTCCCCCCCTCCCTCTGTCTCCCCCCCTCCCTCTCGGTCTCCCTCCCTCTCTCTCTGTCTCCCTCCCTCCCTCTCAGTCTCCCTCCCTCCCTCCCGGTCTCACTCACTTTGTTTGTCTCCCTCTCTCTCTGTCTCCCTCCCTCTCTCTCTGTCTCCCTCCCTCTCTCTCTGTCTCCCTCCCTCCCTCTCGGTCTCCCTCCCTCCCTCTCGGTCTCCCTCCCTGAAGGACCACAGTCTTAAGAATTCCACAAAGTAGCTTGGCAGGGCCATCGCTAAAAAACAGTGCCCTATTACTGGACTTATTGGCCGGAGCAAGCCTCCAGTCTCATTGAACCAATTACTTTGGGAAACTAGAAAGGTAAGGGGCTCCCCATTCTTTTGTCCAGCTTCTTCCAGACAACTGGGACTTTAAGTGCTCAAAGTGTTAGTGTGTTCCCTAGGGCTTCAAGAGCGTTGTTATTCTCAAGCCCCGTCATCGAGTTGGGAGTCCCACAGTAACCAGAAACAGCAGTGTAGTGTCGAACAGAGTCTGAAAAAGATGTACACGTTGTCACTTTCGTAGCCTGCCCAACATATTCAAAATGACCCAAGCGTAGGCCAGAGGCATAGGGTCAGAGTGAACAGCATTCGTCTCCCTAACTTCTGTCTCAGAGACCCGATAAGCTCTGGTCAAATATCTTCTGATTAATCTTTTTTTCTTAAATGTCTTGTTAGGATTCTCGGTCTCGGACACGGAGGTATTCTTTTTCACCTTTCTCTTAGGTTGTCTCTTTAGCTCACAGGACATTTTGCTCCTAATATTTCCTTCTACATGTCTCTCTAGCCCCCAAGAGCAGTGCCTTCCTTAAGACTGTTAAAGATGTGGTGGTCTTTAGGTGGGAGGCAAATTTTGAGGCCCTTTTGAAAACATTGAGCCCTTCGATTACCAATTTTCTGATCCTGACTTTTGGAAACGAAGTCGACAGTTTGCAAAAGTTCCTGAATTTAGGACTGTGTGCCCTTTCAGTTGTACACCTGCACTACCCCCCCCCCCCGCCCCCTGTCCGTCACCTCACCCCGCGCTGAGTCAGCTTCCCTGGAACCCAAACCGCCGCCGCACCCAAGTACTTCACAGGTCTTTTAAAGGCCAAGTCACTTGTTAATGAGGCTTTGCTGTATTTCATCTCTTCTTAGCGCCCCTGCATCTCCACTCTGAATGAGCCGTACTATGAGTACCCGTGCTCTAGGCAAATTTGGAGAGCTCTCATGTAGAGACAGATATTTTGGACTATGAAAACGCAGGATGCCATCTACTGTGGAAGAAATGCTATCTGATGAAGAGTTGGCTGGACATGTTGCAGAAACTGTGCATTTCGTCTGGACTGATGATAATCTCTCCGCCGAAGTAAACACTTTTTACTTTTGTGTGTCTATTGTTGCCCCTAGAAACATTTAGCACTGAGCTGGTGCGGAGATTGATTTTTCTGTATTGATTTGCCATCCCAGTTTTGATAATAGCGTTATGGTTGCAAAGTCTTTTTTTCCTTCCTCTGTTCTTACAGTCTGCCTTTATTAGCCAGTCGTCCAGGTATGGATACAGAAAATTGCCTTTCTTTTGTAGGTGTGCTGCTACCACTGCCATGCCTTTGGAGAAGGTTTGGGGGCTTATTTTAAGCCGAAAGGAAGCACAGCATATTTATAGAGATCTGTTCCCACTAAAACTCTTAGAAATTGTCTGTGACGATGAGCGATTGGATTGCGAACGTATGCGTCTTACATGTTCACTGAACAAAAACCAATCGTTTTTTCTTATGTGTAGATATATTAGCAAGAGGGACATCATCCTGAATCTTTCCTTTTTTATAGATTTGTTGAGGAGTCTGCGGTCTAGGATAGGCTGAAACTGTTTGGAATGACTTTTCTTTTGCACCAGAAAGTATCTTCAGCAGACAGCTTTGCTGACCCGATTTGAGGGGCCTCTTTGTATTTCTCTTGTCTGTAGAAGAAGAAAGTTCTCTTACGATAGGTTGTCTAGATGGGCCATTGTGACATGTAATGGAGGAACTGGTGGTGGAGTGTTTTTGAAACCGAGTGCATACCCACTTTGTATGATATCTAATGCCCATTGATCTGAGTTGATAGTTTTCCACTGTTCCAGAATGAATGTCACTGCTCACTCCACAGACGTGGGAAACTTTGGAGGGGGTGGATGACCCCCAAAGCTTGTTATGAGGAGTTTTTGCCCTTGGATTGAAAAGGCTTGGATTAGGGGATCTCCCTTATTGATAATGGCTTTGATATGGCCTTTGTGATGGACGGTGCTGCTGCGGGTAGTGATAAGGCCACTTAGGAGTTTGAGCCCTATGGTAATATAGCTGTTTGTCTCTAGACTTGCATTGCTGCTTGAATGACTTCTTCTGTTCCTCTAGGCCGACCTCTTTTACTGTTTCTGCCTAATTTTTCAATCCGAGTACCTCCTCTTCAGTATGTTGGCTCAATAAAAAGGAACCTGAAAACAGGAGAATCGCAATCTTCAACTGGGCGACAGGATTCAGTGATAATAGTCTCAGCCATGATGTTTGACTTAGTGAGATGCAGTGACACAATGAAGTGATAAAGAGTTCGACCAGGTCTACGGCAGCACTAATCGACTAATTTGAAACCAAGTGCCCCTCATTTACCATTTCTAGGTAGTCTTGTTGCCTGTGGGTTGGTAAGTCAGACTTGAAGGCCTTCATTTCATCCCATATTTCGCAGTGATCTCTGCCTAGCAATACAGCTGTATTGGCGTTTCTTAAATGGGTGGAAGCTGTATCCACACTTTTTTACCAATGGCATCCATCCACTTGCTCTCCTGATCTGGAGGAGCCATGGATTCAGGAGCAGAAGCATGCCTTCGACTTACCGCCGTTGCGATTATTGAATCTGGTTTCGGATTGGACTGTCGAGAATCAGGATCTTGTTGTGGAGGCCTATACTCCTTTAGGAGTCTTGTGATAGCAGACATAACTGTGGCTGGAATTAGGAACCTTTCCTCAACGATGTCTATAAGACCAGGAAGAAGAGGTCTTGGCGTCGACCTGGTTTGAAGAGTTTAAGATTACCAATATTGTTAGTTGAGGTGTATTCACAGAAAGATTTAGCTTAGATGTACCTCCTACTGAGACATTGTGAAAGGTAATGATATTGTCCAGGGGAGATATCCCAGCCGGAGGCTGAGGTGCAGAAGATTGAGTGTATAATCATTTGGGGTGGATTAAGGTGATCCTGACCTTAATCTTGAGCATCAAGGGGTCCTCAATCCTCTGTTAGAAGGTGTCTGCGGCGACACAGACGTGGCCCTAGAAAATTGTTGCACAGGGGACAGATTCAAAGGACGTAATGGATTCTGTACAGAATTGTCCCCTCGACGTCGAAAGAGATGAAAACAACTTTGTGCAAGCCCTCTTTGTGGGAACTGGGGTATTTGGTGGAGAAAAACGTCTCTTCGATGTCGAGTGATGAGACTTTGACACCAACCAGTGGGATCTTGATGTTGAACGGTGACTTTTCGATGCTGACCTTGAGTGAGATGGCAGCAGCGTCTTAGTCTTCAGCATCGACAGCGTTGCTGGTAATTCCGCCCTCGACTTGGACATTGAGCGATGATGATGATGGCGCATCGATGCCGACCCTTCTTTTGAAAGTGAACGATACGGGCGAAAACTCTCAATGGCGACGTCAATGTGCTTGAAGTTGGCAAATGACATCAAGGAGAAGGGTGTTGATGCTGATTTTGCGAGGGAGATTTCTTGGCCTCAGATCTTCCACCGTGGGAGTCCATTTCTGATTTTTTAAACCTTAACTGCAGAATGGTGGGAGGATGATCTTTCCATTCACTTCCTTTCTTATTCTACCTTCATATCCTGCATCCAACCACGCAGTCTGATACCCTCTCGGTCTTTAAGCATTCTTTTTGACATTTTACAACAAGTGTCACATTCTTTAGTGAGGTAGGTAGGTGACAGGCACACTACACAGACCTTATGAGCCTCAGAGCTCGCCTTCTTTCTACCACATGATGAGCATTTGGTAAAAAGAGCAGGCATTCTGACAACAAATGCTGTTAGAAAATAAGAAAAAACGAATGTACTTGACAGTGGATGTTGAGTACAATGCTTTTACAAGCACTGAATTTGTGATGGAAAAAGATTTGTAGGTGAAGACACCTGAGGTGTTCCGAGATTCTGCGTGAAGGAGACGGAAAAAAGAACGGACACTCTCAGGCAAGTTGCTACTATAGTGCATTGTGGGATAGGGGGCTTCTAGGCGCAGTCCTCTTTTTTAATCTCATCAGTGGTAGCCAATCCGGTTGCTTTTCCTCTTCATGCTGTTTTTGTGCACAGGCACCTGTTTCCATGACAAAGTGTTGAGCATTCAAAGGCTATACAAGAATGTTTCCAACAATCCTCTTACAGCATTCAGGAGGAAAATACATCTCTGACAGACGGAAAATGACTTTCAGTGGTGAACATTCTTCAGGGACTTCTTCCTGAACTGTTAATATATATTGGAGGAGGTGTTCCGGGGTCAGCGCAGGCAGCGGAGAATTATTCTAAGTTTATGACTATCAATGAAGATTCAACGAAGCAGGAGTGGGAACAAAAACAAATATATAACAAGACAAGACATCTTCATAAGAACAGAGGAATGCTGATAAAATTCCATGGTTAAAGCACTGTGAATGAATGAATAGGACACAGATACATACATATGATGCCTGATGAATATACATATATATATATACATGTTGTAGGGTGTACGCACACACAGGGAAGCAGATAGAAGACAGGAGTTCCTATTTTATACCCAAGGAAGGGGTGGGACAAACTCTGGGGTCTGGACTGGGCAGGTTTCCAGTGCCGTCACCTGAGTAACCCCCCTAGATGGTGTGGGCATCCTACGCCGCAGACTCATGGAGAAACCCTTACCCCCAACAATTCCTGTGTCTTTGTTTCATATCTGCAAGTTGTTTTTCTTCCGAATGTTCTCCCTTTATCACCGTTTTCCTATTTTTCTTTTCCTCCTTGGTCCATTTCTATGTCCCTCTTTCACTTGGTCCGCGGCAAAGTCTCCAAAAATAAGTCCATATGCTCACCACCTGCACAAATTAAGCACTGATTACATACTCCAATGGGCAGTGCTTTAAATGGGCCACTGCGGTCAAGTTCTGAGTACCTGCACTTATTTATCTTGAGAGGGAGAGTACCGGCGGAGATGAAACAAGGAGCGACCTACTAATCGAAAGCAAGAAGTGAAAGACAATATGAGAGCAGGGAAGAAGAACGAAATGAAAGACTTAAAAGGAGAATGACAGGGAAAAAGAAGAGAGTTAAAGAAAGAGAGGGAAAGCGTGACCAAATTGAAAGAGAGGAGGAAGAACTAAACAAGAGAAGAAGTGAGAGCAAAAGGCAAGAGAGTGATCTAGACCAGAAGAGGAGACGAGTTAAGATGAACTGAAGGGAGAAAGCAGGAAGAAAAGAGTAAGAGGAAGTAAAGAGTAGGGAATGAGGCGGATCTGGGAGGGAGGAGGGGAGAATGGTGGGAAGTGGAGTAATGAGTTGAAGAAAGGGCCGGATACGAGCAGGCAGCGATCCGCTTAAGCATGCTCCCGCCCCGAGCCCCGGGCTCTAATCCGCCCGCGCGCTCTAATCCGCCCCGAGCCCCGGGCTCTAATCCGCCCGCGCGCTCTAATCCGCCTCCTCCCAGTTGATAAAACACAACTAAAACTGTTTCCCTATCAGAAGTACCTGTTTCCTTCTGTCCCGTGAGCGACGCTCCTGTGTCTGTCTGAGCACCCAGACAAACAGTGATCTGGAATGAGACGGGTCAGTGGCTCAGGAGGGCTCGCGGGGGGAGTGTGTGTGTGCGCTGGATGAAGGTTTCACTGCTACTTAAAGAGTGTAGTTAAGTAGGAATGAAATGAATTATTTAGCACTGGAAACAGCTGCTCGCGGGGGGCGGATCGGAGCAAAAGGAAAGAACGAGGGAATGAGAGCGCGAGGGAGAGAGGAAAAGGAGGCGAGGTGAGGGAGGGGGGAGAGGGTGTCAAGGAGTGGGAGGGTAGGAACGGGCCGGCGGAGGGGGGCTGGGTGAGTAAAGAAAATCAAGAAGTAGATCCCGAGAAAGGGAAATACGCATGGGGGCAGAAAAGAAAGAGTGAGTGAGAAAGAGGGACAGATAAGAAAAGAGAAAGTGCCGAGTGGTGCAGGAAGGAAACCAAAGAGGGACAGTAAAGACAAGGTGAGGGATGAATAGTGTGGCGGAAGGAATGAATTTGAGAAAGAACCGGAGGAGCGAACGAGATGGGGGGAGCCAGAGAAAAGAGGCCGGTGGGTGACAGAGAAAGGGGGGCACGATAGGACAAGTTTGTGGAGTGCTTTACTGCAAAACCTTAAGTTTAGCAATGTCTCTCTTTAAATAGACACATCAATAACACCAATGCTAATCAAAATTCAGATGTATGGCAAGAAAAAATATAATGTAATCCGTGTATAAAAAAAAGTACAGTAACGTTTTAATAAAGTTGCTTTAGGCCCTTTTCTAAAATTCAAAGACAGCTCGTTTAAGCACATGGCCTTCGACTTCCTGATGCCGCACCTCTCTATGAAACCGTGCATGGGCGCGTAGCTGCGGCAGGTTTTTTGTGTTTTCATGTTCAGATGTAATTACCAAACCTCTTGCCATTAGTGAGACCAGACGAGCTGCAGGTCAGAAGCACAATTACAGATGCTCTCTCGGCCCGAATGTGGCTGAGGGACACACACGTGGTCATGTATGGAGAAGCGCAAGTCAAACAGGAAATGTAAAGTGTTATTCAGACCAGTTCCACACACAGCACTTCCAACACATTCCAGAAAGCAGTCACAACAAAAATAATTGAGAATTGGTGGCAGCTTACGGAGGGGCTGATGACTCCCTACATTCTAAACATTGTGTAATGAGAAAACAACACTATTGTCTCGTTCCCGAGCTACAGGGACTAACGAGGGTAAAGAGAATGTCTCCGAGCTACAGGGACTAACGAGGGTAAAGAGAATGTCTCCGAGCTACAGGGACTAACGAGGGTAAAGAGAATGTCTCCGAGCTACAGGGACTAACGAGGGTAAAGAGAATGTCTCCGAGCTACAGGGACTAACGAGGGTAAAGAGAATGTCTCCGAGCTACAGGGACTAACGAGGGTAAAGAGAATGTCTCCGAGCTACAGGGACTAACGAGGGTAAAGAGAATGTCTCCGCGTGCCTTGTGCTCGGCTGGCGCCTCGGGCATGTTTACTGCGGGAACACATGGCAATGCAAAGCCATCAATCAAGCAGGATGGTTCTGTCTCCCTTCACGCCCAGGGAGATGCGAGCAGAGCATCAAAGGGCTGGGTGAGAAGGGAGGGGGGAATGCAAGGGTCAAAGCGGGCGAAAGTGAAAGTAATCAAGCAGAGCATCAAAGGGCTGGGTGAGAAGGGAGGGGGAATGCAAGGAGCAGAGAGCAGCTGTGCACATGCATGCCATCGTGCACTCAAGCCCTAGGCCAGCAAAACCATGTGGGTAGCACTTTTGAAAACCCACTTACAAAATGTCTCAAAGAGACAGCTTTCGCTGTCTCAGCGAGACCTAGAAAGACAGTGCGTTTGTAGTGTAGCAAAACGACCAGTGGAAAAGAAGTAGAAATAACTTACCTGTAGCTTTGATGTCAGTTTTATATGTGCATGTTTGTCATAATCCTGCTATGTAGTGGATTGATCTGTAATCACCTGGAAAAACTTTCCAATAACCAGAAATAGCCTTGTGCACGCCGACTTGGAGGCATATTTGTAATCTGATGTAATGAAATGGAGCCCCACAGTGCACTTCAAGTATGAGGTATCTTCAGACTTTTTTGTAGAGTGGTAAAGTACGACCAGCTAAACATTTACAACTTTTTTTACACTGAGTGGGTCCAAGGAAAGTCTAAACTAGACAAATGCTAAGGGGGCCATCAGCAAAGGGTTGTTCGACTGCTGCTGCAAGCAGCGAAGGTCGTCCCAGAGCCAGGTTGAGTGGGGGCAAAAGGGCACTTCATCGAGGGCGAGAGTAAGCACTAGCCCCGCTTTCACTTATTGGGGGACGGTGGAAATCATGAGGTTCGTTGATAAATCTATAATGGGCATAAACCTACACAACTAGTGTTCCAAATAAAATAACATTTTATTTTGCATCATTCAAAGTAAGAAAGCAGAAGGCTCCGGAATGAATGTAGTACCGCAACCGACTTTTCACCCAGAAGCAATAATCACCTGCTACAAACCCACACAATACTGATCACTCTTCTACAAAACAAAGTCTCACTCCCACCAAAGCCCATTCTCTAAACTGTCTACTAATAACTGCTCGATCCCTCTCTATGAACAAACATCACATCGACTAAGACTTTGTGACTGATGCAAAACCAGACATACTAGTCATAACTGAATCATGGTTGGGCGATGATATGGCTCCAGTCCTGCATGAAGCCGTTCCTCTAGGCTATCAAACAATCACCCAAAATCGTATAGGCAAAAAAGGAGGTGCTCTAGCTGTTTTCAGGCAAACATTACAGATCACTAAAGTTGACGACATCACCATAAAGAATTGTGAAGCTCTTCTCACCAGATGTAATCCTGCACCGTCTTCCTGCATCAGATTGTCCACAAACCCACACACATCGCTGGACATATCCTATATGTCATTTTTGCTAATACCGAACTAGTTACCTTTCAAACTATAACTCCGGTCACATGGTCAGACCACCACTTGCCTGCTTTCCAACATAAAACAACACTAAGTGACTCACCTAAAACTACCTATCGGCCGTGGAACAAACTCAATTTGGAACACTTTGAAACACAACTATCATCCAATACAAGTCTAGACACAATAAATTCTGTTCAAAAACGATATGAGTGGCTACAGGAAGCTTTTGACATCCTGATACCACTCAAATCCACACAATAGAACAAAAGAAAAAAAGCACCTTTGAGAAGCATAGAGATAAAGGACAGAAAACAACAAATAAGAAAGCTGCAACGTACCTGGCTCAAAACAAAGCCAAAGAAGACAAACTTCACCTACGAAAGATTCACAGATTATACAAGTCAGCTATCAAAAAAGCTAAGAAAAGGTTATATTCAGACAGAATTCAAAATGCTAAATGTGCAAATAAAGAATTCTATAAAATACTCAATGAATTTTGCAAACCGAATTGCCTAGAAGGAACTCATCCTGTTACTCAAGATTTCACAGAAAAACTGGCAAACCATTACGCTGACAAAGCAGACACGTTGGACTCTTCAACTGGAATGCCCCTAAGACATTGGAAAATCGCCAATTTTCAGTTGTCTCAGAGCCGTGAATCAGTGGATGACTTGGAGCCATCTCAAATTGAATACTTCGAAAACGGAAATACTCATGTGTGGTGATTGGAAACATTATGACCCGCTTGCCGCCTGGCCTGATGAACTGGGATCACCGCCTAAAGTATCGTAGGAAGTAAGACACCTCGGAATGACCATGGACTCCAAGCTGTCGATGAATGCCCAAGTGGACAAACTAGCAAGATCAGCTTCATCACTAGAAAAACGCTGCCACTAATTTTCCCACATTTGGGATTTCTACACAAGGTCCAAGCTACCATCTCCCTCGTTCTGTCTAAACTCGATTACGCCAAAAGCCTCTACCACGGATCACCTTTAACAACCATGAAAAGGCTACAACGGATTCAGAACTCGGCTGCCAGACTACTCTTGCATATCAAACCGCAACACCACATCTCACCTGCCTTGAAAGCCCTGCATTGGTAACCGGTTGCCAGAAGATCAACGTTCAAGCTGCTTTGTATTATCCACAAAGCAATACATGGGATGGGACCGCTCTTCATCAGGAATAAAATCACAAAATACATTCATCATAGGAACCTCAGCTCTAGAGTGGCACCCCGCCTCAAAATCCCAAAATACAAGAAAAAAACATGGGTGGCACATCCTTCTCTGTTCAAGCAGCCAAACTATGGAACTCTTTGCCCCCAACATAAGATCCACCAACTTATCTTCAGAAAACTACTCAAGAATTGGCTCTTCCCCACACAAGCACAAGACGCAAACGGAAATTTACAGCATATCCCTCTGTATATAAGAACTTATTTTCACTATAGATATATACCTATCTTTGTGTATTGCTTTGTATAAACATGTAGAATAATTATGTTGTTGAAAATAAATAAATAAATAAAAATCATCTTTGGTCTACATGTACATACTTCCATTGTGCATCCATGTACCTTCCATGTACTTGGATCTGTGTATCTGTTACTTTGCTCCTGAAAAAGCATATTCAATAAACTACCCTATTTCTCATCCTGTACCTCTATCAATATCTTTAATCTACATATACTTACCTCCCTTATGCATCTCTATACTTTCAATGTACTTATGGATCTATATATTTATCACTTTCTTCTAATTTAGCATTTCAAATGCACTACCCTATTTCTCAGCCTATACTTCTCTCAATATATCCTCTACATCCACTCTCTCCTTTAGCCCAAACCCCATACGACTACTATGATCCCCAAAATAACCCTTTCTAGACTCTCTCCTACTCTACCCCTCCTTGCATCATCTGACAACTCTTTTACTATACGGATCCCCCAAAACAAACCTTTCTAAACTCTCCCCTCTGACTCTTCCTCTCAAAAAACCCTTTTTACTCATCCAAAAGCCTCCTCCTACTGCTATGACATAAAAATAAATCCTTCTCTCTTCTATCCCTCCACTATCCTTTTCAATCAAAATAACAGACGAACACGCATATTTCACTCTACTAATTCACCACTAATCCATTATGGGCTCCAGAGTAGCGTGCTACTCGCCAATAAAGCGCTTCAACACCCCATTAGGGTTACCAGCGCTATATAAATGCAAACCTTTTTGCTTTTTCTACCCCTCCCCAACTCTTCTCAATCCAAATAACCGACTAACATATCCACCACTCAAATGACTTTCATTTATTTATTTATTTTATTTACAGAGTTTTATATAGAGCCAGCTAGACCCGTGGGTATCAGAGTGCTTTACATACACAAAGGAAAATAAAAATTGCATTACATCACAGGACATGAGGATGCATAAAGATAAAAGCAAAGACAAAATACTTAAGTACCCAGTGAGGGGAGAAAGATGCAGGTGGTTTTCCCCGTCAGATAATCTCCATCCTTGCAGGTCAGAGTGAGGGGAGAGTCCATTATTGATGCCTGGGTTGGTTGACTTGGTCGGTAAAGTATTGGTTGAGGAGAAGGATTTTCAGGTCCTTTTTGAAGCAAGTGAAGGAGTGGTTGCATCTGAGGTCACTAGGGAGTGCGTTCCACATACTGGGTACGTTACCAGAGAAGGACCGGCACCGGGTCGTTTTCTTTCTCAGTTTCGGGGGGATGAGAAGAAGTGAGTTGGTGCTTCTCATAGTTCTGGATTTTCCTGCTTTTACTAGTTTGCAGTTTAGGTAGTCTGGGGATTATGTTTCACTCTACTAATTCACCACTAATCCATTATGGGTTCCAGAGTAGCGTGCTACTCGCCAATAAAGCGCTTCAAAACTCCATCAAGGGGTAGCAAGCGCTATATAAATACAAACCTCTTTCCCTCTTCTATCCGGCAACCTACCCTTCTCTATCCAAATAACTGAATATCATATCCACCACTCAAATCACTTCACATTTCACTATATTATTTTCAACACTAATCCTTTATGGTTTCCGGAGTGGCGTGCTACTTGCTAGAAAAGCACTTCAACACCCATCAGGGGTAACAGGTGCTACATGAATACAAACCTTTCTTCCCCTTTTATCTCTCCGCTATCCTTCTCACTCCAAATAACGGACTAACCTATCCACCACTCAAATTACTTTCATATTTCACCATACTAATTCAGCACTAATCCTTTATGGGTTTCCAGAGTAGCGTGCTTCAACACCCCATCAGGGGTAACAAGCGCTATATAAATACAAACCTTTTTTTTTTTCCTCTTCTATCCTTCTGCTATCCTTCCAAATCCAAATAACTGACTAACCTATACACCACTTACAATTTACTTGCATGTTTCACTATACTAATTCAACACTAATCCTCTATGGGTCCCCGAGTAGCGTGCTACTCGCCGAAAAAGCGCTTTGACGCCTCGTAAGGGGGAGTAAGCGCTATATGAATGCAATTAAAATACAATTACAATCCAATATTTAATTACACACATTCACAATTAGAGGCACTTGAAGATATAGTTATTAAGACCAGAACCACAACATTAATTTGGTTATGCGCCAAAGTGTGTATCCAAAACCAAGTTTCAGGAAAGATGTTTAGCCACCAGACTAGATCTGCTCTAGGAAAATGGCATTTCACCTTTCTAGAGATTGAGACCCGCACACTCTCCAACTCAATTTTAGAACCACGAAATGCGGCTCACTGTTAGATCAAAACTTCTCAGGACCCACATTCTCAAGCCAATTTTAGAACCACTGACAGTATTCCTCATTGAACGCTGCCTATCCATGCGGGAAACAATTACAAAGCTATTTGAGAGGATTCTGACCACAGGCGACTTCAAAGACAGCTGCCACATCTGAACCAGAGGATTTCTTTTCCTCTAGTTTCAGTGACTGCAGAGCTACTGGATTTCTGGACTAAATGGGATTACAGATAAATCAGAAGATGATGCCAAACTGTTTTTTGTTGTTGAAGAGTAGTCCATGTTCTCAAAATGGGATCTTATTCGACATATGCCACTGAGTCAGTATCAACCAGGCCTTTTTCTACTGGAGAAAGCTTAGAACTGTGCAAATTCTGCCTGCATGCTTCAACACCCATGTAATCTTCAATTGTGCTGTGAAAGTCGAAGTCATCACTGCTTCTGCAATACCCATGTTGCAGTTCCCCTTCGCCCAGAGTCAAGGGATGTACAGTGCCAGCAGGTACTCGTATCTCATGGTACCGGACACTTCCATTTCGTCTGAATTGATGACGTCTGAGTTCATTGGTAAATAACTTCCACTCAATCTGTACATGTCAAATAAAATTCCATGTCATCATTTCTTCCCAGTGCTTAAATGCCAGCATTGTTTGTCCTGCGTGACAAATACATGTGGCATCCAAGCATGTAAAGCAGGGTTGGCACCAAGAATCTATCAAAGATTTCCATGCTTTAAGTTAATATGTCATCTAGTGTTTTATTGGGAAATTGCCTTCATTGTACAGATATTTACGAAGGCGGGAAGGAGGACGTCAGGTAGGAAACATGACTGCCACAATGCCATCCTTCACAGGTTTGCACGAAACGCCTTTTGATCATTCGGATATCTCTCGAAAAACGGAGCATCTTTTATCAGCAGATTCCTGTACGTATCACTTGCATGGCTGGTGTCTGAGGTCCTAACCCACCCAGGCGTCAGCAGATTCATGTACGTATCACTTGCATGGCTGGTGTCTGAGGTCCTAACCCACCCAGGCGTCAGCAGATTCCTGTACGTATCACTTGCATGGCTGGTGTCTGAGGTCCTAACCCACCCAGGCGTCAGCAGATTCCTGTACGTATCACTTGCATGGCTGGTGTCTGAGGTCCTAACCCACCCAGGCGTCAGCAGATTCCTGTACGTATCACTTGCATGGCTGGTGCCTGAGGTCCTAACCCACCCAGGCGTCAGCAGATTCATGTACGTATCACTTGCATGGCTGGTGCCTGAGGTCCTAACCCACCCAGGCGTCAGCAGATTCATGTACGTATCACTTGCATGGCTGGTGTCTGAGGTCCTAACCCACCCAGGCGTCAGCAGATTCCTGTACGTATCACTTGCATGGCTGGTGCCTGAGGTCCTAACCCAGGCGTCAGCAGATTCCTGTACGTATCACTTGCATGGCTGGTGCCTGAGGTCCTAACCCACCCAGGCGTCAGCAGATTCCTGTACGTATCACTTGCATGGCTGGTGCCTGAGGTCCTAACCCACCCAGGCGTCAGCAGATTCATGTACGTATCACTTGCATGGCTGGTGCCTGAGGTCCTAACCCACCCAGGCGTCAGCAGATTCCTGTACGTATCACTTGCATGGCTGGTGTCTGAGGTCCTAACCCAGGCGTCAGCAGATTCCTGTACGTATCACTTGCATGGCTGGTGCCTGAGGTCCTAACCCACCCAGGCGTCAGCAGATTCCTGTACGTATCACTTGCATGGCTGGTGTCTGAGGTCCTAACCCACCCAGGCGTCAGGCTGTTAAACACACACCCTCACAAATTTGGCCATGGCATCTCACAGCGTAGGTAACAGAAAACTCATAATAGGGGCTTTTCAGGAACATCTCCACTAATGCTTCAAATGAAAAGTAAATGTTTTCACAGGACAAGGCACCGCTCTCTTTTTCGGCTGAATTCAAGAATTCAGAAAATCAAGCCACAGATTTGATTAAATTATGGGTTATAGTTCCAGAATTTATCATTAATGGGGAGCACATTGAAAGCCTTAATAATGGACAAATGAGTTATTATATACAAGGCTTGTATGACAGTATCCAAAGGCAGAAGAACGCTGATAACTGTGTTCACGAGAGAGCATCAATGGGTGTCCCTTGATGGTTATAGCCATCTCTAATGCAGGAAGTAACCTAGTGCATGCTTCGATCTGAAGGAGGCTGTCATCATTTTCACAAGGAAGACCGTGTGACGTTCAAATGATCAGATGGATGGCACTGCATGGCTGTCATTGCTTCCTGTGTCATGTGGCACACAGGAAGCAGGCAGGTATCCCACCCCCATATGCACACGAGATTGACTGGCATCCAGTGCCCTCACTCTCTACATCTCCCCAGGACCACAAATGCAACATGGCTGTCAAGAACTCAAGCTACACCATCGGGTGGCAGTTGGTGGAATGCACCAGTACAGTTTTATGTGGATATGTGACATCACGGTTTCCAATTACTTCCGTAAACCAGGAGATAGCATTTTAGATACTGGAGAAATCATGTATTTCTGGTTCACAGATGCAAAGAATCCTAGAGAAGACAAAACATGTCCCCTTCTTCTCCTTACCTAGACTGGAGCGGGTGCTGGAACGCTCAATGATGGTATGTTTGCTAGGGTTGTTCAATACAGAGCGATTAGCCAGGGAGATGTCGGCTGTAACACGTGTAATGGAGATCCTAGGAGAGGACATACATAAATCAAAGGTAAATTATTAGGAAGATCATACAACAGAGCACTCAAGGGTTGCTAAGCAGACCCTAGTACTTACCAACTAGACCCCGAAGAATGCGGTCAGCTGCTAGGACTCTCCAAGCGGATGTCAGGAATTGTTCTAAATTGCTACCTTTGAACATCTCGGGGGCGGGGGGTTGTGGTGGTATTTGGCTGACATACCAAAGGAATTGTCCAAATTCTAAGAACCGGTAGAAAGAAGGCTTTGGCGCAACTTTACCAAGGATGCCCGATAACACAGCGTGCGAAGCTAAAGGTTGCTCTGCGGTATACCATACTGATGTCAAACAGTACTTCTTTGGGTAGTTACAAACTTCAACATTTGAATGCCTTTGCCCACCTGCATGGCCCACTTCTGGCACAACTACCATTACATTTCTTGGACACAGTTCAAAGACTATAGCAGGGTTATAAAACTTTTTGGGCATAACAGCTACTTATGGTCAATGAAACTCTTCCAGAGCTACAACTATTTTAGGTTTTGTAATAATGTCCACATCAGACAAGATTACATTATAGGCCACCTTATGCAAGATTACTAGCAGTGATCACCTCAGTGCGTCAGGCACGGCTGCCAGCAGTAATGTAAGAAAATGAGTTACTTACCTGTAACTACGGTTATCCAGTATTGGTATCTTTCATAGATTCGCATGCCTGAATCATTCTCCATCGTCGAGATGGGAGTCCCACTGTAACATAATCAAGCAGTGTTTAAATAATGCCATAGGCTATAATGACCCTGGGCCATGCATTACATAGCCTATCTATGTCCTTTTAAAAAAAGGAGTAAATGTTGAATGCAGCCAATCAGCTGCTTGCACCCTGTAGAACCTTCCCAGAAGAGGCAGTTTCCCTCAGATTTCTCCAGTACAAGTGAGAAGTGAGTATCTTGGTAAATAACAAGGAAACATCCTCTACGGGGAAGAGGGTGGGTGCATGTGAATCAATGAAAGATACCAATACTGGATAACTGTAGTTACAGGTAAGTAACTTATTTTCTTATCCGGTATTGGAGTATCTTTCATAGATTCACAGGCCGGAGTCAGAGCAGCAAGCAGTCACCTCCAATAATATCTTGTCTGTTGAGGATGGTGGGTGACTTTTTTTTTTCTTAAACATAGTGAACTCCAAGTTTGAGGTAATGCCAGAAGCCATTTAAAGGCTGTACCTATGCAAGCTGTTTTTTGTCTTTTTTTCGATAAAAGGGGTCGGAAGAAAAGAAATGCACCGAACACAATCATAAGTTATCGCTTATATACGCACATTTTCATATACAAACCAATAGCAAAGGAAAAAAACTGCTTAACTTGTTATACACTTTATCTAGTAATGCTTCACATCATTAAGAACATGTAAGCATATGAAATCACAATGAAAACAGAAGACTCTTTCTAAATATTAGAAATGAGTCTTACCTTAATGGAAGAAATGGCGAAGTACCGCCTTTCCAACTGCTGCATCTGCATCTGCATCCTGCGCGGACTCCGAGCAATAGTGCTGCGTGAAGGTGTGAGTGGCCCTCCAGATTGCAGCACGACAGATCTTTTCCAAAGTCACTCCCACGAAGAGCTTTTGCTGTCTTTTCCAAAAGTTTGTTAGCTTTGATATGACAGAACTGTATCACAGCCGATATCAATATTGCGATAGTGGCTTTTGTTATTGCAGTCCCTTCTCCGCCTTGGCCATAGGCAACTAAAAATTGATACATTTTTCGAATGTACTTAGTTCTCTGAAGGTAGAACTTAAGGCAACGTTTGACATCCAGCATATGTAGTGTTTGCTCTACAGGCTTTGATGGTTGCGGAAAGAAGGACCGGAGTAGGATCAGCTCACTGAGGTGGAATTGTGATGGGACTTTAGGAATAAATGTAGGATTAATTAGAATCACAGCATCTTCTTTAAATATTAAAAAGGGCTTCCTAATGGTTAACGCTTGGATTTCGCTTACCCTTCCGGCTGAGGTGACAGCCAGCAGAAGAGCGAGTGTCAATGTTAGAAATTTCAATTCAGCTTTATAAATGGGTTTCAATGGTCTTCTCATGATTTGTGCAAGGACCCCGGTGAGGTTCCATTCCAGCAGAGGAAAAGTACAGAACAGCCCCTTCACAAATTATTTGTTCAGGCTTGAGGCACAAAGAGAAGTCCCTCTGGAAGCTCTTCTATAGTGGGAGATGGAAGCTAGATGCACATTAACTGAGGCGAAAGCTAAACCAGATGTTGCCAAGGAAAGGAGATATGGTCAAATATGCTGTGGGGATACTTCAAATAGATGCAGGCCATTTTGTTGGCACCAAAAACAGAACCTTTTCCATTTTATGTTGTACCTTTTATTGGTACTTTCTGCTCTAGATCTCGAGAGGATGTCTCTACATTCCTGCTGAATATTCACGTTCCGAAATTACAGGGACTCAGGAGCCAGGCATGCAAGTGTGGAGACTCTGGATTTGGATGGCACACCTGTCCGTTGTCCCTGGTCAACAGAGAAAGCAGACGTATGGGTCTGGCTTCTGAAAGATGAAAAAGTTCCGGGAACCAATGTTGCCTGGGCCACCTGGGTGCAATCAGAATTAGGCGACATCTCTCCAGATTCATTTTGGTCAGAACTCTGCGATGATAAGGGGATACCGACTGTATCCCCTTATCATCCCCGGTATTGGCCTCCTTCTCCTCCCACTTCTTCAAAAGATTTATGTGGTAGGTCTGCCCTTGGCTATTGGTGTGGGGTACCGCTATTCGATAAGAGACCGGAGTGACCCTCTGGGTCACGGTATACAGTCCTTGCCATGTTGCCAACAGTTTCTTTTCCGAAGAGGGCAACAGAATCAACACTTTATCTCCCACTTTCAACTCCCTCATTTGGCTGGTACGGTCATACTGATCTTTTTGGTTAGCCTGTGCTTTCTCCATGTTTTGATGAACAGTGTCCCACAAAGTCGCTAAGGTTTCTTTCAGGGTGTGTATGTAACCTAAAAGAGGTTTTCCTTCGTCCTCCTCTTCAGTCCACTGTTCTGCTGCCATTTCTAATAACGTGCGAGGGGTGCGTCCAAACAGGAGTTCGAAAGGACTGAATCCTGTGGATTTTTGCGCGTGTGTTCTGATGGCAAATAGTACCAGAGGCAATTTCCAATCCCAGTCTTTTCCTGTGTCCCCAATCAGCTTCTTCAGGATGGTCTTGATGGTTCGGTTATACCTTTCCACCAGACCATCCGTCTGGGGGTGATACACTGAGGTTCGGATTTGGCGTACCCCTAGTAGTTTACAGATTTCTTTCATTAATTTGGCCATAAAAGGGGTTCCCAGGTCTGTTAACAGTTCTAACGGGAAGCCTACTCGGGAAAAGAAAGAAATCATAGCCTGGGCTACGGCTATCGTGGTCATACTGGTGAGGGGAATGGCCTCAGGATAACGAGTAGCATAGTCCACCAGGACCAAAATATACTGGTGGCCCCTTGCTGACTTTATTAGTGGCCCCACTAAATCCATACCAACCCTCTGGAAGGGAACGTCAATGATGGGTAAAGGACACAAAGGTACCTTTTGGTCTTTAGAAGGATTGATCATATGGCACTTGGGACAAGCTGCACAGAATCTAGCGGTCTCTCTATACACTCCTGGCCAATAAAATCGTTCTAACAGGTATTTTAGGGTATGTTCTTGGCCATAGTGACCCCCTCCCGTGTGGCTATGAGCTAACTGCAGGGCCTGTTCCCTAAAAGCTATCGGTATAAGCAATTGTTCATACGTCCGACCTGGATCACTAATGGCCCTATACAGCAGACCTTTTTTTACAAAAAAATAAGGGCCTACCTTGTTGGGGTCAACTTCCTGAACATGCTTCCAGGCTTGTAACAAGGTGCTGTCATCTTTCTGTGCTGTTCGAACGCTGCAGGCGGGAGTGTTGCTGTCGTCTGGGAAAGAAAGCATACATGAAGACACACCAGGACAGGCTTGCGTGTACTGTTCTCTATTCCTTCTTTTCTCACTACGGGATTTCTTTTCCCTGTCTTGGGGCCTAGTTATGGATTCAGTACAGAACGGGGCCTCTTGTAGCCAGTCTACCTCATCCCCTGACTGCATGAGTCCAGTTAAATACTCATGAAAAAGGGGAAGGTCTGTACCTAACAAAACTTTTTCTGGTAGTCCAGGTACTATCCCCACTTTTCTCACTTGGGGGTAACCATCTATCTCCATGACTACTTCAGCTAAGGGATAGGCCCTAACATCGCCATGTACACAGGACACAAGCACCGTCTCCCCATCACACTCTTTTGCCCCCGGAAGCACTTCTTTGGCTATGACGGTGTGGTGACACCCTGTGTCCAGTAAAGCGTCTATTGGTCTCCCATTTATCCTGACAGCTTTCTTATACCTCTGTCTAGTGCCTCCTGTCAATAACACCCTTCATCGGGACCACCCAACCTCCATGGGCTCTGTGTGATCGGTGTTCAAGGGGCAATTCCGGGCTATGTGTCCCCACTCGGCGCAACGAAAACACTGGGATCCCAGATGTGCTGGGGTTGATCTTGGGGTTGGTTTGGGGACTGGTTTTGTAATGGACAATGGTCGTCTGTCTCCTTCACTGGAGGGTTTGGAAAGGGTTTTTAGGGAGGGTAACGGGGCTCTGGCTGTTTGAGCTTTAAAGTCCGGAGACCGATGGTATGCACAAGCCAGTTCAATGGCTGTCTGTTGAGTTAGAGCCGGATGCTGTTTCACCCAGGCTCTAGTATTATATGGTAGGGCATCCAAGTATTGTTCTAAGAACACTTTCTCCACCACCTCCTCTACTGAGGCAGTACTGGGTTGAAGCCAGCGTG
The DNA here is from genome assembly GCF_964204655.1 of Triturus cristatus. NCBI lineage: Eukaryota > Metazoa > Chordata > Amphibia > Caudata > Salamandridae > Triturus > Triturus cristatus. The sequence goes on along the minus strand of NC_140579.1, from coordinate 12,162,988 downwards.
TCCCTAAATCTTTAATGCGGTAGAACAAGGCTCTGGGATTGTCTCCGGCCGCCCATTTTTCCTTGCGAAATCGAGCTCTGTAATATTCGTGGTCACATCCCAGTCGTTCCAAAATGGCCCTCTTAATGTCCTGGTAGGGTGTGACACCCGCGGGGTTGGCCGCTTGGTAGGCTGCCTGTAATTCGCCTGACAATAGCGGGGCGATGTACTGACCCCACCTCTCCGGGGGCCAAGCAGCGGTGGTTGCTACTCTTTCAAAGTTCGTAAAGAAAAAATCAGGGTCCTCTCCCTCTTGGAATTTTTGTAAGACGCTCCCAGGGACGTGTGGATGTACCCTGGATGTTGGCTATCACATCCGTTAGTCTCAATATGGCGGTGTCTTGCACCTGTTGGTTGTTAGTTAGTAGCGATGCCTGTGCCGTCATAGCCGTCTGGAAAGACTCCCTTTCCTTCTGGGCGTTTTGATTTTGTTGCTCCAGTACTAACTGCAAATGTCGCTGTCCCTCAGCTAACTGGGTGATGATGTCCTGGAGGGTTACGGGTTGGGTCATCTTCAAGCCTCAGATGACTATCCCACTTCTGACACCACTGTAAGTTTGTAGGTCTCCCAGGACCTACACCTGCCCTCTTAGGATACGAGGTAAGGTGGAACGGACACAGGATTTATCAGGCTGGGTGTTTATTGAAGTTATGGACAATGTCTGGGTAGGGTTAACTTAGAAGTCCGTATAAAGAAGGGAGGGGGGAAAGTAGTCCAGGAAATTATAGAATCAACATAACAGGTCCGGTAACCGCTTCCGTAGGTCTCTCTTGTATGAAGAGCTTCAAGGCAGCTCCTGTAGAGGTTATTGGATTAGCTTGGCGTCCCCCGGGAGGCAAAGGAAACAGAAAAGAATAACCACCCGTCAGTACAAATGGACTTTAGACTCAGTGAGTGTGTGATTGACCCTTCACCGATTCGTCACCAAGGTATGTGAGGGCGGGGAACGTGAGGAACAGGGTGGTTCTGACTAGTGCCCGGTTTTAGTCGTTCTCCCTGCTTTCGCCCTCCCAGTCAATCGTTTTAAATAATTCAAGAAAGGCACTGACCTGGAGCTACAGTCCTCCAGGACCGTAGCGTCGGGTGTCTTGGCGTTCTGACCCTCCGAGGGACGACTGGACTCTGCAGCGGTGTCGGTTGGGGCCTCCCCGCCTGTCGGGTCTTCTTCCCGGTTGCTCCCTTGATGCTGTCCGGTGCACGGTCCTCTCCCCGCTGCCGATTCTCTCTCCGTCGCTTCCTCGCTCTCTACCGTCTTCTTCAGCTCCTCCTTCGCCTCTCCTCGCTCTTTCCCCGGCTCTCTTGTTTCATCGCGAGACGTCGGATCCGCCCCCGTCTGGAGGACTAGACCGCTACAGTCCTCCACTTGGAACTCGGACGCCGCCATCTTTAAGGGCACGGAAGCGGCGTCTTCCGTACTGCCCGTATCACAGACCCTTGGAAAGATGTGGACTGTGATACCACCATTGCATTGCTGCTTTCGTTTTTGGGGTTATAAGAATGATGTCTTCGAAGGATCCTGACGTTTATAGCTACTGTTTCTGAAGCTCTTCTTGCATAGGTCTCATTTTGAGATGGCAACTAGGTCTAGGTCGATTGCTGATGAACACATCCATAGAAGTGACTTGTACCCTCTCACTGAAATGGACTTTCTTCTTGAGATCGTCATAGCAAGCTGCTGTAGACGAGCCTGTTGCTCATCCAATAGGAAGGCCTTGCGTTGGATCGTGTCCAACCTGATACCCAGAAATGGTGCTATTTGACGGGGAAGAAAAGAAGACTTTTTGATGTTTACTGCAAGTCCTAGTCTGTTAAAAAGCTGGTGAAAAGCATCTGTGGTTCTGGCCACTTGATCTGATGTTCGTGCCTTTTGAAGCCAATCGTCCAAGTAGGGAAATACTTGGTGACCTTAAGAACGGAGGACCGCGGCCACTGGTGCGAGTTACTCTGTAAATATTCTGGTGCGGACTTGAGGCCGAAAGGAAGAACCTTGAATTGGTAGTGGGTACCAGCTACTGTAAACCTGAGGAATATTCAGTGATTCCGATGGATGGGGATGTGGAAGTATGTGTCTTCTAGATCGACTAAGGTCATAAAGTCTCCTTTGTTGAGGCATAGCAGGATCTCAGCTAAAGTTACCATCTTGAACGTTTTTCTTTCTCCCAGGTATTTGCTGAGGCTCCTGAGTTCCAGTATTGGTCTCCACTCCCCTGATTTCTTCATTATTAAGACAAAACTGGAGTAGAAACTCTGACCCCTTTTCAGAGGGGGAACTTCCTCGATTGCACCTTTTGAGAGCTTGGTCTTTACTTTCTTGAGCAGTTAGTGAAGACGAGGGGGAGGGGCTCCCTTGGGTGGAGAGGTTGGAGGTTTGCTTGTGAAGAACAAGTAACAATATATCTGTAAGAAACATAGGTTAGTTATACATTTCCTTACCTTAGAATTACCCCCAGGCATCAGACTAGATCCGCAAAGTATTTCATCAGCAATCATCCTGCGCGTCGGAAGGTGACGTCGGTCGACTCCGCGTTCGTCGGCGTCACAGGAATGACATTGCGGCAGCTAAATAGACACTGCCCTCGCGCGCTGTACACGACTTTCCACGCCAGAAGCGCAGAGCCATGCAAGACACTGACCACTGGTGCACAAAACTAGGGCCCCGAAAGGATGTCCTTAACCCTAGAAGTCAGTTCGCAGAACGGGGAGGATGGGTGGGGCAGTAAGGAATCTATAACTAACCTATGTTTCTTATAGATATATCGTTACCGAAAGTAAGTAACTTGTTCATCTGAAAGAAACAGTTAATTATAGATTCCTTACTTCTTACCTTAGAATAGAATAGATTCCCCAGCAATACCAACCCCAGAGGTAGGTCCACGAACTAAGTTCACACCAGAAAGTCCTGGAGAACAGAACAGCCAAAGAAGCCTTCTCTCTGGACTTGGCTGTCCAGGCAGTAGTGTTTGGTGAACGTGTGCAGCATGCCCACGTAGCTACCTGAAAGATGTCATTAAGTGGGACTCCCCGTCCCAAAGCAGTGGTAGCTGCCATCGCCCTGGTGGAATGGGCGCGCAGTCCCACTGGAGGCTCCTTCTTTGCCAAAGAATAGCAGGCTTTGATGCACAGAATGACCCACTGTAGGAGAGTAGGATCTGCACTTATGTTGCCCCCACTTTTTTTTCTGATGTATACACTGGTTTCTGGCTATAGTCTGGCTGGGTCCCTGCTAATCCGGGCCCCGGTCTAACTGATCTCTCTAAACAACTTGGTGTGCATATTAGATGCACTAGTTATTGGATACTGTGGTACCTTATGAGCCCCTAGTATATGGTATCTTAGGTACATAGGGCATTGGTACTTCACAGGCCTACCAGGGGCTGCAGCATGTATTATGCCACCCCTGGGAAGCATTCACAATCTGACACCACAGGCCTGCTGCTGCAGCCTGTGTGAGGTAGTGTTAGCACTCCTCACTGAGGTATAGGTTCCTATATCTCACCATACACACACACATATAAACCTATCAGTCACCCCTATTGCAGGCCCTAACAATCCTGTGGGCAGGGTGCTTGGTTTACTATGTGAGGGGGTGCTTCTGCATGAGCAGGACCCCTCTGCAGCTGGCAGAGTCTATTCTCTGCTGCTGTTTGTGGATTTGGTTAAACCATATACTCTTAAGTGCATTATAACCTCGCGGTAAATGCTAACTTTGGAATGACTGCATCAAAACATGTCGTGTTTATTGTCAAACAACTTGGAATTATACCAGTAACTGGTGTGGGAGTATGATCCCACCCTTCTAGAGGGGATGAGATGTACCCACTGTACTAAACGGTAGAAATCTCCTAGAGCCCAGGCATCACAAAATGGATGCCACCAGCACAGACACTGGGCTGCCCTCCTGCTGCTGACCGAAACTCGCAGTGGAGGAAGCCCAACAAAATGTATCCTGTCACAGGGAGGTGTCACCGCCTCCCAGACAGGATTTAGTGTATTGGAGCTGGGTGGGTGCACTCTTAGAGTGCTGTGAAGTCCTGCACTGGGGGAGCAGTAGGCTCCTCTGTGCATATGCCAGTTCAAACCGGTCCAGGGGCTACCTGCCCCTGCTCTGGCGCGAAACTGGACAAAGGGAAGTGGGTGTAACCACCCACTCCCCTGACCCTCCCATAGGAGGGGTCATAGAGATAGTCCCTTCCTTCCTTGTAGTATAAGTTAGGGAACCCTTGCCATTGCAAACTAGATATGCCTGGACGACGCTCTGACGAAGAATCCTGGACCTTCGACGTTCCACTACCTCTGGAAGACTGTAGAATCTCCCTTGGAGTCAAGGAGTGACTCCCCTGCTTGGCAGGCACCAAAACTTTGCATCAACGGTCGAAAACATTGCCGCTCCCGCCGGAGTCCGAAGTCCCTGCAGCCCCGGAAGTAGATTTCCTGACTTCTCGATGGCCATTGTGAGTCCCCAGCCATTCAGGTGCCCAGGGCCTATGTTCCTTCCCTAAAACAAACCAAACCCAAATTGGCAACCCTTGGCCACATGTCAGCCCCTGGTAAATGGTACCCTAAGTACCCAGGGCTTTGTGACCCAGGAAGGCCTCTAAAAGCTGCAGCACTCATTGTGCCACTCTTAGAGGCCCTGTACCCTTACACACACACACTGCCTTGGCAGGCTGAGTGTTAGGGTGCAAGACAAACACAAAGTCGACATGGCACACATCCCTGTGTGCCATGCCCATCACATACACTGCCATGGCATACATCAGTCACCCCTCTAGCTGGGTGCCTTATGCCAATGGTGTGGGCACAGGAGCAAGAGCCCTGTGCCCCTACAATGCCCAGGTCCATCCCTGAGCCCTGTAAGTGCAGTGCTGCCATTTAAAGAGTACATGGTGCTGGAAGCTTGTCAAACACAAGCTCCACAGCACCATAATGGCAACACTAAAGACTGGGAAGTTTGGTATCAAACTTCTCAGCACATTAAACCCGCACTGATGCCAGTGTGGGATTTAATGTACCCAGCACCCCAGAGGGCATCTTAGAGGTTCCCCCTCGAACCTAACCTACAAATCCACGTCTACTCTGAGGCTGCCTAGGCTGCCACCCAGCAGACATGTTGCTGGACCCCTGGGTAGGAGAGCCCCTGCTCTCCTGGTCCTGCAACAATGCAAATCATGGGCGAGGTGCTAAATCTCCTCCCCCAGGATGGGCAGGGGGAAGCTTCAAAGGCAGGCTGCCTCTGTGAGCTTCCCCAGGCCCCTGCAACCCCCACTCTGGCGGGAAGCTTTGGCCGGAAACCCCAAATAAGGACAGGGGATGTGCCAGCCTGCCAACCCCACCCCTCAGGTGGGGGAGGCGAGGTGAAGCACATCTCCGGGCCCTCGCCATCTTGAAGATGGGAAGCCCTACCCTATCAGGACTAGGCTACTGCCCCCCTCCCACAGGAGAGAGGCAGGATAGGGGGGTGTACCCACCCCAGGACAAGGACCCATTGGTCCCTGCCCTTCACCTCCCTGTAACGCCCCTAAATCTAGTATTTAGGGGCACCCTGAACCTTCCTTCCCCAGATTCCAGATTCCGAAATTACAAGAAGAGCAAGAAGAAAAGAAGACCTGCCCTGCAGCTGCGAAGGAGAGGGAGACACCAACTGCTTTAGCCCCAGCCCTACCGGCCTGTCGACCTCGAACCTGCTCCTGCTCCAATCCCGGCATCTCTTGTGGCCAGCAACTTCAGAAACCCCGGAGGACTTGGCTACCTTGGACTGATCCCCTGGGACTCCCATGAGTAGAGGCTCTACTCAAAAACTACCTTTCACCCCTGGCAGCAGCCCGGAACCGCGATCCCAGCCCACTCTGCACCAGCCAAGCCTGACCAGTGCCGGAGTGAATTAAACCCACGAGGACGACCCCACGGCGACTGTGACCCCGAGTCCGGCACCCAAGGACCCCCCTCGACAATCCTGACGAAGCCTGCAGCCTCAGAACAGTGTGCCACCCCAACCGCGATCAACAGAGGGTAAGAGTTTCCGACACCAAAAGGCACCCCTGCACCCGGCGCCCCACGACCCTCTGTGTCCAAACCCGGGATACCTACCTAACCTCCAACTACCCAACTTACTTCTCGAAGTGGTGGTGGCACCTGAAGAGTCCTCATCCCCGAGCTTGCAGTCTTTTTCCTAACCGGAGATTTCCCATTGACTTCCATTGAGCGCCCGAAGGCTCAAAAGCCCTCTGCACCCAGCCGCCCGAGTGGCCCTGGCAGTGAAAACTCTATTCCTTCCTACTTCCCCACTTGCCCTGAGTAAGTGACCAGGAGCCCAGCTCCCACAGCCGCGTGGCTTGCCAGTCAGCAGCCACCAAACAAGGCCCCCCTATCCCTCGTAGGATAACATTGGGCCTAACTCTCTCTGCACCCGGCCGCCCTAGAGCCGCTGAGGGTGAACCAACTGTACCTACCTGAACCTGGGAGACCCCTGAGTCTGTGCCCAGAATCTCAACTCTGCCAGTCGAGTACTTACCCTTAAACCGCAAACTCTATTTTCCTCATAGGATAACATTGACTGGCTTTTTCCTGAAATTTCTTTTAAGTGTGGACTTTTCAAATCTTCAAACATTCACCAAAAATCAGCCGAGTGACAAAAACGAATATACTCACCTGTTCCTAGGTGAACTCCCAGTGCTGGATCTTGGTGCCCAGCACCGACTCTGAAAAATCTCTACAACTGTACTTACCCTTAACTCAATTTTCTTCCATAGGAAACCATTGTCTGATTTTCTGTGAAATTTCTTCCAAGTGTCGATTTCTGCAATCTTTAAATATTCTTCAAAAATCGTATAATATCTGAAAACGTAATTGCTTACCTGTTTTGGATAAATATCTCAGTACTGAGTCTAGGCACCCAGTACTGGATTACAAAAGTAACGAGAACGTACCGTACCTGTAACCTGCATTTTCTTCCATAGGGAATCATTGGTTGTTTTCTCTGAAATATTTTCTAAGTGTCAACTTTTAAAATAGCTAAATATTAGTTAAAAACCATTACAGTATTTAAGTCGACTTTCATCACTTGATTCTGGGAACTGACCCAGGACTGAATCTAGGATCCAGTCCTGGAATTACAAAAGTAATCTAAAAGTAATCTGTTGCAAATATCTTGAATTTATCATTGAGCTCAATGTATTGTTGTGTTTAACAAAATAGAGTTGCCTACTGCAAATACTTGTAACTGCTTACTAAAGTCTATTGCATATACAAAAGTATTTATGTGAAACATCTCCTGTCGAGAAAGTATATTTTAATTCCAAGTGTTGGTTCTAAAATAAAACAAGTATATATTTTTTATATATAAACCATTGGCCTAGAGTTCAGTTATTGAGTGTGTGGAACCATTTGCTGACTAAGTGTGTACAACAAATGCTTTACACTGTCCTCTGATACTGCCTTACTGCTCGACCAAGCTACCACTTTAGAGAGTAAGGTTATATCTAACTTTAACCTCTGTTAAACCCTTGGGGTCTGTGGACTCTGTACACCCTGTACCTATTAAGGAACAGTATATACAGAGCCACTTTCTCACAGTGAGTCCATCAGACCTTGCTGGTCTGCACCATCGTCAATCTTCAGATCACACAAGACTTGCAGTTGCCAAGGCTTGTTGGCTCCAATCCAGTTGCCAACACCGTCATCAGCTGCAGACGTCGTGGGACACTCCGATTCCAGCTGCTGGTCATCCTCGATCCCTCCTGGACCTAGTGAGCGAAGAGACAAATCACCATCGACGACCTGAAACGACGCGACATCTGTGGTCATCCATCCTGCTGGCCACCGGTCACTGGCAAGTGACTTTGAACACTGTCCCTTCAGTTTTCAGGTCCTCTTCATCTTCAATCCACCTTCGGATTCCAGCGGACACCTCTTCAGTCGTCTCAAGCAGCAAGTCTTCATGGGTCTTCATTGAAAACAGCATCGCGACACGACACCAAAGGACACCTATGCACCCGGCTTCCCTGGGTGAGGTAACTCGTGCACTCCGGTGCCCAAGTGTGTGTTGGCCCTCGAAATACTTACCTTGTAAGTGGCTTGCTTGTTAACTTCTTCGAAGTGCCCTAAAACTTTAAAATACAAACCGCGACTTGCTCCATTGTAACCTATAGGAAACCCGCGGCTGTGTTTAGACACTGCACACGTTTCCCGTGGGCTTGTTACTTACCTGCTAACACTGCAGTAGTGAAGCCCCAGCGATTCCCAAGGCCCTAGGCTTTGTCATTTTGCAAGTCGACTTTGTTAAACCATTTTCTTAGTATATGGTCTGGTATGCCCCTAGGGCTACAGCCATATTTGTGCTTAATTTATTCAGAACTGTTGACATTTAAATGTGTATCTGGGTTATAATCTCACAAAGAGATTAGTAGAGTGTATTTAGAAATAAATACATATATATTTGATATATATACCTGTGTGGTGTCCTTTTCATTTGGTAATTCAAGAGATTATAAGGTAAAACAAGCTGCTTTACATTCCTCAGAGACTTAGCCTGAAGGCTGCTCTCCACAGCTACCACTAGGATAGCTTTCTTTAAAAGGTTGTCTTAAACCTATCTACCATAAGAGTCGAATTGGACTGGTTGAAGGTGGCCACTATAACTAGTGACCAGCATATGCCAGGCCAACTTCTCACACCCACCTGGAGATGGTCCGTTTGTGCACGGCCTGACCTTTCTTAGCGCCCACGTAACTAACAAAGAGCTGGTTGTCCACCCAGAATTGTTTTGTGGGATCCAAGTAGAAGGAAAGCGCACGTTTTGGATCCAGCCGGTGGCGCCTCTCTTCCTCTTTTGAAGGATGCGGAGACGGAAAGAAAGTGGGCAAAGTGATGGTTTGGCCAATGTGGAAAGAAGTAACCACCTTGGGAAGAAAGGAAGGTCTAGTTCTAAGGACGACCTTGTCTGGATGGACAGCCAGGAAGGGAGGCTTGGAAGAAAGAGCTTGTAGCTCACTCACCCTGCGTGCAGAGGTGATGGCCACCAGAAAGGCAGTTTTCAAAGTAAGAAGCCTGACAGGACAGTTATGTAGCAGCTCAAAGGGAGCGCACATTAGAAGGGTAAGCACCAAGTTCAAGTCCCACTGGGGCATTACAAAGGGAACAGGAGGAAAGAGATGAGTAATGCCCTTAAGGAATCTATTTACAACAGGGAACTTGAAAAGAGAAGGATGATCTGGAAGCATAAGGAAGGCTGAAATGGCCGAGAGGTAGCCCTTCAGAGTGCCCAGAGCAGAGCCCTGCTGGGCCAAAGAAAGGAGGAACAAGAGAACCACAGAAAGAGGGGCGGAAAGGGGATCCACAGCCTTTGCCGTGCACCATGCCACAAATTTGTTTCATCGGCAGGCGTATACCGTCTTAGTGGAGGGACATTTGCCTGCCAAGACAACATCGAGGACTTCGGGAGGCAGGTCAAACGACGTCAACTGCCGCCACTCAATCTCCAAGCAAAGAGATGGAGACTGGACAGGTTCAGGTGGAGGACAGTCCCATGCTGCTGTGACAGAAGATCCTCCAGAAGAGGCAGTCGGATCGATGGCCATGTTGAGCAGCTCGGGATACCAGACTCTTCGTGCCCAATTCGAGCCACAAGAATGACCTGGGCCCAGTTGCGCTTGATCTTCTTCAGCACTCTGGGCAGAAGTGGTATAGGCGGAAAGGCGTATAGAAAACCACAACTCCACTCACGACAAAATGCGTCGCCTAGCCTTGGAAATTCCAACACGCAGAACTGCTGACATTGCGCGTTCTCTTCGGTGGCGATTATATCTAACCAAGGCTCTCCCCACTGCTAAAAAGAGACCTTGCACCACCTCCGAGTGAAGACGCCATTCGTGATCCATCATGCACCTGCGGCTGAGTTCGTCCGCCCTGGTGTTCAGGGACCCTGCCAGGTATTGAACCACCAGGGATATGCCCTGATGTTCCAGCATTTCCAGAGGCAGAGGGCCTTCTGACATAGGGTCCACGACACCACCCCGCCTTGTTTGTTGCATTACCACATGGCGGTGGCGTTGTGCATGAACACCTGCATCACTCTTCCCTGGACAGAGGGAAGGAATGCTTTGAGTGCAAGACGAATCGCCCGAAGCTCCAGAAGGTTGATGTGGAGCCAGGACTCCGCTGGAGACCAGAGGGCTCTGATCGGTGCCTCCCCCATGTGGCAACCCCATCCCAGAAGTGATGCATCGGTCACCACAATGAAGTCTGGTTGGGGACGGAAGAGGGATCTGCCACCGACCCAATCCTGGTTCGTGAGCCACCACTGCAATTGGTGTGCAGTGCCCTCTGAGATCTGGACGCAATCAGACAGATTCCCCTGATGTTGTGCCCGCTGGAACTTCAGGTCCCACTGCCGAGCCCGCATATGCCATCTGGCATTGTCCACCAGCAGGATGCAGGAGGCCATCAGACCCAGCAGTCTGAGTGTCACCCTGACCAAAACCTGGGATAGAGGCTGAAAGATCGGAATCATAGCCCTAATATCCCGGACTCGCATTTCGGGAGGATAAACCCGAAACTGCGTCGTGTCCAGAACCGCTCCGATGAAGAGGAGCTTCTGAGAGGGAGTCAGGTGTGACTTCGGCACGTTGATGGAGAACCCCAGCGAATGCATGAGGTCAGCCGTAGTCTGGAGGTCAGTGACCACAGCCTGGGGCAAGCCCGCCTTCACCAGCCAGACGTCGAGATAGGGGAAGACTGGAACCCCTGATTTGCACAGATGAACTGCGACCACTGCCATCACTTTCATGAAAACCTGAGGGGCGCTGGTACGGCCAAAGGGGAGCACAGTAAACTGAAAGTGCTCGTAGCCTACTGTGAACTGCAGGTTAAGGTCGGTGGGCCGGCAGGACGGGGATGTGAAAGTAAGCGTCCTGCAAGTCCAACACTACCATCCAGTCTCCAGGGTCGAGGGCAGACAAGACCTGAGCGAGCATCAACATTTTGAACTTCTCCTTCCGGAGGAAGCGGTTACCTTCTTGGGCACCAGAAAGTAGTGGGAATAGCAACCATGACCTACTTCTGGGGCAGAAACGTGCTCAATGGCACCCTTGGCCAAGAGTGCCGAAACTTCCTGTTGGAGAAGGGCCAGATGATCCTCCGACATGCGATGGTACTGAGGTGGCATGGATGGAGGGGTAGTCTCGAAGGGGAGGGAGTAGCCCCTTCGGACTATTTGCAAAACGCACCTGTCCGACATGATGGTGCTCCAGTGGGGGAGGTGATGGTGAATCCTGCCGCCCACTGGCGTTTGGTGGCCATGAATGGTCAGACTAGGAGGGTTCGGAGGCTGCTGCAGAGGTGGCTGTGGTGGACTGGCCCGCTCGCTGGCGCCCAGAACCACAGCGCTGGTTCCCATGTCCCCGGCCGTGCTGAGGCTGAACAGTTTGCGCTGGCCTGTGACTTTGGGCGGGTAGTGGCGGGGCATCTCTTCGGTAGCCACGAAAGGGGCGAAATGCAGACTGCGCAGGGGGGATGGTGGAGAGGCCCAAGGACCTGGCCGGAGCCCAAGAGTCCTTAAAGCGCTCCAGCGCGTTGTCTGCCTTGTCGCCAAAAAGGTGACTGCCAACAAAGGACATGTCCATAAGAGTGGATTGGACATCCCTGGAAAAACCAGTCTACCGCAACCAGGCGTAGTGTCGCAGGGCTACTAACGTGGAAATCGTCCTGCCTAGTGAGTTGGCGATATCCACCCCACAGCGGATGGTAAACTTCTCTGCGTCTCTCCCCTCAGCCTTTGCACGGGAGAGCACGGCCCGGGCCTCCTAAGCTTGAGGAAGAAAACATTTTCTTCCCAAGGTGGTCCAGCTTTTTGGATTCCCTATTGGGTGGTGCGAAGGGGAATGCGCCCTTAAAGTTGGAGGCTTGGACGACCAAGCTCTCAGGGGTGGGGTGTTGGTCGAGGAAAGTGGGATCGCCCATGTGTTGGGCCTGGACCAGGTGCCCAAAAGGATGTCCGTGAGGGCTTAAACGGCAGCAGGGGCTCCGAAGAGCTTTCTGCCGGTTGAAGCACTTCTGTCAGGAGGTTAGTCCTGACTGCCACCGTAGGTAGCTCGAGGTGGAGAGCCTCGGCCTCCCAAAGCAACACTACTGCGTACGACGCTCCCTCCTCCGTAGCTACGATAGGAGGAAACAACATGCTAAGGTCTGGTGAGGTGTCCAGACCACTGGCTTTCCCCAGTTCCTCCAGTCCTGTTCATACCCTAACTGGTCTCCAGACCCCCTCCCAGTCCTTCTCACCCTCCTCTGGCTGCCAATCTGGTCTCAAAGAGCAAAGGTAGAACAGGGGCACAAAAGTACCCGTCGGCGTCGGATCCGGCATCGGTTGACTCCGGTCCGACTCCGTGTCTACCTCCAGGTGGAGGCCGGGGTCGACGTCGGCTGGGGACAAAGTCGACACCAGTGGCGGACGTGGTGCCAGTGGAATCGGCGCCGGAGGAGGTGTAACAAGGTCGACAAGCCTTGGATCCAGGCCTGGATCCAAGGGGGCCCTGTGGCGCCGAGGCCGAAGCCGCCAAAGGCCAAGGGCCCCCAGCAGAGTTCTTTGGGGCCCGAAGGCGCGCCGGCGGAGTTGGGCTGCCTAAAGATGGCGTGTATTGCTTTGTAAAACTGACGAAGCTGGGCAGGGGTCGCTCCCGGTCCCGTGATGGGAGGGAAACCCGGAGCCGACCCTACGGGCTCCGCACGCTGTGCCACGGGAGGGGCATCACCCGCATCCCCCGTCACATTGGCCGACGGACGGGGAGAAGTCGAAGAGCGACGATGCTTCTTCGACTTCTTCTTGTGCTTCGACTTACCTGACCCCGAGTGCGAAGACTAAGATTAAGAATGGTGTTGGCTCCCCGACCGGTCCCTCGACCTCCTCCGCGACCGGGACCTCGAGCGATGCGGAGCGGACTGCCGGGCCTAGAGTAGCTTTCAGGACCGCTCCCGCAAAGACTTCGGGGCCATGGTCCGGCAGTCGGAGCACGGTTCCGCTCCAGGCAGTAGAGGCACAAGCGGTGCGGATCAGTCACCGACATCAGTCAGTTACAGGAACCACAAGCCTTAAAGCCGGGCATCCCTTGTGCAGCAGGAGTCGATGGACTCAAAAGTGTACAAAAGTCGAGAAAAAATTCAGTCAAAAAGTGACTGGAGGTACCGCTCTCTCTGGATCTGAGCTCGCTGGAATGGAAAAATAAAGTACTGACGTCAGCGTGCGAGGGCGGTGTCTATGTAGCTACCGTGACGTCATACCGGCGACCACGAGGCCGATGACGAACGCGGAGTCGACCAACGCCACTTTCCGACGTGCAGGTGTACTGCTGACCAAAAATATAACAGTCTGATGCCTGGGGGTAATTCTAAGGTAAGGAATCTATAACCCACTGTTTCTTTTACATCTCCAGAGTATGACCAAAGGCAATTAGATCCAACACCCATTGGTCTGATGTTATAATTGTCCATTGCTCGTAAAAATTTCAAATCTGTGCACCCACTTGAATGATGAAGGAGGGGGAAGCTGGTACCCGGCGTTGCTCCTTGTTACCTTCTGCTGTCCTGCCCTTGAGACGGTGTTCTCTTGTGGGCGCCTTGACGGGAGAAACTAGCGGTCACAGATTGGCAGTAGGTGGAGGGTTGATAAGTCTGCCTATATTGAGCCTGATAAGGCTGGTATTGCTGTTGCCTCAGAAAACCTCCTCTGTATGCGGGAAACCCGCGTCCTTTCGACCCCATGAAGGGCATTTTCCTGTATTGGACGGTGGTTAACGACTTTGCTGTGTCAGTGTCCGTCTTCATGGAGAGCAGCGCATCATCAATATGCTTGCCGAATAACGAATCTCCATCGAACGCCATGTCCAAGATTTTTGTGTGAACTTCCGGTCTGAAAGTGGTGGCCTTTAACCACCCCTGGCATCTCCATGCTGCTGCATTAGCCAGCTTTCAGAAACCTGTGTTCACTATGACCATAGCACAGTCAATGCTCTTTCACCCTCTACAAGGATCATCCTCGCTTCTTGTTTCCTGTCTTCAGGGATGAGTTCCAACAAGGCTGCCATATACGACCACATCTGTCGGTCATAACGGCCGATAATAGCCAAAGCATTAGCTGCTTGAATGGTAACAGCAGCCATGGTTGAAAAACGATTACCCACGATGTCCAATTTGCATCCCTCCTTGTCCGGAGGAGTCGAGATTGGGGTAGCTGGATTTTTCAATCTCCTCTGCGCCCCCTGCGAAATGACCGAATCCGGCTTAGTGTGACATGCCAGGCAAGAAGGTGCATCTTCAGGGGCCCTGTACTTCTTGTCTATTTAAGAGAGCACTGGTGTTATTGTGGCCTGTGTTTTCATTAGCTTTACTTCCTCCTGCCAGATATAATGTATTATAAAGATCGTACGAATAGATTTCCTGACTTCCTCCTTAAAATCATAATGAAAGCAATCTGTAGGCTGAACAGCCATGGGGAGATGAAACCTGTTGGACGCACTCTCCATCAAGTTGTGGAACCATCCGATGTCTTCTGAAGGTGAGTCCGCTGGATGATATGCCGGAGGAGATGGTGTAGGGATGATATAGTCATCCCAGGGACCCGCCGGTGGATGTGGTTCCGTGATCTCTCCTTCTATCTCTGTCATGATTGCCGGGACCAGCGGTACCAGGCTGAGAGTGGATTCCCCATAGCGTCTAGCTATCGCGCATGCGCGATAGCATCAAACCAGTAGAAAAGCCTGACGTCCGGAAACCTCGGGGCTTCGCGTTCTAGTGTTGCCCCGCAGGCTGTTCCCGGAACTTCCTGTTTCCTGTTTCCTGGTTGCCCTGTGAGTGGGCGCTTCGGCGTTCGTCTCGTAGGACTTGGACTTCCTCGCTACCCCGACCTCTTCGTGTGTGGTCGTTAGTGCGCCCCTTTTTTCGGGCATACGTATGAGAGCCTTCTCTCATATAACAGAGCTCTGTTTTCCTATTTTTTATGGTACTTCAGTCCGCTTTGTGCGGAGTCTCTTGGCATGGTTTAACTGGACGTGTCTCTTCCGGTTTCGGGATCTTGGTGCTCAAGGGTCAGAGCGCTCCACCCACCTTGCCGGATTTTGTCCCGCGGGCCGGCTGGGTGTCTCTGCCCTGTCTCCTTCCTCCCCGGACAACAGCCGTGGACCTACCAGTTACCCCTGAAATAGGCACCTGTTTAGCTCACGCCGCCTGATCCCTGTCCTTCTTCCTGAGTTCCTCCCCTGCTGCCTCTTCCGGAATCAAGCTGAAGACATCTCTACTGAAGCTTTGTAAGATTCCTCGATCTGTGATGACCTCCGGATTCCCCGTGTAAGATAAGTGATCAAGGGGGAATTGGGGTTCTTCAGAGGTTCCGTGGGTGGATTACTCTATGGTTTCCTTTATCTGTCATAGGGACGACCTACATCCACTACCGTAATGAAGGGGAATTACGACTAGCTTTTGCCTTTCCTGACCTCTTCAGTTCTCCTGTGCAACTCTATAAAAAGGAACAGGCTACTAGCAATAAGGTAACCAAATAGGAGAGCTACACAAAGGGGGGGGGGGGCTTTTCCCAGGGTTATTGTAGGTACATTAGGGCCTCTTATATTGTTCTCTTTACCTTTTGCAGAACCTTGTTTCACGAACACAGACACAGTTCCACAGATAAAGGAAGGAAGAGGACCGCAGCTCCTGTGTTTTCCCCTCTATCCCTGTTTTGTTTCCCCTCTTTCCGCCACCTCCTCTGCGCTCTAGAGATTGATAGAGGCAGTAGGTTGGGGTGGAAGGTTGGGACCTTTCTACATCTGAAGTTGGTATTCCTTGACGTCCCTGCAGAACTTCGACCGGGTAAGATCCTTACAATCTCATCCTCTAAAGAAGAGGGGTTGTACTCAGGGTGTCTGTGTTGGAGGGTGCGGTACTGTAGGTGTTGCTGGTTGTGATAAGCCTGGTGTTGCTGGGAGATGTGGTTGATGTGATGGTGGCTCACTCTGGACATCCTGGGAAGGAAATCTCTACCTATAGTCCGCCAACATGGCTTGAAGATCGTGGATTAAAGACGGTGGTGAATGCACCATTTCCCTAGGACGAGGTTCAGGGGGATAGCTATAAGGCTGAAAATGGCACGGAGGAACCAGATATGGCTGGTAATATTGCTGTTGTTGCTCGGCCTCATAATCGTCCTCCTTGTACTGGCATTTCACATGCAACTCGGACGAGCTATGTGCCATCCCATATATCCCATCATCATATTTCTCCCCATCTTCTGACTGTTGGAAGTCTAATAAGTGTGAGGAAGGCAATGGGGAGATCTTTGCGTATGATGAAACATCCGGGTGGAGAAAGGTTACCCTGGTAACACTGACCGTCGTCGACGGTGTAGTTGACGGTACTAATAACCCTGAAGAGGGAATATTCAGCGTCGACGGTGCTGTCATCACTGGTGTTACCGTCGACGGTGTTGGTTTGTCGACGACAGGGTCACCGATGGGGTGGTTGTTGATAGACCGCTTGTTGATGGGGTGCTCGTCGAGGGCACGTTCTTCATCAACGAGGACGTTGACGATGAAACTCTCGTCTATGGTATGGGTCCAGAAATGGCAAAAATGGCAATCTTCGCTCATGCCATCGACGGATGCACTGTCAAGTGTTGTGTGAACTACTAAGGAATCTGGGACGACCTGACTCCTGCTGAATGGAAGGTCAGTGGGGGAGGATTTATATATTTGTCCACCCTAGGTGCTCCTACCCTAGCCTTTAAAGGTTCTTTGAATGTGTCTGTGGCCGACTTTGGTATCCCCTTGGGCATAGGCAGAAATGGAACTGTTCACTTTGATCTCCACGAGAAAAGTGTCACCCTGATGGAGGACGTGCAGTGCCACCTTGTGGAAAGTGGCAGTCTTTGAATGACCTCATGGTAAGTGGTTGTGTCATCTGTGTGTGAACACTTATCTGGATAGTGATCCAAGTCAGAATCCTCCAGGCGATCGATGTCCTAGTCATCCCACAGGTCATCACTGTGCACCGGGTAAAATGGTTTGCCCTTGGAGTCAACCAGTGAAGGGGCTGCCCATAAAAAGAGTGAGGGAACCCTCTTGTGAGTATGGAAGTGGTGAAATGTGGGCTGGTTCAGGAGGAGGCCTAAATGGGATAGAGCTAGCGCCCCCGTCTTTGTGCTTCTTGCATTTGGGCACCAGGGGAGGCTCCAGGACAAATTCCTCCTCAAAAGAAGGCTTTCACTTGCGAGGCAGAATCCCTACTGGCTTTGCAGGCAGTCTTGTGGTGATCATGCTGTGTTGGGATGGATGAAGGGAAGTTTTTGTCGTGTATCCAATTCTTCTTGAAGGCATTGCAGGATAGGTTGCGCCGAGTCGTCAGTGCCCTGCACCGAGGGCATCTTCGGTGCTGATTTGGGTGTCGGATCTGTCTTCGAGGTCGATGGCTAAGGCACAAAGGATGATTTCGAATCTGAAACTGCTTTGGGCGCTGATGGTGGCTCCGATGCGGAGGCTGACTTCAGTGTTGAAAGGATTTTCAGCTTCTGCTGCGCCTTTGGGCTTGACAGGGTAATGCCCATGGATGGGGGTGGTGGGGGCTTCGAGGTTTTCAATCTGTAATGACCTGTATCTGAAGCCAGTGGGCCCCAGAGAGCTGAGTCTTTGAGGAGAGATTCAATGTCCACAAGGGTGGGGCTCTACCTCGACTCAAGGCTTTCTAGGATGTCTGATATGTGGTTTAACTTCAGCCATACTCATGCTCCACGCTGAGGTCTTCACTCGAGGTCCAGAGGGCGTAGTGTCACTGGGAGCCTGGCGGTCTTGATGCTTGGAGTCAGAGCCGGAGGAGAAGATGGCCTCAGGGCTAGGTGATGGTTGGTGGAGCAGAAGGCCTGAGGGGCTGGCCTCTTCGCCTTCCTCGATGTCAGAGGAAGGCTGTTCCCAGAAGATGTTGGGGCTGTCATCGGGAGACTGCTCCTGTAATTTAAGGGGTGCCCACCGTCACTCCCACCGGTACGGAAGAGTCATCTTCGAAAGGAACGTCAGGAAGGCCTTGCATGTAGTGTTGTCATGGTTAGGAGAGAGGCAAAAATAAACACCTAGTAGTGATCAGTCAAGGTGAACTTTGTGTGACACTGAGGACAGTTTTGAAATGGTGTTCTTTGTATCACCCTATGTAATAAAGGACGTCTAACATTATGGAGGAAAAGGAACATGAGCCCAGGTGAGGCCCGAAGCCCCGCAGAAGTTAATGGTTGGAGGAAAGGCAACAAAGGTCATTTTACAAATGTCAAAGTTGAAAAATAGACTGGTTGGGCCAGAATGAAAGCATGGAAATGTGTGGAATTCGGAGGCCTGGCAGTGCACATCTGAACCCGATGGTGGGCCACAACAATCTAACATGGAGTCGGTGCCCATGTGCGTTGCTAGCTAAGGAAGGAATCACTATATGCCTCATGATTCGAAAGACTTCTTGGAAGAAAAACAACTTGCAAATGTCTTAGCCCAACACTACATGGTAGGAGTATGCAGAGCATGTGTACCCTTTTTGCACTTGACTCTCATGGCAGCGAGGGGGAGCAGTCCAAGGCTTCTTATGGATGTACTGTGGGGGTGCTTGAGCTCAGAGCTCAACAATCAACCAACAGACACAATACCAATTCTCCAACACAGCCCTTATCTTTTGGTTGAAAGAAAGTTCTATAATCCAAAGGAAATTGATATACTACACAGCTTTATTCGGGTTCTCAGTTATAAAGTTGTAATCTTATTTGTAACTTTCAATGAGTTGCTACACCATGGCCAGTTTTCCCTGTTATCAGAGTTTCTTATACTAATTCCAGGTGTCTCGCACGGGCATAGGACCTATTTAGACACTGGTTTAGTTCCCTCCAAAGTATCTTACTGTCTAAATGCACAAATCAGTTCAAACAACTGCCACCTCTTTGAGTTCACCCACCTCTCATCCCTCTCAGTTAGGCCCTGCTTCACGGTAGGTGCAGTTGTAGTGGTGTGGGTGGCACATTCAGTGTATCCGCTCCTATGGCGGCTTCATCTCTCCCCCAAATCCCTCACTCGGGACTTTGCCTCACAGTGGAATCAGCGCAGCAGGCTCACAACGCTAAACATATCATTGGCAGTAGCAGGCCGGGCGCAGACAGGGACTTCGATACAGCAGGCGAGGTCTCAGGGCTAAGTAACGCTTCCGATTTGGTGCCGATGAGGGAATCTCTGACATCGGCATCACCAAATTCTCTGGCACATTCCAGGATGCTGAACACACGAAGAGGGTTGACACCTCAAAGTCTTGGTGCTGTGTGTTGATTTAGATACCGTATATAGGTTTCCCGATTTATGTCCTTATATAGGCACAATTCACATTGCCCATCTTTAGGCATAGAAATCCTACCCTTATTTAGTTATTATCCATGCTAAGCAAATACAGGATTGGCCACCTACATCCGTTCATCTACGTCACAACGAGTTCTTGGAAAACCAGACTCTTAAGCCTTTAGGACTTCCCCTTGCTTGGATATTGATTTCTCCAAGAACTCATTTATTATGCATCAACATCTATTGCTTAGGGGTTCATTCAGGACGTTCTTCTGCCCGACTTTTACATCAATACTGGCATTCCTAAACACCTTCAAGGTATAAATATACCTTCACTTACCATGGCAAACCACGGTTCGGCTGCCTACTTGCACGACGCGGCTCGCCACGGCAAGTTCGGAAGGAAGTCAAGATCCCACCTGACGCACTGACCAGACACTGTCATCCTCCTCGCAGAGAATCCAGCTCCAGTGTTTCTGACTCCCCTTGCGGGGTGTTAGAGATCGAGACTCGGAAAGAGATTCCAACCTCACTCATTCTAAGGTATGGAGCGGACTAGAACCTAGAGGGACTTTTGGCAAATCTTGGC
This sequence comes from Triturus cristatus, assembly GCF_964204655.1. NCBI lineage: Eukaryota > Metazoa > Chordata > Amphibia > Caudata > Salamandridae > Triturus > Triturus cristatus. The sequence continues at coordinate 12,143,028 of NC_140579.1, read as the reverse complement.
AACTATAGCTAAACTAGACTATAGACGAACAGCACCTACTTCTTACCTCGTACTACACTTAGGTTAGGTACACTGTGGTAGAACTAGCTAGAAGCATCAGATGAGTATTAACATTTTAGCCTGTGTTATTTATGTATGTATTTTTATGAATATCTGTCATAGCTATAAACCATGCTATTGCAGTATTATTTTTTCTTACTGCTAACGCTACTTCGCATTCTGTCTTACGATTGTAGCAGTTCATATCTCTTGCACGAGAAATAAGACTGTTCAATAAACCCTTTTTATTGAAACGCCCGTCTGTCTATTTCTGTGTAACTCTGAGAAACGAAGCATGCACGATTGACTGAGTGAAACTATCATCTATTGTTTCCACGGTTCTGAGATTGTTCCGATTCTAAGGGAAACAAAGTTGTCATGTTTATGCGGTTGTCAGAAACTAATTCCTTCTTGTTTATTCGAGAAGTTTCTAGTGACCTCTGAGTTAGCTGCTACACACAAGTAATTAATTTTAATGTACTCGATAGAGACATAATGAACTCAGTCCTATGTCAAAACTACAGTGTAAATTATTCCAATGCGCAGAGCCTATTGGGGATATAGGAACTACACTACATGGCGCCCAACAGTTTGGTAAGGCACTAATTTAACGCTAGATACTGAAGTAACTCAGTCGTGCTTTTCTCAGAGACCCCTACTCATAATACTCCATAAGACGTCTAGAGTGGGTAGGGATAATATCCGCCATAGCTGCTTAGGACAAAAATCCTATGTATTAGCTGTTTGGTTTGTTCAACGTTGAAGGATACAGTGTTCCAAAATACTGTGCACCTTATCTTTGCTCCCTTGAAACTTGCTCTGCAATTTTCATTAAACAAATGTCCCAAAACGGGGATAATAACACCGGAACCGGTGGAGCTGTACCTGACGAAATGGCAGCAGCTTTTGATTATACAGGTTTTAATGAAACCGATGAAAATGTGAAAATCATCGTCCAAATTTAAGGCGAGCCATCACTCTAAAACTTATAAAACATGGCCTAACACCAAGAGGTGGTAGAGCAGATTTTGTGATAGAGGCACATGAATCTCACCAGACAGAGGTATTCTATTCATGGATAGTATTCCCAGAATCAAATCCAGTAACTAAAATGTTTCACTTCTACAAAGAAGATGAACCACCTGAGGAATATATTCCTTTCGAGGATATTGAAATTCCACTCACATACCAGGAGCATGATCTCTGGTTTAAAGGCGCCCTAAAACATTACAATCACATTACCAGGCTCGGTCCACTAGGTAGACCCGGAGCAACATGGCCGATGTTAGCCGGTTACACACCTCATCCTGACACTGAAGAAATGTCAGACGTAGAATTACTTGCTCAACTCAAGGAGTTAATCAAAATATATAGACAATTGGTTCAATATATCATGCGGACTTTCACAGTCCAACCAACAATGGCCATTCCAAGACAAACTTCTCACCAGGGGAATGTGCTAAAAATCACACCACAGACTTTACATGCAGTCGTGGGTAAAATGCCCACAAAACGTGAACAAATTCCGTTCTGGATTGCTCAAAAAATTACTCAAATTGAAGCGGTATTTCCTAATACCAGCCCTTATGAGAAACATAGAATTCTAACAATCTGTTTACCAATGGGGATAACACCACATCTGGAAGACGGCACCACTTGGGGCACAGTCTTTGCTGCTATCTACACAAAAACACATGGTGTTCCGTCTATGGCGGTAATACCTGACGTCATGAAACCGATTCAAAACGAATACAGGGTAGAGCCTGCTCTGAATTTAGGTATGAAGTTACTGAAAAATTTAGACCAGGTCTCAACAATAATATTATCTAATATTAAAGGGGAAGCAGCATCGGTGGCGATCCGCCAGAAACGAAGGGAATTTGATGTAACAGAACAACCACAAGAACTAGCCAGAATAATTGAAAAATCCTATGAAGAATTAGGCCGAGACAGTTTGGGAGGGAAACCAGTCAAACCACAACTGTCTGAAAGCCCTGAAAAGGCCTTTACTATAAACAATCCTACCTCTTCTAAAAAGAAGCGGGAAAATAACAGACAACATTAAAAAGAGAAAGATTCTGAATCCCGAGGTAGGTCTCCTCAAAAGGAGCCCTCTGAAAGGAGGTATAACCTCGGGAATAGGGATAATTTGAGAAAGCCTGACAGGTTTCAAGATACCGATACACGTTCCTCTCGTACCTTTCAGATATCGACACAGACATCCGAAAGAAGAGGACGGTCAGATCAAAAAGAAGAACGCGTGAAGTCCAAAGACGATCAACACGTTCAGAAAAACAAACCAAAACCTCAATTCTCCAAGGAGAAAGTAGCAGGTCTGAAGATCAGACATGCCGAGGATTCTGAGAACACAACTCAAGAACGGAGAATGGGCTCAGACAATCCTGGACAGCGCAGCAGAAGTAACAATAGCTCGCCAGAACCTGAAGGGACTTCTGGAGACAGTGGACTTGAATGAGGACTTGGAGAGTCTTGTGAAAGTGCTGGTGTAAAAATAAATATATATATATAGGCGTTGACATGTGAAATAAACATCTCTATTATCAGCTTAAACAAGTACACCGACTTTTATAACCAATAAAGATACATTTTTAAATGGAGATCAATACTGACAACAGAAAAGAAATCCTCTAATTATAGGCTCACCTTACTGAAGTAAATGGCATAGTACTGCCTGCCCCAAGGCGGCATCAGCAAGCTGTGTCGACTTCAGGCAGTAGTGCTGCGTGAACGTATGCATCGTTTTCCATGTTGCAACTTTGCAGATTTTTTCCAGTGGCACCCCAGCGAACATGGCAGACGATGTAGAGACTGCTTTTGTGGAGTGAGCTTTCACTGTCCTTGACAAGGGTTTGCCTGCCTTATCGATGCAAAACTTAATTGTGGCTGCTATCCATCTTGCGATGGTAGCTTTAGAAACCGCAGTGCCCTGACGACCTTGTCCATAGGCCACAAACAATTGATCTGTCTTGCGAATAGACAGTCTTTTTCAGGTAGAATTTAAGACACCTCTTGATGTCTAGAGTGTGTAGTGTTAGTTCCGCAGGTGTAGAAGGATCCGGGAAGAAAGTCCTGAGAATGACAGGTTTGTTCAAGTGGAACTGCGAAGGAACCTTAGGGATGAATATGGGATTTGTCCTGAGGATAACCATTTCATCTGTAAAATAAAGGAAAGGATGTTTTATGGTGAAAGCTTGTATTTCGCCATCCCTTCTAGTTGATGCTAGGGCGAGCAAGAGAGCTACTTTCCACGTCAGGTACTTGATGTCAGCCCTATCGATGGGCTCACAGGGTTGCTTCATCAATTGTGATAGGACTACATTTAAGTGCCAGTCAGGGGGTGGAGCTTAAACAGGTGGCTAAGTACGAAACAGTCCTTTCATGAATGGCTGTACAATTCTGTTAGAGCAGTGAGATAGACGTTTCGGGGAGCGCCTGTATCTAGAGATAGCTATGAGATTAACCTTAATTGAAGAGTATACAAGCCCAGATTTTGCCAAAGACAGTAAGTACGGTATGATTTGCTCTGCAGCAGAGAGATACGGATGTACCTTGCTTTGCAGACACCAAGGGCAGAACCGCTTCCATTTCAGTCTGCACGTCTTGATGCTGCTATCCGCACGAGATCTGGCGATAATGTCTTTGCACTCTTGCACAATAGTCAAATCCTTAAATTCGAAGAATTCAGGAGCCGCGCATGCAAAGTAAGAGATGCTGGTTCCGGATGACACATCTGACCTTGGTTCCTGGTCAACAAAGTTGGTGTCGATAGCAGACGGATGGGCAGGGCTTCTGAGAGTAGGAGAAGCTCTGTGTACAAGTGCTGTCTGGGCCATCTTGGGGCTATCAGAAGAAGGTGGCAGTGATCTATTTTCATTTTCGTAAGGACCTTAGGTATCAGTGGATTGGGAGGAAAGGCGTAAGTATATATTCCTGACCAATGCATTGAAAGGGCATTCCTCCGAGAGTTTGGGAGAGGGAATCTGTGTGAAGAACCGGCATTTGGAATTGGTGTGGGTCGCAAACAGGTCCAGCGCTGGTTCCCCCCAATGTGAAAAAATCCTGTCCAGTTGGTCTTGTTAGAGCTCCCACTCATCGCAGTTGTCTTTGGTCCTGCTAAGGGTGTCCGCCAGAGTATTCCGAAGTCCTGGAACATGTTCCGTTGTTAGGGAGATCCTGTGAAATGTGAGCCAGCTCCAGACCTGCTGGGTGTTCTGAAAGAGAGTAAGAGATTTTGTTCCTCCTTGTTGGTTGACATAAGACATGCTTGTGGTGTTGTCTGTACGGACCAAAACCTATTAACCTTTTATCAGAGGGAGGAAAGCCTGCAGGGAAAGAAAAATGGTCTTCAACTCCAGCCTGTTGATATGCATCTGACGCTAGGACAAGGACCATTTCCCCTGAATCTGAAGGTCTTGAAAATGACCTCACCAACCTTCCATGGAAGCATCTGTGGTGACTATGAATTTTCGGGCTCAAAGGCAGAAAGGAAAGGCCCTGAGAGGGGTGTGATTTCAAAGTTCACCATTCGAATGCCTCTCTCATGCGTGGAGTGATAGTTATCACGTTGTTGAAGGATCCTGTAGTTTGAATCTATTGACACTGGAGTTCCTCTTGCAAAGGCCTCATGTTAAGACGAACTAGTGCACTAGGTCGATTGCTGAGGAGAGCATGCCCAAGAGAGATTTGTATGTCCTCACAGAAGTGCACTTTCTTTTTGACAGTCTAAGAGCCAAGGTTTGCAACCATTCCTGCCTTTCTAGCGAAAGGTAAGCTTCTGTGTACAAGTCGGCCCCTAGGAATGTCATTGTCTGACTTGGAAAAAACAATGATTTTTGTTTGTTTATAGAAAGGCCTAATTTGCGGACCATGTGAGAAGTTGGCCTGATGTATGATGTCACTAGTTATAGTGTACACCTTATATCAGTCCAAAGACCCTTATGGTGATTGGTTGTAAAGTCAACCTTATAGACCAGCTATCCTAGTGGTAGCATGGACAAGAGCAGTCTTAGGCTAAACTCTGAATGGCATGTGAAGCCAGCTGTGATACCATATATAATCCCTTGAATACCAAATGAAAGGACACCACAACAGATATATATATAAAATAAAGTGTATTTATTCTAAGCAAACCCTCAGTACTCTTTATGAGATTAGAGGTAAGTACAACACAGTCTTATTAATGCATACAGTAAGTCACACAGGTAAGTAATACAGTTAGGCCCTAGGGGCCACGCAAACCATATACTAAGTAAGTGGTATAAGGACCACTGTCACGGAAATAGAATAGGCCTAGGCCTAGGGAATCGCTGGGGCTACACTAGACTACCAAGGGATAGGAAGTGGGAGGCCCACGGGATTCGTATGCAGAGTGGAAACACTCACGCGTAATGCGTAAAAGTCACTAGCAATAGTACAGTTTAGAAATAGATAGATTTAGGACACTTCCGGAGTAGCTAGGAAGTCGACACTTGAAACTTAGACACTAGGATAGTCACTATCCTGATGAGCACCGGAGTACCCAAGTTACCTAGCCCAGAGGCTGCGGGTGCATAGGGTTGAAGTTGCGTCGGGTTTCGTCGTCGACTCCTATGGATGCCTGAAGAAAGATGCTGACAGGCAGTCAGTGAAGAGTGTCCGGTGGATCCCAAGGCTGGGATCAAGAAGAGAAGAGACCTGCAAGCAGAGGGGACAGAGTCAAGATCACTAGCCAGTGACCACGTGGAACCAGCACGGAACCAGACGATGTCGTGAAGTGTTGCAGGTGAAGGTGGAGCTTGTCGCTGCAGCCAGGAGGACCAGGAAGCGTCGAGGACGACCAGGACCAGGAGACGAGCTGTCCCACGAAGGCTCTTGCTGTCGGCGGCGTCGAAGCTGGGCTAGGACTCACCAGGCCTTGGCAAGCGGAACCCACGAGGAACGGAGGACTTGCTTCAGGATCAGACCAGGAAGGTCTGGGGTGCTTCTTCTTTGCAGGGAAGCAGGAGCCAGTCTGGAGGAGCCAAACCAGCGCAGAAGATTTCGGGATGCGTCGTCACAAAGGCCACTAGCCAGCGGGCAAGCAACCGGACAGACGCGGCAAGCAGGAAAATGCTGAAGGGCCCCACGCAGGACTCGTTGAGTGTGGGGGGCTGGTCTTCGGTGCAGATGGTGCTTGGGGGTGGGGCTTCTCAATCCCCGGTGCACAACTTCGAGGGTACCTCAGAAGCTGCGCTGTAAGTTACTAGCCACTTTTTCCAGGTAGCCGGTCCCACGTCGCTCGTCGCCTCCACGGATCTCAGCTCTGCTGCAGATGTGGATGAGGGTCGGAGAAGTCTGAGAGTCAAGGCTCTGGTCGGGCTCTGCAGTCGGTTCCTCGGGAAACGTTCACAAAGCAAAGGGTAGTCTCTTGATGGTGCCTGTTTGCACAGGGTAGCCACTCCTTGGCCACAAGGGAGATTCTTCAGTCTTCTTCTTTCGTCGAATGTCGAAGGTCCAGAGTTTCTGTTCAAGTTGCAGGTTCAGGATAATCTAAAGTCTTGAGGCCCAACTCCCACTCTTATACTAATCTGGGGGGCTGGGATACCTGCTAGGTCACGCCTTATGGGTGGGACCTGGGAGGGGGTGGTTACACCCACTTCCCTTTGTCCAGTTTCGCGCCAGAGCTGGGGCTGGAGTGCCCCAGCACCGGTTTGAACTGGACTATGCAAGGAACACCTTGTGTGCCCCAGGCATGTCTCATTCCTTTCAGCCCACCCTGCCCCAATACACTAAAGGCTGTCTGGGGAGGTGCTAGCACCTCCCCAAGCAGGAAACCTATTGTCCAGGCCTCCCTGGCTGGGATCACTCCCAGCTGCAGGAGGTCAGACTTGTGTCGTGGCAGCAGCATCCATTTTGTGATGCTGAGGCTTTGGTCAGAGGCTAACAGTGAAGTATGATTTTAACATGTCTTTCCCTCTAGAAGGGGGGAATAATATTCTCATGTCCAGAAATGGCATGGGGGTATTATTCCACAGTGTTAGACACCTTACACGACATGTTTCGATAAAGCCAAACCATAGTTACCATAACCGTCTAAGATTATAAGGCACTTTAAGAGTATATGGTAGGCTATATCATAGAACAGCTATAAGGACATGGTTCCGAAAGCTGCAGACAGGCTCAGCTCATGCTAGAGCACCATCTCACATGTTACCAAGCACTCTGCCTCCAGGATTGTTAAGGCCTGCCATAGGAGTGACTGATAGGTACACATGTGTCTATATATAAGTTAGGTATAGGAATACTACACCTAAGCAAGGGGTGATTACACGACCTTGCCCCAGCTGAGTGATCAGCTAGTTGTGTCAAAATGGAAGGCCAGGCCAGGGGTGGCATAATACATGCTGCAGCCCCTGGTAGGCCTAGGGTACACCTATGCCCTGGGTACCTAGGGTACACTGTACAGGGGCCAATAAGGTGATCCTATCCAAATGGGTTATGCACCTAAAGTACATAGTATTAATTTAGAGAGAGAACAGCAGGGCTGTGGGTCTGATCAGCAGGCCCACAGCCACATCTAAGTCGAAAACCAGTAAAGCAAAAGCAAAAAGTGGGGGTGAACATAGAAAGCAGACCCTACTCTCCTACACAACCCCCCCCCCAAACTTAGGGACATTAAACTAACCTTGACCAGTTGAGTCTTCATGTTCTAAGTGGAAATATCTGGAGAGTCCATCTGCATTGGCATGGTCAGTCCCAGGTCTATGTTCCACTGTGAAGTCCATCCCCTGTAGGGAAATGGACCACCTAAGAAGTTTGGGATTTTCACCCTTCATCTGATTTAGCCACAAGAGGGGCTTATGGTCTGTCTGAATCTTGAAGTGAGTGTCAAACAAGTATGGCCTCAGCTTCTTCAGGGCCCAAACCACAGCAAAGGCCTCCCTCTCAATAGCTGACCAACGTTTCTCTCTAGGGGTCAGCCTTCTACTTATAAAAGCAATGGGCTGGTCTTGACCATCTACATTCAGTTGTGAAAGAACAGCTCCCACACCTAACTCAGAAGCATCTGTCTGGACAATGAACTCTTTGGAGTAGTCTGGACTTTTCAGAATAGGTGCACTGCACATGGCCTGCTTCAGGTCATCAAATGCTTTTTGACAGCTTACTGTCCACTGAACTTTCTTTGGCATCTTCTTGGAGGTCAAGTCATTAAGTGGTGTCACTATGGACCCATAATTCTTAACGAACTTTCTGTAGTACCCAGTCAGGCCCAAGAAAGCTCTGACCTGAGTCTGGGTAGTTGGAGGAGCCCAGTCCTTTATGGTCTGGATCTTGCTCTCCAGTGGTTGAACCTGACCCCCACCAACTAGGTGGCCCAGGTATACAACCTTGCTCTGCCCTATCTGGCACTTAGTGGCCTTGATAGTGAGGCCTGCCTTGTGCAGGGCCTCTAAAACATTCCTCAGGTGGACCAGGTGATCCTCCCAGGTGGAGCTAAAGACAGCAATATCATCAAGATAAGCTGCACAATAGTCATCCAACCCAGTAAGGACTTGATTCACCAGCCTTTGGAAAGTGGCAGGTGCATTCTTCAAACCAAAGGGCATTACCACAAATTGATAATGTCCTCCTGGGGTCGAGAAAGCAGTTTTGGCCTTTGCACTCTCAGCTAGTCTGATTTGCCAGTAGCCTGCTGTTAGGTCAAATGTGCTCAAAAACTTAGCAGCTGCCAGTCTGTCAATGAGCTCATCTGCCCTAGGTATTGGGTGGGCATCTGTCCTAGTGACAGCATTGAGACCTCTGTAGTCTACGCAAAACCTCATCTCTCTCTTACCACCCTGGGTGTGAGGTTTTGGCACAAGAACTACAGGACTAGCCCAAGGGCTCTCTGAAGGTTCAATGACTCCCAGCTCCAACATCTTTTGTACCTCAACTTTTATGCAGTCCCTGACATGGTCAGGTTGCCTGTAGATTTTACTCTTCACAGGCAGACTGTCACCAGTGTCCACCTCATGGGTGCACCAGTTTGTCTGACTTGGGGTCAGAGAACATATGTCTGTAGGATTGCAGAACCTGTCTGCAGTCCTGTTGCTGATGGACAGTGAGGCTGTCAGAAAAGACCACACCATCAACTGAGCCATCATCAGGGTTCTGAGTCAACAGGTCTGGGAGAGGGTCACTCTCTTCCTCCTGCCCCTCATCTGTAGCCATGAGTAGCCCCATGTCTGCCCTGTCAACATATGCCTTCAATCTGTTGACATGAAGCACCCTGTGGGGGCTTCTGGGAGTCCCAAGGTCCACCAAGTAGGTGACTTCTCCCTTTTTCTCAACAATAGTGTGGGGTCCAGACCATTTGTCTTGGAGTGCTGCTGGGGCCACTGGCTCCAACACCCACACTTTCTGACCTGGCTGGAACACAGTCAGCACAACCTTTTGGTCATGCCAAGCTTTTTGGAGTTCTTGGCTTGCCTCAAGGTTTTTAGAAGCCTTCTTCATATACTCTGCCATCCTGGAGCGGAGACCAAGTACATAATCCACTATGTCTAGTTTGGGTTGTCTGAGAGGTCTCTCCCATCCTTCCTTCACCAAACACAGGGGTCCTCTTACAGGATGCCCAAACAAAAGCTCAAAAGGGCTGTAGCCAACCCCCTTTTGTGGGACCTCTCTGTAAGCAAACAGAAGGCAGGGTAAAAGGATGTCCCATCTTCGCCTAAGCTTATCTGGTAATCCTTTTATCATTCCCTTTAGGGTCTTGTTGAATCTCTCAACAAGCCCATTGCACTGTGGGTGATAGGGTGTGGTGAACTTATAGTTAACACCACACTCCTTCCACATTGCAGTCAAGTATCCTGACATGAAGTTGGCACCTCTGTCAGAAATGACCTCCTTTGGAAAGCCCACTCTGGAGAATACTCCAAGCAGGGCCCTTGCCACAACAGGAGCTGTTGTGGTCCTCAGGGGAATTGCTTCTGGGTACCTGGTGGCATGGTCCACTATCACCAGTATGAATCTGTGCCCAGATGCTGTTTGTGGGTCCATTGGTCCTACAATATCTATGCCCACTCTCTCAAAGGGAACCCCCACCACAGGTAGTGGTATGAGGGGGGCCTTTGTGGTGCCACCTGATTTGCCACTGGCTTGGCAGGTGACACAGGAGCGACAAAACTCCTTGGTATCTTCTGACATATGGGGCCAGTGAAAGTGAGGGACAAGCCTGTCCCAAGTCTTGTTCTGGCCTAAATGTCCTGCAAGGGGAATATCATGGGCCAAGGTGAGAAGGAAGCCCCGGAACTTCAGTGGTATGACCAACCTCCTGGATGCACCAGGCTTGGGGTCTCTAGCCTCTGAGTACAGTAGCCCTTCATCCCAATACACTCTATGGGTACCTTGAGCATTCCCTGCAGCCTCAGCAGCAGCCAGCTGTCTGAGGGGTTCAAGAGAGGGGCAGTCTAATTGAGCCTGCCTCAGATCTGCCCTTGAAGGTCCCCCTGTCCCAAGAAACTCAACCTGATCAGGTTCAAGTTCTTCTAGGACAGTTCCTTCAGGGCTCTCAGAATCATCCTCCTGGGAGGGCTGATCCACCACCTGAGGCAGGGGGGAAGGCACAGCCTTAACCCTACTGCTCTTTCTCTTGGGTTGTGACTGGTCCATAGTTTCAGGATCCAGCACTTGTTCAGTGTTGCACTTTTTGGCCTGTGACCTGGTCACAGCAAGGACATGTGCATCTATCCCCAGCATTTCTGCATGGGTCCTATACTCCACTTCAGACCAAACTGAAGTTTCAAGATCATTGCCCAGTAAACACTCTACAGGAAGGTCTGAACTAACAACCACTTTCTTGAGGCCAGTTACCCCTCCCCAGGAGAAGTTAACAATAGCCACACTATGGGAGGTAGTGGCATTGCTAGCGTTGGTCACTAGGTAATTCTCACCTAGTATGATCTGTCCAGGGTCCACAAAAGCAGGTGTCACCATTGTGACACTAGCCCCAGTGTCCCTGTAGGCCTGAGCCATTCTTTGGTTGATAAAAGGAGTCTGTCTGTACTTGCCCAGGTTACTGGGGCCTACAGTAGAGGACAAAGCTAAGTCCCCATCACAGATCAGAACAGCCTGAGTAGGTACTCTGACTAGGCCAGAATCCTCCTCAGTTCCCAGGGTTAACCCTACTACACCCTTTTGCTGGGAACCACCACTTACAGCTGAACTAGGGGGTACAGTTGCCTTAGGGGCAATGGTGGCTGGGGGCTTATCCTTTTTGGTGCACTCACTAAACCAATGTGAGTTGGACAATAGTTGCACCATGGTTTCTTTTGGCCATCTTTCTTTTTGTCCTTTTTGGAACCACCCTCCCCCTGAGCCTTTTGGGGGCCTGGTGAAGACTTCTGGCCTTTTTGTTTCTGCTCATTACCCTTCTGGTCTGCCTTTTTCTGATCACCGCCCTGGTTCTGGTTTTTCTGCTTAACTCTAGTCCTGACCCATCGATCTGCCTTCTTTCCCAATTCTTGGGGAGAAGTCAGATCAGAATCAATCAGGTGTTGATGCAATAGCTGGTTTTGACAGTTGTTAAGTATTTGTTCTCTCATGATCAAATTATACAATCCTGTATAGTCCTTAACCTTACTTCCCAATAGCCAGCCTTCCAGAGCCTTAGTGGCACAATCTACAAAGTCAGTCCAGTCCTGAGTCTGTGTCTTCTGGGTATCCCTGAACAACAACCTGTATTGTTCAGTGGTTAGGCCAAACCCATCAATCAGAGCACTCTTCAGGACAGTGTAATTATCTGCATCCTCATCACTAACTGTGAGGAGCTTGTCTCTGCCTTTCTCAGAGAAGGAGAGCCACAAGATAGCTGCCCACTGACTTTGGGGTACCTGCTGTACTTTGCAAGCCCTCTCCAAAGCAGTTATCCATTTGTGGATGTCATCCCCACTCTTGTAGGGAGGGAAAATCTTGCTCAGATTTCTATTATCATAGTGCCTGTCTCTATCTCTAGGAATGTTGCTGCCACCAGTGGGTTCTGACCCACTTAACTTTTGCTCTCTAGCCAGAGCAAGCTTCTCCTTGGCAAGGGCAAGTTCTTCCCTCTGAATCCTCAGATTAGCCTCCCTCATTCTGGCTTCATGCTCCTTTCTCTCAGGTGAAGTCATTCCCCTGTGAGAGGAAGCATTAGAGATGCTAGAAACATGGGAGTGGATGGATTCCCTTGAAGGGGATCTGTCCCTCCTGCTTCTCTGTGAAAACCTACTTGGGGGTCTGTATGGGGGGACCCCATGCAAACTCCCATGTAGACTTAGGTTAGCCTGGCTAAGTCTCCTTACTTGGCCCTGGCTGTCTACCTCCCCATCCAAAGCCCCATCTGACTCCTCTGTGGTGGGTAGACCCTCCTCTGTACCTAGGGCACCTGCCTGAGAGGCCCTAATAGAATCATACTCCTCTAGGAGCTGTCTTAACTGAAGGAGGGTAGGGTTTGCACCCTGTTTTATTCCTCTGGAGGTACACAATTGTCTCATCTCCTGGAATGTTAAGGTATCATACCTAGAGGGGGTCTTCTGCAGACCTGCCCCTCCTGAGAGAGCATCAACTTGATCTCCACCCAGAGGCATGATCTAGTGAGGGTGTGGTGTGTGCACCTACCTACACTAGTTGTTTCTACTAAACCTCTCTAGTAGTTGTAGTCAGGGTGTGTTACTCCCTTCAACCTACAACCACTAAGTCCAGTAGGACTTAAGTATTATAAACTATGTTATATGTACCTAGACAATATCTGTGTGATCTTTCAATTTAGTATCTCAAGATTACAATGGTATTACAACAGCAAGCTCAGATCCCACCCGCTGCTCACCAATGTGAGAAGTTGGCCTGATGTATGATGTCACTAGTTATAGTGTACACCTTATATCAGTCCAAAGACCCTTATGGTGATTGGTTGTAAAGTCAACCTTATAGACCAGCTATCCTAGTGGTAGCATGGACAAGAGCAGTCTTAGGCTAAACTCTGAATGGCATGTGAAGCCAGCTGTGATACCATATATAATCCCTTGAATACCAAATGAAAGGACACCACAACAGATATATATATAAAATAAAGTGTATTTATTCTAAGCAAACCCACAGCACTCTTTATGAGATTAGAGGTAAGTACAACACAGTCTTATTAATGCATACAGTAAGTCACACAGGTAAGTGATACAGTTAGGCCCTAGGGGCCACGCAAACCATATACTAAGTAAGTGGTATAAGGACCACTGTCACGGAAATAGAATAGGCCTAGGCCTAGGGAATCGCTGGGGCTACACTAGACTACCAAGGGATAGGAAGTGGGAGGCCCACGGGATTCGTATGCAGAGTGGAAACACTCACGCGTAATGCGTAAAAGTCACTAGCAATAGTACAGTTTAGAAATAGATAGATTTAGGACACTTCCGGAGTAGCTAGGAAGTCGACACTTGAAACTTAGACACTAGGATAGTCACTATCCTGATGAGCACCGGAGTACCCAAGTTACCTAGCCCACAGGCTGCGGGTGCATAGGGTTGAAGTTGCGTCGGGTTTCGTCGTCGACTCCTATGGATGCCTGAAGAAAGATGCTGACAGGCAGTCAGTGAAGAGTGTCCGGTGGATCCCAAGGCTGGGATCAAGAAGAGAAGAGACCTGCAAGCAGAGGGGACAGAGTCAAGATCACTAGCCAGTGACCACGTGGAACCAGGACGGAACCAGACGATGTCGTGAAGAGTTGCAGGTGAAGGTGGAGCTTGTCGCTGCAGCCAGGAGGACCAGGAAGCGTCGAGGATGACCAGGACCAGGAGGCGAGCTGTCCCACGAAGGCTCTTGCTGTCGGCGGCGTCGAAGCTGGGCTAGGACTCACCAGGCCTTGGCAAGCGGAACCCACGAGGAACGGAGGACTTGCTTCAGGATCAGACCAGGAAGGTCTGGGGTGCTTCTTCTTTGCAGGGAAGCAGGAGCCAGTCTGGAGGAGCCAAACCAGCGCAGAAGATTTCGGGATGCGTCGTCACAAAGGCCACTAGCCAGCGGGCAAGCAACCGGACAGACGCGGCAAGCAGGAAAATGCTGAAGGGCCCCACGCAGGACTCGTTGAGTGTGGGGGGCTGGTCTTCGGTGCAGATGGTGCTTGGGGGTGGGGCTTCTCAATCCCCGGTGCACAACTTCGAGGGTACCTCAGAAGCTGCGCTGTAAGTTACTAGCCACTTTTTCCAGGTAGCCGGTCCCACGTCGCTCGTCGCCTCCACGGATCTCAGCTCTGCTGCAGATGTGGATGAGGGTCGGAGAAGTCTGAGAGTCAAGGCTCTGGTCGGGCTCTGCAGTCGGTTCCTTGGGAAACGTTCACAAAGCAAAGGGTAGTCTCTTGATGGTGCCTGTTTGCACAGGGTAGCCACTCCTTGGCCACAAGGGAGATTCTTCAGTCTTCTTCTTTCGTCGAATGTCGAAGGTCCAGAGTTTCTGTTCAAGTTGCAGGTTCAGGATAATCTAAAGTCTTGAGGCCCAACTCCCACTCTTATACTAATCTGGGGGGCTGGGATACCTGCTAGGTCACGCCTTATGGGTGGGACCTGGGAGGGGGTGGTTACACCCACTTCCCTTTGTCCAGTTTCGCGCCAGAGCTGGGGCTGGAGTGCCCCAGCACCGGTTTGAACTGGACTATGCATGGGACACCTTGTGTGCCCCAGGCATGTCTCATTCCTTTCAGCCCACCCTGCCCCAATACACTAAAGGCTGTCTGGGGAGGTGCTAGCACCTCCCCAAGCAGGAAACCTATTGTCCAGGCCTCCCTGGCTGGGATCACTCCCAGCTGCAGGAGGTCAGACTTGTGTCGTGGCAGCAGCATCCATTTTGTGATGCTGAGGCTTTGGTCAGAGGCTAACAGTGAAGTATGATTTTAACATGTCTCTCCCTCTAGAAGGGGGGAATAATATTCTCATGTCCAGAAATGGCATGGGGGTATTATTCCACAGTGTTAGACACCTTACACGACATGTTTCGATAAAGCCAAACCATAGTTACCATAACCGTCTAAGATTATAAGGCACTTTAAGAGTATATGGTAGGCTATATCATAGAACAGCTATAAGGACATGGTTCCGAAAGCTGCAGACAGGCTCAGCTCATGCTAGAGCACCATCTCACATGTTACCAAGCACTCTGCCTCCAGGATTGTTAAGGCCTGCCATAGGAGTGACTGATAGGTACACATGTGTCTATATATAAGTTAGGTATAGGAATACTACACCTAAGCAAGGGGTGATTACACGACCTTGCCCCAGCTGAGTGATCAGCTAGTTGTGTCAAAATGGAAGGCCAGGCCAGGGGTGGCATAATACATGCTGCAGCCCCTGGTAGGCCTAGGGTACACCTATGCCCTGGGTACCTAGGGTACACTGTACAGGGGCCAATAAGGTGATCCTATCCAAATGGGTTATGCACCTAAAGTACATAGTATTAATTTAGAGAGAGAACAGCAGGGCTGTGGGTCTGATCAGCAGGCCCACAGCCACATCTAAGTCGAAAACCAGTAAAGCAAAAGCAAAAAGTGGGGGTGAACATAGAAAGCAGACCCTACTCTCCTACAGACCATATCTATGCAATCTCTTGTAGCTGCAGGCGCTGGACGGGCCGATGACACTTTCAGGAGCCAATCGTCCAAATATGGAAATACTTGGTTACCCTGGTTCCGCAAGGCGGCTTCCACTGGGGCCAGAAACTTGGTGAAAATCAGTGGAGCAGATTTGAGGCCGAAAGGCAGGACTCGGAACTGATAGGGGATACCAGTCACTGTGATTCGGAGGAACTTTCTGTGTTTGGGGTGTATGGGGACAGGCAAATAAGCATCCTCTAAATCCCGTGATGCCATGTAGTGCCCGCTGTTGAGGCGCCGAAGGATGTCGGAGAGTGTAACCATTCTGAAGGTCTGATTTTTGAGGAATTTGTACAGCCGTCTGAGGTCTAAAATAGGTCTCCACTCTCCCGATTTCTTGCGTATCAGGAAGAAGCAGGAGTAAAATCCTTTTCTTCTTTGTGCTACAGAAACCCTCTCTATTGTCCCTTTCAGTAGCATAATCTTTGCTTCCTGTTTGAGCAAGTGAAGATGAGGGGGAGCGATCCCTTGGGTGGAGTGTTCGGTGGGTGCTGGATGAGTTCTAGAGTGTGGCCATAAGATATGAGATCCAAGACCCATCTGTCAGTCGCAATATTGCGCCATTGATGGATATAACTGGAAACGTTCGCCCCGGTTGGGGGGTGAGTAGTAGCTGGTACCCTGATTAGGTCCCTGCTTGCAGCCTGAGTTGCGTGCTTGTGATGTTGGTTTCCTGTGTGAGCCTTGCCTGGAGAAACCAGCTGTTGTTGGCTGTCAATAGGATTGCTGCTGGTAACCCTGACGATATTGCGGGTGAAAGGATTGATAGTTTTGGGTGCGCTGGAAAGTACCTCTATAGCCTGAAAATCTACGTCCTCGTGCACCTGGAAAGGACACTTTACAATACTGTAGGGTACCTAATGCTTTGGCTGTGTCTGTATCCGTTTTGATGGCTAGTAGAGCATTGTCTATATGTTTTCCAAATAGACTGTCTCCATCATACGTCATGTGCAGTATCTTAGATTGCACTTCTGGACGGAAGGACGTTACCCTAAGCCATGGGTACTCACAAACTTTTTCTCGGGGGCCAAATTTACAGTGTGGTTTGTGGCCGAGGGGCGCACCGGTGGGGGCGGGGGCAGTGGGGGAGGGGGCAGGGCTAGAGCAAAAAAATAAAAACCTGTGACCATGAGGTTGAACACAGGCTCCTGCAGCGGACGCCTTCGTCCACTGAGCCACCAGACCCGGCATTCATCTATCTATCTATCTATCTATCTATCTATCTATCTATCTATCTATCTATCTATCTATCTATCTATCTATCTATCTATCTATCTATCTATCTCTCTGTCTCCCTCCCTCTATCACTCTCTCTCTCTATCCCTCCCCCTCTCTCTGTCTCCCTCTCTCTCTATCTCTCTCTCTCTCTATCCCTCCCCCTCTCTCTGTCTCCCTCTCTCTCTATCTCTCTCTCTCTCTCTCTCTCCCTCTGTCTCCCTCCCCATCTCCCTTTCTCTCTCCCTCCCTCCCTCTGTCTCTGTCTCCCTCTGTCTCACTCACTCTGTGTCTCCCTCCCTCTCTGTCTCCCTCCCTCTCTCTGTCTCAGTCCCTCCCTCCCTCTCCCTCCCTCTGTATGTCTCCCTCCCTCTTGTCTCCCTCCCTCGTCTCCCTCCCTCTTGTCTCCCTCCCTCCCTCTCAGTCCCTCTCTCTGTATGTCTTCCTCCCTCTGTATGTCTCCCTCCCTCTTGTCTCCCTTCCTCTTGTCTCCCTCCCTCTTGTCTCCCTCCCTCTTGTCTCCCTCCCTCTTGTCTCCCTCCCTCTTGTCTCCCTCCCTCTTGTCTCCCTCCCTCTTGTCTCCCTCCCTCTTGTCTCCCTCCCTCTCTCTGTCTCAGTCCCTCCCTCTCCCTCCCTCTGTATGGCTCCCTCCCTCTTGTCTCCCTCCCTCATCTCTCTCCCTCTTGTATCCCTCCCTTGTCTCCCTCCCTCTTGTCTCCCTCCCTCCCTCCCAGTCCCTCTCTCTCCCTCCCTCTGTATGTCTCCCTCCCTCTTGTCTCCCTCCCTCTGTATGTCTCCCTCCCTCTTGTCTCCCTCCCTCTTGTCTCCCTCCCTCTTGTCTCCCTCCCTCTTGTCTCCCTCCCTCTTGTCTCCCTCCCAATGTATCTCCCTCCCCACTTGTCTCCCTCCCCAATTGTCTCCCTCCCCACTTGTCTCCCTCCCCACTTGTCTCCCTCCCCACTTGTCTCCCTCCCCACTTGTCTCCCTCCCCACTTGTCTCCCCACTTGTCTCCCCACTTGTCTCCCTCCCCACTGCCTCCCTCCCCACTGCCTCCCTCCCCACTGTCTCCCTCCCCACTGTCTCCCTCCCTCTGTCTCCCTCCCTCTGTCTCCCTCTCTCTGTCTCCCTCTCTCTGTCTCCCTCTCTCTGTCTCCCTCTCTCTGTCTCCCTCTCTCTGTCTCCCTCTCTCTGTCTCCCTCTCTCTGTCTCCCTTCCTCTGTCTCCCTTCCTCTGTCTCCGTCTCCCTCTGTCTCACTCACTCTGTGTCTCCCTCTCTCTCCGTCTCCCTCCCTCTCTCTGTCTCCCTCCCTCCGTGTCACTCCCTCCTGTCTCCCTCCCTCCTGTCTCCCTCCCTCCTGTCTCCCTCCCTCTTGTCTCCCTCCCTCTCTCTCTGTCTCCCTCCCTCCCTGTCTCACTCACCCTTTCTCACTCACTCTGTCTCCCTCTCTCTGTCTCCCTTCCTCTCCCTCTCTCCTTCCCTCTCCCTGTCTCCCGCCCTCTCCCTCTCTCTCTCCCTCTCTCTCTCTCCCTCCCTCTATCTCTTTCTCTCTCCCTCTGTCTCACTCACTGTGTTTGTCTCCCTCCCTCTCTGTCTCCCTCCCTCTGTCTCCCTCCCTCTGTCTCCCTCCCTCCCTCTCTGTCTCCCTCCCTCCCTCTCTGTCTCCCTCCCTCGATCTCCCGCCCTCCCTCTCGGTCTCCGTCCCTCTCTGTATCCCTCCCTCTCTCTCAGTCTCTCTCCCTCTGTCTCACTCACTGTGTTTGTCTCCCTCCCTCTCTGTCTCCCTCCCTCTGTCTCCCTCCCTCTGTCTCCCTCCCTCTGTCTCCCTCCCTCCCTCTCTGTCTCCCTCCCTCCCTCTCTGTCTCCCTCCCTCGGTCTCCCGCCCTCCCTCTCTGTCTCCGTCCCTCTCTGTATCCCTCCCTCTCTCTCAGTCTCTCTCCCTCTGTCTCCCTCCCTCTCCCTTCCTCTCCCTCTGTCTCCTTGTCTGTCTCCCTCTCTCTCTGTCTCTCTCCCTCTCTGTCTCCCGCTCTCTGTCTTCCCCCTCTCCCTCTCTCTCTCCCTCCCTCTGTTGCACTCTGTCTTCCTTCCGCTGTAAACTCACCCACTGCTCTCACTAGCTGCTGCCCCCCCTCACCTCACCCTGCTGTCCCTGTCACCTCACCCCACTGCTGAGACAGCTTCCCTGGAACACACACAGCCGCCGCACCCAAGTACTTCACAGGTCTTTTAAAGACCATTCACTTGTTAATGAGGCTTTGTTGAATTTCACCTCTTCTTAGCGCCCCTGCATCTCCACTCTCTCTCCGTCTCCCTCGATCTCTCTGTCTCTCTCCCTCCGTGTCACTCCCTCCTGTCTCCCTCCCTCCTGTCTTCCTCCCTCCTGTCTCCCTCCCTCTTGTCTCCCTCCCTCTCTCTCTGTCTCCCTCCCTCCCTGTCTCACTCACTCTGTCTCCCTCTCTCTGTCTCCCTTCCTCTCCCTCTCTCCTTCCCTCTCCCTGTCTCCCGCCCTCTCCCTCTCTCTCTCCCTCTCTCTCTCTCTCCCTCCCTCTATCTCTCTCTCTCTCTCCCTCTGTCTCACTCACTGTGTTTGTCTCCCTCCCTTTCTGTCTCCCTCCCTCTGTCTCCCTCCCTCTGTCTCCCTCCCTCCCTCTCTGTCTCCCTCCCTCCCTCTCTGTCTCCCTCCCTCCCTCTCTGTCTCCCTCCCTCGGTCTCCCGCCCTCCCTCTCTGTCTCCGTCCCTCTCTGTATCCCTCCCTCTCTCTCAGTCTCTCCCTCTCTGTCTCCCTCCCTCCCTCCCCCTCTGTCTCCCTCCCTCTCCCTTCCTCTCCCTCTGTCTCCTTGTCTGTTTCCCTCCCTCCCTCTGTCTCCCTCCCTCTCCCTTCCTCTCCCTCTGTCTCCTTGTCTGTCTCCCTCTCTCTCTGTCTCTCTCCCTCTCTGTCTCC
Source organism: Triturus cristatus (assembly GCF_964204655.1). Classification (NCBI taxonomy): domain Eukaryota; kingdom Metazoa; phylum Chordata; class Amphibia; order Caudata; family Salamandridae; genus Triturus; species Triturus cristatus. The sequence continues at coordinate 12,123,206 of NC_140579.1, read as the reverse complement.
CGCTCTCTGTCTTCCCCCTCTCCCTCTCTCTCTCCCTCCCTCTGTTGCACTCTGTCTTCCTTCCGCTGTAAACTCACCCACTGCTCTCACTAGCTGCTGCCCCCCCTCACCTCAGCCTGCTGTCCTCTGTCACCTCACCCCACTGCTGAGACAGCTTCCCTGGAACACACACAGCCGCCGCACCCAAGTACTTCACAGGTCTTTTAAAGACCATTCACTTGTTAATGAGGCTTTGTTGAATTTCACCTCTTCTTAGCGCCCCTGCATCTCCACTCAATCAGAGTGGAGATGCAGGGGCGCTAAGAAGAGGTGAAATACAACAAAGCCTTATTAACAAGTGAATGGTTTTTAAAAGAATCGCCCGGCCCCCATAGCTCCGCGCTGCTGCAACCGGCGATATAAAAAACACAGAGGTATGTTGCCTGCAAGGTCCGCGGGCCACCAAGGAAGGCTTGCCGGGCCGCTGGCGGCCCGCGGGCCATACTATGAGTACCCGTGCCCTAAGCCATCCTTGGCGTCTTAAAACAGCCGCACCAGCTAGTTGTCGAAAACCTGCTGTGGCTATGTCCTTAGCACAGTCTATAATTTCGGCCGCTGTGCGCTCTCCCTCAGCCAGGACCTTATGAAATTCCTGGTTATTTTCCTCCGGTATAAACTCCAGCATGGCTCCGATATCGGACCACATTTTCTGATCGTAGTGCCCCAGAATGGCTAGGCTGGTGTATTAGCAGCCCTGACAGGGACTGCGGAGATGGATGAGAATCTCTTCCCAATGGTATCCAAACTGTACTCATCCTTGTCCGGTGGAGACCTGATGGGGTGGACGGATGTTTTGATCTTCTCTGAGCCGCTTTGGAAATCACAGAGTCTGGATTGGGATGACCCATAAGGCATGCAGGGGAATCCTCGGGTGCCCTGTATTTTTATCTAATCTTGGCAGGACCGGCACTACAGTGGCCGGTGATTTCATGACTTTAAGTTCTTCCTGCCAGATATGGTCTATAAGGGGTTTGGATCTTACTGATTTCCTTGATTGTTCTTTAAAGTCATAAAGGAGACAATCGGATTGCTTGGCTATTGTGGGCAGATAAAATCTGGACGTAGCCCTTTTCATCAGATTATGAAAACCTCCAATGTCCTCTGGAGGTGAGTCAGAAGGACGACAAAGAGGAGGGGATGGTGCAGGTGTAATATAGTTGTCCCGTGCATCAGTGGGTGGAGGAGGATCATGAATTACTCCCTCTTCAAGCTCTTCTTCAGAAGAGGATGGTTCTTCTCTAGGTGGAGAAGGGATGATGGGAAGTGGCGTCAACCTAGGAGTAGCAGGAGGAGGCAGTATTGTTGTAAGCGGTGCTACAGTTGGTGCTGATGGAGGCGGCGGCACAGTAATGTATTTCTTGAGGCGAGAACCTTTTCTGTAGTCCTTGAGCATGGCCTGTAAGTCTTGTATTAAAGAAGAAGGTAATTGACCAGGCTGTTGCCTTGGTGGATCAACATAATATCTAAAATGCTGATATTGTGTAGGAGGAACTGGATAGTGGTGGTAGTACTGCTCCTCGTCATATTAGTCCTCATCCTCCTCCTGACACTTGACATTAAGTTAGGAAGGACTATGAGCAGTCCCAAACAGACCATCGTCATCCGTTTCCTCTGTGTCTAGATGGTGACTTGGGAGTAAAGGCGAAATCTTCCCTGGCGACTGGAATCCAGCAGGGATAATCTCGATGGTGTGAACTGCATTTGCAGTGACTTAGTCGACGGGAGCGGCGTTGATGGGTCTGTCGACGATGGGACCGCCGGCGAACCTGATTTTCTTGTTGGCGGCAAAATCGCCGGCTATGTCGTCGTAGAAGCTGTTGATGGTGAGCTCGTCGACGGTGGAGCCGACGGTGATGGTGTCATCAGCGCCGATGACAAACTCGTCACTGAGGTCTTCGACGGCGGTAAGGATAATGTAGACGATATCGGGGCGTTGATGCTCGCTGTCGATGCCGTAGGCTCCGTCCACGGCCTCGACAAGGAGAGTAGTGGTCATCGGCATTGATGAAGAAACAGGCTTCAAAGGTAAAACGGACGCCGACAAGGATCTGTGGCTGGATTTAAGCATGGAATGTCCTGAAGATTTCAGTTTTGCCTTAGAAGTCCCAGAATGATGTGGCAAGACTAGTTCTGAGGATACTTTAGGTTCTTTCTCCTTTTTTCGAGCTTCTTTGGTCTGATGCGAGGTTTTAGGGTGTTTCTTGACCTCCTCAGGCGACCTGGGCCTCTTATGGGATTTAGAGAAATGTCCCTCTCCTCATCAGAAGACGCTCCTTGTGTCTTCTTCAGCCACAACAAATGTCTGCCCTCTCTATCTCTAAGAGTCTTAGATGAAAAGGTGCAGCAGATTTTACATTGTTTTGCCTCATGATGAGGATATAGGCAATAGATGCAATCCTTGTGGGCATCATCAATATGAACTCTTTTTTCCCCACAGGAGTTACAAGGGTGAAATAGTCCTTTCCTACCAGACATTGTCCAGTAAGAAAAATTAGACTTATCTGAGAGAAATGTTGCAGAACTGAGCAGAGCGCAGGGAGACTCTCTTCACACATGAAGTGCGATGAAAAGCTGAGGGATTCAGCCTCTCTTGGGAAGGTTCTAGAGGGTGCTGGTTACTGATTGGTTGTATTTAAGAGTGGTCCTTTTTTAGAAAAGGAGGTAGATAGGCTATTAAAGGCATGGTTGCCTCCATGATAGCCTATGGAGGTTCTTTAATTACTGCTTTATTTATATTACCGTGGGACTACCACTTCGACAACAGGGAATGATTCAAGCATGTTAATCTATAAAAGATGCCCCAATACTGGGTAATATTGATGAAATAATCGGCCAATGGACAAGCCAGCTGGTGGTTTTCTCTGACTATTTGGGATAGAAACAGCAATTATAACATTAAGAAGTCTCCATGGCTCTTCACGTTTTTATGCTTAGTTCGACATATTTTGTTTGAAGCATGGCTTTTGCTAGTCAGAGTCCCACCAAGCATGGTGCAAGTTACCTTTGGGGGAAAGGGCTAGATGTGCATTAATAAATTGAGGCATGCAGGAGTATAAGCCCCAGGAGGGAAGGAATTACCAATGAATTGATTATTTTCAGAGAGGAACTGGTCACGGTGTGTATTGTCTGCTTTTAACATAAGTGTACGAATCACGCATAGCAGGGATCACTCTACGTCCCCCCAGACATGCGTTCTAATTGTCTCGCTATTTAATCCCCGCAACCCCACTGCCATATTGATTCTCAATGCTGCTTACCTGCCATCAAATCTGTGTTTCAGGAAATCAAAGAGGGCTTTCTGCATCATGTCTGTGACCTGCAGCGTGAAAAAAGAATATACAAGAGTATTCAGGGAGAGCAACTAGAGCAAAGAGGTTACTCACAGAGCGAAAAAGAGCGCATGTCTGGACTACAATCCTAAGTGAGCGAGTCACCGGTTTGTTTAAACTGTGCTTTTCCAGTAGAGAGGGGTGGAGCGCTGTCCTTTATCTCTTCATGAGCCTGTCTTGGATATCAATGCTGCCTGCTCTAAAGGGGTCTTATCAACGCCTCTCAAGACAGGATTAAAAGTGTTGCATCTCCCACCTCTTTCAGAAAATCTGGAGAACGGACCCACCGAGAGGAGAAGCACAGACATAAACATTAAGAAAATGATGAGACGTTTCGATTTGGCAGTCTCTGGACACTGTATGATCTAGGGCTCTTCACCTAACCACAGTCCATTTGGAGAGGTTCTGGATACATAAAAGGAAGTTGAAAGGAGAGAAGCACACTCACAGTTAGAGATTGTATAAGAGATATTAGTTGAGTTGATGTCAAAGACAAATGCATATTCTGTGAATGGCTCCTGTGCTTACCCCATACTAGCCCCTCACACAGATGGAATAGTGTGGTGAACCCATACCCTGAACTATCTTCAGCTGATTTTAGAGGGAGTTCACAAGTCACCTCACAGCCCTTCATGAGGCCCTCATGGTGGGAAGAGACGCCAAGGCAGGAGGAACGAGTGAGATTCTGGATAGCCCGCCACTGAATGTCCTACGCTGATATGACGATTCTCGGCCCGTTTCTTATCGCACAGTCCTTTGGTTAGGATTCATGGTAAAGGCAGTCGCTTTCTGATGAGGGGAAGTCCAGACGTCATCTCCTTAAGTCAATGCCTTTCAGAGAAGGCCCCATGGCAGTGTTAGGAGGAGGAAGATAGAGGTGGGCGCTCACCAACCTGCATGTTCCCAGAGTGATGACCATGGAACGGCTATGACACTCAGACTAGCTCCTTACCTCGTAGCCTTTCAGCGAGGGACCCACAAGGATGACGGGTCTCATAGATGGCACTACATCGTATGGTGGCACGTGCTCAATCTGCAAGAAAGAAATGTCAGATATGCAGTGGTATCTACATTCTGCCAAGGGGGCATCTCAAAAATAAGGACCCACCACAGAAGCCCAGAGAGGCAACGAGATGACCAATAGAGACGTGAGATGGCATAATGCAGGAGATATTTTAAACACTGCAGCAAACAGTGTGCATAAAGGAGGGTACATTCTGGGACTAGCACACCGCGCAGTGCATGCATCAGGAAGTATGTAACACTATATATGTTCTTCAAACTCAGGCTTTAGCTTAAAACACATCATATACACTACACGGTGCAACATGTGATAAGGAAAGCAAGTGCCACAGCACAATCTAAATACACAAAATACACACGACAAAGCCTACAGTACAAAGTACAGCACCATACACATACACAAATGTTGTCCACAACAAGCGTGGGTCTCAAGTCTTATGGACCCTCTTCTCCCTATTACATTATTTAAGGTTCTTGAAAGGTTATTGTAGACTCCCACCAATGGGTGTTCTGTGCAGGAACCTCCTTCGATGCAGTGGCCTGCCATGCACAGATTTCCCTGCAATCTGGACTCTCACAATAAATATGTCCAAGCAGTCCCACCTTCTGCTATACCCAGGTCAAACTTTGTGCAAAAAAGCAGGAAGCTACAGCCACCCATGGATGACCAGAGATAACCGCTGTTTGTCCATTAACATTAAAGTGAGGTGTTTTCCTGAAGTTGGGATTTCTTTCTGTATATTTCTCCCAGAAGGACTTGCTGCAGTCCCATCTCCCACTGTGTCTTACTCGAGGCAGAGAAGCTCCTGTTGCAACATGTGCTGGGAGAATAATGGTAGGGGAGGGTCATTAGATTGGGCCTTGCACATTAAAGGGAATTTTCACTAAGTTGAGGCATCACACTGACAGACGAGCAAGCGAAAGGCCCTTTCATGGTCCCTGCGAAGACTAGAAGATTTCCAGGAGGGAATTGGAGTAGGTGACAGTTTGCTGTTTGGATACACTTTGCTCCAAGGTAATGGCGGAGCAGGAATTATGACACCACTTTTCCACTGAGAAGGGGACTGATCAGTTCAGAGCTCTGTGAATCCAGGAAGGATGGTGGTTGGTGGGCGGCGACCCACGTTCAAAGACCCTTCCTTTAGTGACACAAGTAGACCAGGAATTGATGTTCTGATTTCACCTAAAGAATATTCGTCTTTTTTTGTGTTTTTACTTTCTGATCTCAAATGGTGATAAAAGACGCAGCTCTGCAACACCTGGTAAATTCAACTCTAGCAAAGTGGGAAACAAAAGGAAGTTCGTCGCCCTCAAAAACCTGGAAATACTCCGGGCCTCACAGAAGGAACTGAAGGAAGTGCTGTTGTCTAAAGACAGTCTAGGCAGGGCGACTGAAATGATGCGGTTCTACGGCTGCGGCACTTATGGATTCGCGGCACTTGCCACTTACCCATCATCCGCCGCATAAGCTGCAGATTGTAACATTTTGTTTCCGGCTGAAACGGTTCAAAAATGACTCAGCGGACGTGTCCCCGTACTGTGGAAATCCCAATGCCACGGTTCACTGGCCTTCATTCTGTTGCTTATTGCTGTATTTGGATGTTAAACTGGTAGTAATAAGGGGAACTCTTTGCCCAGACAATGTTAAATGTGTAAAAATCACAAAATAAAAAATGACAAAATGTGCCGCATCAATCCGTATAATTTAGTCACCCTGCCGCAGAATGTGGTGCTCCCCTGCCGCATAATTCCAGTGGCCCTGGTTATAGGAAGGCACGGATGCTGCAGCAGTCATTTTATGAAGCCCTGCTGGCAGGATGTGGCTCTATGGCAGGGGCCCTGACTGGCTCGTACTGGCTCTACAGTTCACACTCACTTCCTAGTCACCCATGCAATAGGTCTTTAGTGGTTGGTGTTCTTTAGGGTAGCTGCGAAAGGAGTAGTTAGTCGTTTTAAGGGTTTGCATAGTTCCTCTCAGTCGCCACTCCCAGTGTAGAACAACTCGCTGCTGCTCGTCTGTCTCTAACGTCTATTTTGTGCAGCTGGGACCTCATGTATGTCGGTATCAGAACATCTCACAAACACCACAGCATCACAGCTTGGAGACAGTGTGCAGTGGGGCCAGAAGGTGAGAGGGTCATGTGAAGGTAGGGAGAGCGGTGGAGGGGCTCACTCACCGATTTCTGCTTCTGCGGTGAGGCGGCACAAGGGAGGATAACAAGGCGCGCACGTTATTGACAGGTCACCACTGCAAACACACACACACACCTGAGACACAGTGCGTGGCTGCATGCAAGGGGGAAAGGATCTCGCAGCAGGCACCACTGTGTTCAGCCATGACACTGGCAGGTGTGTTCACAGGCGCGGTCCTTTCTATTGCCTCATCAATGTGTGACTCACGGGGTGCGCTACAAAATGAAGTTACTTACCTGCAACTCTAGCTTTGCAGATTGGTTTCTGTAACAGATTCACATGCCGTGCTTGAACTGCAACTGTAATGTGCATTGTTAGAAAGGGGATCTCTGGTTGGCTAAAGCTTGTGCCAAAGCCAGGCAGAGACCACCACTCTAGTCAGAGCAAGGGAGTTACACACTGAAGATAACCCCTGCTCACCCCCTTGGTAGCTTGGCACGAGCAGTCAGGCTTATCTCAGAGGCAATGTGTAAAGCGGTTGCGCAACACACACACACAGCAGCAACAAACTAGGCACACCACAAAAGAAACTCCACACAAGGTTATATCAAAAATAGCCTTTGTATTATCATAAAACACATTAGAAACATAATCACACATTTACATGGTGCCAACTGGCACTAGGCAATATTCACAGGGGGATTATATACAGGACCGGGCCAATCGGGCCACGGTCAGAACCCTCAGAACAGGTAAGTAAATATAAAACACAACCAGCAACTACTGGCACAATAATGACCTCAGCATTATCATATTAGCATTAGAAACCCTCCTAAGCATAAACACCGTACGCATTAGGCCTCACCCTCATAAACACCGTACGCATTAGGCCTCACCCTCATAAACACCGTACGCATTAGGCCTCACCCGCATAAACACCGTACGCATTAGGCCTCACCCTCATAAACACCGTACGCATTAGGCCTCACCCTCATGAACACCGTACGCATTAGGCCTCACCCGCATAAACACATTATGCAATAACCTCATGAGCATAAACATCATTTGAGGCATAAATCACTGAAGGCATAACATCACGCAAGAATCACATTACACCTGGACCGCATAGCCATATCTGTAGGCATAAACACAGGAAGACTTTTCCCCCATCGTTGGAGCATCCCGCAACGGCGGGTCCGCTCATGGAGAACAGCTTGACTGCCAGGTGCCCTGTGAGCACTTAAAAATCGAGAACAGCCTCAACACCCCTCACCGGGCTATGCTGGGGAAGCTTTCCTCCCGCTGGACTCCTCCGGATACTTCTGGCCGGGCTCACGGAGGCAGGGTAGGCTTCCGCCCTCCTCTACAGGGGCTTCCTCTGGCTTCCGGCTTTCCCTCTGACGTCCGCAAGGCCCTACCCACAACCAGGCAGGCCGCGGTGGTAATTTTGTTTCTCCTTCTCTCTCCTGGGCAAACGCGGGGTGAACTCCCGCTTTTAAATACAAGACTGCGGGGTGGCCTCCCGCGGTCTCAGCACACCACAGTGCGGGGTGGGCTCCCGCCACATACGCACTAATGCGGGGTAGGCTCCCGCCATACAGGAGCATAACACAGCGGGGTAGGCTCCCGCTTTGCAGGATCGAGGCATATAGCGGGGTGAGCACCCGCTCCAAGGCACATACATGCGGGCTGGGCTCCCACTCAGAGGAGCACCGGAGACGCTCCCAACAATAGCGCAAATGCGGGGTAGGCTCCGGCTCGGCTCTGGTGTAGTGTGGGGGGGGAATCCCAACACCGGGATTCCCTCGAGGCACGCTGGCAGCCCAGCGCTGCAGTTTAAAGCCCAAAATGCTCCTCTTCAGGGTAAAATAAAGTGCCCACAAGATGCTAAGTCCATCAGGGTTCAAGGGGCATAGCTGAGCCCAGGGAGGCCAGCACACAGGGCCCTCCAGGAGGGAGGCAAGCCCCCATTGCTGTTCCTCCTGGGCCCCAGCAGCAGCAAGCCCCCGCAGTCCAGAAACAGCACAAAATACAGAACAAGAGCTGAACCGTTTCATGGGGTCACAGCCCCCATACTTATACCACGAAGCTCTTTGTCTGTAGTGCAGGGCATGGGGGAACCAGATGCAACTGGTTCAGGAGAGATTTGGAGCACTTTGTTTTGCAAGCTCCTCTTCCCCTCTGTCAGGTGGGGGCTAGGTGATCAGACACCACAGGGGGCGGAGCCAGCATTGTAGAGGGCAGGCACACTCCTATTCTGAGTCAGGGGATTGCTCCTCCCACTACTCCCAGCACAGATGTCCTATTCAGCCCAGCGCTGACTCACCCTGCCCCTCCTCGAGCCCCACACACCTCCTAGCCCCTGTAACTCACAACCCAGACATGCAATTCACATCAGGCAGGCAGACACATAGCACACAGAAATGCCAACTTCTAAAAGTGTGTCGAAAGGAGTGGGGAACCCAATATACCCTTGGAGGCCTGGGCGATAAAGCAGAAAATAAGGGGGAGGTTGCCTGCAAGGGATTTTGTTTCAAAACTTAGTTTAAAGGTTATATCTAGAACAATACTTTTGTGTTCAACCCTGATTAGTGATGAACTAATGATTAATCAAATATTGAGAAGGGAATACATTTTTGAGGCGCACAATTGTCTCAAATGCATGAATTGGGTAACACGGGGCAGACTTTTCTTCAAAAAAACATATATTTAATATATAAACAAATAAGAAAAAGGGAAATACAATTAGAATCAACCAAACATAGTTCTAGAGGTATCACAAATTTACGTGCAAAGAAACTATGAAAACATCCATTCCCTGGATTAACTAAGGAAAACGATATGACAGATCAGAAAACGATTCCTTTAGGTCAACAAATGTGTGAGGAAATGGACGTTGCAGTCGACGTTTCGGTCTGTGTTGGCGATGAGACCGTCAGACCATCTTCAGGACGTTGGGTTGATTTTGAAACCAAAAAGTATATCCCTATACAATTTCTTTATAAGGAGATGGATTCTGAAGCATCAAGATACATCGACGCGTGCACCATCTGATTTAGAGGATATGATCAGTTTAGGTGTGCTTAGTTCATTGGTCCATACAAGCGGCAGCTAATGTCTACGGCAGCTTTAACTGGTATGATTTTAACTCCTGATCAGTCTTGACCCTGTGCCTCATGGGAACAGTCCAGCCCGAACTGCCAAGCCAAGACTTCCCTGGACCGGAATCAAGTTTCACCCCTCTTCAGCCAGGATAGCTTGACTCCAGTGGCGTAGTGAGCACGGGACCCACGTCTGGGCATACCCTTCCTACATAGGGCGAACAGCAAAACACACAAGATGATGGACGGAATGTTGCACATTGGCAAAACATTCACCCCCATTCACAGATCTGGGTTTAATCCATCGTTATTTTGCTCACCATGCCACCCCAGTTCAGACATGGCCATATGCAAATCAGTCTTGACCCTTTGCCTCATGGGAACAGTCCAGCCCGAACTTTCAAGCCATGTCTTCCCTGGACCGGAGCAGTGTGTGTCATGTGGTTTACCGGGAGATTTAAGGGTGCGGGAGAGTCTGAGGTTCCTGAAACTTAAAAAATAAAAAAACATTAATTAAACAAAAACCGGCGCGGCGGAAACATAAACAAAAGTACACAGCGTGAGCTGCAGTCCAGCTGCCATGACAAAAAAAAAGTCCTCACCCTCTAATTAAAGGAGATAGTAACACGCCGCAAGTAAAGCATCCAGTCCCGGTGGGCAGGGCTAAAAGCAGACAGAGCAGCAACAAGGAGGGATTAAAAACCCTCCTTCACAATAGAAAGGCTGATTTTAGCATAAGCTATGATGCAAGCCAATGGAAAGAAGGGGCGGGGCTTCAAGTACCCTTCGGAATCTGTATTGATTCCAAGAGGCCCTCGCATGGCAAGTGCAGCGCATGCACGCTGCTAACACCAGGCGAGACCTAAAAAAGGGATAAAAAAAAACCTGTGTGCATCAGCAAAGGAGGTGTGGGTAAGCAAAGCCAGAGTGATCACAACAAACCACAAAGTCCTTTCTGTTGCACCCTCAAAATCTTTTTGAGCTACTTCTACTGTGGGGTTGCAGGGTGCAGTATGAATGAATCTATAGCAGATAAGCAGCATACACGTAAATCTTTTACTACACGTATCTGCTATAGATTTTTGTAACAAACTTTATTGAGCCTTAGTCAGAGTACATTACATTGTACCAAATATTCATGGCATTTTCCCTTTTTTGTCTATCAATATCCCATCTTTCTCCGTAATTAAGGTTACAGACTTCAATCGTTTTATCCAACATTTACACAACATAAAAATTATAATGCAAATAAATGAAACATGTGGAATCATCCATATTAATTACTAATGTCTCCAAGGTACCTTATCACGTATTTGTACTTTTAGTCCCTAAACTGAATTAACTACCCCCTCCCTCTCCCTCCCCCCTTCCTGGTCTGTTAGTGTTCTTCCATCTATTCCACCTCGTAACTTTGAGATATCACTGATTCCAACCTAAACCTCTGGTGTACTAGGGGCCGTTCCACATAGTTTGTTCTAGTTGTCGCTGGTTATGTGGTAATTGGTGAAGTTGATCAGGAGATTGGGTCAAGAAATGTAAGTGGGATATCCAATTGTGTGAGTCCCTCTAACATATTTTTTTTTAATTTCAAATATTTTTTATTGAAGAAACAAAAACAATACAAAAACTCTTCCGTGCACCAAGATCAGTACAGTCATGTCATATGTACAAATACAAAAAATGAAAATGAATGACAAAACAGTAAATAAAGAATAAAACCCCAATCCAGCTCGCATCATCAAATACCAATACAGTCTATTACATTGCTTCATGTGTGGCGCGCAACCCCCGGGACTCGTTGGATCAAACACGCCGCACCCAACCACAACCCCACTCAGAGGGAACAAGCAAAATATACCTCTCAGGGTGGGTCATAATGAAAGGAGGATGCATCCAATGACCTCCAGAGCTTTTTGTTTGAGGGGCTCCAGGTAGAAGCTTGAAGCACCGGATTACTTGACCCCCTCAGGAAAGACAACCACTCCTGCCAGATTTTAAAGCTCACTTCAGACGCATTTTTCCATTTGCAAAGAATCACTTTACATGCCATTGTTAACATTAAGTCCATCAATTGGCGATCTTGGTCAGTTGTTATTTGTGGATCCAGTGCCCCCAGAATGACATAAACAAATTCCTGTACAGGTTTTATCTTAAAGACATGGGAAATGCAATCAAATACTCTCCCCCAATAAACCTTTAATGAAGAACAGGAGAAAAGCATATGCGCAAGATCCCCGGTACCTAGCTGACAATTCCAGCACACAGGCGAATCTCTCAATTTACATCTGAACAGCCTGTCGGGAGTCCAATAGGCCCTGTTGAGAAGCATATACTTCGTCTGAAATAGAATGGGTGAGACTTTATGTGTAAGGGCTAACTTATGAATCACCTCCCAGTCAAAGGATATGCCTGATAGATTTGGCTCCGCTTCCCATACGCTTTCCACTCTTTTGTGTTTTTTCATGGGTAGGGGCAACAACAATTTATATACTTTCGACACAAAGTGACCATCGTGTATTAGTCGTGGGATCTGCTGTATAAGCCAAGGGACATACGGAGAGAAGCTGTTTGCTGTCAGAATCGATTTAAGCTTAAGAAAATCATAGAAATCCATCGGACTAAGATCATGCCTGCTCTGTAAGGTCGAGAATGGCAGAGGGGCCCCATCCTCATACAAGTCCTTCACTAAGTTAATGCCCTTCTTGGACCATGACTCCCAAAATATAGTACTACCCTTAATCTTAAGATGTGCATTCCTCCACAGGGACATATACGAGGACCTGGCGACTGTCAGGTTTGTTCTATGTGTTTGATCGAGTCTAAGTAAGGCCCTTCTAGTATTAAGCATGATGTACTTAGAGTGAGGAAGGTGTGACAGGTTCATCGTAAGGAGGGCCTCCAAAGGCGCGTGATCTACCAAAGACTCCTCTATATTTATCCATAATGGTGTGTAAGTAGGGGATTTCAACAGCCACTGTGCGCCCTGTTTGCACAGAAACGCCGTCTGATAGCTCCTGAAGGAGGGGAGACCGAGTCCGCCTTTATCCTTTGCTAATTGTAACTTCTTCAGAGAGACTCTGGCCTTCTTACCCTGCCACAAAAAATTCCCAAACACCTGATCCACCTTAGTAAGAAAAGCATTAGAGAACGTCATAGGGAGCATGCTTGCCAAATAATTGACCAACGGAGTCGACATCATTTTAAGCGTCTCTGCTCTACCCCACCAAGAGAGAAACTTCGGTGACCAACCATCAAGCAGTGTAGAAATCTTTTTCAAGGTCAAGTCTTCATTTACTTTCAGCGTGGAAATCAGGTCCTTGTCAAAATCCAGCCCAAGATACTTAAAGCACTGAGGTTGCCACGTAAGCCCGGAATCTCCAATAATCCCCTTATCCCCAACACTGTTCAAAAGTTTGACCTCCGTTTTATCTTTGTTAAGTTTGTATCCAGATACTCTGGAAAAATCTTCAATGTCAGCCATGAGGGCCGGAATTGCTTCGTCCGCTCTTTCCGACATTATCAGGACATCATCCGCATAGGCCGTTAGTTTTATAGTGCAGTCACCAAATGGTATACCGGCTATATTCGGATCATGCCGTATATGGTATAAGAACGGTTCAATCGCCAACAGAAAGAGTGAAGGAGACAGGGGGCAACCCTGTCTCGTACCTTGTTTTAAGTGGAAGGGAGAGGAAAAGGATCCACCAGCCCTAACACGTGCAGACGGGCAACAGTAGAGGGACATTACCAGTTTAGTGAATGACTCTCCTAGATTGAACTTACAGAGAACAGCTCGCAGAAAGGACCAATCCACCTTATCGAATGCCTTTTCAGCATCCAGTGTTATCGCTGCAGTCGGCGTGTCTAAGAGTTTCGCCTTTTCTAATACATGCGCCAGAATTCTTGTGTTGTCACTGGACAGACGGTTCTTAAGGAATCCAGCTTGAGATGGGTGGATCAGCTTCGGAAGAACCCCCTGCAGGCGAGCAGAAAGTATCATGGCCAGGAGTTTGCAGTCAATATTAATCAATGAGATCGGTCTATAATTTTTCGGTAGCGAGGGGTCTTTCCCATCTTTAGGAAGTACAGCAATTATGGCCTCAGCCAAAGTACCTCTCACTTCACCAGATTCATTAATACCTTTGAATAGTTGGAGGAGGGGGCCAACCAAAAGGGAGGGGAAAGTTTTATAAAATTTTGCCGTAAATCCGTCAGGGCCAGGGGCTTTCCCAACCTTTAAACGTTTAATCGCAGCCTCTATTTCTACAGAGCTAATTGGACCATTCAGATTGATCCGATCCTCCTCCGAGAGCTGTGGGAGATCACACGCATCTAAGTATTCCTTAATTTTAGGTTCCTCTACCGCCTCATTTTTTGCGTAGAGGTCCTCATAAAAAACTCTGAACACCTCCGTTATTTTATCAGGATCCGAGTACGAGTGCCCAGAAGCATCCTTAATGACACTAATCGAGTTCTTCTGGACCTTAAACTTCAAGTATGAGGCGAGGGACTTACCTGCCTTATTAGACTCACAAAGCTTAAATCTCCTGCCCTTGTCGAGCCAAACTCCCGCCCTCTCACTAACTATTTTATTGTACTCATATTTTTTATTCGCCAATGCAGCAAGAGACATCTCATCCCTATCTTTTAGATGTTTGATCTCTAAGTTCCTAATGTCCATCTCCAAAGCCTCCAACTTCTCATTGTAAGATTTATTCATTTCTGACCTAAGTTTGATACACACTCCCCTTATAGTACTTTTTAGAGCCTCCCACCTAATGAGATCGGACGTGTCCCCTTGTTTGTTAATCTGAAGATATGATGTTATAGCCTCCTCTACTGTGGCCCGGTGCTTATCACTAACTAGGATTTCATCATTCAGCCTCCAAGCTGTCTGACGAGAGGATGGTTCAACATTAGTGAGTGTTAAGGAAATGCATGAATGATCCGATAATACCCTGGGCTCAATGGTTGTGGAGTCCAATCTAGGAACGCCATTTTGTGTGATAAAGAGGAAGTCAATCCGTGAGTATGAGTCGTGTGGTGGAGAATAGAAAGTATAATCTCTCTCCGTGGGGTTCTGGAGTCTCCATGTGTCTATCAAATGGAAACGCTTACACATACTACTAAGAAAAGCTTTATGGGCTTTCGTAGATTTAAAGACACAGCGTGAATCCCTATCCAAAATTGCATCTAAAGGGAGATTAAAATCCCCAGCTACTATGTGCAACGCAGTATCCGGAATAGTTTCAAGGTGTTTATTTAGTTTGTCCCAAAATACCAGATCGCTAGTATTGGGTGCGTACACGCTGGTGACATAGAACTCTGTATTATCCTTACTCATCTTGGCCGTGACCCATCTACCATCTGCACTAACTTCAGACGACAAGACCTCCACCTTCGATTTCTTTGCAACAAGTATCAGGACACCATTCTTTTTATTTACAGCCTCTGCACCCACCACCTCATTATAGAATTTATTTCTCATGTGGTAAAACTGCTTTGCCTCAAGCTTCGTCTCCTGGAGCAAGACGATATCACCCTTCAGTCTTTTAACATAATCTAATATCTTCTGTCTCTTCACAGGCTGGTTCAGGCCCTTAACGTTAAGCGACAGTACCTTTAGTCTGTCTAAATTACATGCTCCCCCCGGCGAGCCAAATGAGCTATTTATCATCAGGAGGTTGCAACAACATCACAACAAACACATATTTCACGGTGTAATCGTATTTAAATCCGCAGTAACGCCCAGTACCCCCCACACCCACAAGAAGCAAAAAGATGAGGACCATGCAGGCCGGAGTAAACAACAATAAAAGTAAAAAACAAAGAACACATACCCCTACCCAACAAACCCCCTGCCCCCCACCCTTCCCACCCCCACTGAACGAGATAGACATGGTGACTGGAAGGAGAATGCGTCGGAACTCCCCCGTGCATACCTTATACTGAGAGAAAGCACCATGGACCTGAGGAACTATCCCCCTTAGATTAAGGCCTGATACAACCCATTAGGCAACAACACCCCCCCACCAGCATAACCCACTTGCACCTCATCAATCAATCCGGACCAGTAGTTTAAACTCCCCGACAATCCCTACCAACCCCCATAATAAACCTATAAAACACTATGCATGACCGTTAACTATTTTGGCCCAGTAAACTGAAACTCCTCTATACAGAAGGCAATAATTCTAAGACATCACACATGGCTAGATATCCTGTGCATCATCCACTGCGTACTGCCAATAACACTGTTTTGGAGAAAGCCCGGAGACAGGAAATATGCCCTAGGCAGCCTGCCCCCCAGACAGCATTAGAACGCACAAAGCTATGTTCACCCATATCCTGAGGCTGAGGCCTGTGCCGCCGTCCCCAATGATGCACTTGTGTCCATGTCCTGATCGTCCGGGCCCTCCAGCATGCGTTTCAGTTTCAAAGGATCAGAGAAGAAATGAGGGGACCCGTGGATCAAAACACGGTACTTTGCAGGGCCAGCGAACCCATATTGAAAGCCCCTTTTCTTTAGCATTGGTCGCAGCGCCAAGAACGCTTTCCTAAGCTCCACCGTCTCTTTACTGTAGTCCTGCGAAATGTACACCTTGGCCGATTTCCATAAAATATGATTGTTTTTCCTCATGAAACCAAGAATCTGTTCCACGTGTTGATAACGTAACGGCTTGCACACAATTGCTCTGGGCCCTTTCTGGTTTTTATTTATCTGGCCTGGTACTCTATGAGCCCTATCGAACTCCAGTGGATGGTGGAAGGACAGATTAGTAGCCTGGGAGAACCAAGACTCCAGGAAAGCCCCGCAACTAGCATGCTGATCCTCCGACCCCTCCGGAAGGCCAAAAATGCGTAGGTTCCCCCGTCTGTTCCTGTCCTCCAACTCCGCCAGTTTCCGCATAGTGTGATCCGATGAAATGCATAAGCGGGTGATGGCTGCACACGACTTTACTTCGAGATCCTCAAGCCTGCTGATCCTCGACTCTGCCTCCACCAATTTTGCATTGGTTTCACGAATATCCTGCCTGATAGCCGCCACCTCATCTTTAGTAGCCTTAGCCAGATCCCTAACTTCCTCCAGCTTATTGAGAATCAGATCCGTCGAATCGGGATTACCTTTCGCCCCTTTGCTGGGTGGACTAGGATTTGATTGGTCAGATTTGAGCCTCTTCGTGCTCTTCATCGATTCTTTGCTATCCGCCATGGTAGACCGTCGAGAAGACACCTCTGCCAGATAGAAAGTCTCAAATTACATCAACCTGCTCCAGTGGAGTGACTCTTGATAGCCGTTCACTCTGGCGTCTGAAATGGCGTCTTCCCGTCTTCTAGCAATGTGATTGGAGGAACTCAGAACATGGCGCTGATCACAACATGGAGACCAGTGTAGATGGACAGGAAATGGCCGCACCCCCACATATCGGGACCATGGTGCCAGGCAAAAGATCGCAGGTGAGATCACCCAGTGGCCAGGAAGTCATGCAGGCTCAGAGCAACCCAGTCACGGACAAGAAGTAGCGCTCCGGATTCACCCAGTAGGCCTAGCTCCACCCTGGAGGGAGCCGTGTATTCCATGCGCTCCACCACAGTGACATACACGCCATAATCATATTTACACAGGCCGTACTGAAGGTAGTAGAATCGGTCTCACAACTCCACAGCCCACATCCTCAGGGTAGGCACACATCCCTCGCGGAACGCAGATAGCTCGAAATACTCAAGCGCCCCACAGACTCTACAACAGAAGCACGAGGGCTCTCCTTTCATGTCGCGGTATCCGCCATTTTGTCACTGCGACATACATCAACGACTGTTCATCGGGCTGCGCAGCTCCTCCGTTTCACCATAAGTGCGCTCCAGCACCTACACCAGCTGAGATCCGATAGCCTTCACACTTGACCTCGCTCCACTTCGGCGACCGCCAGCCGCCGAAACCTCTCCCGTCACGCGGTCCCGTAGTCTGCCGAAGTCCTCACAGGCATCGATCGGATCGCTTAAGGCCGTGGCCGAGCCGCTTCCCAGCAGCAGAACGGCTCCAAATTTCTCCTCTCAGGCCTCCTCACCTTCCGATCACATCTTCCGCCCTCCGTTGTTGGAGAGGAGCGGTGAGGCCCGTTCCTCAGCCCTCATTCGTGTGTCGCACGGGCAGCAAGAATCACCGAGCCGCCATCTCCTTCGGCGTCCAAACCACGCCCGTCCCTCTAACATATTGTCCAATTCCATGGAGATGGGATGTTTCCTCAACCCTCTCGCCTCTTCTCGTCTAAGTGCTGCGCTTTCAGCGCTGCCCCATCTAATTACCTCCTCTCTCCATATATGTAGTGGGGGGCTCCTCGGGGACTTCCATCTCATAGTAATTGCTCTGATCGCCAATATAAGCGCTAGATCTAGGAAACGCAGGTGAACTTTCTGGGCTTCTGCCCATTTTCCACGAAGGGCCATAAGGCAAATGGAGGCCTGTGCTCGGATGCCTGTATAGAGCCACTTAACTAGGTGTCCACCCCTCCCCATGTAATAAAGCAGGTGTACCAAGTTATCTTGTGGGAGCTTGCTACGTTGAGGTGCCCATGTCGTCCTGATGTAATGCGCTATCGTTGCATGTAGCAAGAAAAGGCGGTCAGGAGCCCCGGTGTTCCTCACGAATGTAGCATGATCTAGGAGTACACCATTTCCGAAGAAGGAACCCACCTCCGTCACTCCTGCAGCTATCCAATCCTGCAACCGAGTCATCGTAAGTTTACCACCCATTACTGGCAGCCCCAGTAGTGGGATATTGGTCGCGTAGGGGATCGTGGTTGAGGTGTACTGCAGGGCCTTTTTCCAGCACTGTAGTGCCGTCTTTAATAGTGGTGGGCTGTCTGAGGGTAGTTTCATTTTTGGGAGCAGCATATTGTGCAGAGTACCCCTTTCCAGATCTTGTGCATCACAGCCTATTGTAGATTTGTGCCTGCCGTCCAGAAAGACAGCCATTGTAATTGGGATGCATAGTAGTATGCTCGGAAATCAGGGACTCCCAGCCCTCCCATATTTGATGCCAATTGTAATTTCTTGAGGCTTACTCTGCGCCTGCCACTGCCCCATATAAGTTCCAGCAAGAGTGTGTCTAGGATGCGAAATGTGGACTGAGGCACCATCAGGGGCAAATTAACAAAGAAGTATAACAGACGGGGACGCATCACCATCTTGGAGATGGCTATCCTCCCCATCAAGGACAGCGGCAGGGATGTCCAGAAGGAAATGCTGGGGGCGCAGTGAAGCAATGGCTTTCATTAAGTTACCTTCTAATTGGATCCAAAGGGGTCCTGTACACGTGGATACCCAGATACTTAAATGTTGCTACAGATATCTGATAGGTACCGAATTGGATTATGTCTGGGCGTAGACCCTCTTGGAAATAAAAGGCATGTGACTTCCCTGCATTAATTGCCAACCCTGATATGGCCTCAAAAGCGGAGAAGACATCGGGGAGTGGGCCCGCCTCGCCCTCCAAGTCTCGCAAATATATGAGGATGTCGTCTGCATATATCGAAATAAGATCTGTGGTATCCTGTAGTGGTATCCCCAAAGCCTCAGACGAGTGCCTCAAAGCTATGGCCAGTGGTTCCAGTGCAAGTACAAACAGGAGAGGGGAAAGCGGGCACCCCTGCCTAGTACCTCTGTGTACCACGTATTCTGGGGAGATATACCTTCCAGTGCGTGCCCTTGCAGTGGATTCAGTATATAGCAGGTGTACCCACCGCAGAAAATCCGGGGGGAGGCCAAAACGCAGTAGGGCTGCAAACATGTACTCCCATGTTAGGGAGTCAAATGCCTGACGTAGATCTAACACTAGACATCCCGCCCTGATGTATTCACTGGGAATGGCCCTCATTATGCGGTGAAGTCTCCTAGTATTGAGTGAGATGCTACATGCAGGAAGAAACACGCATTGGTCACGGTGTATAAGGGTGGGGAGAGCAGGTACCAGGCGGTTGGCAAGGACCTTACTAAGGATTTTATATTCGGTAGCCAGTAAAGACAGCAGTCTGTAGTTGGACATCTCAGTGCTGTCCCACCCTGGCTTGGGGAGTGACACCAACATAGCTTGCATCGTGGATTGCGGTAGTTTACTGGCTACCCAGGCCGTTTTATATAGCTCCTCTAGTTTAGGTACTAAGACATCTGAGTATGTCTAATAAAATTCAACGGGCAGGCCTGGGGCTTTATTACGGTTAAGGCCTTTGATTGCTGCTCTTATTTCATGTTGGGTGATGGGTCCCAAAAGATCCTTCCGTGCAGCCTCCGTGATCTTGGGGAACTGCAGTCTGTCTAAAAAGGCATCTATTAGGCCATCGTCCGTATTCGCTGGTGCCGCATATAGGGTGCGGAGATAATTACAGAATGCTTCATTAATCTCTATTTGGGTGTGGATCAGACCCTTCAGTGGTGAACGGATGCAGGTGACTAGAGGCGTTTCTAGGTTATCCCTCAGTAACCGAGCTAGCAATGTACCCGATTTGTCTGCGTCTGTGTGTTTCAGTTATGTGTACGCCGGGTAGTCCATAAGCCGAATTGTTTCCAGGGTCTCTGCGTGCCTAATATGAGCCTCTTGAAGAGATGCCCATTTGTCATCGTCCGTTACTGCGGCTGGTTCTAGCTCTGTCATCAGCGTCTCTGTATCTATAAGTCTTTTGTGTGTTTCTTGTCGCGCCCCTACAGTAGCATTAATTGCTGAGCCTCGAACCACCACTTTGAACGCGTCCCAGTCTATGAGGTTGGAGGAGGCTGTATTCCAGTTGTCTGTGAAGTAATTGCTAATGGTGTCTAGTAATGTGGTCTGAAAGGGTGTCTAGTAATGTGGTCTGAAAGGGTGTCTAGTAATGTGGTCTGAAAGGGGGCATCCTCTAGGAATTGGGGCCATAGTTTCCAGGTCGGTACAGGGGTCGGGACTCTGCCCCACGTTAAATTAATTTCCAGGGGGTTATGATCTGAGAATGTTTTGGCTAGATATGTCGATTGGTGTATTTGTGCGGCTATTGTGTGGGAGCAAAGAAATCTATCAAGCCTGGTATGAAGCTGATGGACAGGGGAGTAAAAAGAATATTCTTTGTGTGTAGGATGTAGCATTCGCCATGCGTCTATGAGTCTCCAGCCCTGCATCTAAGTACTCAAAAGTTCAGCCTGTTTGTGTGTACTAGCCCTGTGCAATGGAGGATGGGATCTGTCCAATTCTATGTCTGGGATCGTATTGCAGTCTCCCCCTAGGATCCAGGGAATGGTATCCCACTCCATCTTGGTCAAAATTCGGCACATATATACTACCTAGGATTACGGGTAGGCCATCTAGAGTGCCCCTCAGAAGTATATACCGCCCCTGATCATCTGTACGCCGGTCTATTTCTGTAAACGGGACTCCATGGCGAATCCAGATGGTCACCCCTCTAGCAAATAGTTAGTGGTATACACTGAGCCTCTCCATTTTTTCTGAGTTTTCCCTGCCTCTGCCTCCATCAGGTGGGACTCCTGCAGGAACACAATCTGCGCCCTTCTCTTAAGGAGGTAGGCGTGCACCCTGTGGCGCTTGTGCACAGCCCCTAGCCCCCGTACATTCCAGGTCAACAGGTTGTATGAGCCTAAGGTGGTTTGTTTACGAGACATATATTTGCTACGTGTGTTGTTCTCCGTGCAGTACGGAGCCCGTGAATATGTACAGACCAGGAATTCCACATGCCTTGCAAACTAAACATATATGGCACAGCCAGTAAACAATGCTGAGCCATACCAATAACTAAAACATACGAGAACCATAGAACGGTGCATGCGCTTTGTGGAGAGCAAGCACCGCCAACCATACTACTGATTGTGGCTCTACTGGGCCCGGGGGGAGGGGCGTTACCTCTCATAAGATACTTAGCTGTGCGCTCTATAGTAAGGGTTATCATATGTGAGACCGGGGGTCCACTATAGTATTCTAACCATAAGTACCCGGTATTACAAACAGACTTTTGGAAACCTACTGGTTTAGACTATCGATCCATGCACCATTATAGGAAAAACCCAGCAAAGCGGATCAGAACACATGCATTACATACATTATTATGTGCACAGTCCGATCTTCCCAACAAAAAAAGGATATCGTGCCAGGGTTCAAGCGGACAGCCCCATGTGAGCCTAGTGTGTGAAGGTTTTATTTCTGTCCCTCAGTTGTCAAGCAGGCCATCCCCTGTTTGGGGCGTCGCCGAGGGAAAAAGAGCAATGCTATGCTCAGAGTCTGATTGTATGGTACTGTCCTCTGAGTCCGTCGTGATCTTTGTATTGTCATCACGGAATGATCCAGCGACTGCCAACGCCTCCGCCCTGTCCACCATCTTCTGAGCCGGGGTTGGTCCTAGTCTTGCAGAGTTCCTCGATCCTCCTCCTCGGGGTAGCTGTTGTTGGGACTGCACGGGGCTATGTCTCACCGAGCCCGACGATCTCTCATGACTGTGTTCTAGGTCCATTATCTCTAGCCATTCTTCCACATCATTGGGGCTGTCAAAGAAATAAGATTTCTTATCATGCATGACTTTGAGTCTGGCTGGGAATAAAAGGGCATATTTAAGTTAAGCCGCCCATAGCTTTTTCTTCCCTGCTTGGAAAGAGGTCCGCTGACGTTGTACCATGATAGTGTAGTCCGGGTACATTGAGGTCCGCTGGTTTACAAATTGAATGTTGATCTTTTCCCTTGCTTTTTGGAGTAGCATATCTCTGCCCCTGTAATTCAGGATTTTGACAATCGGAGGGTGTGGGGGGGCTCCTACTTTGGTGCGCCAGTTGGAATCCGGTGCGTCCTCTCCACGCAGAAATATGCAGAGGGCGACATGCTCTCGAAACCATGCTTCTATAGAATCCGCTGGTATCGTACCTTTGCTTCACTCCAACAGCTCAATGACTCGGATGTTATTTCGTCGATTGCGACCCTCCGCGTCCTGGAGTCCAGTAACTTGGTGTTGTAGTTCTTTCTTTTGCATTGCGTGTTCCGTAAGTTGGGGGTCGATGCTCGTCAATGCCTTCTCGTGGTCCCGCACCGTATCGGCGAGCGTCCCATGGTCTGCCCTCAGGAGAGTAAGGCCGGTCGTGAGGGCCCCAATCTACTGTTCCATTATCTTCTTAGAGTCTCGGATCTCCTTCAGTATTAAGTCCAGTTTTTCCGAGTGGGACTCAGCTGGGTCGGTGGTGGAAGTGCCCGGTGCAGGGTCTCTAGCATCAGATTCGGCGCCCCCCCCCCCTCCCCCCCCCGCTGCCAGGCCAGTGTCCAGTATTTTGCCCTTGAGCATGCCCATCTCAGAATCCAGTCAATCCCAAGCCTGGGTACTGATGTTGTGGCCGCCTTCTGGGCACAGTATGTCCACTTGTTAGTGACCAAGCCTGTGATCCCCACTCCTCAGCAGGCAGTAATCTGTGCCCGCGAACCTGCTGACGTTGTCTTTCCCCTCTGCTTTTCCACTGCCGCTGGCTCACAGCTCCCAAGACCCTACAGCAGTGCAAGGGGCCCGTCTCATGGCAGTCCGTCGTACGTGCTACTATGTTGTATGCCGTCACAGCAGTTGGCCTCTTTGCGCTCTCCGATCGTGCCTCGGTCGGCTCAGGTGCAGCTCAGCAGAGATCGGGTAGGTCGTACTTTGTGTCTCTTAATGGGTGGGGGGGGGCTCTCAGACCGCCCAGCCGGGTGCCGCCGTCGAGAAGCCGCTTTTGCGCCATGGTTTCAGCCTAGGCCGGCGCCCATTCTCAGGTTCTCCAACGCGGAGCCCCGCAGAATGTCGGCAGACTTCAAAGGGGAAAGGAAGGTGGAAGGGGCCGCCCGCTCCTGGCCCCACTCACCTCACCGGCGTCTCTCACCACCTAGTGGTGGTGCGTCGCTTCTCGGCTCACTCCGACCCGCCGGCGATCTCCGATCCTCGCCCCAGCAGCCGTCCACATGCAGTCAATCCGGAGCAGTCACCCTCCACTGCTCCGGCCTCAGGAACGCAGCTGAACAGATACGGCGAGGGCCACAGTCCGCCCCGCAGTACTCGTGGAGCTCCACAATCAGGCCGCGCGCTCCACGCCCGGTTCTCAGTGCCAGTAGCCTTCCCTCCACAGTCACTGCGTCGGAACGGAGCTGAATTCCTTGGCAGGGCAGCAACGCGCGAGCATCGGGAACCTTCAGGCACAGTTTATATTCCGCAGCACGGTGATATTTCAGGATGTTTCCCCCCAGGGTCCGGTGCCTCACCAGGTCGCGTCCGCCATCTTAGGCGGTTGACCACACCCCCACGTATTTGCTATAGATGCCCATTCTTTGCACTGAATAACGTGCAGTGAAACACTGTGGGGTTGGGATACTAGTAAGGCTACCTTGTTATGCTGCCTGATCAAAAGTCAGATGACGTGTTAGAACACTTTGTGATATGAAACAATGAAATGGGTCTCACGTGCGACACAATTAATAACTTCTATCTTTTAAAGTGAGCCATAAGAATTGGCAGCAATAGTCTCTTAGTAGCAATATATTATAAATGCTGCTTTCCACCTTGTTGCATATCATTTGGAGAAATTCCTTAACCTACAACACTGTGCAAATGCCTGCACACAATAGCTATGCTGGTTAAGGGTTCCCAGCTTTATCCACACATAAAGGTAAGGACTCTTACCATACAGTGCACGTTTATAAATCTTTTTATTTAAGTTTTCTGTTGCACCGCACATCACATTTGCCACTTCACAATGCTAGGTAGACAAGCGGCACAGTGTTAGAGTCCAGAGGAACTGGACCTAGATTTGAAGTTCTTTGTTTGTTCTTGAGGAGGTAAAATGTCTAGTCGAAAGCTCTACTGTATAACTTGGTTTTGAAGAGCTTTTTGAAATTAAGATAGAGTCCAGTGAAACTGTGGCCAGATAGACTTCCAGTTTCTCAGATATAAACGCTGCAGCCTTCTGAAGGATCACTGTTGGATTACAAGGGTGGAGCGTGGAGGCCAATCTTAAATTCCAGGCTGGCATTTAACACTGTGCCGGGATTTGAAGATAGCTTGGACCTTTGAACCAATAGGCAGACAGTTAAAAAAAGTTATTCAAGACTTCAGAAGAGGCTTGGTTTAATCCCTTTGAGGGTATTCAACTGGTAACTGGATAGAGGAACGAGACAGGAAAGGAATAGTTTAACTGATGACGAAATCAAAGACGGTCATCTATTAAGAAAAAGAGAGCTGGAAATGGCCAAAGAACAGGCTGGTTCGCAAAACCATTTGCAATTTTTCACAAGGAAAGCTTGTAGCACACAGATTCTACACGCCAAACAGATTGTCTCAATAAACACATCTGTTGATGAAGAAATAGGCCAGCGTCTACATCAAAACTTAGCCACACATTTTACCAAGTCAGATAAAACACCCTCTGTTATCCTTCTGAGAGTATATGAACCACTGGCCACTTGATTAATGAAGGTATGCTAGGATTTTTATACTAGAAAATGTAAGCTGCTCAATATTCTGTAAAGGAAGGGCTTAAGAACTAAGCTAACTATGTAGTCAATGTGGTAAAATAGGGTTTTCCAACCTTCACAAGTCTAAATATATCATGAATATCCTGGAGCAATATCATCTACATTGGGCCTCAGAAGCAAAGCTGTTGGATTGACGTGGGAGTTACAAGGATCATCCTCATTTGAGGTACCCTCGTGAACAAGAAAACATCCCGGACTAATCTTCAAGACTACCGTTACCCAGGGTTCTGCACTCAGAATCCACTTCATATTAAGCCTCCAAAATGGTTTGTCCTGGCAGAACAAAAAATCTGAGAGGACAAGAGACTCTTCTCCTTAAGTTCAGAAGATTCAAAAAAATCACCCACCATACGAAAGGCTTTTTCGAGCAAAGCAACTGAAACCTAAAAGGCCCTCTCTTTGGACCTTCACATTGTCCCCTCTTTTACACTGTTCAAATCTAAATTGAAGAAAATCCAATGGACACTAGCTCCTACCCCTCAGACCCATTCCATTCTGATCCTCACAATCCTTGGTTACCCATCTCCCACTACTTCTCTCTTGTTTCTTAGTGGCTTTTGTAGTTGCATATTGGCTCAGCCCATGCCTCTGGGTGGAGATGCCCTGTATAAGAGCCTAATAAAATGAAATCTATTAACAGAGCATTCCCAACAACGTTCTTTTTAGTGAACCTCGATGCAACATTTTGGCGTTTCATGTTTTCTCAAGTTGTTAGCAGATTTCTGGACGGAGTGTGGCATTTTTCGAGAATGTCTCTTAGGCATTATGTTTTTGACCCAGAAGGTACTCTGCCAACAGCATTATGTGGTTGCCAACAATCGACCTCCATGGGTACCGAGAATTGAAAGATAGTCCTGTGTGATCATCGCATCCTGACTGTTAGACCTGGCACCATTGGCGTGGGTCACCCTTCCATTTTGGTCTGTGCCTCAATGTGTTTTTGTGTTGGTGTTAGCTGCTCAGGGCACTGTGCCACTGCCATCCAGTGCCACAGTGCAAGTGCTCCCTATGGTAAAATGTATTATGTGAATTGACTTCCACGTTTGGCATATTTGGTTTACTGTCAGTCCCTAGTAGAGTGCACCAGGGGTGCCAAGGGCTTGTATATCCAAATGCTGCTAGTGGGCTTGCAGCACTGATTGTGCCACCCACCGAAGCAGCGGGGTAAAATGTGTCTAGGATCTGCCACTGCAGAACCTGCGCGCGGTCTGGTACCGTCGCGCTGACTGAGCAAGTGTCCCCACTTGCCAGTCCCTAAACCTTCCCTTAACTACATGTTAGTCACCCCTCTGGTAGGCCCAAGCGCAGGGTGCATTGTAGGCATAAGGTAGGACATGCCCTGATGTGTGTGGCCTGTCTTAATAGTGAATTACAGCCATTTTCGTTTTTCACTATTGAAGGCTACCTGCTCTCCGTAGGCCAGAATGGGCTGCTGGGATCGCTACACGCTGTGACCCCAGTGGACTCAGAGAGCATGGTAGAAAGTCATGTTTAGTATGCCTGAACTCGGGATAATAAAATACATCTTTTAGTAAAGGTTATTTGAATATCCTGGGTTTGCAAATGCTACTTTTAGAAAGTTAGCCTTTGCGGGCCTGACCATCTCAGTCCGCCTCTGCTGTGGGTGTGTGTTCTGCCTAGCAACAGTACAGGAGCAGGGCTGGGGGATTCCAGGAGACAGGTTGGCTGCCAGGTGGTGGGGAGAAAGATCGCACCAGGATGGGTGGGAGGAGTACACCCTGACTCTTGAATAGACCTGTGCTCTGCTACCACAAAGCCAGCTCTGCCCCCTGTGGAGTGGCTGATGTCTCTGCCCTGCTGCTGAAAGGAAAGAGCAGAGTCACCAAAACAAAGTACTCCAGAACTGGACTGAGCCAGGCCCAGGCCCCCTGGCGCTAAAGAACAAAGGAATCACTGTATAAAAGTAGGAGCCTGGCTCCTAAGAAATCAGATCCAGATTGAACCACGAAGGAACTCTGCCCGACTAGAAGGACCTGGAAGAAGCTGAAGGAGGAGTGACTTTCCCTGACCTGAGGGATTGGCCTGCAGTAGGTGCCTTGCTGAGGAAGGAGAGGAAAAAGACTGAAAGAGACTTTTGCACTTTGTTCTTCAACTATCTCCAAGGGCTTGGAAGAAGAGCTTGCCCCCTGAACTGAACCCCAGGACCAGTGGGTTCACCGTGTCTCCGCTCGTCTGAGAACTCGAGCCGTGTGCTTTCTCCCGCCGGAGTGCTCTGCGCACCTTGCCACCCCTCCTAGGGCCGTGACACCCAGAAGCCTGGCCGCCTCCCCTCGCCGAGAGCCCCGCTCTACCTGAGTCGCTCTGGACCCATCGAGGCTGGCCGCCCCGCTTCCCTGTCACCTGCCTGCCACTGGAGCGTGCCTGGTGCCCTCTTGCCCTCCCGCCGGATTTCTAATTGGGAAGTGAAATCAAGCCTCGGACGGCCGCCCGTACGTCGTAACGTATCCGGCCGCCCCGCTTCACCTCCCAGCCTGAGTCTGACCGTGCCGCCCTCCACAGTGACCTCCCGCACAGTCCGTGTCGGAGGCCCTGGGCCGCACCTGTCTACCGAGAGCCGCCCGCTGAATTCTTGATCCGGAGACCCGCGAGGTGCAGAACCTGCATCTCCCCCGAAGACTCGTCCAAGCACATCGCACGTTCCCAGGTACAGTGAACTCTCTATCGGACTCGGGGTCCGCAACGTTCTGATTTCCCCGTATCACTGTACCCCGGGTGCACTGCGCATCATCGTGACTGGACCGACTCAACCGAGCCCTGTGAAGCGCTCGTGATCGAATAAGTTACCAAAGAAAAGAACAGTGCCTAATTATCATCTCGTGGCTTCCATTTCGCAACCGTTATTGATGGTCTTGTACATGCCTGCGTAACAAAGAATCTTTTATATAAAGCATCTGTATTTTTGATACAACTTACGCCTGGTGTCCGTTTGTGGGGGATCGTTGTGATTTACTGTGTGTTATTGTAAATGCTTAACCGACAGCGCCCTGAAGTTTAGCCCTGACTGCTCGCGCCACACTACCTATAGGGTGAGCAGGGGTTGTTCTGAAGGGGTAATTCTCTCGCCCTGAATAGAAGAAGGGACCGCTGCTTGTCACAAGTACCTACCTGTGCCAACCAGAGGTTCCCCATTCTAACATTGGTGGCAGCGGTGGGATTTCGAATTTGCATTTATGATTTACATACAGTGAATTATTGATCACCACGTAGAGCAGACCTATAACGCCGCCACAGATTGATTGACGGTTGTTACTAAAGAAGAATCTCCACCTTAAGAAACCATGCCTAGCTCAGTCAGTGGAGGCGGAGTGTCCTCTGTATTCTCTGGAGTGGATGACATCGATTGGGAGCCAGAGGCACTGAGAAAGTGCACAAATGATGTCCTGAAAGGATATCTCTCCAAGTACAGAATTAAGCAGAGTGGACTTGGCAACAAGGGTCAGTACGTGAAAGCGCTGAGAGCCTGGCACGAATCAAAGTTCCCAGAGAATGCACGGGAGATGATACCCCCCGAAGGTGTTGGTGAGCCTAGCAGAGGCCTGTCGCCAGAGGAGATGGCCGACAGGAGTGCTGCACGAGCACATGAGGTGGAGATGGCAAAACTACAAATGGAGATGGAAAGGCAAAGACTGGCCATGGAGCATGAGGTAAAAATGAGGGAGTTGGATCTCAAGGCCAGGAGTTTAGACAACTCACCCTCTGGTGGCAGCAATTCAACAGAGTGAAGGGTGCACATTCCTAAAGATGTAGTCAAAGAATATTATAAGCAGGATGATATTGGGCAGTGGTTCAGGGCCTATGAAGTAGCCATGTCCTCCCACCGGGTCCCTGAGAAAGATTGGGGAGCGGGGTTGTGGGGAAGGTTCCTGAGTGAAGGGCGGGACACACTGCTGGATCTCCCCTCGGAGGTCAAGACATCCTATCCACACATGAAGGAGGCTCTTATGACAAGGTATGGGTTAACTCCTGAATTGTACAGACAGAGATTTAGGGATTGCACCAAGAAACCTGGTACCACTTATGTAGAATATGTGACCTTTTTTTGCAGAGCGCTGGATGGTTGGGTGAAGGGTAGCAAAGTGAATGATTACCAAGGGCTGTTTGATTTAATTGCATGGGAGCACTTGTCGGATAATTGTTTTCCTGAGCTACGCCAGCACCTGATCGATAGCAAGCTGACTAACCCTAGAAAGCTTGCTGAGGAGGCGGACCGCTGGATCAGCACCAGGGTCCACAAGGGTCCCGTGGGAGGCCCCGCCAAATGTGTTCAGGGTCCCCAGCAGAAGAGTGGGGGGGACAAGGGTAAACAGAAGGAGTTCTACAGAGGGCCCCAAAGTAATTCCCAAGGGAACCAAGGGAAAGGTTCTCAGCCACCCCCACCCACGAAGCAGACCGGGGCCCCGACAGGTAACCCTGTTCAAAGAGGGCCCCTCAGATGTTACAAGTGTAACAACCTGGGGCACATTTCCGTGGATCCCAAGTGCCCCCTGTATGGTAAACCAGCACCCTCTGGTGCTCCACCCCCCAAGCAGGTGAATAGTGTAGCCTTTGGGAGGGAGATAGATGTCCAAGGGGCGGGGGATCCCGTACAGATGACCCTAGTCTCATTAGGAGACAGTGAGATGGTCGCTGAGGCCCAACTGCCCCCCAATACTCAAAAGTATGGGCAGTGGGTGACCATAAATGGCCGAAGGGTGGGGGCTCTTAGAGATACAGGAGCCAGTGTGACTGCTGTCAAGCAACACCTGGTGTCTCAAGAGCAGGTTGTCCCACACGCATTCTGCCGTGTTGTCAACGCCGACAACACAGAGAGTCAGTGTCCAATGGCTCAGGTTCCCTTTGAGTGGGGGGGGGGTCTCTGGTACTCTGCAAGTAGCTGTGAGAGAGGCCATGCCTGTTGATTGTCTCCTAGGTAACGATTTGGAGAGCTCCCCTTGGGAAAAGGTGGAGAAGACAACTCACCTGCGGATGGTGGGTTTACCTGATTGGGCGTGCGTGACCACCCGGTCAATGGCAGCCAGTAGGGGTGGTGAAGGAACCCTGGAGCCTGAGGGAGAGGCCCAGGAACCGGCCTTAGGGAGAGGGCATAGGAGGCACGGGAATCCGGCTCCTGAAGTTCCCACGGCCCAGGAGGAAGCAGACCTTGAGGGGGATGCCCTGGAGCCTACCGGGGAACAGATAGCCGAACTGGGGGGCCTGCCTGAGCTGACCCATTGGCAGCAAAAAGGAGGCCCCACCAGGGAGGAATTCTGCAGGGAGCAGAAAGAGTGCCCCTCTCTAGAGGGTATGCGGCAGCAGGCTGCAGCCCAGGCCAATGGTGATCAGTCCGGAACTCACTTGATCTACTGGGAGAACGACCTCCTATACTCAGAGCCTAAGGTTGCTGAACCTGGGTCAGCCCGTGCGCTGGTGGTACCCCAGAAGTTCAGAGCCTTCCTACTGGGGCTGGCTCACGACGTACCGTTAGCAGGACATTTGGGGCAGGACAAGACCTTTGAAAGGCTTGTCACCCACTTTTATTGGCCCCAAATGCGCAGGAGTTCTGACACTCACTGCAGGACATGCAAGACTTGCCAGGCAAGTGGCAAGAGTGGGAGGAAGCTGAGAGCTCCACTCCAACCTTTCCCTGTGGGCAGTACCCCATTCCAGCGGGTGGGGATTGACATTGTGGGGCCACTGGACCCCAAGACAGCCATGGGCAACAGGTTTATCCTGGTCTTGGTGGACCATGCCACCCGGTACCCTGAAGCCATCCCTCTGAGGACAGTGACGGCCCCCGTGGTGGGACGGGCACTGATGGGAATTTTCTCACGAGTAGGATTCCCTCTAGAGGTGGTGTCTGACAGGGGGACCAACTTCATATCGAAATATATGAAGTCCCTTTGGCAAGAGTGTGGTGTGACCTACAAGTTCACCACCCCTTACCATCCCCAAGGAAACGGGTTGGTTGAGCGCTTCAACCGAACCCTGAAGGGCATGATTATGGGTCTCGAGGAACCCACGAGGCGTAAGTGGGACGTCCTCTTACCATGCCTTCTCTTTGCGTACCGCGAGGTGCCACAAAAGTCTCTAGGGTTCAGTCCCTTTGAGCTTTTGTACGGCCACCCAGTACGAGGACCTCTTAGTCTGGTCAAGGAAGGCTGGGAGCAATCTCCCAGGAAACCTCCCCAGAATGTATATAGTTACATGCTGGCCTTCCGGAACCAGACTAGGTGTTTCAGGCAACTTGCTGAGGCAAAGCTGGAAGCCAGCCAGGAGGAAATGAAGCGGTGGTACGACCAGAATGCCACTCTGGTTGAGCTTCAACCTGGTCAAAAAGTGTGGGTCCTGGCCCCTGTGGAGCCTTGTGCACTCCAGGACAAGTGGACAGGACCCTTTGAGATTGTGGAGCGCAAGAGTTCTGTCACCTACTTGGTGAACTTGCGGTCTCCTAGGAACCCCTTAAGGGTCCTACATGTCAATCGACTGAAGCCCCACTTGGAGAGGTCCGAAGTGGGCATGCTCTTGGCCACCGATGATGGGACGGAAGAGGAGTCCGAGCCTCTTCCTGACCTCTTGGTAGCCTCAGAGCGAGACGGGTCAGTGGATGGAGTTAACCTCTCACCCACCCTGACCCCTGAGCAACAGGGTGACTGCCGCCAGCTGCTGGGGCAGTTTCCTGACCTGTTCTCCCTGGTTCCTGGTATCACAAATTGGTGCGTCCATGATGTGTATACAGGAGACAGCTTACCTGTGAAGCACAAAGCCTACCGGGTAACTGACAGTGTCCGAGCCTGCATCAAAGAGGAGGTCTCGAAGATGCTTGCCCTAGGGGTGGTTGAGTCCTCCAGCAGTCCTTGGGCCAGCCCAGTGGTCTTGGTCCCAAAGGCTGCAGCGCCGGGTGCCACGCCCAAACTCCGGTTCTGTGTGGACTACCGAGGACTCAACTCAGTCACGAAGACTGACGCGCACCCCATCCCCAGAGCTGATGAGCTCATCGATCGGTTAGGGGCTGCACGGTACTTCAGCACGTTTGATTTAACGTCTGGGTACTGGCAGATTGCCTTAACTGATGGGGCCAAAGAGAGGTCCGCATTCTCTACACCAGATGGGCATTACCAGTTCCGGGTGATGCCCTTTGGGATGAAGAATGCCCCTGCCACCTTCCAGAGGTTGGTCAACCAGGTGTTGGCTGGGCTGACCGAGTTCAGCGCCGCATACCTGGATGACATCGCAGTGTTCAGCGGCACATGGAAAGAACACCTGCAACACCTCTGGGAAGTGTTGATGGCACTGCGCAAGGCAGGCCTCACGATCAAGGCAAGCAAGTGTCAGATCGGGCAGGGTTCAGTGGTGTACTTGGGACACCAAGTGGGGAGCGGCCAGGTGGCGCCCCTCCAACCCAAGATTGAAACCATCCTGGCTTGGAAGCCCCCAAAGACCCAGACAGAGGTGAGGGCCTTTTTAGGACTCACCGGGTACTACAGGAGGTTTGTCAAGGGGTATGGCAGCATCGTTGCCCCTTGACAGAGCTGACTTCGAAGAAGCAGCCCAGAAAAGTGATATGGACTGACACCTGTCAGAAAGCCTTCGACACCCTGAAAACTGCCATGTGCACGGCGCCCGTGCTCTTGGCTCCTGACTTCTCCAAAGAGTTCCTGGTGCAGACGGATGCATCAGAGCATGGTGTAGGGGCTGTTCTCTCACAGATCACTGAGGAGGGCTTTGACCAACCAGTAGCCTTTATTAGCAGGAGGCTACTTCCCCGGGAACAAAGGTGGAGTGCGATAGAACGAGAAGCATTTGCTGTGGTCTGGGCGCTGAAGAAGCTAAGGCCCTACTTGTTTGGGTCTCACTTCCGGGTTCAGACCCACCACAGGCCCCTCAGATGGTTGATGCAAATGAGGGGTGAGAACCCAAAACTGTTGAGGTGGTCCATCTCCCTACAGGGTATGGACTTTACGGTGGAGCATCGCCCTGGCACAGATCACGCCAATGCTGACGGTCTGTCCAGGTTTTTCCGCCTTAGTGATGAAGAACTCCCTGGGGTAGGGTAGTTCTTCCCACTTTTCAGCTGGAGGGGACACGTGTTAGACCTGGCACCATTGGCGTGGGTCACCCTTCCATTTTGGTCTGTGCCTCAATGTGTTTTTGTGTTGGTGTTAGCTGCTCAGGGCACTGTGCCACTGCCATCCAGTGCCACAGTGCAAGTGCTCCCTATGGTAAAATGTATTATGTGAATTGACTTCCACGTTTGGCATATTTGGTTTACTGTCAGTCCCTAGTAGAGTGCACCAGGGGTGCCAAGGGCTTGTATATCCAAATGCTGCTAGTGGGCTTGCAGCACTGATTGTGCCACCCACCGAAGCAGCGGGGTAAAATGTGTCTAGGATCTGCCACTGCAGAACCTGCGCGCGGTCTGGTACCGTCGCGCTGACTGAGCAAGTGTCCCCACTTGCCAGTCCCTAAACCTTCCCTTAACTACATGTTAGTCACCCCTCTGGTAGGCCCAAGCGCAGGGTGCATTGTAGGCTTAAGGTAGGACATGCCCTGATGTGTGTGGCCTGTCTTAATAGTGAATTACAGCCATTTTCGTTTTTCACTATTGAAGGCTACCTGCTCTCCGTAGGCCAGAATGGGCTGCTGGGATCGCTACACGCTGTGACCCCAGTGGACTCAGAGAGCATGGTAGAAAGTCATGTTTAGTATGCCTGAACTCGGGATAATAAAATACATCTTTTAGTAAAGGTTATTTTAATATCCTGGGTTTGCAAATGCTACTTTTAGAAAGTTAGCCTTTGCGGGCCTGACCATCTCAGTCCGCCTCTGCTGTGGGTGTGTGTTCTGCCTAGCAACAGTACAGGAGCAGGGCTGGGGGATTCCAGGAGACAGGTTGGCTGCCAGGTGGTGGGGAGAAAGATCGCACCAGGATGGGTGGGAGGAGTACACCCTGACTCTTGAATAGACCTGTGCTCTGCCACCACAAAGCCGGCTCCGCCCCCTGTGGAGCGGCTGATGTCTCTGCCCTGCTGCTGAAAGGAAAGAGCAGAGTCACCAAAACAAAGTACTCCAGAACTGGACTGAGCCAGGCCCAGGCCCCCTGGCGCTAAAGAACAAAAGAATCACTGTATAAAAGTAGGAGCCTGGCTCCTAAGAAATCAGATCCAGATTGAACCACGAAGGAAATTTGCCCGACTAGAAGGACCTGGAAGAAGCTGAAGGAGGAGTAACTTTCCCTGACCTGAGGGATTGGCCTGCAGTAGGTGCCTTGCTGAGGAAGGAGAGGAAAAAGACTGAAAGAGACTTTTGCACTTTGTTCTTCAACTATCTCCAAGGGCTTGGAAGAAGAGCTTGCCCCCTGAACTGAACCCCAGGACCAGTGGGTTCACCGTGTCTCCGCTCGTCTGAGAACTTGAGCCGTGTGCTTTCTCCCGCCGGAGTGCTCTGCGCACCTTGCCACCCCTCCTAGGGCCGTGACACCCAGAAGCCTGGCCGCCTCCCCTCGCCGAGAGCCCCGCTCTACCTGAGTCGCTCTGGACCCATCGAGGCTGGCCGCCCCGCTTCCCTGTCACCTGCCTGCCACTGGAGCGTGCCTGGTGCCCTCTCGCCCTCCCGCCGGATTTCTAATTGGGAAGTGAAATCAAGCCTCGGACGGCCGCCCGTACGTCGTAACGTATCCGGCCGCCCCGCTTCACCTCCCAGCCTGAGTCTGACCGTGCCGCCCTCCACAGTGACCTCCCGCACAGTCCGTGTCGGAGGCCCTGGGCCGCACCTGTCTACCGAGAGCCGCCCGCTGAATTCTTGATCCGGAGACCCGCGAGGTGCAGAACCTGCATCTCCCCCGAAGACTCGTCCAAGCACATCGCACGTTCCCAGGTACAGTGAACTCTCTATCGGACCCGGGGTCCGCAACGTTCTGATTTCCCCGTATCACTGTACCCCGGGTGCACTGCGCATCATCGTGACTGGACCGACTCAACCGAGCCCTGTGAAGCGCTCGTGATCGAATAAGTTACCAAAGAAAAGAACAGTGCCTAATTATCATCTCGTGGCTTCCATTTTGCAACCGTTATTGATATACATGCCTGCGTAACAAAGAATCTTTTATATAAAGCATCCGTATTTTTGATACAACTTACGCCTGGTGTCCGTTTGTGGGGGATCGTTGTGATTTACTGTGTGTTATTGTAAATGCTTAACCGACAGCGCCCTGAAGTTTAGCCCTGACTGCTCGCGCCACACTACCTATAGGGTGAGCAGGGGTTGTTCTGAAGGGGTAATTCTCTCGCCCTGAATAGAAGAAGGGACCGCTGCTTGTCACAAGTACCTACCTGTGCCAA
Source organism: Triturus cristatus (assembly GCF_964204655.1). Taxonomy (NCBI): domain Eukaryota; kingdom Metazoa; phylum Chordata; class Amphibia; order Caudata; family Salamandridae; genus Triturus; species Triturus cristatus. The sequence goes on along the minus strand of NC_140579.1, from coordinate 12,087,736 downwards.
CCAGAGGTTCCCCATTCTAACACTGACCATTTATAAGTTATCAATATGCTGTCCATCAGGATCAGCCCTATTACACGAGTTAGGAGTATCATGGAGCTAGTGCCAACAACCTGAGCTCTAGGTAGCCGGTGTGTAGGTTTGTCTTCTAGTGTTTAGCTGGAGTAGTGATGAAAACAAGCTCTCAATCCTTCGACTTATGCATTGGTCAACACTGTGTGATTTAGGTGTTGCTCTCGCTGTGATTTGTATCCGACAAAGTTATGCGACTGCTCTGTAGGAGAGAATCTGTTGTGGTTTTAAACATGCTAGCATGGTCTTACTGCTTGTATCCACCATTCAACGAGGCATCCCTACATGATTCATAAATCCAATACTACGAAAAGTCCTAGGAATATTCAGTGCTCCATCAGCCATAATAGTGCTGAGAGGGCCATTACCCTCAAGATGGTCAACCCCATGAACTTGGGAAAGACACTGATGAAAACTGCATTCTTTAGGAGGACAAACTCGCATGTGCCTTCTGAGGCAATTATGTGGCCTCAAAAACTCTTTCCGCTTTGATATGGATGCAGCCTGCCTTCTGTCTCATTCACCATGAACCCAAGGTGTCCTGCAAGCACACTGCAAGAGTGAAACCCATCGCTTACATGTTGTGCAGCTATATGAAGACGTGAACATGAACCAGCCACAGCAAGATGACCTTCTACAGGGGAGAGACCAGAGTGAGCGATACCGTGCAAGATATGGCCTGATTACATACCACAACTCTGACCAAGGAGATGCCAAGTGGCATTGCTCGAGGACGCCGGTCTAAAGTGGTTTGCTACATGTTTTCAATGTGCTCAGACATTGTCATGGAGCAGCTCAAGAGAGACAGGCAATGCCTGGGAGTTAGTGTTTTCTTTCCAAAGAATAAATTCCCAGAGAATAGTTCTCTATGATTTTGGTTGGTTTTTATTATGAGCACCATGGTTCAAGCCTGATGTAACAGAAAATGCAACCGACACCTACTTCGCCCAAAGTGGCTGGCACACCCAGGGCTTTCACAAAAGCTAAATATCTCGCTTCAGTATACACAGTACATGAAATATAAAGATAGAGCAGGGGGGGCTGGTCAACAGTGGCTCAGGTGACCCTACTTATTGGCAGCGGGTGGTTCAGCATTAGGGATGCTGACCTTTCAGCGACTCCAATGAATCGCTTCTCATTGCAGTAAGTAAACACACTGTTACACAACTGCGGGGGCGAAAGAACGGGTGGGGCACAGGCATGGGATGACCTTACTAGTCAGTGTTCTAAAAACTGTGCTGTGCACAGTGCGAGGTTTACAGGATCTCTTAAACAATATGTACATTTTAAGTGTGATGAGTCCGCACGGGAAGATTCCAAGGTGCGGAATGTTACCACCCGTGCTCGCGCACTGGAGCTCCGTTTTACTTCCGGTTCTCAGGACTTTCGGTCGTGGTCCATGGCAGACTAGGAGGGATGGGTTCAGAAGCGGGTTGGGTTCAGAAGCTGTCTGGCTCCTGGTGCGTTGGTGCCTTGAAGAGCGATGCTCACCTTGCAGGCACTACTTTAGATCAGACTGTCCCACGTGTCTGCCAGCCCACAGCATTAGTGACTTGCGCGTGGCCGTGCGGACTGCAAGAGAGGCCACCGTGCAGGCGCCCGTGCTCAGTGGCACTGCCCTGCCTGGCACAACACTCACGGAGGGAGAGAGGGGGCTAAATGCCAGAAGTGCTGCAATGAGTAAAACCAGGCGGGCAACTAGAGCCAAATTTCGGGGGGGGGGGCTGAAAAAGATTTCGGGGGGGGGGGGGCTAAGTCTTCCAGCCATAGGCAGAGTGGCTGTAAGTAGGGGTGAAAACACAACAAAAGTCTCATTAACAAGTAAATGGTCTTTTAAAGACCCGTGAAGTACTCGGTTGCGGCTGCAATTAGACGGACGCCAGCCCGCGAGGCTGTCTCAGCCGGGCTGACACACACGACGGGGGGGGAGGGCTGAAGCCCGGTGAGCCCAATGGGTGTTGCGCGCCTGAGTAAAACCGAACTGAGGGCAAAGTCACCGCTCGACAGTCAGACCGGACTGACTGACTTACTGACTATGTTCATTTTAGGTCACAGAGCAACAGCGTCCAGAAAACATCACTGGCCGGGTCTGGCCAATCAGTACTGAGCGTACAGGAGTTAATGCTGCTGGCCTATTTCAGGTCAAGGGGCCTTTCAAGCGGCCTCACTGAGGGAATTATAAACTGGTGCCACCTCTCCCTGTAATATCCCCTCTATGGAAACCGCTTCAGGGGAAGAATGTCCCCCCGAAGTGTGACTTAGCTCCGCAGGGTTACAGGGCTCTATTCGGACTAACGACATCAACACTCATTATGCTCCCTGAAGGGCTCCTCACCATCATCTTCTTCCGGGTCACTGGTGCAGACAGGGCCGGACTGGCCATAGCAGGAACCGGGTGGTTCCCCGGTGGGCCGCCAGGGTGGGGGCCGGTTTTGGGTCCCTGGGGGGCGTTTTTTAGGTCTCGCCTGACCCAGCGCATGCGCTGGTCTGGCGAGACATTTAGTAGGTGGGTTTCGAAAGTGCTACCCACATTTTTGTGCTGGCTACAAGCGTCAGTGCACGATGGTGTGCACGCGCACAGCTGCTCCCCGCATTCCCCCCTCCCTTCTCGCCCAGCCATCTGCCTTTCCTGCGCGCGCATCCCTAGCGTGCGTCATCGCGATCGCGATCACTTTCGCTTTTGTGATCGCGATGAGGGCACTGCCACCCAATCAATGGAGGAAAACAAACCCTGTTACACTGCCCACGCGATTCACACTCTCTCTCGGACACGTCTTGTGTATTCGTATCTGGGCTGCCGGGACACCAGAAAGGCTTCCTTTCACATGCAAATGAGCTACATGGGAAACACTAATTCCGGCGCTTGCTTTCATCCTGACCCAGTTCACACTGAAGTCACGTAACCCGGCTGATCAATAGCCACCAGCCTTTCAGCGGGATTCCCAACATGCTGCGGGGCTGATTGCATTAGGGTAACCCAAGTCTAAGTGTAGCTTTCTCTTCGATAATGCACAGAGGGTCCAGAAAATTCGCAGGTGAAGAATACCCGTAATTAATTTGTCACAGAGCAATTTACCCCCATTTCCGTTTCCCCTAAGTGCAACTGAGTACTTTAAGATGAATAACAGATCGTTGTTTGTTATCTGATCTGGGGAGTCCGATGGGATTGAATTTTTTTTTATTACAGCAGATGAAACCTTTTAAAATGTCACCGGTATTGTCATTTCACATCTAACTAACCCTGCATGCTTAAAGACCCCTGCAAAACTGAAGAATGCAATTTATTTCGAAGTACTAATATGAAGCAAGCGCGCCACCTAGTGTCGACCAACTTCAAGTTTATTATGATCGTAAGAATTCCATCTGTCTTTTTACTGCCTATACTGTTCTGCGTTATTTATTAGGTGTGGCCTCGAGGCCGTTTTAGCTGTGTCGTCATTCTAGTTTAATAAAAAAAATCATGAATACAAAAATAAATCTTTACTCTGGGCCAGTCCTCTTTACCATCAGGTGTGTTCGACTGTCATTCACATTTTGCTTTTGACCGTAGAGGCACGGGCAATTAATATATAAACCCATTCCAGCCTCTCCTGTAACATGAGCGATGGCAATTTCGTAATCACCTTTACATCTGGCTCAAAACAAGAACACGTTATTCCTAGGATTGGTGAGACAACAGTGTACTTTGCCATTGCTTTTCGCGCTGCATTCTTTCATAGGGTTGTACGACGGTACAACACAGGGAAATACATCGCATGCCTTTATAATGTCAACTCCTATGGACACGCTTCCGTGTAGAATAAAAGTTCATCAAATGTAGGTAAGTAGAGGGAGGCAAGTAATGTCTCTTAACGTCTTTTCTTTGTCTTAATTCAAGAAAACAACACAAAGTCAAGCCAACACCTGTTTTGTCCTTAGGGAATTAACCCTCGACTTCTTCAGGGCTGTAACATTTTATATAAGGAATTCAACACCTAACTGCCTGTTATAATTCCAACCCGGCTGGTCAATCATTCCAGTATCACAAATCCAAATAATTCTGTGCCGTAAATCTAGAGGAGTAACAACTTTAAAGTAATAACATCCAACGTGTATTCTTTAACAACCAAACACACAACCACGCACACAACCACCCACACACTCACACAACCACACACACACACTCAACCACACACACACAACATATACACACACACACACACCACAACACATACACACCAACACACACACACAACACATACACAAACACACACACCCACAACACATTCACAAACACACACACCCACCACAACACATACACACACACAACACACACACACACAACCACACACACAAACCAACCACACAACCACACACACACTCAACCACACACACACTCAACTCTCTCACACACAACACACACACAATCCCACACACAATCCCACACACACAACCAACCACACAACCACACACACACTCAACCACACACACACTCAACTCTCTCACACACAACACACACACAATCCCACACACAACACACAATCCCACACACAATCCCACACACACAACTAACCACACAACCACACACACAACCACAACCACAACCACACACACAAACACACCCACAACCACACACACACAACCACAACCACACACACACACAAAGGGAGGAGACAACTGCAGCAGTACCTTCGGCTCGATTAGGACAGCAGAACCACCGGAAAAGGAAGCCCTCGGTACAACCTGGGCAGCAAGAAGTTGTCACTGGAGACATCGTGATCCTATGAACAATAGTGTCATCAATGATCTAATCCAAACTGTAAACTGTGACAAATAACATCCCTATATATTGCAGTACCACACAAACAGCAACAAGCATTGGCATAGCCAATAGGTCTCGCCTTTGGGACCTTATAAGTGTTTTGCCATGCAACAGTTGTTGTAGCACCAAGGATATTGTGCTGCAAAACTAAATACTTATAAGGTCCCAAAAGCGAGACCTAATGGCTATGCCAAGGCTTGTGTTACCAGGGGTCGGCAATATTGGCCCCCTGTAACAAAATCGGCCGGAACCGGCCCTCGCAAACTGCTCGGCTGCACCACACCTCACCCCAGTGGGGGCCCGCCGAGCAGTTTGCCAAGGCCGGTTTCGGTTCCCAGTCCGGGCCTGGGTGCAGACCTCTAGATGTGCGAGGCAGGTACATCGATTCCAGAATCTCCATCAGCGTGACGTGTACTCTGAAGTCATCTGTGACGTCGCCACGGAGAGCTGTTTCAAAGTTTTGGAAACGAGTATTTGACGTCAAGGAACACTGACCCACGTATGGAAAAGTCAATGTCTTAGAAACTGCAGTGAAAAGATAAGAGCCGCTGTTGCTGCTGGCGATATCGGCATAAATGAAAAGTGTTTGAGGCAGAGGGAGTTAAATCAGAGAGAAAAGTTTCCTGCGAGATTGAACTCCCCTGGGAGATGCGGACTTCCACCCCAACCTCGCCTTTCTCTTTGCTGGTGGTAGCTTTGTTTTTTTGTAGATTTATATAGCGGGAACTCGACCCGAAGGTATTGCAGCGCTTTACATGAGCACCGGTTACGTTACACAAGGACACATTCGGGGAGATTACGTAATTTGCCCAGAATCACAGGAAGGGAGCCGACGCCGAGGTTCGAACCTGTTTTCCCAGCTTCAGTCGGCAGTTCTGGCCGTAAGGCCACAATCTCTACCTCTCTCCATGGCAGTCTCGGAGAAGAATCTTCGAGCGTCTGGTGTTAATGTTACTGGGTATTTGTAGAGCGCACGGCTACTCCCAGGAGTGTCCCGGCGCTAACAGGGGGGACCAGTGACAAAAACCCTCAGTAGTTACTCCGAACCACCGATCATGCAAACAACACCGTTTTTAGTTTATGACGGAAGCACAAGAGATCTTCTTCACGACGCAACTCAATGGGTAGATTGTTCCACAGCCCAGAGGCCACTACCTGAAAGGAGCGGCCTCCCAGACGGGCGCGTAAAAACCTTGGGGTCTGTGACAAACAAGAAGTCAAGGACCGTAGATTACGAGAGGGAACATACTGCTGACATCTGTTTCTCAGATACGGAGCGCCAATATTGTGAAAAGCCTTAAAGGCCAGTACAAGTGCCTTAAAAAACACCCTCTTACGCACTGGGAGCCAATGTAGCGCTCTAAGGAGTGGGGTCATATGGGTCCTGCGGTCGGCCAAAATAATAGCACGGGCGGCAGCGTTCTGAGTGACCTGAAGCCGGTTAATCAGATACTCGGGAACGCCTAAATAAAGGACGTTCACATAGTCAAGACGAGACAATATTAGAGCTTGCACAACTATCTTCCTATGAGACACAGAGAGTAAAGGAAGAAAGTTGTGCATCATCCTTAGGAGGCCAAAACAGGTGCCCACCACCGTTTGAACCTGGGATTTCATGGACAAATCATTAACCAATTTGACCCCCAGATTCTTGACCGTGGTAGCCAAGGTGGTCGGGGGAGACATGTTAGATGGCCACCATTCTCGCCATTCTTCACCCGTATTACAGCCGAAAGATCATTTCTGATTTCTCTGAGTTGCAGCATAGTTGGTTCTGATTAAACCATCTAAATACTGCGGATAGGCAGAGATTAAGCCTCTTCCTGTTCAGGACTTCGCCCTTACCGCACGTAAACAATAATTGCGTGTCATCGGCGTAGGAAACGATCCTGGCGCCGAAAGGTTCGACCAGCAATGCCAGGGGGGCCATAAACACATTAAACAAAGTTGGACTCAAAATAGATCCCTGATGGACACCCACATTCATCGATTGAATGGGTGCCACAAAAGGGGGAGACCAAACTGTTTGCTGACGGTTTGTTAAGTAGGACCGGAACCACTGCAGGACAGTACCGCCAATACCGTATCCCCAAAGACGATCAAGAAGAAGGTCATGTGGTACGGTATCGAAGGCTGCCGAAAGGTCGAGCAGTATCAAGACTGCTTTCCCACCCTTATCCAATGTAGCTTTAATGGATTCAGATATCTCAAGGAGAGCTGTTTCAGTGCTGTAATTAGCACGGAACCCAGATTGGCCCGGATGTAAAATGCCATTAGATTCAACGAACTCCACGAGAACCTGATTCACATATTTCTCCAAAGTCTTAGAGAGGGCCGGAAGCAGTGAGATAGGTCTAAAGTTACTTGCTGTCCGAGGATCGGCAGATGGTTTCTTTAAAAGTGGGAGAATTTTCTCGTGTTTCCATCTGGCCGGTACTATCCCTTCAATTAATGAAAGGTTCAGCACACTATTTACTGCCGGGTTAATCACCTCGGCTATAGAAGCAAGAATCTTTGCCGGACATGGGTCCACAGGAGAGCTTGATTTCAGAGAGCGAAGGATATTTAAAGATTGGTCTGGAGTGATCGTCGGGAATTGTAATAGACATTTCTCGGTCTTAGGTGTCTGAGAGAGAAACCTCTCCGAATTCACCTGGGAATCAGAACAAACCGCTCCAAAAGAGACTTGTATGGAAGAAATTGTAGTAAAGAAATATTGCGCAATGCTCACTGTCCATTCTTCTGTCGGGTAAAGGGATTCTTTATAGCGCAAGGGTCCGTAAAATCTTTCACAATTTAAGAAAGTTCTTTACTTTTATTACTAGCTTTCTCAACTTTTCTGTTAAGAAAGTTCTTTTTTTCCAAGCGGACTTTACTGTAATAGGCTTTTAGAGTCGCCTTATACGTTTGTTTTGCCAATGGGTTAAAATCCTTCCTCCAGCTTCTCTCTACGCGTTTGCAAAGGCTCTTGCTCTTCCTGAGATCTTCCATAAACCAGGGAGCAGATGCTCTGCCCCCATTAGCCACCCAGAGCTTAAAGGGAGCAAGCTCATTTACGCAGGATTTCAGCCAGCTCTCTAAGGTGGGAGCATCGTACGTGAGACTGTCCTTAAGACAAAACGGGTGCGCCTCAAGAAAAACTCCTAAGGCCGCCTAAGTCATTGATTTAAAAGACCTAAAGCTATTAGTACGCTCCAAATACTGCTTAGGAGACTGAACAGGGGTTTCCTTTATTTTAAAAGTAAGTAGATAACGATCAGACCAAACCAGGGGATGAGGCGGGGCCATTTCAATCATGTCCGAGGAAAAAACCTGATCAAGAATATGGCCCCTTTCCTGGGTGGGAAGGGAAACATAAGGAGTAATATGTAGCATATTTAAGGATTCATATAGCTTCATCGAGTTAGGATCATGGGACAAATCCATGTGAATGTTAAAATCTCCTAGAATTAAACACGGTTTATATTTAGCAACGAGAGGTGCAATGACCGAGTTTAACACATCAAGAAGGCTTTTAGCCTGACCAGGAGGTCGATAAACTAAAACTCCTGCAATTGACTCATGAGGTGACAACTTTAGTAGGAAGCTAAGACTTTCAGCGTCTTCCAGGACAAAGTTAGGTAAGATAGTACAAGTGAAAGTATTTTTATAAATAATCGCAACTCCTCCGCCTCGTCCCCCTAAACGATCTTTCCTTAAAATAAGGTAGTTAGGCGGGATGGCGTTTGCAATGGTTGGATTGGATCCTTCATGAAGCCATGTTTCTGTCAGAAACAGCACATCGGGCTTAGATTCAGAGAGAAGATCAAAAATTTGAAATTCATGCTGCCTCATAGTGCGAGTATTAAGAAGCATCAACATTAGGTCTCTGCTGGCTCGCTGATTAGTTACAATTGGCTGATCGAGGGTATGTTCTCCCAGCGATGACGTTTCAGCTATAGTCGTGGGGAGGGGGAGAGTCCAGTGACACATTTCACAGCTCAATACCCTCATATCACCTATAGAAAAAGAGTGAAGGCAACAGTTTGCGCTACTATCCAAATCTTTGAGATCCCTGCTATTATAGCTAATACGTAGGTCATCTAAGCAAACAGTCCTCTTACCCGAGCTGCCAGCTCCGGGGCAATCCGTCGCATCCGGGACGCGGACGGGTGCAGATGGGCTTGCCTTAGGCGCGCCAGCACGCGCTAGCGCAGCGTCCTGTTTTACCGTCTCCGTAATTGAAGGACTAGACCGCGCCTTGCCCAAGATGGCGGGTCTCAACCAAATATTTTTCCCCACTTCTTGATTCCCTCAATCCCTGGTTCAATTCCCGCACCCTCCTTGAAGCTTAGTTCACCCAATCAGATCGTTTCCTTTTTAAAATACATACATCACATCACCTCAATGTTTTAAAAAATAGTGGCATAAAACGTTTTCCTACAGTACTAAGATATGTGCTAAGAGCGCAGGATCGGCGTTAACAAAGCATGAACAGCTGAGAAAGCTAACACGGGTTCCTGGTGGTGACTCGCTTCAAATACCAGCCAAAGGGACAGGCGAGAACACCTTCAAAATGTGTGGCGTGCGACGTCTGTGTCCTTTCAGCCAGAAAAAAATAGGTTCCGCCTATTCTGAAAGACCACACAAAATAAAATATAATCTCAACAAATGCAATTTTTCCATTCATAGTAACTCCAAATACATCTTCGCAGCCTAGCGCAGTTATACTTAATCGAAAACTTCAAGTAGTGCGACGTAAAACAGAAAAATAATGCACCCCCGTTAAAGTAAAATATGAGGGGGAGAGGAGAAGTCAGAACGAGGAGGATTGGGGCATTTATTTCAACAGCACCGATTGTCCGTGAAATCGACTGCTTAGAGTTATTAGAGATCAAACCAGCAGATGGCAGTAAAGTGTGTTCGCAGCAATGGGAATCTATTACCGACACCAGGCTGAAAGAAGGTTATTCATCCCAGGCCCGTCCCTCTAGTCCAGGGGTCTTCAATCTGTGGGGCGCGACCCCCAGGGGGGGCGTGGAGTTGATTAAAGGGGGTCGCGCCTTCCCGCCGCACTTCTGCCCTGAACTGCTTCCCTCTGGAATCCAAAACGTTTACTCTACGTTTTGGATTCCGAGCAGTGCACCTCAAGGAGCTCTCTGATTGGGGACATTGTCAAAGAATACAACGTCATTGACGACTGTCCTCCAATCAGAGAAGCAGCTGGATGCAAACCAGGAAATGCGCCCGTTAACTTGAGCCATAAATATGCTCCTCTGGAGTGCTTCGATAAGTGCTTGTTCCTGCTGCTTTGCACTCTGCTCCGTTTCCTGGACGCTGCCGTGGTGTTTCAGCTGGTGTCCTCTTCGTGCTTCTTCCTCTGCATTCCGATCTCCCGGCTGTTCCCTGGTTTCCAAGGCGACCGAAACTTCATCCTCGTGGCTGCCTTCTGCATTCCGATCTCCCGGCTGTTCCCTGGTTTCCAAGGCGACGGAAACTTCTTCCTCGTGGCTGCCTTCTGCATTCCGATCTCCCGGCTGTTCCCTGGTTTCCAAGGCGACCGAAACTTCATCCTCGTGGCTGCCTTCTGCATTCCGATCTCCCGGCTGTTCCCTGGTTTCCAAGGCGACGGAAACTTCTTCCTCGTGGATGCCTTCTGCATTCCGATCTCCCGGCTGTTCCCTGGTTTCCAAGGCGACGGAAACTTCTTCCTTGTGGCTGCCTTCTGCATTCCGATCTCCCGGCTGTTCCCTGGTTTCCAAGGCGACCAAAACTTCCTCCTCATGGCTGCCTTCTGCATTCCGATCTCCCGGCTGCTCCCTGGTTTCCAAGGCGACCGAAACTTCATCCTCGTGGCTGCCTTCTGCATTCCGATCTCCCGGCTGTTCCCTGGTTTCCAAGGCGACGGAAACTTCTTCCTCGTGGCTGCCTTCTGCATTCCGATCTCCCGGCTGTTCCCTGGTTTCCAAGGCGACCGAAACTTCATCCTCGTGGCTGCCTTCTGCATTCCGATCTCCCGGCTGTTCCCTGGTTTCCAAGGCGACGGAAACTTCTTCCTCGTGGATGCCTTCTGCATTCCGATCTCCCGGCTGTTCCCTGGTTTCCAAGGCGACCGAAACTTCATCCTCGTGGCTGCCTTCTGCATTCCGATCTCCCGGCTGTTCCCTGGTTTCCAAGGCGACGGAAACTTCTTCCTCGTGGCTGCCTTCTGCATTCCGATCTCCTGGCTGTTCCCTGGTTTCCAAGGCCACCAAAACTTCTTCCTTGTGGCTGCCTTCTGCATTCCGATCTCCCGGCTGCTCCCTGGTTTCCAAGGCCACCAAAACTTCTTCCTTGTGGCTGCCTTCTGCATTCCGATCTCCCGGCTGTTCCCTGGTTTCCAAGGCCACCAAAACTTCTTCCTTGTGGCTGCCTTCTGCATTCCGATCTCCCGGCTGTTCCCTGGTTTCCAAGGCCACCAAAACTTCTTCCTTGTGGCTGCCTTCTGCATTCCGATCTCCCGGCTGTTCCCTGGTTTCCAAGGCGACCGAAACTTCATCCTCGTGGCTGCCTTCTGCATTCCAATCTCCCGGCTGTTCCCTGGTTTCCAAGGCGACGGAAACTTCTTCCTCGTGGCTGCCTTCTGCATTCCGATCTCCCGGCTGTTCCCTGGTTTCCAAGGTGACCGAAACTTCATCCTCGTGGCTGCCTTCTGCATTCCGATCTCCCGGCTGTCCCCTGGTTTCCAAGGCGACGGAAACTTCTTCCTCGTGGCTGCCTTCTGCATTCCGATCTCCCGGCTGTTCCCTGGTTTGCAAGGCGACCGAAACTTCATCCTCGTGGCTGCCTTCTGCATTCCGATCTCCCGGCTGTTCCCTGGTTTCCAAGGCCACCAAAACTTCTTCCTTGTGGCTTCCTTCTGCATTCCGATCTCCCGGCTGTTCCCTGGTTTCCAAGGCGACCGAAAACTTCATCCTTGTGGCTTCCTTCTGCATTCCAATCTCCGGGCTGTTCCCTGGTTTCCAAGGCGACGGAAACTTCTTCCTCGTGGCTGCCTTCTGCATTCCGATCTCCCGGCTGTTCCCTGGTTTCCAAGGCGACCGAAACTTCATCCTCGTGGCTGCCTTCTGCATTCCGATCTCCCGGCTGTTCCCTGGTTTCCAAGGCGACGGAAACTTCTTCCTCGTGGCTGCCTTCTGCATTCCGATCTCCTGGCTGTTCCCTGGTTTCCAAGGCGACCGAAACTTCATCCTCGTGGCTGCCTTCTGCATTCCGATCTCCCGGCTGTTCCCTGGTTTCCAAGGCGACCGAAACTTCATCCTCGTGGCTGCCTTCTGCATTCCGATCTCCGGCTGTTCCCTGGTTTCCAAGGCCACCAAAACTTCTTCCTTGTGGCTGCCTTCTGCATTCCGATCTCCCGGCTGTTCCCTGGTTTCCAAGGCGACCGAAACTTCATCCTCGTGGCTGCCTTCTGCATTCCGATCTCCCGGCTGTTCCCTGGTTTCCAAGGCGACGGAAACTTCTTCCTTGTGGCTGCCTTCTGCATTCCGATCTCCCGGCTGTTCCCTGGTTTCCAAGGCGACCGAAACTTCCTCCTCATGGCTGCCTTCTGCATTCCGATCTCCCGGCTGCTCCCTGGTTTCCAAGGCGACCGAAACTTCATCCTCGTGGCTGCCTTCTGCATTCCGATCTCCCGGCTGTTCCCTGGTTTCCAAGGCGACGGAAACTTCTTCCTCGTGGCTGCCTTCTGCATTCCGATCTCCCGGCTGTTCCCTGGTTTCCAAGGCGACCGAAACTTCATCCTCGTGGCTGCCTTCTGCATTCCGATCTCCCGGCTGTTCCCTGGTTTCCAAGGCGACGGAAACTTCTTCCTCGTGGCTGCCTTCTGCATTCCGATCTCCCGGCTGTTCCCTGGTTTCCAAGGCGACCGAAACTTCATCCTCGTGGCTGCCTTCTGCATTCCGATCTCCCGGCTGTTCCCTGGTTTCCAAGGCGACCGAAACTTCATCCTCGTGGCTGCCTTCTGCATTCCGATCTCCCGGCTGTTCCCTGGTTTCCAAGGCCACCAAAACTTCTTCCTTGTGGCTGCCTTCTGCATTCCGATCTCCCGGCTGTTCCCTGGTTTCCAAGGCGACCGAAACTTCATCCTCGTGGCTGCCTTCTGCATTCCGATCTCCCGGCTGCTCCCTGGTTTCCAAGGCGACCGAAACTTCATCCTCGTGGCTGCCTTCTGCATTCCGATCTCCCGGCTGTTCCCTGGTTTCCAAGGCGACCGAAACTTCTTCCTCGTGGCTGCCTTCTGCATTCCGATCTCCCGGCTGTTCCCTGGTTTCCAAGGCGACCGAAACTTCATCCTCGTGGCTGCCTTCTGCATTCCGATCTCCCGGCTGTTCCCTGGTTTCCAAGGCGATGGAAACTTCTTCCTTGTGGCTGCCTTCTGCATTCCGATCTCCCGGCTGTTCCCTGGTTTCCAAGGCGACGGAAACTTCTTCCTCGTGGCTGCCTTCTGCATTCCGATCTCCCGGCTGTTCCCTGGTTTCCAAGGCGACCGAAACTTCATCCTCGTGGCTGCCTTCTGCATTCCGATCTCCCGGCTGTTCCCTGGTTTCCAAGGCGACGGAAACTTCTTCCTCGTGGCTGCCTTCTGCATTCCGATCTCCCGGCTGTTCCCTGGTTTCCAAGGCGACGGAAACTTCATCCTCGTGGCTGCCTTCTGCATTCCGATCTCCCGGCTGTTCCCTGGTTTCCAAGGTGACCGAAACTTCATCCTCGTGGCTGCCTTCTGCATTCCGATCTCCCGGCTGTTCCCTGGTTTCCAAGGCCACCAAAACTTCTTCCTTGTGGCTGCCTTCTGCATTCCGATCTCCCGGCTGTTCCCTGGTTTCCAAGGCGACCAAAACTTCATCCTCGTGGCTGCCTTCTGCATTCCGATCTCCCGGCTGCTCCCTGGTTTCCAGGCGACCGAAACTTCATCCTCGTGGCTGCCTTCTGCATTCCGATCTCCCGGCTGTTCCCTGGTTTCCAAGGCGACCGAAACTTCATCCTCGTGGCTGCCTTCTGCATTCCGATCTCCCGGCTGTTCCCTGGTTTCCAAGGCGACCGAAACTTCATCCTCGTGGCTGCCTTCTGCAGTCCAATCTCCCGGCTGTTCCCTGGTTTCCAAGGCAACGGGTGGCTGCCTTCTGCATTCCGATCTCCCGGCTGTTCCCTGGTTTCCAAGGCCACCGAAACTTCATCCTCGTGGCTGCCTTCTGCATTCCAGTCTCCCGGCTGTTCCCTGGTTTCCAAGGCGACCGAAACTTCATCCTCGTGGCTGCCTTCTGCATTCCGATCTCCCGGCTGTTCCCTGGTTTCCAAGGCGACGGAAACTTCTTCCTTGTGGCTGTCTTCTGCATTCCGATCTCCCGGCTGTTCCCTGGTTTCCAAGGCGACCGAAACTTCATCCTCGTGGCTGCCTTCTGCATTCCGATCTCCCGGCTGTTCCCTGGTTTCCAAGGCGACCGAAACTTCATCCTCGTGGCTGCCTTCTGCATTCCGATCTCCCGGCTGTTCCCTGGTTTCCAAGGCGACCGAAACTTCATCCTCGTGGCTGCCTTCTGCAGTCCAATCTCCCGGCTGTTCCCTGGTTTCCAAGGCAACGGGTGGCTGCCTTCTGCATTCCGATCTCCCGGCTGTTCCCTGGTTTCCAAGGCCACCGAACCTTCATCCTCGTGGCTGCCTTCTGCATTCCAGTCTCCCGGCTGTTACCTGGTTTCCAAGGCGACCGAAACTTCATCCTCGTGGCTGCCTTCTGCATTCCGATCTCCGGCTGTTCCCTGGTTTCCAAGGCCACCGAAACTTCATCCTCGTGGCTGCCTTCTGCATTCCGATCTCCCGGCTGTTCCCTGGTTTCCAAGGCGACGGAAACTTCTTCATCGTGGCTGCCTTCTGCATTCAAAACTTCTTCCTCGTGGCTGCCTTCTGCATTCCGATCTCCCGGCTGTTCCCTGGTTTCCAAGGCCACCGAAACTTCATCCTCGTGGCTGCCTTCTGCATTCCGATCTCCCGGCTGTTCCCTGGTTTCCAAGGCGACGGAAACTTCTTCATCGTGGCTGCCTTCTGCATTCAAAACTTCTTCCTCGTGGCTGCCTTCTGCATTCCGATCTCCCGGCTGTTCCCTGGTTTCCAAGGCGACCAAACTTCATCCTCGTGGCTGCCTTCTGCATTCCGATCTCCCGGCTGTTCCCTGGTTTCCAAGGCGACCGAAACTTCATCCTCGTGGCTGCCTTCTGCATTCCGATCTCCCGGCTGTTCCCTGGTTTCCAAGGCGACGGAAACTTCTTCATCGTGGCTGCCTTCTGCATTCAAAACTTCTTCCTCGTGGCTGCCTTCTGCATTCCGATCTCCCGGCTGTTCCCTGGTTTCCAAGGCGACCAAACTTCATCCTCGTGGCTGCCTTCTGCATTCCGATCTCCCGGCTGTTCCCTGGTTTCCAAGGCGACGGAAACTTCTTCCTTGTGGCTGCCTTCTGCATTCCGATCTCCCGGCTGTTCCCTGGTTTCCAAGGCGACGGAAGCTGCCAAAACTGGTGAGTAAGCTGCCTCTTCCCCTGCCTTCCTCTGCATCCCCCCCACCTTTAGGAGCCCCCTACTTTCTATCTAGCTATGAAGAGTCCCAGTTACACTACACACGGCCACATACATGTTTTAGGCACGGATTGCAAAACCATCTTTCGCAAAAACACTGACTTCGCTAAACCGAGTGGCAGAATCCTGACCTCGCACGAATATTTCCCTGTAAACAGTTCGACGGCCATTTTATTCTTAAATCCAGCCAAACTCACTTGCCACATATGCTGGGTCTTGGTTAATTTACTCTCCCAGTTCAAATCACAGCATATTTTGAGACATGCGCTTGATAAGTGCAGGTCGATTCTTTTTGAGAAAAGTCTGTTTTCGAGTCTTTTTTTGCATAGGATGTTTTCAAGTGACGTAGTCTACTGAAAGCTACAAACAATGCTACACACCACTGTGCCCTGCATGGTGCCTGCTATGAGATGCCCCCTCGGGCTTGCAGCAGTGGCCACGCCGGCCTGGGCATTACCTTCTTAAAGAAAGGGATGCGCTTGCCATTGGAGGTGGGTGTGGTGACGCTGCTAACACTACTAAGGGGGGAGCGGGGCCCCCCCGGCCCCTCCGCCTCCTCTTCCTCTGGCTCGAGCTCGTCCCTCAAGTGGGTGATATCCAGGGGACCTGCTGGGGGAGGGGATAGGAGCGAAAATAAGCAGAAGGGAAGTGAAAGGTGAGGGTGACAGGAAAGAAAGGGAAAAAGTGATTTGGGGGAAGGAAGGGAATGGGAAGAGTAGAAGAAGTAAGAAAAGAGTGAAGGAAGCATGAGGCACGAGAAGGGAGGGCGGGCAAAATGTGTTAGAAATAAGGGAGAGGAGAGAGAAAAAGGGGGAGGAGATAACGAGGACCGACAGAGTGCAAGGGAAAGAAGGGGGTAAACGGCAGAGAGGTGCGAAGGTTCAAGAGTGGTGAAAGAAGGATCAGGTGGGGGCGAGGACGAAGGAGAAGCGGTAAGGAGGGAGCAGATGGTAAGAGAAATAGAGAGTTGGAGGTGAAGGGAGGGGCGAAGATAAAAAAAACAAAGATGAGAGGTGATGACACGATAAAAGTAATGAGGTGGTGTCGAAAAAGGCAGGAGAAAAGTGGAGTAAATCCGGAAAGACTCCGAAAGAAAATGTGTGGGAGAAGGGTGGGGTGAAAAGAAGGAAGAGAGGAAAGGGCAAGAAAGTCAAGGATGAGAAAGACAAAAATGGGTTTGAGGGATGGTGAAGAGTAGGGAGAGGGTGGGAGTAGGTGAGAGGAGGAGTGGAGAAAGGGGGGAGACAAAAACGGCGGAGGATGGGAGAAAAAATGGAAAAAGAAACCAAGATTAGGATGGAAAAATAAACAGCACAGTACTGATACAACTAGACAGTTTGTGAAATAAAATGTAGTAATAAACAGAAGTGAGAGTGAGATGGAGTAGGCTAGGTCTGGAGAAAGGGAAAGAGACATAGCTTGTACCCAAGAACCAAAGAGGGGGAAGAACACATGTTGTACCCCATCACAAAGCGTGAAGAGGAAAGGACACATCTTGTACCTCATGACTGAACGTAGGGATTGTAGGTAACATCTTGTACACCAAAACCTGGCTTTGGTAGGGAAGGACCCATCTTGTACCTCATGACTGAACGCAGGGAGGGAAGGACACATCTTGTACCCCAAAACCTGGCCTAGGTAGCGAAGGACACATCTTGTACCCCAAAACCTGGGACTGGTAGGGAAGGACACATCTTGTACCCCAAAACCTGGCATGGTTAGGGAAGGACACATCTTGTACCCCAAAACCTGGCATGGGTAGGAAAGGACACCTCATGTACCCCAAAACCTGGCAATGGTAGGGAAGGACACATCTTGTACCTCATGGCTGAAAGTAGGTAGGGAAGGACACATCTTGTACCCCAGAACCTGGCATGGGTAGGGAAGGACACATCTTGTACCTCTTGACTGAACGTAGGTAGGGAAGGACACATCTTGTACCCCAAAACGAGGCACGGGTAGGGAAGGACACATCTTGTACCTCATGACTGAACGTAGGGAGGGAAGGACACATCTTTTACCCCACAACCTGGCATGGGTAGGGAAGGAGACATCTTGTACCTAATGACTGAACATAGGTAGGGAAGGACACATCTTGTATCCCAAAACCTGGCACTGGTAGGGAAGGACACATCTTGTACCTCATGGCTAAACGTATGGAGGGAAGGACACATCTTGTACCCCAAAACCAGGCATGGATAGTGAAGGACACATCTTGCACCCCAAAACCTGGCATGGATATGGCAGGCCTGATAAATCCTGAAGGAAGGGTGCTGAGTATAATATGAAAGGGTGCACCTGCATGAGCAGGGCCCCTCTGCAGCCTTCGGAACCTATTTTCCGGGGTTGTTTGTGATGCAGCCAACCATATATATTTAAGTGCATTATATCCTCGCGGTAAATGCTAACTTTAAAACGGCTGCTTAGAAACATGTCGTGTTTGGTATCAAACAACTTGGAATCACACCTAGACACCAGTAACTGGTGTGGGAGGTATGATTCTACCCTTCTAGAGGAACTTATGTGACACACTGGTACACCCTGTACCAGCTTTCTCGACCTGGGCATCACAAAATGGATGCTGCCAGCCACAGGCACTAGTCTGCCCTCCTGCTGCTGAGCCAAGCTCGAGCAGGGGAAGGCTTGACAATAAGTCTCCAGTCACAGGGAGGTGTGACCACCTCCCAGACAGGATTTAGTGTATTGGGGCTGGGTGGGTGCACTCAGAGTGTTTGAAGTCTGCATTGGGGGCACATTTGGTGTCCCTGTGCATAGTCCAGTTCAAACTAGTTGCAGAAGCCATTGGCTCCTACTCAGGCGCGAAACTGGATAAAGGACATGGGTGTAACCACCCCTCTGTCCTGACCGTCCCATAGGTGGGTCCCCAGAGTTTGCCCCACCCCTTCCTTGGGTTTAAAGTAGGAACCCCTGACTACAGGACTTTAGATTTTACCTGGACTAAACTCTGCTACAGAAACCAAGTACTTCGATGATCTACACTTCACTAGATGACTGAAGAATCTCCCTTGGAGTAAAGGGGTTACTCCCCTGCAGCAGCAGGCACCTAAACGCATCTGACCGGTTTGCATCTCCCGAGCTCCTGAGGACTCCGAAGATTTCTGCAACACAGGAGGTGGGTTCGCGAGATCTCTGAGGTCGATCTGCTCTCTCAGCAATTCTGAGACAGTATCCCTCGTGGGGACCGTGCAACCCGAACCCCTGTGCACCGTATACTTTTGCAGTAGCATATGCTTTTCGGTGATCCCTGAGGCTGTGCTTTGGGCTACTTGTCGTCCTGACCCCGAGCAGTATTTTCACCGAAGATGTCCGGCCTACACTCCACAAGTGTTCCCTGGGCTGGTATTTTGTGATTCAGCTCGAGGTCCCTTTGCGTTCCCATATCCGTTGGCCTGTGGGTCCCTGTGAAGGTAACTTTGACTTTCACTGGGCTTTCCTGGTTGCTGCAGACGTGCCTTGACTCTCCATTGCTTGGAGAGTCCCCAGGACCATGCTGGTCCTTACCGAAGCTGATTTCCTCTGCCCGCGTGGGTTGCAGTTGCCAAGGTTTGTTGGTGTTCAATCTGGACACTGACCCCCCAGCACTCGACATCTTTCGTGGGACAGCTCACCTTCAGACTTTGGTCACCGTGGACATCTCCTGGTCCCCATGGCTGCAGAGTCAAGCTTCACCTCTACTCACCTAAAACACCCGACATCGGTGGGCATTCGTCTATCGTGCCCCTGGTCACTCTGAAGTGACCCAGACTCTGTCCCCTCTGGTTTCAGGTTCTTCTCACCTCGGATCCAGGCTTGGATCCCACCGGAAACTTTTCATCTTCACGG
The DNA here is from genome assembly GCF_964204655.1 of Triturus cristatus. Lineage (NCBI taxonomy): Eukaryota > Metazoa > Chordata > Amphibia > Caudata > Salamandridae > Triturus > Triturus cristatus. The sequence goes on along the minus strand of NC_140579.1, from coordinate 12,068,440 downwards.
CAGCAGCACTTTTTCGCCTCACGCCATTGAAAACGACGGTTTCCGACACCACTTGACCCCTATGCACCCGGCTCCTCTGGGATAGGTAACACGGGTATCTTGGTACTCTCAAGGGTGCTGGTCTTAGAACCTTCTATGTTCCACGGGGTTTGCTTAAAGTCCTCTCCGAAGTGTCCTTAATCTCTAAAATTCCAACCGCGACTTTCCCATAGAGTTGTACGGAGCTCGCGCCTGTGTTCACACACTGCACCCATCTTCCGTGAGTCTCCTATGTCACTACTTTGGGTGGTTCCTTGGGGTCCCAGCGATTCTACGTGCTCCAGGCACTGTGTCTAGTTAAGTCGCGGTTGTTATACCACTTTCTTAGTATATGGTTCGGTTTCCCCCTGGAGCCCGCTGTGTATTGTGCTATTTACTGTCATTCTAGTGATTTAATATTGTGTGCTTTGTGCTCTAATCTCATAAAGAGGTTAGTAGAGAGTGTTTAGTAATAAATACATATATTGTATTTATCTCCTGTGTGGTTCTCCTTTCATTTGGTCATTCAGGAGGTTCTGATCTGGTAAAACGAGCTGCTTTACATTCCTTCGAGACTTAGCCCGAAGGCTGCTCTCCATAGCTACCCCTAGGATAGCTTTCAATAAAGGTTGTCTTTAACCTAATCATCAGTAAGGGTTCTTTGGACTGGTACAAGGTGCCCACTTTAGTTAGTGGTCAGCATATACCAGGCCAACTTCTCACAAAGGACACATCTTGTACCCTAAAACCTTGGATTGGTCGGGAAGGACACATCTTGTACCCCATGACTGAACATAGGGAGGGAAAGACACATCTTGTACCCCAACACCTGGCATAGGGAGGGAAGGACACTTTTTGTACCCCACAACCTGGCATGGGGAGGGAAGGACACATTTTGTACCCCAAAACCTAGCATGGGTAGGGAAAGACACATTGTACCCCAAAACCTGGCATTGGTAGGGAGGGACACATCTGGTACCCCAAAACCTGGCATGGGTAGGGAAGGACACATTTTGTACCTCATGACTGAATGTAGGGAGGGAAGGACACATCTTGTACCCCAAAACCTGGCATGGGTAGGTAAGGACACATTTTGTACCTCATGACTGAACGTAGGGAGGGAAGGACACATCTTGTACCCCAAAACCTGGCATGGGTAGGGAAGGACACATTTTGTACCTCATGACTGAATGTAGGAAGGATGGACACATCTTGTACCCCAAAACCTGGCATGGGGAAGGAAGGACACATCTTGTACCTCATGACTGAACTTAGGGATGGAACACATCTTGTACCCCAAAACCTGGCATGGGGAGGGAAGGACACATCTTGTACCCCATGACTCAATTTGGGAATAAATTACACTCCTTTACCCCAAAATCTATGATGGCGAGAAGGGGAGAAAAGACATATTGTGTACCCCATGAGTCCGGGGAGGGGAGGCGAAGGCCACACACTGACCAACAGTGGTGAAAGGGTGAATGATGTGCACTATAGCCCGTATGGGAGCGTTTGTACATTAGCACGTTACACCAATGCCTGAGATTAGATGCCTGTATGTGTACATAAGGTGTCTGTCATACATATGCACAATTGTGTGTGTGTGCTGGGCATGCATGTACACTCATGCCTGGGATTGCAAGTGTGCGCGAGGCTTTTGTGTGACATACACATGCTAAGCTAATCTGTGTACAGGTATGCAGCCAAACACCTGTGCTCCTGAGTACACCTGAAGTGTGGAACAGGGGCGTTTTGTGTCTTCACAAACTGTGTGTACAGTGCTCTGAATTTGTGCTTATAAAACCCCCCCATTGGGAGAGTGTCCTGTGTACAATGTGAGTGGTAATGAGACTCCCTCTCAGCATGGTACAGGCAGCAATAATGTTTTCTGGCCTCGGAGCGGAATTATCAGGGGCCTGATTTGAGCCTGAACTCAGGCAGGGGCTCGCACGCGCAGGACCATCCTTCTCGCTTTCAACCGCACGAGCTGTGGGTTAAGTAGAATGTATTTGGATGAGCGAGACACAGACGGGGCACGGTGAGACGACTAGAAGAAGAACCGTGAAAGAATACTTCCAAGGTAGACTTCAGGGGTCAGAGTGCTGTAGGTCATCCGACCCACCCCTAGTGAGCAGGTCGTGGATTATTCATTTACTGAGCACGTGTAGTGCTACATGTAGACACGCACTGCTTTTCAGGGAGGCCACCATTCATACAGCAATGCATTCTATTCGCACCGCCGTAACCCACGGCCCCACTGCCCAGGATCAGCAAGGTCTCATTTCAGGGGTAGATAGGATTCATGTGACTGGTCCACAGTAACAGTGCAATGGACAACAAGTTCTTGCTCCAGTGCGCTCCATGACACTGACCCAGGGGGACCCTGTCCTGGATAGCCAAGATCGGAGTTCCTGTGTTAATGCGCTCCATGTGATTCTGAGTCACAGCGACGTTGTCCTGGATCACAAGGTCAGAGTTTAGGGGTTAATGCGCGCCATGTGATTCTAAGAAACAGTGACGCTGTCCTTGATCACCAAGGTCAGGGGTCAATTCTCTCCGGGTCATCATGACCAACATGGACACTGTTCTGTATAACTGTGGACTAGGTCACGTGCCAGAACACTTCATGAGACTCTTGCTCACAATGACCCTATCTTGGATCACTAAGGTCAGAGTTCAGGCTTTGAAAAGCTCAATGTAACTCATTCTGAGCCAGAGTCCTAGGTCACCAAAGGTCAGAGTTCACAGGTTGATGTGTGCTATGTGACTGACCCACAGTGACCCTATCCTGGACCACCAAGGCCAGAGTGAAGTGTTTGATGCATTAGCGTGACTCTGATCCACAGTGAATCATCAATCAATCAATCAATCAAGGCATTTATAGAGCGCGCTACTCACCCGGAGGGTCTCAAGGCGCTTGGGGGGGGGGGGGTGAGGTGCCGCTACTGCTCGAACAGCCAGGTCTTGAGTTTCTTCCTGAAGGAGAGGTGGTCTTGGGTCAGGCGAAGGTCGGTCGGGAGGGTGTTCCAGGTCTTGGCGGCCAGGTAGGAGAAGGACCTTCCTCCTGTTGTCGCTCTTCGGATGCGGGGGACGGCGGCGAAGGTGTGGTTGGTCGATCGAAGGTGGCGTTTGGGAGCATAGAAGTTGAGGCGGTTGTTGAGGTAGCTCGGGCCTTGGTCGTGTAGGGCTTTGTGTGCGGGGGTGAGGAGACGGAAGGTGATTCTCTTGTTGACGGGGAGCCAGTGCAGGTCTCTCAGATGTCCGGAGATGTGGTTGCGTCGGGGGATGTCGAGGATGAGTCTGGCTGAGGCGTTCTGGATCCGCTGGAGTCTCTTCTGGAGCTTGGCGGTGGTTCCGGCGTAGAGGGCGTTGCCGTAGTCCAGTCGGCTGGTGACGAGGGCCTGGGTGACCGTCTTCTTAGTCTCGGTGGGGATCCACCGGAAGATCTTCCGTAGCATGCGCAGGATGTTAAAGCAGGACGCGGAGACGGCGTTGACTTGTCTGGTCATGGAGAGGGAGGAGTCCAGGATGAAGCCCAGGTTGCGTGCGTGGTCTGTCGGTTTGGGTGCGGTGCCCAGGGCGGGGGGCCACCAGGAGTCGTCCCAGGCGGAGGGCGAGGAGCCCAGGATGAGGACTTCCGTCTTGTCTGAGTTCAGTTTCAGGCGGCTGGTCGTCATCCACTCGGCTACGTCTTTCATCCCTTCGTGGAGGTTGGTTCTGGCGGCGGCTGGGTCGTTGGTGAGGGAGAGGATCAGCTGGGTGTCGTCGGCGTAGGAGATGATGTTGAGGTTGTGTTGGCGTGCGATGGCCGCAAGGGGGCTCATGTAGACGTTGAAGAGGGTGGGGCTGAGCGAGGAGCCCTGGGGAACGCCGCAGATGACTTCCGTGGCTGCTGATCTGAACGGTGGTAGGCGAACTCTCTGTGTCCTTCCAGCGAGGAAGGAGATGATCCATTCCAGTGCCTTCTCCTGGATTCCGATGTTGCTGAGGCGCTGCACTAGGGTGCGGTGGCAAACAGTGTCGAACGCCGCGGAGAGGTCTAGGAGGATGAGGGCCGCTGTCTCACCGTTGTCCAGCAGGGCTCGGATGTCATCGGTGGCAGCGATGAGGGCGGTCTCGGTGCTATGGTTGGCTCGGAAGCCCGACTGTGAGGGGTCGAGGGATCCATTCGTCTCGAGGAAGGCGGCCAGCTGCTTGTTGACGGTCTTCTCGATGACTTTGGCTGGGAACGGGAGGAGCGAGATGGGGCGGTAATTCTTGAGTTCGGTGGGGTCCGCTGTTGGTTTCTTTAGTAGAGCGCTGAGTTCGGCGTGTTTCCAGCTCTCAGGGAAGGTGGCGGTGTCGAAGGAGGTGTTGATGATGTCCCGCAGGTGGGGTGCGATGACAGCGTCGGCCTTGTTGAAGACGTGGTGGGGGCAGGGGTCGGTCGGAGATCCGGAGTGGATAGAGTTCATCGTGCAGATGGTGTCTTCTGTGTTGATCTGGGTCCAGGCGCTGAGGGTGGTGGTGGGGGGCGTTGGCGCGGTCGTTGGGAGCGTTGTTTGTGGGCTGAAGCTGTTGTGTATGTCCGCGATCTTGTTGTGGAAGTAGGAGGCGAGGGAGTTGCAGAGGTCTTGCGACGGGGTGATGTCGTTGTTTCCGGTGTTGGGGTTGGAGAGCTCTTTCACGATGTTGAAAAGTTCCTTGCAGTTGTGTGCGTTGTTGTCCAGCCGGTCCTTGAATGCTGTTTTCTTGGTGGCGTGGATCAGTTGATGGTACTTCCGGGTGGCGAGCTTGAGGTTAGTCATGTTGTCCGGTGTTGGCTCCCTTCTCCAGGCTTTCTCGAGGGCTCGGCAGTTCTTCTTGGAGCTCTTGAGTTCGTCGGTGAACCATGGAGCCTTCTTGCTGCCGGGTCTGCTAGGCGGGTCCTCAGTGGGGCGAGGTCATCTGCGCAGTTGCTGATCCACTTCGTGAGGTTGTCGGCGGCCTGGCTGGGGTTCGCTGAGCTGGCGGGAGAGTGCTGGCTCAGGGAAGCGGCGAGCTGGTCTGCTGTGATCTTGTTCCAGTTTCTACGAGCAACCTGTTGCTGGTGGTGGTGGATCGTGGATCTTCTGAAGGTGAAGTGGATGCAACTGTGGTCCGTCCAGTGGAGTCCGGTGGCGTGGCTGAAGACGATGTCCTTGTTGGATGAGAAGACAGCGTCGAGCGTGTGTCCGGCGAGGTGGGTGGGGGTGGTCACCAGCTGCTTGAGTCCGAGGTTGGCGAGGTTGTCAAGCAGGGTGGTGGTGTTGCGGTCGTTGTTGTTCTCCAGGTGGAAGTTGATGTCCCCCAGGAAGATGTAGTCTGCGGAGGGGAGGGCGTGCGGGCTGATGAAGTCGGCGATGTCTTCGCTGCATTGTGTGCGTGGTCCCGGGGGTCGGTAGATGAGGGTGCCTCTGAGGGTGGTTTTGGGGTCCGTGTGGATCTGGAAGTGCGGGTGTTCGGCGGTTGTCAGGGTGTCGTCGGTGTTGGTCGTGAAGCGGATGGTGTCCCTGTAGATGATGGCGATGCCTCCTCCGGTCTGGTTGCCTCGGTCTCTTCGGGTGATCTTGTAGCCGTCTGGGATGGCGATGGCGGGCGCTGAGGAGTCGTTCATCCAGGTTTCCGTGAGGAAGGCGACGTCAGGAGGTGTGGTGTCGAGGAGGTTCCAGAGTTCGATGGTGTGTCTGTGGACGGAGCGGGTGTTGAGTAGGATGCACTTGAGGTGGTTGCTGCTGGTGGTCGGCTTGGCGGGTGCTGGTGCGGGGCAGGTCCGGATGCAGGAGAACTTGCAGGCGTGACAGCTGAAGGGTCCATGGGTTCGTCTCGGGGTGGCTCGGTAGCATCCCGGGATTCGGCCGGTGTTGAGTGCGTTGAGGGTGGCGGTGTCGTACGTCCGGTGGGTGGGCTGGGGTCTGCGGGGGCCAGAGGTCTTTGCACTGAGGCAGGAGTAACGAGCAAAAGGTCACGCAGGCAGCAGGAGGCGGCGCTGCGATCCAGAAGCTGAGACCACGCCTCGTGGTCAGGGGCACAGCTGCGAGCAGCGGCGGGAACGGCGCAGCTAGGGCACACCCACGGGGAGTGTGCGCAGTGCGTGGAGGAGTGACCGGCCCAGAGGCACAGAGGTCATCAATGTGCTTCAGGTCAACCTGACTCCTGTCCTGGATCACGAAGGTCAAAGTGTAGATGATATGTCTGAACGTTCAATCAAACTTAGTGATTCAGACTAGCGCACAAATGAATTAGAGACATATAAAGTGTTCTGAAATATGAAGTAACATCTGATTTTACTGATCTGGATAAAGGTCCCAGTGGATGAGAGGTCATAGGCTAGTTCACATGTTGGACTGTTGTATCTGACTGATCAACAACTATCCAGTGCTACGGCGCTCTTACCACTGGCTGGTGGGGTAGGCCTGCATGTCCCAGTCACCACGTCACCGAGGCTGGAGCTGGAGTGCCCGCCGCCCGACTTACTGCAAGAGGAAGAAAGACACAAAGGCCATTATTGTTATGTTATGCAAATTTGTAGAGCGCACCATTACAAGAGGGTATCCTGGCACTGAGCAGTTGTGAGTCTAGGCAGAGCACACTATCACAAGAGGGTATCCTGGCACTGGGCAGGTGTGAGTCTAGCCAGAGCGCACCATCACAAGAGGGTATCCTGGCACTGAGAGGTGTGAGTCTAGGCAGAGCGCACCATCACAAGAGGGTATCCTGGCACTGAGCAGGTGTGAGTCTAGGCAGAGCGCACCATCACAAGAGGGTATCCTGGCACTGAGCAGGTGTGAGTCTAGGCAGAGCGCACCATCACAAGAGGGTATCCTGGCACTGAGCAGGTGTGAGTCTAGGCAGAGCGCACCATCACAAGAGGGTATCCTGGCACTGAGAGGTGTGAGTCTAGGCAGAGCGCACCATCACAAGAGGGTATCCTGGCACTGAGCAGGTGTGAGTCTAGGCAGAGCGCACCATCACAAGAGGGTATCCTGGCACTGAGCAGGTGTGAGTCTAGGCAGAGCGCACTATCACAAGAGAGTATCCTGGCACTGAGAGGTGTGAGTCTAGGCAGAGCGCACCATCACAAGAGGGTGTCCTGGCACTGAGCAGGTGTGAGTCTAGGCAGAGCGCACCATCACAAGAGGGTGTCCTGGCACTGAGAGGTGTGAGTCTAGGCAGAGCGCACCATCACAAGAGGGTGTCCTGGCACTGAGCAGGTGTGAGTCTAGGCAGAGCGCACTATCACAAGAGGGTATCCTGGCACTGAGCAGGTGTGAGTCTAGGCAGAGCGCACTATCACAAGAGGGTATCCTGGCACTGAGCAGGTGTGAGTCTAGGCAGAGCGCCCTATCACAAGAGGGTGTCCTGGCACTGAGCAGGTGTGAGTCTAGCCAGAGCGCACTATCACAAGAGGGTATCCTGGCACTGAGCAGGTGTGAGTCTAGGCAAACCATGGCCCTAGTGGGACGACTCAAAAAGCCCGGTCTTCAGCCTCTTGCAGAATTCAAGAACTGAGCAGGAGGCTCTTGTGTGGCAGCAGGTCGTCTCACGCTTCAGGAGTGATGTAGGAGAAGGCTCACCCGCCAGATCTAGTTTTCCATATGCACGAGATGTGTGCAAGTAGGAGTCCAGATGAGCAGATGTGTCTGAAAGGTTTGTGAAAGCAGATGCAATTGTTAAGATTTGCTGGGCCAGTGTTACGTCGAGTCTTGAAAGTGTGGGTGAGGAGTTTGAATTGTGCTCATGTGTGTGTGGGAAGGCAGTGGAGCTCCCTCACGTCTAATGTGAGTGCGGTTTAGGTTGAGAGTGATTCTGGCCACCGAGTTCTGAATGGTCTACTGCTTTAGGTTAGATTTTTGTTGATCTCGGCATAGCCATCTGCAGCGCTTCCTTTCCTTTTCATGCATTCGTTAATAAAACCAAAGCTAGAAGAATCATCACCAAGCTCATAAAGATAGTCAATCGATAGCCAGATGAAAACATTGTGTAGTCTAAGTTGGCACTTCTTGAGGACCTATATCAAGGAGGGAAAGACAATACGCAGCAGAATCAATGTTACAGGTATTTAACTTACACTGCAATAGAATTTAACTTTCATTAATACACATACTTGGTATCATTCTGCCGCCTTGTGGCTGAATCGGCTACAGTGAGCTATACTTTTAAACGTACTGTGGTTATCATCAATCGGATCAATCAATCAGCGTGGCTTATCACCTGGGGGGTATCCAGGCACTGGGGTGCGGTGAGTCTCAGTTGAAAAGCCAGGCCTTGAGTCCCTTCCTGAAGTCAGAGATGGATAGAGAGGCCGTTCCAGGACTTGGCGGCAAGTCAGGAGAAAGAGAGGCCTCAACTGCGTTGGGTGCGTTCAACGTGTGAGAGGGCGAGGTAGGCGGATTGAATTTGTCTGGTCCGTTGGTGGAAGGTCAGGCGGTGGTTGATGTAGGAGTGGGTGACCTTCTGGAGGGCCTTGTAGGCGAGGGTCAGCAGCTTGAACTGGCATCTCTTCGGGATGGGGAGCCAGTGGAGGTTTCTTAGGTGGGGGGTGATGCAGGTCCCATTGGGGAGGTTGATGATGAGTCTGGCTATGGTGTTCTGGATGGTCTATAATCGTTTGAGGTGGGTAACAGATCCGGTGAAAGTTGCCAATAGAAAGCATAGACCTCAACAGGAACCAGTTCGTTCTCACTCCTAGCATTGAAAAATGTGTGGGTTCTGGCTTATTGAACAAGTTACTCACCTTCGGTAACGATATATCTGTAAGAGACATGGTTAGTTATAGACTCCTTACCTTAGAATTACCCCCAGGCATCAGACTGGATCTGGAAAAAGAAACTTCACCTAGCCTATTCCCATTGTTATTAGTTCTTTCTTTTTCCGGATCCAGTCTGATGCCGGGGGGTAATTCTAAGGTAAGGAATCTATAACTGTTTCTTTCAGATCTTAACATACTATTAACAGAGCACTATCCTAATTACTGGGTCTGAGGCCTATACAAGTCGGTAAACGAGGGCAAGCCATCTTGGGCAGCCAGTGACCCCAAAAGGAGCAAACGAGCCCCCAACAGAACGTTTTCTCGATTATTTTAAAACATTATAGCAGGATGTGAGGGTTCCTTTATGCGTTCCAACACAATAAGTAGATGCGTGGCAGTATACATGGAGGACACTCTTGTCACACGCAGCACTCCCATTGGATACACATCCTACTCCGTTTAGGCAAGCGACTCTCCAGGGTCTACACGCAAGGGGGCTGCTTGCAGACCAAGATAGCCTAATGTGGCCTTCACGTAGAAGCCCCGCATATGGTCCCTTTGACTAGACCGCAGCCTACCGAAGAATGGGGCTGTTTTAGATATTTTTTTACCAGTACTGATTTTGGTTTCCGATTATGCACTGTCCAGGGGTAGCAAAGTGAAGCTGCCTAGACGTGTTCTAAGGGTGGAGGTGGATAAGACACTGATATATAGCGTGGTAAAGATATTCAGCTGTGCTAAACTCATTATTCAGTCAGGCCACTAATAGGCCTTTATTTTTACTACAATTCAATTTGTAAATAAAAATAAACACAAAACATAAGCACATTCTTTACCAAGACACGATCTGAACCACTATCCTAGCATTTACAAACAAACTGGTTTTAACCTTGGGCCCAAACACCAATGCTGCCCTATGGAGGAAACCGGCTTCTCTCAGTAGGCTTTGTGAGTCCCAGGCGTAGTAGAATCTTTGTGTGTCTTTGTTAGTCACAGGGCTGGAGGTGCCAGACAGTGTGTATAGATGCATCAAGGCTTACTACAGCATGCTTACCCAAGCTCTTGGGTTTGTAATAAAGAGGATGCACAACTCGGTGGGTTGAGCTTGTCTGGCTGAATCCCAGGAACAGCACAAATATCAATAAAAGCCCAGAACCTACCACTCCAGCAGGAGCAGATGCCCCATCCATGCCCAAACAATGTGTACGGTGCCAAAGTGCCAAAGTTCAAGCAAAAGTGTCTTATAGGTAGGAGGGTAAAGTTGTCAAGGGTTCCGTTTAAAGCGCACAGAAAATAGATCAGTTATCGACTCAACTGGTGTTAAGTATCTGGAGGGGTTCTGGGTGCTGAGAGAGAGAAGAGCCACAATCATATTGTCTAAGGGTACCAAACTTTAGAGGCCTGTATCTTTGCAATCAAGATTCCGGGGTGCCCTGAACATGCACCAGACCTACAGGCGCGCCCAGTCAAATACTGTAAACTGAGACTTTATGCCAGCAGCCAACACAAGCCTTACACATGACATCCCAGGAAGATGTATGCAGTAAAAACTGTTTTTAAATGAGGGAGACACCTTTCTTCTCACAGGACACCACCTCAAGGTATAGGTGAAGGGGAACGTCCTAGAGATACCGCAGGGGCTGATAAGGGGGAGTTAAGGGCTCCCCTGAGGGTCAGAAAGGAACAGGTCAATGATGTGCAGTGGGATTAGGGATCATTTACGTAGAGAGAGGCTGCAGCGCCCACCCATAGGACCACGTGGACAACTCACAAGGATACTTCAGCTAAAGGTGCACATCAATGCAGCTCTGTTTCAACGTGAGCTCCTAAACACAGCATCGCAGACACCCCCACACACACAACATGCCTGCATGCTCTGGTCTGCACTTAAACACACAAGATGAGTGGTACGAGGCCACATAAAAGCTGTGACACACAAAAAAGCACTCGAGATACACTATGGCTGCACGAGGAACCATAAGAATGGTATACCGAAATCCGACAGGACACTGCCAATGTTTCAAGCAAAAAGCGGCTTTATTTACCTGGCCGCTGCCTACAACTGCGCCCACTTTAAGTTAAGCCAATGCGGAAAATACCGTCCTCGTATTTTTTTTCTTCACAATCTTCCTCTTTGCTTTTGCTACATGTTGGCACTTATTTAACGGAGGGGGGTCGTGCCAGTGTTAATAGAGAGGTGATGGCCACCATGGTGGGTAGTAGGGAAGGGATCAGTATTGCAGTATATCCGGCCCTGGGTCGCACAAACCCACCCCTGCCCTACCTGGAGCTCAGCCGGCTCTGCCTCGTCTTCTGCTCCTGCAGGCCCCCCCGCATGGTCTCCAGCTTCACCGGGCTGGGGATGAAGCCCACCTCGCAGCCCTCCTTCAATGTTGTGTCCTGCTGGACACAGTCTAGTGTTTCTGCCAGCCACTCCCCCGAGGGCTGGCCCACACACACACACACACCCCCTCACCCATCCAACACGGACATCACCAGTCAGGTGACCCCGCTAATAAAAGGGCCGGAGTGCACGTGCTTGTGGCTAGTTATTAGTATCACATTCCAGTGTCCGTGTCATCTTTCACTCAACATGTGGGCCTAGGGCCCAGAACATAACACTGGCGACGAGGCGGGTCTGATCCCGCGTGCCTGCGAAGGGGTAGACTGCTCGGCCGGAGCACCGCTGTGGTTGTTTTTCCTGAAGGGGGATCGGAGGCTCCCATGCTGCCATAGTTTGCCCTGAGGAAGTGGCCACACCACCCCGCATGAAAGGCGATCCCTGCCCTTGCCCTACTACTTTTCCTTGGCTCCTGACGGTGGTGCAGTCACGAGAAAGTGGTGAGGAGCAGCGCAACCGCGGAGAGAAGGAGCTCCACTACAGGTGGCGATCACGCTATGCCCCGCGGATCAGGTGTCCGTAAGTGATCCTCGCCCGACACCAGGTAGCCCCAGCAGTAGGAGCGCCGCTCAGCAGGGAGGCACGTCTAAACCGCGCCGGGTGTGGGAGGACAATGAAGGTGGCACCCCGCTAGCAGAAAGGGGCGAAATAAGCCCATACGAGAAGGGAAGCGCCCTGACTGCTCGGGCATGAGGTGGCGCCTGCAGCATACGTGGGAGCGAGAAGGCCGCCACCCGGCCAGCGAGAGAGAAATCCGTAGCGGTGAACGAACGGCATGAAGCCTGTGCAGGTGTGATCTGTGTGGCGCGGAGAAATCCTGGCAGTGAACTCCGTGTTAAAGATGCCTCCTTCACTGCCAGCAAGCTGCACTGAAGACACCCCCAGTAACACCGAGCAAGCAGAAGAGAGGAAAGTGAGCCGCTCCGCCCCTGTGCGCTGCCCTACTGTGCCCCATTACCTTGATTGTGAAGTCCAGAGATAGGCGCGTGGCTGTGGTTGCCGGCAGATATCTGGGCCCAGCTCCAGGTGTCGCCGCAGAATGGCTCCGACTTTCAGCAGCGGATAGGGAGAAGCGTGGCAGCCCATGACCGGTGAAGCGAGGCCCGCAGCATTTGCAAAGCTGCTGAGGCCGATCCATGCTCGGAAAAGCATCCCAGGCAGCATTCGCCAAATAACAAAAGTGTCTGCAGCGTGAAGGCACCCACCACAAATTGCCTGCCCTCCATTCCCCAGTCCCAGCGCCGTCCGTTTTGTCACGTAAAAGGGTCCCAGGCCGCGAGACTGCAGAGAAACGACCTGCGGCATGCAAAGAGTGGCTGCAGCGCCACCTAGTGGTCAGGAGTGGTGCCACATTTAAAGGACGAACTAATTTTTCAAAACCAATGGGCCCAAGGAAACTGACACTGGCACAGTCATTTCTACAGCCCTACAATTATCTATCATGAAGCGACTCCAAAAGAGCTCTCCTTTTTACAGGAGACGAGCTGCCCAACACAAAAAAAAAAATATATAGCTTGACACCCCTAGCAAACAGTTAAAGCACACCAAGAGATAACAGAGTGCTACACACTTACTCCAGAATCGATGAGAGAAGTAGAATAAGCGCATTCAAGGCAGTGCAGCCAAGGGGAGCCTAAACAACTAAGCATAAGAAAAGGCAGCTCTGAAAAGAAAACAAGACTAATCCGGAGAGTATTCTGCACCATTCTCCCTCACTAGACCCAGGTACCCTGAAACACCAAAATATACTTTCACAGTAGTGCAGAGAGCACAAAGAAAACAGAGGGTAAGGAGAGCGTCATGCATGCCCCCTATCAATGGTCTGCCACCTACTCAAGGAAGTTGCCAAGGGTCCCATTTTCAAGAGCAGCCATGTCGCAAAGCCTAAGGAGAGCCAATGCACAACTGCACCAGAGTGAGAGAGAACCCAGACTGTTTTCCAAAAGAGGCAGTGCAGATGAGCTCATTTGGATTGTCCGTAGAGACTACTAACTTTCACGCCTGATTGCTAAGCCCAACGTTGGCAGCCAAGAAAGCTATCCTAGCAGTGAAAAGGAAACTTAGAAATTTTCCCTCCTACACGAGGGGAAGACCACGTTCATGATCCTGATAGCAGGACGTCATCACTGCAACAAAGAACAAACTGAGCAAAAGTGCACATAGACAAGAGAAGTATCGAGGGGCCAAACAAGGTCCAGTGCAGGTGACAGGACTGTGAAATAATAAAGCCCAAGCAGACACGGCGCTCAGGAGAAGCCCCCAAACTGGCGGAGAGAGAAGAAGAGACCCCCCAGGCTGGTGGAGAGAGAAGAAGAGACCCCCCAGGCTGGTGGAGAGAGAAGAAGAGACCCCCCCAGGCTGGTGGAGAGAGAAGAAGAGACCCCCCAGGCTGGTGGAGAGAGAAGAAGAGATCCCCCAGACCGGTGGAGAGAGTGAGAGACCCCCCCAGGCCAGGGGAGAGAGAAGACGAGCCCCCGGGCTGGTGGAGAGAGAAGAAGAGACCCCCCAGGCTGGTGGAGAGAGAAGAAGAGACCCCCAGACCGGTGGAGAGAGTGAGAGACCCCCGAGGCCAGTAGAGTGAGTGAGAGACCCCCCAGGCTGGTGGAGAGAGAAGACGAGCCCCCAGGCTGGTGGAGAGAAGGAGAGACCCCCAGGCCGGTGGAGAGAGAAGAATCCCCAGGCCGGTGGAGAGAAAGAGACCTCCGACCAGGAGAGAGAGAGACACCCTGATGCCACTACCAATGCCTCCAGTCAGAGAATTACCTACCCTGGAAAGCTGAAAGTGTAGTGAACCGAGAGAAGACGTCACGCAACAGTGACAAGATTTAATGGAAAATGCGAGTATTTGCACGCCAACTGGCGGTGAATGGTCCCATCGCAGTAAAGAGAACCTGGCTGATATTTCTCAGAAAAGTGAGAGACAAGTATATACACTAGTTATGGCAAGTGACCACCACAGAAAGAAAAGCAAGTATACAGCACTACTGCTGCCAGAGCAGAGGCAAGGAAAAGAGGAGACGGAAGGGCGATTACCCGCCATCTGCAAAGCACCAAGGAAATTCCCAGAAGGGAGAGGGGCCCTGTGTGGTCCGAAAGCAGGAGGAAGAGAGATCGTAATCACCCAACCTGCATCAAAATCGCCCAGCAGGGAGCTAGAGATTAGTCAGGGAGTGCCCCCGCTATTGCCTTATGGACTGTGGTGTGTAACAGTCCTTTTGCAGGCAGGAGGAGAGTCCAGCACTCCGAGTGGCGCGTCACCACTACTGACGCAAGAAAAGGGAGATATTTACCCCCTACAGCAACCCGAAATCACAGCCGAAACATACGGATCCCTCAAAGCATGCCTACTCCCACTACCGTCCCGGAAGTTGGCGGACGCACCTGAGAAGACGACCAGTTTTTTTTCTGACCGGACCAGACCGGTGAGTGGTCCGTGATGGGAGAAGATGCGAAGCTCAGAGAACACGACGGAGTGAGCAGTAGATCCCTACAGGTTTGTGTGGCCTTCTACCCACATCTTCAGAAAAGCTACGGAGTGGAGAAATGTAGGACGGTAACAGTCCTATTACAAGAAAGCAGACGACGACTGGCGCGCAGTGGAAGTCAACAAAGGGACGCCGTTCACCTGAGTGCACCTTCTAACACACGCCAGCCACTGGGGTGCGGGGTCGTCATTCTTCTCAGTGACCGTCAGCCACCTGTCGCCGGCTGCGTAAAGAAAAGGGCATCCCTGTTCTACTTACACAAATGCCAAATCAGAAGAGCTGCACCAAGTGTCCGACGAGTATCATGACGGCAAAGACCCGCCAGTCATCCCTACTCACTGCCAGCTGTCACCAGATGTGGTGCGAGTCGTCTCATGGCATCCACTCCATATCTGTCATGTGCATCACTACCATCATTGGAGCATCAAGTACAACAACTGGAGTCCTACACCACTTGCCAGAACAATCGACGATCCGAAAATACAGTGACCATCTGTTTAACCGGCGCATGTCCTGATCCTGGTAGCGAGAGCATGTTTCTGACCAAGACACATCTACCCCTGAAGTTTGCACGAGTGACGAGGCGGTGGCTCCAGAGTCAGAGCCCATATGCAGTCCCGGGGCAACTCATCACAACTCATCCAAGGGGCCTCCCAGAGCGTGAGAGATGGATTTTACTGTGCCCCACCAATGGATTCCAGGAAGTACCCAGGCCATCCAACCGAGAATTTCAACAGGTCACAAAATGCCAAGACTGTCGTCAAAGGATCAAGCGACACAATCGTCTGGTGTGTTACAGTGGACTCATCTATACGCTCCTGATGCAACCATGTTGAACAATAAGACAATGATTGCCTCACAGCAAGAGTACGCTGGACCGATGAACATCACGTAGGTGGACCATCCCTCAACTGAAGCGAAGCTGAAAGGTCCGGGTTTCAGCAGCATCGTGTTCATCCCCAGATATGCCTGGTTAAAGTATGGACATGTGCAAAGACGTCCGGGTGCTCCCAGCTGCACCTGTCCACTGCTGTCCTGCGAACTACATCTCTGAACTATGGGACTTCCATTATTTTAGTTGTTTTCTCGTTCCTTCCCATAGGTTGGACTTTGTTTGTTGTTTTTCGTTTTATTAAAATTTGGGAGGAATGTTGTGTCCTGCTGGACACAGTCTAGTGTTTCTGCCAGCCACTCCCCCGAGGGCTGGCCCACACACACACACACACCCCCTCAACCATCCAACACGGACATCACCAGTCAGGTGACCCCGCTAATAAAAGGGCCGGAGTGCACGTGCTCGTGGCTAGTTATTAGTATCACATTCCAGTGTCCGTGTCATCTTTCACTCAACATGTGGGCCTAGGGCCCAGAACATAACATTCACCAGGCGTCCGATCCACCAGTCCTTGCTGTACTTCTGCGGAGACGAAAGGAGTGGCGTTAGCACACCAGAGACTGAATGGAGCTCTGCTGTGTCTCCAGACAGCCTCCCTCCTGCTGCAGACTGCAAATGAGACAGGATACCCCCCTAGGGCTTACCAGTGCACCCCCAGCTGACAGCACACAGTAGAGATCTCCCCAACATTTGCTGGACGGTCACATATAGATACATTTTTTTTTTAAATTGTTGAGAAAGAAACCGCATACGAGTAAGAATTAAGTAAAGCGGCATTCAGCAATAAAACAACTGTACACCCAGGGACTTCTCACATGTTTGGGATTAACAGATTTAGGGATCGAAGTACACCCAGAAGTCAATCATTGTCTATCTTTGGTGCAGGTCAATGAAATGAGGTTTGCTTTAAGTCAGTGGAGTCTTCTGAAGGGAGGCACAGTGCCACCCCCCCCCCCCCCCCCCAGTATCGCGCGAGTCCCCTAAGAGACTCCGTTTTCTTTCATGTAACCTATACATAGCCTATTCCCATTGTTGCGTGTTTTGTAGCCTCCTTTTTAAAGGCAGTCGGGCTTGTACGGCAAAGTCTTCTTCTTGACATAAAGCCTTTTGCAGGAGCGCTGTAAGATTGGTAAATAAAGGGACGGTCGCAGGGAGGCAACGCAGTGCTCAGAAATTACTTTGCAATTCTTTTTGAGCAGTGCAGGGGTTTTATCCCGCCTGCCATTAATCACTTAGTATTTTATCCCAATATCTGTCACCCCCTGCATTCAATCCGCATCAGCGATGACACTGTATGCAATAAAGCACTATTTTTTTACCCGGCTTCGTATAGACCGCTTCTCTGGGGTTGGCACGCTCTTAGTTGCCAATGTATGCCTTTTCTCGGATTCAGTATTAGTTGCAATGAGAGGAGAAACATACAATATTTTTCAATACAAATAAACTCAAATGTCCATCGCTCAAATTAATTTCATATTCTCCTATACTAACTCCCCACTGATCCTGTGTGGGTTCCGGAGTAGCGTGCTACCTGCCAAAAAGCGCTTCAACACCTCATCAGAGGTAGCAAGCGCTATATAAATGCATACACTTCCATCTTCTATACCTCCACTGTCCTTTGCAATCCATATCACATACTAACGTTCATCGTTCAAATCAATTTCTTATTTCCCTATAGTAATTCACCACTAATCCTTTTGGGATTCCGGAGTAGCGTGGAACTTGCCGAAAAAGCAATTCCACGCCTCGTCTGGGGTAGTAAGCGCTAAATAAATGCATTTACAATACATTAAGTATATGTGTAAACTTGAAGTCAGTACCCCATGACTGTGTCTGCTACTCACTTATAGGGAATGTGTATGTTCTGTGTCATTTGTCAGTTCCTTTCTGCACTGGCGTGTGTGTTATGCAATTCTAATGGCCGATTGCGCGTTATGAAAGTGCCAAATAACAACTGGTCAAACCCTAATCCCGTTAAAACTGAGGTGATCATATTTCATATTGATCTCAGAATTATAGCCTTTGTTTTTACAGGAGTTTGCCCAAACCCTCCATTCTATTTATAAATAAATGTCAGCGTTTCGACTCCCAGTTACCACGCGCTCCTCAGGCTGCTGCGGATTTAAAACTAGTTTTTACCAGACAAGACTCTGTATCTCCTCTTATTGGGAAATTCCTTCAGAGCAGTCTGATCTTGTTCTGAGTAACCTTGATTGTTTTTTGTTATTTGTATCTGTGGTTTGTGTATAGTGCCACAGCAGCTCGGCTCAGAGGGCCGGCTGGGGGATCGATAGTAGGACTAAGGCCAGTGAAACAGGCAGTGAGAAGGTATCCGTTGGGTGCAGGTCAGTCTGTAGAAAGTGTGTTTTCAGACATCTGGGGTACTTTCCAAAACACCTTGAGGTGAGCAGAGTTTGGGAGTTAGAATTCAACAGGGACAAGCCCTGTGAGTGGAATGGCCTCTAACCCAAACATGTCTATAAATGCCAAGTGATGAACTGTCCTGGGGCCAGATGTAACCTTTATTTAGGCCCGTCAGTGTCTGCCCTGAGGCAGTGCACCCAGGGTGCGGCACCCTTGTGCACCGACAATTAGATCCCCTCTTTGGCTCCTAGTGTCTAGTGTTGTTGATTTGAAGGAAGGCCCTATACATTAGGCCCTATGCACTAAACCAGTTTTCAGTGTCGTCCACCCCCGGCCCTCCCAGTCTCGGCTTCATCTGTGAATTCGTTCATGGATAGAGATGGGAACTCCATTCCTCATAAAACGACTTGATGCAAAACAAGAGGCAGGCAAGCCACAGCGATAATGTACTTAAATGATCGATGTAGATTTAGAAAGACTTTAAAACTGCTGTTTTCATTTTAAAGCCATGCTGTTCGCAGTTACTGCCCCTCGCTGTTAATTTCTGATGGGCTTAGATGCAATGCCAAGATGCTAGAATCGCAGGACACATCTACCTTCAAATGCATGTTTCCGATCGACCTCGTAAGTCAGGGGTCATCAAGCCTCGCAGATCTAAAATCACCGCATGTCATGAAATGATCAGTTTTATCTGCTGTCCATGTGAAGCTCCCCACAGCTCTTGCAGGATTCTGTCTGAGACTTCCCGCCACAGGCACCGGAAGCTTGGATTTCAGGTTCCTGAGCCTGCTCAAAGGATCCCCGTTGTTTTCAGGGGGTCTTGCATTCAGCTGATTACAACAGAGACTGAGTGATTCAGATGCAGATCATGCGAGGCAGGGTCCGCTGAGAGGGTCTCTGGAACTGTACGTTCCGTGCCTGCCCTGGAATCTCTGAACACCCACGGGTCTGAATGTATGCACTGATGTTTGCACCCCATCACCCCATACTTACCTCTTTGATATGTAGGAAGTCTTTGGGTTCGAAGGAGATAGACATGCCTTGGACAGGAACATCGTCGCTGGGGGACGGACTGTACCCCACATTTGTCCGGACAGCAAAGGCCACAGGCTTGGTCTGTAAGAAAAAGGCGAGAGAGCAGGTCAAGGGTCTCCCGCGCATTTCCACTCGCACAGTATAAGCCAGATGTGACATCACGCCAAAAACCCAATACTTAAGGCCCATCGAAGCCTAACTCCTCACCCACCGAATGACCTCTCTGACGAAATGAGAGGATGCAACAAGTCAGGAGAAAGGGCTCCTGTCTGCAGGAGAATCCAGGCTACGCAGGGCAGGAGCAGAGGGGGTAGAAGAACCCTACAAGAGGAGGTAAGGAAGGGACACCATGCTGTACCAAGGGCCCACCTTCTGTAGGTCAACACAAGCGAGCAATGTTCACGGTCTATCCGACCAAAACAGGAGCACGGTGGGGCGATCATGCCTCATAGTGTTAGAGTGGGACAAAGTGACCCCATACACTCCTGTGAAGCCGATGGAGCCCGCAGCTTACCACTGAAGGCTTTTAGTAGACTCGACCATAGATGGGTCATGTCTCAATCTAAAAGGGGAGGGGGAGAAAGGTGCCACATACAAAAGAAAACACGGCTCAAGGACAACAAGAGGGCTGACTGCGGAATATGACAATACGCATTACTGTCGTGGATGGTGTACACCTGGACCTGAGCCACAGCGGCCAACATGTCAGTACCATCCAAGGCGGAAGACATGGGAATGATGCCAGTGAGAGATCCGGCATCACGTCCCAACCCAACTCCAGCTGAGAGGCCCTGCGAGACTTCCCAAACCAACTCCGGCTGAGAGGCCCTGCGTCACTTCCCATCCCAACTCCAGCTGAGACGCCCTGCATCACTTCCCATCCCAACTCCATCTGAGAGGCCTTGCGTCACTTCCTAACCCATCACCAGCTGACAGGCTCTGCATCACTTCCTAACCAAACTCCAGCTGAGAGGCCCTGCGTCACTTCCCATCCCAACTCAAGCTGAGAGGCCCTGCATCACTTCCCATCCCAACTCCAGCTGAGAAGCCCTGCATCACTTTCCAACCCAACTCCAGCGAAGAGGCCCTGCGTCACTTCCCATCTCTAGCTGAGAGGCCCTGCATCACTTCCCATCCCAACTCAAGCTGAGAGGCCCTGCATCACTTCCCATCCCAACTCCAGCTGAGAAGCCCTGCATCACTTTCCAACCCAACTCCAGCGAAGAGGCCCTGCGTCACTTCCCATCTCTAGCTGAGAGGCCCTGCGTCACTTCCCATCCCAACTCCAGCTGAGAGGCCCTGCATCACTTCCCATCTCAACTCCAGCGAAGAGGCCCTGCGTCACTTCCCATTACAACCCCAGCTGAGAGGCCTTGCGTCACTTCCCATCTCTAGCTGAGAGGCCCTGCGTCACTTCCCAACCCAACCCAACCCAACCTAACCCAACCCAAGGGAACAACCTTTCCCTAGAAGCTTTCGCGGCCGCCTACCATGCCCTGCCCCGGGCTTCTCCAGCGCTCGGCTCAGAGGCTCCAGAGTTGTTGAAGACCTTCTCGACTAATCTTACTACAGTCTTCGACTCTCTTATTCCCGAGAAAAAATTCTGCCCCTCCAAACAGCGAAAATCTGCCCCCTGGTATACAGTAGAACTCAGTGCCGAGAAATCTAGGTGCAAAGCCCTGGAAAGATGCTGGAGAACCAGTAAGACCCCTACGGACCGTTGGACTTATAAACATTCATTATTTAAATACCATCGGAACATACTATCAGCAAGGAAATCCTTCATATTTGCACAAATTGACCAAGCCACAAACTCTTCAAAAACGCTATTTAATATCGTTAAAGAGTTTGTCCACCCTCAGGCTTGTAGGTCGCCTCAAATGGAGTCACAGGAACTCTGCAACTCTCTTGCAACCCACTTTGAGGAAAAAATTAATCTGATTTATGCTAATTTTTCGCCTTCAATAACCCAGATCAAAGTCCCCATCATGAGCCCAGCCGAAACCAATCAAAAGACTTTGTGCGTGCTCAAACAATTTGAACCTCTATCTATAACGGAAGTAAACTCCTTGCTTTCCTCGGCAAAATCTGGTTCTCCTGGTGACCTGTGCCCCCCGAGAATCATGGCCCTCATTGCCCCGTGTTGTGCTTTGGAGGTCCAAGCAATCTTCAACAGTTCCATTAAGTCGGGCATTATCCCCCCGTCTGGAAGGAAGCGTTTGTCCGTCCCATCCTGAAAGACCGACAGCAGATCCCCTCATGCTTGCTATCTATCGGCCCATATCATTATTACCCTTGTTGGGCAAAGCACTTGAAGCAACCATAAATAAACAGCTGAGCCACTACCTTGAACCAAATGATATCTTAGACTCATCTCAATCAGGTTATCGGCCAGGCTACAGCACCGAGACTGCTATTCTAGCAGTTACGGATTCACTGAGGCTAGAAATGGATGCGGGAGGATCAGCCATTTTGGTTCTCTTAGATCTCTCCGCAGCATTTGATACGATATCCCACTCTAAGCTGTCGGAGAGATTGAGTTCCTGCGGCATACAAGATCAAGCCCTGAAATGGCTACAAAACTTCCTGGCAGACAGAAATCAAACTATGCTAGGCCCATTTCGATCGAACAAATATGGCCTGGACAAAGGCGTCCCCCAGGGATCATGTCTCGGCCCTACTCTATTCAATCTATATATGTCCCCTTTAGCAAAAATAGCCGAATCCTGTGGGTTCGAGATTATCTCATACGCAGATGATACCTAGCTCATCTTTAAAATAAATCCTAATGCAACGTCAGAACATCTACGCTTTGCAGCAGGAATGACCCCTATCTCCAACTGGATGACCGAGAATCTGCTCCAGCTAAACCCGAGTAAGACAGAGATCTTATTAGTTGGGAAAGCTTCTCATTCTTGGTCCAAGGACTGGTGGCCACAAAAGCTTGGGATAGCTCCAGTTCCAAAAAAAGTTGTGAAAAACTTAGGGTTTACACTGGATCAGGCCCTCTCGATGAAAGACCATGTAGCTACAATCACCAGCTCATGTTATTTCAGTCTGCGACTTTTACGGAAGATTCTCCCTTACCTCCCCATCAAGTATCGAAGAACGCTAGTTCAGGCAATGGTGATCTGCCGCCTCGATTATGGCAACGCCATGCTCGATGAACTTGGCCCGACCCTGTTAAGGAAACTACAGGTCATCCAGAATACCGCGGCCCGAATGATTTTCGACCGTCCGGCAGGTACGCCTTCAGCCCCTCTCCTATCAGAGCTCCACTGGCTCCCCATCGTGAAACGATCCCACTTTAAGACCTGTTGCCTCACGTACAAAGCCTTGAACGGTATAGGTCCCAAATACCTGGCAAACAAACTAAAAAAAAAGACCTCCACTCTTAATCTTAGATCTAACGCCATAGAATTTTTGGAAATTCCCAGAATCCACCGCCCACGTGCAGGTGTGAAAATCTAGCTTGTAACTAAACATTATCTGCACCATCTTGCCTCTCCCCAGCGCCACGCACAGCGAACGCACGGCCGCCATTTTAGGCACCCCACTCTCTCCCCGCTCATTTTCGATCGCCAGCGCGTTCCCCTGGCGCTGCGAGCATCCCCCGCGCGCCGGCCACTCCCGCTCTCTCATACACAGGCCATAAACCCTCTCATTCTGCACGACCCTGCCATGGAACCACATCCCACGCCTGACCGACATCCCATACATGGTCATGCCTCTCTTTGATAACCCCCTTCCTCTGCGCCCCATTGTCTGAACCGATCCCAGGCCATCACCTAGCCCTGCGGATGCAGTTTATTGCCCCTACTGTAAGGGAAACACCCCACATCAAAGGGATTACAGCGGATCAAAGCCCCTACCCCCTGAGACCCGGCCGGTTGCACACACCCCCGGGAATTGGCGGAATGTCCAGCTGCGTGATAGCCATCTCCTACTGTAGATGGGGTGGGGACTTCCACTGTAGATATGTGTGGGAACGAGTTCGAAGTGGGGATTCCGAAGACATTCTTTTATACATCAAAGTAATCTCAAGAATGTGCCATGTATGATAAACCTGCAATAAAGTCATAAACCTGTGTATAAGAGGCCAGGCCTCAGAGATGCAGTTAGAGCACCTCGTGACGATACCTTGCTGTCTGATCTGATGTGTTCTGCTCCGACGGAATAAAACTTTGTTTCCTGCCTTCCAGTCTCCGGCGCCTGCCTCTTTCATTGGTAAATTATCGAGTGGTATGAGAGGCGATTACCGCCGGGCAATACTTGAAAGGTTATCGACTGAAACTGCCGCTACCATTTAACAATTGGCGTCCCAAACGTGGGGCCCATCAGCGACACGTGGATCCAGTGGGAGAGGTCCTGACGACAGAGTGAACGACTGCAACGATCGGGAGAGCTCCTGCCCGATAGACCCTCATCTGGCAGCCGATCATCCGAACTTCACTGGTTCCGAACAGACCTCTCTCGAGTGATCTACGGTCCTGACTGGGAACCATCAGGAGTGCCGCGGCAAATACGGAGAGTAGAGGACGATCGGGCGCTGGAGGCGGAAGACGAGAAACTGTCCACGCGGTCCGGGTAAGGTCGTGAAACACGACAAATTGTGAAATAATTGATTGATTGTCTGAAATACTAGTATTGCTCATTGATTGTTCTCTTTGAGATATTCGCTGTCTACAAACGGGGAGGAGTAGAAACACTCTCTCTCCCTTTGCAGATAGTGAAGGGTAGGTAACGCAGACTTTTGTCCCCGTTGTAACCCGTCGTGCCTATCTTTATCTCCCCACTGATTGATTGTCCGAACATTGATTGTTTTGGAGAATAGTGCTCTTTGAGATATTCTCTGTTTGCAAATAACGTAGAATAGAAATATTCTGTCTAGTCTTTGCAAATAGTGAAGGGTAGGTAACGCAGACTTTTGTCCCCGTTGTAACCCGTCGTGCCTATCTTTATCTCCCCATTGATTGATTGATTGATTGTCCGAACACTAGTTGTTCGATATTGGTTCTTTGGAGGTATTCTCTGCTTACAAATAACGAGGAATAGAGATATTCTGTCTAGTCTTTGCAAGCAGTGAAAAGATAGGTAGTGCTGACTTTTGTCCCCGTTAAAACCCGTCATGCCTATCTTCTCCCCACTGATTGGTAGTTGGTTCTGCCCGGACCGCTTATTAGAGGTGGACCATCCGGCTCCACTGGAAGGCACCCCTAATAAGGACACGTTCACTAAATATGGACTAGTCGCCGTAGCTTATAGCAAGCTATGGCATAAATATACAAGGAAGGACCCCGAGAGTCAGTGGCCACTGATGGGATCCTTCGACGACCATAAGATAGAAGTGCTAGAAATGGCTCTGCGTAACAATAAAAGGACGCCTACTATGCTTGACAGTATCGGCATGTGGCGCAAAGAAGCAACACAACGGAAAAAGAGGGAAGAAGTAAAAGCAGAAAAGGAATTACGAAGGGCAGCTCACCTTGCCGCTAGAAAGTTAGAAGAAGAAATAAAGGAGAAAAGGGAAACTAAACTAAGACAGGAGCCCGAAACCTCAGGCCAGTACGCTGTTAGGACCCCCTCTATGCTCTACCCTGAGTTGTCCTCTAAGCAACGAACGAATGACGAATTATTATTAGGTCCCCCAATCATTTACATGCCCCCTCCATACGCACCCTCCCAATCGGTAGTGCAACACCCACAACCCCCAAACACGAGCGAAAGCAGTACAGGGGCCTCGGCCCTCACGGCCTCCGCGCCGGCCGAGCCTCTTGTACTGAACACAACGTCGGCAATGACGTTGGATGACCCTGAGATAAGAAAGAAAGATTCCACCAGAATAAATCGACTAACAAAGGACGAACGAGCAGGAATCGACAAGATAGTAAAGACACTAGTGGAGCGTAAGGAAAGTGAGGAGTATATAACAGACGTATATAACTCGTATGCAGACAGCCGCAGACGACACTTTGTCGTGCGACTTTGTTATCATGCCCTGAATGCATATGAGGATAGGTACCACGATAAAGGTCCCGAAGGCTTAGCGGCCCTATATAGGAAGGTAGACATTGGGGAAGAAGGAGGGGGCGATGTGACGAACCTCTTCACTCGTACACTCGAGGTCTATCGACACCTTAAGGAACACGGACATACAACCAAAACAGAAACCCCCATAGCGACTAAGCCCCAGGAAGGAAGGACTGATACCATGATGCCCATCAAAGAGGCCGCCCCCTACTGGGTCCCCCCACGAGGTCAGGGAACACATGACGACATCAACCACCAAGATGCGAAGGGGAGGGTTGTATATAATTGGGTCTACCAGCCATGGGACCGGCAAGATATTTTGACCTTTAGAAAAACTCTACCCGACTTAAGAAAGAACCCGACTGCCTTCTACACCGAACTAGGTACAGCCTTAGGCTCAACAATAATGACTTTAGCAGATATCGACTTGTTCTTCGGATTATGTCTGCCGGCTGATGTGTGGAAACAAATCCGGAAAGTTGACCACGCTGAGCCGTTCGGATATACCTGGGTACAACTCGATACCATAGATAAACAGCGAGAACCAGGACAGAAACCCCCGAAAGCCATATTAGAGCTCCCAGACAAGATTGTACAGAAGCTGAAGACTCTAATCCCAGAAAGAAAGGTAGACTGGTCGATAGTGACGGCTTGCCGCCAGAAACCCCAGGAGGATGTGTCTGAATACTTCTCTCGGTTCGAGACTGTGTTTTCCGATTACAGTGGCCAAGACATGACCACTGCAACCGGACATCACCTCTTTGTCCAAAACTATGTGAAAGGTCTGTCACAAGAAGTCTCCCAGAAGCTACAGACCAGCGAGAGTAGTTGGGCAGCCTCAAAGCCCGCAGCAATCCTCCAGATGGCCCAATACTACGAAAACCAAAAGAACGAGAATGACAGGGCGTCAGAGAGGAAGAAAAAGGAACTGAAGGAGAGGGTAATGATAGCTCAGTTGCAAGGGGGGACCATAGGAAGGGAACCCCCAAAAGGGAATTACCAACCAATCGCCCCTAGAAAGCTACCTCCTAGAGACCACACACCTGCCCCTTACAACGGACGGAGAGACTTAGATGGGAACCAATGTGCGTTCTGTAGAGGATTTGGACACTGGAAATCCCAGTGCCCGGTCCTTCTGGAATTGAGCAAAAATAGGGACCCCAGAGACACCGCACCTGACCCCAGAAATAGAGGACAGAGACGAGGGTACACGAACGACACCGTCAACGACAGGCCAGGCAGACCAAACACCTTTGATCGCCCCCGACAAAACCAGTGTCAACAGTCCGACTATGAAAACACCCATGACTTCGCATAGGACCGCCAGGGGCAAGGGAGGGATCCAGTCGAACTCCGTGTTGACCAGCAAGGTCCTTACGTCACTGCTAAGGTCTTGGGCACAAAATCTCCCTTCCTGGTAGATACTGGGGCGACACGTAGTGCGTTATCTAAACGACTGATTCCTAGGGCACCCTTGTCTGGCTCACACGTAACCTCAATAGGCTTCGATGGAACGCCCTCCACTAACCCCTTATCAGCACCAATCTCCTTTGACTTAGAGGATAACACCACTGACACGACCTTTCTGCTCTCCTCCAACACCCCCGATGCTATTATGGGACTTGATTTGCTAAAGCATTTTCGAGCTACCATCAGATGCTCCCCAGACGGAGTTCGAGTCATCCTGCACGATAACCCAGATCTGTCCAGACCCTGTCACACACGGCGTATGCTCTCTATAACCGATGCTGAAACGTCCCTACTTGACACATTACCTTCACATCTATGGGCTAGAACCGACTCAGATGTAGGGCGCATGGTGATCGACCCGGTACACATAACTGTCCGACCGGACGCAGTGCTCCCAAAGCTTCCACAGTATCGGATATCGCCCGAAGGCGAGAAGGCATTAGTGGAAATCATCGAGTCCCTAGTCGATGCAGGAGTGGTAGAAGAAGTAGTCAGTAATGTTTGTAACAGCCCTATCCTACCCATTGTAAAGAAGCAAGGCGAGGGAGATGAGAAAGCATACCGTTTCATTGTAGACTTGCGAGAGGTTAACAAGGTAGTCATACCTCAGTACCCCGTGGTCTCAGACATCACCACCATCCTCACCCTGATTCCATCCACTGCCACCACCTTTACTGTTATCGATCTCAAGAACGCATTCTTTTCCATCCCCATCCACCCAGACAGCCGCTACCTGTTCGGCTTCACTTTAAAAGGCCGTTCGTACAGATTCTGCAGGGCACCCCAAGGCTACACTGAGAGTCCCAGTATTTATAGCCAAGCCCTCAAGAGGCAACTAGATGCAGTCCAACTACCCGATGGAGTGGTGTTGATACAGTACGTCAATGACATTCTTTTGGCGGCCGACACCACTCCACTTGCCGTCACAGCCACCATTCACCTCCTCCGCTTCCTCGCGGAGAACGGTCACAAGGTCTCCAGGAAGAAATTGCAATTCTGCCAACCACAAGTAACATATCTAGGCCACCTACTATCCAAAGGCGGGAGAAAACTTACCCCTGACCGAATTCAGACCATCCTAGAAATCCCTGTTCCCAAGACTCAGAAGCAAGTACGGTCCCTAGTAGGCCTCACCTCCTTTTGTCGACAATGGTTGCCAAATTTCAGTCTTATCATAAAACCTCTGCTTTCCCTGCTGGCTAAAGATGTCCCCTTCCCCCTCCCCTGGACACCCGAATGTCAATCCTCCTTCAAAGAATTACGAGACGCCCTCTGCTCGGCCCCAGTCCTAGGAACCCCAGACTACACTAAACCTTTTTCCCTCTACACCCACGAAAGGGAGGGATGCGCGTTGTCTGTCCTAACCCAGTCCTTAGGCCCTAAACAACGCCCTTGTGCCTACTTCTCCGCCACTCTTGACCCTGTAGCCAGAGCTTTGCCCGCTTGCCTTCGAGCAGTAGCCGCCGCTGCTGTCTCTATCCGGCAAAGCGAGGGGATCGTGCTGTGGTAAATATTCTTTTACCTAGACTGAATTTCATACGGAATCTAAAATAAAGTAAAATAGCTCAGAATAATAAGAGGCAGAATCCGTGGTATAAGAGGTTTTCTGAATGGGCTTTATTCCAAAATGGCCGACTCGAGTGGCGGCCTTCAGGTTCCGTCACCACGAGGGTTCAGGAAGTGAAGTACAATACTTTATTGACAAGAAGTAACTTTTATAGGTCATACATTACAATGAAACGAATGTAGAAGGCGTAACAATTGATAAGAGAAATGACATAGTAAATATGTAATCGAAACTAGGCGTAATAAGGAGCAAAAAGAAACATGATTGGCTCTGATTATCATACATAGGTGGATCTATAAGATAATACTTAACATAGATGCGCGCGCAGCAGCATGACGTGTAATTGACGTGCAACTAGGGGGTGAAGGGGACTTGACATTTAGCTCTACATGTGGAGACGAGAAGTCTGGGGGGTCAAGTCAACCTAATCCCAAATCATATCTAACATCCTATGTTTAGAGAACTATGTTATCCACAAGGAAGGACTCTCGGACAGAATCTATTCTATACTGACTGTGCGTGTGTGTACAAGCGTCTAAGTGTCTACACTGAATGCGAGAGGATGGGAATATTCCATGGTGACAGGGCTATGAATTACTTGCATGAGGACGGAAAGGCCGAGTCCTTTGCTTGGGAGCTAAAGGAAATGTTTACCTAAATCACTAGACAGGAATGCATCGGCTGAAAAGCAAAGTAGATAATTCGAAGGTGAAATACAGCTTTTTGGCAGGCAGGCGAAACTGGCCGAGGCAGGCACCGTTAGCTGCACAGGGAGTAGGACAAAGTTCATGGATACAGATGCGAGCTCAAGCTGAAGCTGTCAGAGACAGAGAGCAGGGAAAGGCTTTGAGGACAGAATCGGGCCTACTTGCCTGAACTGTAAAAATGGAGTAACTTAGCCATATAAAGTCGGTGGCCTTTCATACTTAGGAATCGAATATCCAGCCCATTGATGGCGGATCTGACAGAGAACATGTTGACGGTGGACGCACATATGTTTGCGTCTTGGAAACTGGAACTGGAGGGAACATACATGTACTTGTGACATGCACATAGAACCGTTGGGGTCCAAGATAGGGGACATAACTGATCAGGAAAATCCACATTTCCACATTCCCTCCTTGTCCCCTACTTGCCCTTCAAGAGATATCAATCTTCATTATTCCATCGATTTGCTCATGGAGCATCATTTCTTCTTCCTTCTTCTTCCGGCATTTTGAACGAAAACCTTGATATGGAATGCACGATGTGGCACACAGACCACAAATCGCTGGTCCACATTGCAGGCATAAACAGCAACTGAAGAGCATAAGAAGGCCAATACCTAGGAAGGATAGAACTCTCCATCCCCAGGCTGATATCACACTCCAAAACCACCCGGACCACGTCCAAGTGCCTGGATTCTCGTGTATCTGGCTCACAATCTTATGAAGGCGTGTTATAGCTTTATATACAGATGGCGAATTTTCTGGTATGAATATGCAGCAGCTGGATCCGATGACCCTGCAAGCTCCGCCCCTATCGGCCAGGATGACGTCAAGGACAAGACGATTCTGGAGAACAACAATTCTCATCACTGATTGTTCCTCTGTCAGATTGCCTAGGGCGGCTATAGTCTCGTTTACTACAGCTTCAAGAGTCTTGGTTAGTCTACGTATCAGCTTACTATTTGATATTGTACCTATATAGGGAAAGATACCTTTATTGAAATCTACATACTTGTCCCATGCCGTCTCAGTATAATCGACAACTGGGAGATCTCTTCGCTCTCTATTGTGTACTAAATGAACATTTCGATAATAATCAGGAGGAGCTAGGAAAACAGGTGGCAAAAGGAATGCTATGTAACAGGTACCATCCCAATCTAGAGGCAGACGCATATATGCCGTCTGACCACATATAAAGTAAGAATGGCGAGAAGCTCTAAATGAAGATTTACCTTGATCACTATATTCTACTGTAGTAACGCATTTGCTATGGCCCATATGTATGGAACCAACTTTTCTCACACATAATTCACCCTTAACTGGAAATACTGACATAGTGGGCAGAATTAGTTCAACTTCGGATTTGACATTCAGAATCATAAGATTAGGTGTAAAATTACCTAATTTATACACTTCATTTTCTAGATCAGTTCCTGTTCTACTGGGGTGACCCTCCTTATTAGGGTGACAGACTTTGAATAAAACTAGATTCAGATTTCCCCATATCCAATGTTGTTGATAAACTGCTGTGTCTGGGTCTATGGAATTTAGTAAACTAAACCATGCTCCACAGGAGCCATTATGTGTGAACGGATGTGGAAAGAAAGGCAGAACTCCTTTGTTATTCTGATAGGGAGGGAGTCGGCCACACACCCAACAATTGGTGGCATTACTAGTCTGATGGGAATGATGTAACATACTAATGAAAGTGTTATTGCGCAGCGCAAGTCTATAAGATAATTCATGTGGCGGTAGGTCACTAAAAGAATGTTCAGCAGCAACATTATAAACATGTCTAGAAATAGGATGATATATGTGCAAAATCACACTCGTAATAATTATTAAAAGACTCAATAAAAACAGAATTAATAATGTCCTCATACAGTAGCTACGCAGTGATTTACAATACGCCTGTCGTTTCAACATTTCTCGGGTATTTTCTCTACTCATATCCAAGGGATACATGTCAGAGACAATTCAACCGCTTCACCTTGGAGAGGACTTAAACAATCAAATTGCTCGACTGTTTGGGCCTAAGCTTTAATTTATAGTTCTGAGAGTCATTCTGTTCAACAAAGGGAAGTTTTGAATCAGTCTGTGAGGGAGTGCAGGGCACAGTGTCTATATCCGAGGATAGTCCATGAAATTTCTTGATGTGGCTGGAATGTATCCAGCCTTTGCGGCCCTCAACTTTCACGGCTGTTCTTGTGGTCAGCAGGACTAGCTTCGGTGCTTTCCACCTGGGCTCCAACTGGGTCTTTCGATCGAAATTCCTCACAAACACCAGATCACCCGGAGCAACGTCATGGGGTTTCACCTCAGTGTTGTCAGGAAAAGCTGCAGCTACCTGTGAACGACAAGATTGTAGTGCAGACATCAAGGAAGCCAAGTAATCTGTCAGCATATTACAATTAACATCAGTTATTTTACGTGGTATAGGCGTCCCCCACATATTTGGTGGTCTTCCGAAGATCACCTCATACGGGGATAGCCCTGTTCGAGAGTGTGCTACCATTCTTATGTAAAATAGTGCAACTGGTAAGGCTACTATCCAGTCAACACCTTTCTCCTTACATATTTTAGACAATCTGATTTTCAAAATTTGATTATGTCGTTCCACGAGACCTGCTGCCTCGGGGTGTCGGACACAGTGGAATTTCCACTGATATCCCAACAAAAGTGAGACATGTTTCATTAATTCGGATGAGAAAGGCTGGCCGTTATCTGAATATACAACACGTGGTAAACCGTACCGTGGGAAGAATTCTCGAACTAACTGTTTGGCAGTAGTCGGGGCCGTGTAATCTGATACTGGGTACGCCTCAGTCCATCGGGAGAGAGCGCAGACAACTACAAGAACATATTTGAATCCTCGACATCGTTCCATCTGGATATAATCCATTTGGAGCACTTCAAAAGGATGATCAGGAGTCTGGAATCCACCCTGTTCTACGGGAACACTTTTTCCTGGGTTGAACTGACAACATATCATACAGGTACGGACTTTTTGTTTAGCTGCTGCTCGTAAATGTTTATTGAACCAAATGTGTTGAATGCTATCTAGCATAGCTTTCTCCCCTAAATGCGCCGGACTGTGAATTGTAGCTATGATGGCTTGGACCATAGAGTCAGGAAGAAACCATACAGATTTCTCCTTCGTCATCCATCCCTGATCTGTCTGGATCCCTCCTAGTTCAGTCCATTTCTTTAATTCTTCTGCAGTAGCATGTGTCTGTATGTCAATTACGTCAAGTGCGGGATCCTTAATTGTCATACACTGTGTTGGTGTCTGAACTATTGGCTTTGTCATGTCTAATGTGCGAGTCTGAGCAGTCTGTTTAGCTGTTCTGTCAGCTAAATCATTGCCTTGAGAAATGATATCAGTAACCTTCGTGTGTGCTTTACATTTCATAATCGATATAGCAGTGGGTAGATGTGTTGCGTCTAACAAGGCATGAATGAGGGGTCCGTGCTGAATGTGGGCACCATGGGAAGTTAAATAACCTCTCTCTCGCCACAGCACGCCGAAGTCGTGTACAACTCCGAATGCATAACGTGAGTCAGTGTATACATTAACTTTCTTATTTGTGGCTTGAATACAGGCTTGTGTTAGAGCAATAAGTTCTGCTGCTTGGGCTGACAAAGTATTTATACAGTTTGTCTCAATAACTTCAGTGTCTGTTGTGACTGCATACGCGGCCACTAAATCTCCTGTACTTGTTCTCATGCACGATCCGTCTACATACAACGTCAGGTCTGGATCTAACAATGGAACGTCTGTCAAGTCTTGTCTAGGTTTCGTCTTTATTTCAATAATTTCAACACAATCATGAGCTAGTGGGTCTGTTCCAATTACAGGTAACAGTGTAGCAGGATTCAATGTATTACAACGTCGGATCTCTATGTGTGGCTGAAACAATGTCAGTTCATAACCGGTAAGTCTTGCTATGGTCAAGTGTTGTGTTTGCGTTCGGTTCACAAGAACTTCTACTGCATGTGGTACTTGTACTGTCAATGGATGTCCTAACACTATGGCATCGCTTTGTCTGATTGCTAAAGCTGTTGCTGCCACTGATTTCAGGCACGCAGGCAAAGCCTGAGCTACGGGATCTAATGTACTGGAAAAATAAGCACATGGCTTGCGTGATCCTGCTTGTTCCTGAGTGAGTACTGACAAGGCAGTACCTTCGCGTTCTGTAACAAAGAGTGTAAAATGTTTGCTATAACATGGTGTTGCTAAAACAGGTGCTTGACATAAAGCTTTCTTTAGGCTTTCAAAAGCTTGTGTATGTTCCTGAGTCCAAGGGAGAACAGTCGATGTGGCTGCCTCCTGTGTGGTTAACTGAATGAGTGGTTTTGCTAGAAATGCGTACTGAGGGATCCACTGCCTACAATATGAAGTGAGGCCTATGAAAGCCCGCACCTCCTTTTGTGTCTGGGGTATTGACATGTTAGCAATTAACTGGATGCGATCTGGTGTAAGCTGCCTTCCCTCCTTGGACAGCGAGTGACCAAGATAAATAACTCGCTGGACACAGAATTGCAGCTTAGAAGGAGACACCTTGTGCCCCTTGTCGGCTAGAAAATGTAAAACTGTCAGAGAAGCCTTTTCACATTCGGGTTCGCTTCTCGCGGTGATCAGCAGATCATCGACATATTGAAGTAGTGCAGTATTGACTGGCATGTGGATACTGTCAAGTTCTCGTTTCAGTGCTTGGCTGTAGATGCTGGGGCTTTCTGTGAATCCTTGGGGAGCGCGTGAGAATTTAAAGCTGCGCCCATTTAAACTGAATCCGAACAAATATTGGCTTTCCGGATCTATTGGGACGCTGAAAAAGGCATTCTTGAGATCTATTACAGTAAAGAATGTTGCTTCGGAATCAATTGCTGTCAATAATGATGATATATCGGGGACCACAGGAAATTGTGGCACAATGCACTTGTTTAGTTCACGCAAATCAATAACCAATCGGTATACTGGTGGAGCAGTAGGATCAGTTCGTTTAAGAATCGGAATTATCGGTGAATTACATACATTGGAGTCTGTTTCTACAACTACTCCTTGGGCAATTAGCTCATCAATGATTTTCAGCAAAGCCACTACAGCATCTTGCGGTAACTTGTATTGTCGCATTCGTGGTAATACCACTCCTGCCTTGAGTGTGACTCGGTATGGTGTAATGTTCATGCAACCAACATCAGTAGGGCCTTGTGCCCATAGATGTGCTGGTAAAGTCTGTAGTCGGGGATCCATGTCTCTAGACACATAGTGACCTTTAAAATCACGTAAAAACAACCTTACTCCTTCCGGAGAACAACATATTATGGCTCCTAGGGCTTTCAGAGTTTTAATTCCTAACAGATTTTCTGGGCATGATTTAGTAAGCAATAAATCTGTAGTTCGTGTCAAAGGTCCTATCGTAAGTGGAAGAGGCTGTGATACTTCATTAACAATAGGTTTTCCTGAAAAACCAAGGGAGATATTCTGAGAGCCTGAGAGGGGTGCCCCTGGAACTTCACTACGTTTTATAGTTGTTCGACTTGCCCCTGTATCGAGTAAGAATTTTCTATCTTGACCTAATAATTCACTATGTACATAAGGTCCTTCTTGATCTACAGGAATCTCGATAAGGGGTAAGTCAACTTCCCTCTCTAGGCTGGTTCATGCGTAACGCTGATACTCAGGATATTCATACTGTGCAGTCTGATACATTTGTCGTGTTGTGGTCTGTGTGGCAGCAGCAGGCAACGGTGGTGCAGCTGGCACAAACTGTATTGGCTGTTGTGCGGCTGGCATGGCCTGGGCATGCTGCATAGCTCCTTGTTCATTCTGATCCTGTCTGAGTGGCCGTGGTCTTTCTTGTGTTTTACCTATGGCGATATTATGTTTTAAAACTGGACAATCGTGTACGTAATGACCTGGCTTTTTGCAATAATTGCATGTCCCTTTTACCGGTCCTGCTGAATCGGACTGTGTCATACCCTTTTTATGTCCTTCAGCTGGTACTGTCTGAGACACTAGCATTTTCATTTTTGTATCTTTCATACGTCTTTGTTCGTGTTCTTGTTCATCTCTAATTCTATTGTGATGATACTGTAACATTTGTAGCATTTGTGACGGAGTGTTACTTTGCCAGGTACTCTCGAATTTCAATATTCTATTCTTTACTGGAGGTAATGCATTTTCTACTAATTTTGTCACAAATAAATGTGGATACGACTCACTACTTGTTTTTATACCACTATTTATTCCAAAACATTTTTCAAATCGGGCATAATAATCACTTGTGTCTTCATCATGCTTTTGTTTACAGGCCGAGATTGCACCCCAATCTTCCTTTTTCGTAGTTAATAAACGTGGCAGTACTTGTACTAGTAAACCTGGTAATGCTTTAACTTTATCCCCGAGCCCTGAACCTGCAGTTCGGGCCTTTTCTTCCGTTTCTAATGCTGTCCAATCTATCTTTTGGTCTCCCACTTCCCACTCTTTTTCTTTCAGTTTTTCATAAATGCCAGCAGGCAAGAGCACCTTTAATATCGTCATAATATCAGGATAGGTATACTCTCCCATCAGTAACATGTCCTTAATTTCTCGGTGGAAACCCGCTGGGTCTTTGTCATGACTGGGTACTACTTTCTTCATTTCTAACAATTCAATTTTTGTTATGGGTGTGTATACAAATACACGGTGAAACTGATTGTCTTCGCCTTTTATTGGGTGCACTTCTCGTAAGGGATTTTGTCTATCCATATGATACGGCGTTCTTTCTTTGCGGGGCAGCGAGAAAGAATCCGGACTTACAAAAAGGACATACTGTTTACGTGACACTAATATTTCTTTAATTAACTTGTTACTAGAACCTCTCCATCTGTTCGCGAGTAGTTCCGTTAATATATCAGGTAAAGGACCAGGGTCAGCATGTTGGCTCTTATATAATATAAGGAGTTGCTGAATCATATAGATTCCAGCTAAACGTTGTTCATCTGCACTGAGGTTAAAAAACGTGTGTGCTACGGTCTCATCACCGTATTTTTCAGGACTGTCAATCCAGTGAACGGCTGATCTGGCTAATTCTTGCTCATCCATGGAATCGAGGAGGTGGTAACCCCTTCGTTCTCGTAGTATTTTATCTGCGGCTTGAAACAAATGTTCAGGAGACTTCAGATTTATTACAGGCGTCGGATACGTTCTGCTATTATTTGGACATACAGAGTGTATGGGATCAGAAAAGCATCTAGTATTATTACAGGATCTTCCTCTGCCTACGTAGGCTATGGTCTCTGACTGTCTTGCGGAATTCCCTGATTCGGACACTTCATCTTGCTCGAACTCGTCTGTTTCCAATCTTTCTTCATGAATACGTTCTATTTCTTTACGGATTTTTCGGCACATGGCTATTATACAGTTTTGCTTATCGTGTCTCCCTTCTGATATATTCTGGCTCCATCTTGTAAGAATAAGCATTGCATTCGGGTCTACCCCCGGTCGGTCTTGATTTCTGATCATACAGTTTATGAGGAAACGTAACAGTTCCCCCTGTATCTCTACTTTCTGGAATTCCATAGCTCTGTTAATACATTCTGGATCTCGCCCTGTTTGAACAAAATGATATATTTTATCTAGATGCGTAGTCATTCCTGGTAACCTCGCTAAATACTCTGCGGCTCGTCTGATACGTAATGATGCCAGGACCATTTCGTCCTCTTTACCGACCACCGGGTCATATCTACAATCTATAAGGAGTTCCTTAAGCGCACGTTCACTTACGAATTTGGGTGTACGTGAATGCGCTGACTCTTGAAAAACAAGTTTATTTATTCTAGGTGGCGTAAAAGTATTGCTAGCACCTCCCGTGGCCCCATCTGGGGCGTCGGGTGTGAATGGATTCGTCGAACGTGACACAGCAACTATAGGTGTCGATACCACTGTAGAATCGATTGCGGAGACAGATGCGGAAACAGATGTGCTTGCCGGAGCTTGTGTCGGGACTTGCTGTTGCACGGGGACAGATACCTGATCCTGACGTTGAACCCCTCCGCCAGACGGTCTATGTGGTGCGGGGTTAGCATACTCGGGAGCTGCGTCATCTAGATATGAGGAAAGAAAAACATCTTCTGCGGTTCTGGGATGCCCTTTAGGATGTACCTTAATGGGAAATAATGGGGGTGGCAAGTCTTTTGGCATCTCTGGAACAGCCTTAGGTAGTCCTTCGGCTAGAAGGGGATACATACCATTCATAAGAGCATTTCTTTGTCTATCTACTTGTTCTGATTTCACTCGGATACCTTCCTCAATTAATAGATTTTCTTGAACTTCCTTTGAACTTTCTTTACTCCTCTCTTCTTGTCTACGTGCTTTTTCTGTACGTCTATGAGATTCTTTACGCCATAACTCAACAGCGTCTTTCTGTGACTGTCTGACTTTTCTTTTCCATAACTCTTCCTCCACTTTCATGATGCACTCTGCATCCCAGGTTCCCGCTGCGGGCCACCTTTGACTTTCTGGCAATCCCTTGGTATAATCTACCCATAAATCAAGAAATAATATGGCATCTAAGCCATGCTTGTGATACATAAAATGCCCTGGAGTGTCCCTAGGAGGAATAGGAACTGCTTCTTCAAGCACCCCTTTTCTGGTAGTAATCTGTCTTAACTTCGAGAAGAGCGGCATATTGACAACTGATCTGATACTTACTCTTGAACTCACTTAATACGAAAAAACACAATAATGAACAGTGAACAATGAACAATCATTCATACCACAATATGCAAGACATTTGAACACTTTAAACATTAAACATTAAACATTTTAAAAATGACCGACAATGATGACAGTCTGCATAACTAATCACCAAGCTGAATTCTTGACAATAACTGAATACTTCGGAATACTTGATATACTGCTAAACAGTACATATACACTGCTAAACAGTGCAGACCGGATTTGTGTACCCAAATCCGTCTTGACCGGCACAACCTATGTGCGCGTCAACACGCCTCCCCGGCGATGGTACTCACCGAGTAGCTCCTTGAAACGGAAGGCCTCAGAGAATGGACGGGACTCGATGACCGCGGACAGCGGACCCTCTGGACATCGGGATTTCGAAAACCTGGTGGGCCTCTGTATACCTCGGATCTTGCTCTCTCAGCTAGGCTCTGGTCGGGATACTTCGCACTTCTCACCGCCTCGTCTGGGTTGATCGCAGCCTCAGTCGCCCCCGCTTGACCGGAGGGAGCTACAGGAAATCCTGCTGGTACGCGTTATGGTCCGTCCAGCTATGGCAGGAGACCGGGCCTGCAACGCACCGCCGGCGCGTGAGATGAGAAAGTGTCCCTATTCGGGCGCCATTATGTGGTAAATATTCTTTTACCTAGACTGAATTTCATACGGAATCTAAAATAAAGTAAAATAGCTCAGAATAATAAGAGGCAGAATCCGTGGTATAAGAGGTTTTCTGAATGGGCTTTATTCCAAAATGGCCGACTCGAGTGGCGGCCTTCAGGTTCCGTCACCACGAGGGTTCAGGAAGTGAAGTACAATACTTTATTGACAAGAAGTAACTTTTATAGGTCATACATTACAATGAAACGAATGTAGAAGGCGTAACAATTGATAAGAGAAATGACATAGTAAATATGTAATCGAAACTAGGCGTAATAAGGAGCAAAAAGAAACATGATTGGCTCTGATTATCATACATAGGTGGATCTATAAGATAATACTTAACATAGATGCGCGCGCAGCAGCATGACGTGTAATTGACGTGCAACTAGGGGGTGAAGGGGACTTGACATTTAGCTCTACATGTGGAGACGAGAAGTCTGGGGGGTCAAGTCAACCTAATCCCAAATCATATCTAACATCCTATGTTTAGAGAACTATGTTATCCACAAGGAAGGACTCTCGGACAGAATCTATTCTATACTGACTGTGCGTGTGTGTACAAGCGTCTAAGTGTCTACACTGAATGCGAGAGGATGGGAATATTCCATGGTGACAGGGCTATGAATTACTTGCATGAGGACGGAAAGGCCGAGTCCTTTGCTTGGGAGCTAAAGGAAATGTTTACCTAAATCACTAGACAGGAATGCATCGGCTGAAAAGCAAAGTAGATAATTCGAAGGTGAAATACAGCTTTTTGGCAGGCAGGCGAAACTGGCCGAGGCAGGCACCGTTAGCTGCACAGGGAGTAGGACAAAGTTCATGGATACAGATGCGAGCTCAAGCTGAAGCTGTCAGAGACAGAGAGCAGGGAAAGGCTTTGAGGACAGAATCGGGCCTACTTGCCTGAACTGTAAAAATGGAGTAACTTAGCCATATAAAGTCGGTGGCCTTTCATACTTAGGAATCGAATATCCAGCCCATTGATGGCGGATCTGACAGAGAACATGTTGACGGTGGACGCACATATGTTTGCGTCTTGGAAACTGGAACTGGAGGGAACATACATGTACTTGTGACATGCACATAGAACCGTTGGGGTCCAAGATAGGGGACATAACTGATCAGGAAAATCCACATTTCCACAGTGCTCTCGAACCCCCTCACAGTATTGGTACCCCATGCGGTTGACACCCTCCTGAACCAAACCAAGACTCAACACCTCACCAGCGCACGACTGACTGGTTACGAACTGACTCTACTTGCACCCCACATCACATTGAAACGATGCACCACTCTGAATCCAGCTACTCTACTGCCTCTCCCTGACGCTGACCCCAATGCGTCCCCTATACATGACTGCGTGACCCTCACCGACGAACAAACCAAGAGTAGGGTTGACCTCCGGGATACTGCCTTCCCGGACCCTGACGGAGAACTGTGGGTGGATGGCTCATGCATCAAGCTCCCCGATGGCACCACCTCAGCTGCCTATGCAGTCACCACAGCCCGAACAGTTGTTGAGACAGCCCGCATCACACAGCGATCCGCACAGGCGGCGGAACTAATTGCTCTCACACGAGCCTGCATCCTGGCAGCAGGGACAACCGCAAACATTTACACAGACAGTCAGTACGCCTTCGGGGTAGTTCACCACTTTGGGCTCTTATGGAAAGAGAGGGGATTCTTGACTTCTCATGGCACACCCATCCTGCATGGAGATCTAGTCTCTGCCCTGACCGAAGCAGTCCTCCTCCCCACACGGTTAGCTGTGATCAAATGCCAGGCACACAAGAAGGTGACAGACATTATAGGACAGGGAAATGCACTAGCTGACATTACTGCCCGAACCACAGCCGAGAATAGGTCCACGACCCGTATGTACGTGACCAGGTCACAAACTGAGAAATGGAAGGATGCTAGGGAAACGATTAGGGATATCCAACTAGCCAGCACACCACACGAATTAACTGAATGGGCCCGGGTGGGATTGAAGGACGATGACGGTGCTGGCGAACTAAAGACTTGAACAAATGGTTGCTACCAGACTCATACTTGATCCCCATGCTGACCATGGCACACTCCCCCGCACACATAGGGTCTGCCCCCATGATCGAACTCATCTCCAAAGTCTGGCACAACGACAAAATCCCAGACTCAGCCAAACGTCTGGTCCAACAATGCCTAGTATGCCTCCAACACAACCCTGGGAAAGGAACTGCTGTACCCCGGGGAGGGTTTGGGGTCCCCAATCACCCCTTTGAAGTCCTACAAATGGACTATGTCCAGTTAGAAAGGTGCCGAGGTTTGAAGTACGTACTTGTCGTTGTGTGTGCCTTCAGCAAGTGGGTGGAAGCCTACCCAACCCATGACAACACCGCTATGACTACTGCAAAAGTACTACTGAAGGAATTCTTCCCCCGATACGGCCTTTGTCGAATTTTGTGGAGCGACAACAGCCCCCACTTCGTAGCCGAAGTTATTCAACTCATCTTAAAAGGGTTGGGTGTAAAACAGAAATTCCACGCGGTCTTCCATCCCCAATCTGCAGGCTTGGTTGAGCGACACAATGCCACACTGAAGCTTAAGATAGCAAAAATAGTCGCCACCACAGGACTGAGATGGCCAGACGCTCTCCCGCTAGCATTGCTATCAATGCGTTCCAGCCCCACCAAACACCACTTAACCCCCTACGAGGTCGTTTTCGGGTGGCCCATGAACCTTTGGGCTGCTCCAAAGCCAACATCCATCCACGACGTCCCGGACGTCCTCATGTCTGACTATTTGTATAACCTAACTAAAACGTTGTCTGTTATCCATCAGCAGGTGCTGCACGCCATTCCCGATGTTTCCAGGGGCCCCGGACACGACATCCAACCCGGTGACTTCGTCTTAGTGCGTAACTTCCAGCGCACCAAGAGTCTGGAGCCCCGGTGGACGGGCCCCCTGCAAGTCCTGATCACCACCCGAACAGCTCTTCGAGTGGAGGGGAAACGCAATTGGCTGCATGCACACCACTGCAAGAAGGTATCATCGACCCTGACGACCACGGACAACATCACCGCCCAGGAAGAACTTCTGGACAAAGATCGACCATCCCTGAGCCGCTACCCGGATACAGAGACACTTGAGTTAGTGAAATATCCCGATCCCACCGTGCCATCCAAGGAAGGGTATAACTTGCGACGAAAGGAGAGAACTTCGGCTAAGCAGACCACAGGCTAAGTGGAAATCTCAGAACGGTAGCCTAGTCACCCCAAAGGCCACCAGGAGAGAAACTAAACAAAGTCTGTGGTTCTGCCCGCTACCGAGTCCCTTGAAGGTGATGGAAGCGCCCGACATGAAGATGATGGAAGCAACCGGACGTCCGAAGATCCACTACAAAAACCCAAAGACTGACAGAATGCACAGCTCAAAGACTATTGCACTTTTCATTACCCTTCTCTTTTGCCTTCTCCTCGTGGTCACCTTCTGGATCATGGAGGAGAGTACACCCGCTCATAAGACATTGCTGACCACCGTTCAACCTACCACCATGAAAGAACACCATCTGATCTCACTTTCACCCCAACTCCGAGAAAGGCGTAAGGAGTTCTGGAATAACTCTTTTGTGCAGTTGCTCCACCAACACAATCTTGCTGCCAACGCCACTAATTGCTGGATCCGTGGATTGCTACCGCATGCCACTGGACACTCTTTCCCTTTCATCCCTTCACCTTTTTCTGTCCATGGCTCCTGCCTCGCCTGGCTAATCCTCCTGCAGGAAAGCTACAAGGACAATACCACTTCCGGCAGAACTATGTCACACTTCTACCATGGGTTCTGGCTGAACAAAACTGGAAGAACTTCTGCCCCCTTCTGTCCTCTGAGATCAAACACTTCCTTTCACATGGACATCCCTGCCAAAGAACGAGTTGAAATGCAAGTATTCAACAACCCAGCCAGACCCACTTTCTCTTACCTCCGGAAACGGACGGCCGCCACCCTAACAGTGGCCATATCCGTCATCAACATCACTGGATTTGTGTGCCTCGAAGGCCTGGGAACGCAGCTGGTGGGCCACAGCTCCTGCCTCATCACCCGAACATTGGACTCAGTTGATCCACCTTCCTTTGTTGCCTCCCCGAATATGTACTTCGTCTGTGGTACTAAGGCCTACACCTGGCTTCCGAAAGGTTGGGGAGGCACCTGCTACATCGCCTTTGTCCTTCCTCCGACATATGTGGCTCCAGAAAACCATCACCGACAGAAACGTGCCAAAGACATTGTGCAAGCCGACTCCGCCGGAGCGCAGTTCATGGACGCAGTAAAAGGTCTTGTTCCACTCTGGGGTCCAATGGCAAACAGCCGTGCCATCCGCCACTTAACCCAGGCAGTCGAAACGGCGATGAACATTACGGCCGGCATCCTCGCCAACAACACCGCCGAGCTCCAGGCCGTCCGCCTAGTGGCTCTTCAGAACCGCCTTGTTCTAGATGTGGTTCTGGCTGATCGTGGAGGAGCATGCCGCATCATTGGGTCCAGCTGTTGCACCTACGTACCGGATAACTCACCCTCAGTCTACAAAGCAATTGAACACCTCCACAGACTATCCGCAGAGGTCCATCAAGAGCAAGAAGAATGGTCACTGGGGAGTTGGTTTTGGGACACTATTAAAAGTTGGGGATGGAGGCTGTTTTCATTTATCCTAATACCGATTGTGATACTATGTGGATGTTGTTTGGGAATTCAGTGTCTGCCACCTTTATGTTCGCTTTTTATGAACTGCATCTGCCCTAAGACTTTGAACTTTGAAACAGAGCGAATGAAAGCTCTGTATGAGGTGGAAATTCGTAGTATTATGGGGATAGATCCGAGCTAGACAAGCTGGCGAGATATGTTAAAAGGGAGGACTGTGGAAATCTAGCTTGTAACTAAACATTATCTGCGCCATCTTGCACGGCCGCCATTTTAGGCACCCCACTCTCTCCCCGCTCATTTTCGATCGCCAGCGCGTTCCCCTGGCGCTGCGAGCATCCGCCGCGCGCCGGCCACCCCCGCTCTCTCATACACAGGCCATAAACCCTCTCATTCTGCGCGACCCTGCCATGGAACCACATTCCACGCCTGACCGACATCCCATACATGGTCATGCCTCTCTTTGATAACCCCCTTCCTCTGCGCCCCATTGTCCGAACCGATCCCAGGCCATCACCTAGCCCTGCGGATGCAGTTTATTGCCCCTACTGTAAGGGAAACACCCCACATTAAAGGGATTACAGCGGATCAAAGCCCCTACCCCCTGAGACCCGGCCGGTTGCACACACCCCCGGGAATTGGCGGAATGTCCAGCTGCGTGATAGCCATCTCCTACTGTAGATGGGGTGGGGACTTCCACTGTAGATATGTGTGGGAACGAGTTCGAAGTGGGGATTCCGAAGACGTTCTTTTATACATCAAAGTAATCTCAAGAATGTGCCATGTATGATAAACCTGCAATAAAGTCATAAACCTGTGTATAAGAGGCCAGGCCTCAGAGATGCAGTTAGAGCACCTCGTGACGATACCTTGCTGTCTGATCTGATGTGTTCTGCTCCGACGGAATAAAACTTTGTTTCCTGCCTTCCAGTCTCCGGCGCCTGCCTCTTTGATTGGTAAATTATCGAGTGGTATGAGAGGCGATTACCGCCGGGCAATACTTGAAAGGTTATCGACTGAAACTGCCGCTACCATTTAACACAGGGGCTAGGACTTTCTCGTGTCTCACAATCTTCAGGAAAAAATTCAAAATATTTCTATTTCGCACTCCCTAGTATTTGTCTTGGGTCTCTTCCACCCTCCTTCCCTCTCAGTGATTAACAAAGTATAGCGCCGAGATGCCCCCGGGTGAGTCGCGCGCTCTAGAAGTACCCTTAACATAACATAACAACTCCAGCGGAGAGGCCCTGCATCACTTTCCATCTCTAGCTGAGAGGCCCTGCGTCACTTCCTAACCCAACTCCAGCGGAGAGGCCCTGCGTCACTTCCCATCTCTACCTGAGAGGCCCAGCGTCACTTCCCATCTCTAGCTAACAGGCCCTGCGTCACTTCCTGACCCATCACCAGCTGACAGGCTCTGCGTCACTTCCTAACCAAACTCGAGCTGAGAGGCCCTGCGTCACTTCCCATCTCAACTCGAGCTGAGAAGCCCTGCGTCACTTCCCATCCCAACTCCAGCTGAGAGGCCCTGCATCACTTCCCAACCCAACTCCAGCTGAGAGGCCCTGCGTCACTTCCTAACCCAACTCCAGCTGAGAGGCCCTGCGTCACTTCCCATCCCAACTCCAGCTGAGAGGCCCTGCATCACTTCCCAACCCAACTCCAGCTGAGAGGCCCTGCATCACTTCCTAACCCAAATCCAGCTGAGAGGCCCTGCATCACTTCCCAACCCAACTCCAGCTGAGAGGCCCTGCATCACTTCCCAACCCAACTCCAGCTGAGAGGCCCTGCATCACTTCCTAACCCAACTCCAGCTGAGAGGCCCTGCATCACTTCCCATCTCAACTCCAGCTGAGAGGCCCTGCGTCACTTCCTAACCCAACTCCAGCTGAGAGGCCCTGCATCACTTCCCAACCCAACTCCAGCTGAGAGGCCCTACATCACTTCCCAACCCAACTCCAGCTGAGAGGCCCTGCATCACTTCCCATCTCAACTCCAGCTGAGAGGCCCTGCGTCACTTCCTATCTCAACTCCAGCTGAGAGGCCCTGCATCACTTCCCATCTCAACTCCAGCTGAGAGGCCCTGCGTCACTTCCTAACCCAACTCCAGCTGAGAGGCCCTGCGTCACTTCCCATCTCAACTCCAGCTGAGAGGCCCTGCGTCACTTCCCATCTCAACTCCAGCTGAGAGGCCCTGCGTCACTTCCCATCTC
Organism: Triturus cristatus; assembly: GCF_964204655.1. NCBI lineage: Eukaryota > Metazoa > Chordata > Amphibia > Caudata > Salamandridae > Triturus > Triturus cristatus. Next base: position 12,023,447 of record NC_140579.1, on the reverse strand, counting down.
AACTCCAGCTGAGAGGCCCTGCGTCACTTCCCATCTCAACTCCAGCTGAGAGGCCCTGCATCACTTCCTGACCCATCACCAGCTGACAGGCTCTGCGTCACTTCCTAACCCAACTCCAGCTGAGAGGCCCTGCGTCACTTCCCATCTCAACTCCAGCTGAGAGGCCCTGCATCACTTCCTAACCCAACTCCAGCTGAGAGGCCCTGCGTCACTTCCTAACCCAACTTCAGCTGAGAGGCCCTGCGTCACTTCCTAACCCAACTCCAGCTAAGAGGCCCTGCATCACTTCCCAACCCAACTCCAGCTGAGAGGCCCTGCGTCACTTCCTAACCCAACTCCAGCTGAGAGGCCCTGCGTCACTTCCTAACCCAACTCCAGCTGAGAGGCCCTGCGTCACTTCCTAACCCAACTCCAGCTGAGAGGCCCTGCATCACTTCCCAACCCAACTCTAGCTGAGAGGCCCTGCATCACTTCCCAACCCAACTCCAGCTGAGAGGCCCTGCGTCACTTCCTAACCCAACTCCAGCTGAGAGGCCCTGCGTCACTTCCTAACCCAACTCCAGCTGAGAGGCCCTGCATCACTTCCTAACCCAACTCCAGCTGAGAGGCCCTGCATCACTTCCCAACCCAACTCCAGCTGACAGGCCCTACATCACTTCCTAACCCAACTCCAGCTGAGAGGCCCTGCATCACTTCCCAACCCAACTCCAGCGGAGAGGCCCTGCATCACTTCCCATCTCAACTCCAGCTGAGAGGCCCTGCGTCACTTCCTAACCCAACTCCAGCTGAGAGGCCCTGCATCACTTCCCAACCCAACTCCAGCTGAGAGGCCCTGCGTCACTTCCCATCTCAACTCCAGCTGAGAGGCCCTGCATCACTTCCCATCTCAACTCCAGCTGAGAGGCCCTGCGTCACTTCCCATCTCAACTCCAGCTGAGAGGCCCTGCATCACTTCCTGACCCATCACCAGCTGACAGGCTCTGCGTCACTTCCTAACCCAACTCCAGCTGAGAGGCCCTGCGTCACTTCCTAACCCAACTCCAGCTGAGAGGCCCTGCATCACTTCCCAACCCAACTCCAGCTGAGAGGCCCTGCATCACTTCCCATCTCAACTCCAGCTGAGAGGCCCTGCGTCACTTCCCATCTCAACTCCAGCTGAGAGGCCCTGCATCACTTCCCATCTCAACTCCAGCTGAGAGGCCCTGCATCACTTCCTAACCCAACTCCAGCTGAGAGGCCCTGCATCACTTCCCAACCCAACTCCAGCTGAGAGGCCCTGCATCACTTCCCATCTCTAGCTAACAGGCTCTGCGTCACTTCCTAACCAAACTCGAGCTGAGAGGCCCTGCGTCACTTCCCATCCCAACTCAAGCTGAGAAGCCCTGCGTCACTTCACATCCCAACTCCAGCTGAGAGGCCCTGCATCACTTCCCATCTCTAGCTAACAGGCTCTGCGTCACTTCCTAACCAAACTCGAGCTGAGAGGCCCTGCGTCACTTCCCATCCCAACTCAAGCTGAGAGGCCCTGCGTCACTTCCTGACCCATCACCAGCTGACAGGCTCTGCGTCACTTCCTAACCAAACTCGACCTGAGAGGCCCTGTGTCACTTCCCATCCCAACTCGAGCTGAGAAGCCCTGCGTCACTTCACATCCCAACTCCAGCTGAGAGGCCCTGCGTCACTTCCTAACCCAACTCCAGCTGAGAGGCCCTGCATCACTTCCCATCTCAACTCCAGCTGACAGGCCCTGCGTCACTTCCTAACCCAACTCCAGCTGACAGGCCCTGCATCACTTCCCAACCCAACTCCAGCTGAGAGGCCCTGCGTCACTTCCTAATCCAACTCCAGCTGAGAGGCCCTGCGTCACTACTCTTTCTAGCTCTGGCTCCACGCCCACGTCACTTCTAGTTTCAACTCTATCTCGAGCAGAGAGACCTACCTTTATTTCCTATTACATCTCTGTGGCCAGCTGAGGGCCCCTGTGTCACTCCCCACTCCAGGTCAATCTTCAGTTGAGAGGCCCTTGGCCAGGTCCGTCAAAAGCGAAAGATTGTTTACAGTTCACAGATTTCCAAAGGCGATTTTTACAATGCTTCCACATACATGATGAAATACTATTACATAAGTAATACAAATGTTTTTGGAGTCACCTGCAGCACATGACAGGCACTAGTGGTCTCACACTGGTGCAAAAGACATTTAATAGCTGGATCTCAAAGAACCAAACCTAGCTGGCTCCCAAGGGTGCTGAGCATAGACCCTAGCTGGGTCACACTGGTAATTGCACACCAGTGCAGAGGACTGACAGTAGCTGGCTCACGCCAGTAAAGTGCAGAGAGATTTGGTGGCTGACACAGGGAAAGAGAACAGACCCTAGCTGGCTCACACTGGTGTATAGTACAGACCCTAGATGGCTCATAGAGGTGCAGAGCACAGACCCTTGTAGGTTCACACTGGTGTATAGCACAGACCCTAGCTGGCTCACACTGGTGTATAGCACAGACCCTAGCTGGCTCACACTGGTGTATAGTACAGACCCTAGATGGCTCATAGAGGTGCAGAGCACAGACCCTTGTAGGTTCACACTGGTGTATAGTACAGACCCAAGCTGGCTCACACGGGTGCAGAGCACAGACCCTTGTAGGTTCACTCTGGTGTATAGCACAGATCCTAGCTGGCTCACATGGGTCCAGAGCACAGACCCTTGTAGGTTCACTCTGGTGTATAGCACAGACCCTAGCTGTCTCACACAGGTGCAGAGCACAGACCCTAGCTGGCTCACACTGGTGTATAGCACAGAACCTTGTTGGCTCACACGGGTGCAGAGCACAGACCCTTGTAGGATCACACTGGTGTATAGCACAGATCCTAGCTGGCTCACACTGGTGTATAGCACAGATCCTAGCTGGCTCGCTCACATGGGTCCAGAGCACAGACCCTTGTAGGTTCACTCTGGTGTATAGCACAGACCCTAGCTGTCTCACACAGGTGCAGAGCACAGACCCTTCTAAGTTCACATAGTTGAGGAGCACAGACCCTAGCTGGCTCACACTGGTGTATAGAACCGACCGTAGCTGGCCCACAAGTGTGCAGAGCACATACCCTAGCTGGCTCATATGAGTGCAGAACACATACCCTAGCTGGCTCACACTAGTGTATACTACAGATCCTGTCTGATAACACTGGTGTTACGAACAGGCCCTAGCTGGCTCACAGTGTGCAGAGCACAGATCCTAGTAGGCTTCCACCAGTGCAGAGCACTGACCCTAGCTAGGTCACGCCAGGAAAGAGCAGAGACGTGGTGGCTGACACAGGTGAAGAGCACAGAAATTAGCTAGCTCACGCTGAAAAAGAGGACAGTTTTTAGATAACTACACTGGTACAGAGGACATACACTCACTGGCTCACATTGGTGCAGAAGACATTTAATATCTGGATCACAAAGGACAGAGAGTAATTGGCTCACAATGGCACGGACCCTAGGTGGCTCACACGGGTGCAGAGCACAGACCCTTGTAGGTTCACACGGGTGTATAGCACTGACCCTACCTGGCTCACATAGGTCCAGAGCACAGCCCCTTGTAGGTTCACTCTGGTGTATAGCAGAGACCCTAGCTGGCTAGTCGGATAGGGGTTCTGGGTATTGAGGTGAGTTTTTGGTACACCGCAATTCACTGAGGTCCTGGTAGTAGTGCTTGTATTAGTCCACGACGCCCTCACTCTTGTTTCCGGATAGCGGGAGTGACGGTTATAACCTACCTAATAGTTTCTCTATAGGTTCAATCAAGCTTGTCAATTAAAAGGGTTTTTTATTTTTTGAACCCTTTTTGTGCTACTGTTAATATAGATTGTTTTTCTTCTCTGTGTCCTTATGGCTGAAGTCGCTATTGCAGCGCATAGCCGCGCACCTCTCCGGCGTCATTTGATGCAGTTCGGGGGGCCCGACGATGGGATGGCTTTAATGTTTGTAGTGAGTGCCGATGCATCATATCCCTCTGAGTTCTTTTACTCTTGGGTTACCTTGCCGGCGGTGAATGCGGACGATAGTACGTTTCACTCTTATACTCCTACGCAGGTCCCAGTGAATTATACGCCATATAGGACGCAGGAGACTCCTCTTGGCAGCATCGTATTTGGTTTAATGGCGCCCTCCCCTACATGGTGACACAGGTTTGTTTGGGCCCTTTGTCCATTCTAGGGGCCACTTGGCTGGTACTGGCCGGATTTACACCTCTTCCTCGTTATTTACATGCCACAGTCGATGAGTTGCGTCAATTACATACAGCCCTGATTACAGTACATCGGGCTTTGGTGCAATACGTTTCACGCAATGTACAGGTCGGGGCACCTGTTGTTCAGGGGCAACCAGCTGGCCCGGCCGGGATTGTTATTAGTCCCGTCATGGTTAATTCGGTAATGGGCAAGCGCCCCCAGAATAAGGACGATTTGCCTTATTGGCTTGGTGAGAAATTTGACCATCAGTATTTCCGCACTCTACTCCTGTGGAGAAACACACATGATCATGCCTTTTTTTATCTTTCGAGGGGACAGCACGAATTGAGCACGCACTCCGAGTGTGTTGCACTGATTGTTTCACACGTGTACCACTTGAGTACGCTCGTAAAAAGACAAATTGTACAGTATGGCATGTTACAAGTAACCTCTGGCATGACCAGGTAACAGAGGTTTTCACTAGTGTTACAGCAAATACGAGCACTGGTGGGGGCATGAACGTGATCCACAAATACGGGGTCACTGATGTAAACGCACCTCGACAAACCATAAGAGAAATTAGTGTACACCTATGGATGCGTTTATGTTGTATTTCTTGTCTATTTCTCTTTCAGATTGGGGCCCTTGGATATCCCGGGAGCGCCCGTTTTGGTAAAACCGTGAGTTTTACACCACACACATACTCCTCAGGTTAGGGTACGCCTTAGCGTGCGTATACCGCCGGGGAGTTTTTTGGTCCTGATGAAAGCTTAGCTAAAATAGCAGTCACAAGCAGAAACATGTCGACCACTCTTTCACAGTAAAATCTAGGATACAGTTGGCTCACTGTAAAGGCCAGCACATGTCCGTTTCACCTGTTTTTAACGATTGGAAGCTGCCCTGTTATTAAAATTATTTCTGGGTGCAGCTTGCCATCTTTTAAAATTGCACCTCCTTTTTTTGCACTATCACACTGTCAAAAAAACCCAGCTCCGCTGTAATTCAGACGTTGTAGCACACCAGGGAGACACTCGGTCTCCTTGGTGGGAACCCGATGATGAAGCAAGTCACCAACTAGGTTGGTGAGTGAGGGTTCTTTTAAAAAATAGAGGTTTTTTTCCATCACACCTGCCCCTCTTTTTGTTGTTACTTTATTTCCACACCAATAGTTACGTCTACCATAGTCAGGAGTAAATCGCCAACATTTCTCAGTATGGGAAAAAATTAGAGAAGAGTTGTTGAAAACCCTTAAAACATGCAAGTCAGTAGGTTTGCACAGACTTAAAAGGGCATTCTAACCCTGGAACCATTGCTTGCCACTAGCTTCTGCCCCAGTATATGGATATGCGGAAACGTGGCAACATAAGGGGATTGCAAGTATTCCAACACTTCTATGGAATGAGCCCTGGCATAATCAGAGAGGCCGTATCAGAGCGTTTATATAGCGAGATTGATGCCGCAATTTGTCGCCGCACTACATGGCACCAAAGGGACAAGTGGATTTTGTTACAGGACCAGTAGATTTATGAAGGAACCTGCCCCATGGACAGGTAGATATTTGATTAAATCCCACACCCCTGAGCCGACTACAGCGCTTCAGCAACAATGTCGCTACTGCTTGCACCGTGACCGGCAAGCACCATGACGAGCACCACACCACTTGACACCATCGCAGCACCAATGCAAGTCGTCGCTCGCCGACTTCAACCGCACAGAGTTTAATCTGCAACACATGTGACTTCAAGGGCCTGACGACCCCTCCACTGACCTCCGGAACCGGCGACGCCGGCTCTTCGGAGCTCACCGCGAGGTCCCTGACGCCCTGCATTTCTGAAGATACTGTTTTGTGGGTCTTCCCGTTACCGTAGCTTTACCACGACGGTGCGGTCAGCCAGAACTGTTTGGATTTGTGGTTCACGACACCGTGATATCCCTGGACGGAACAATCGATTTCAAGGAACTGTATTTTAAGCCTAATTCTGCTTATTGATGATTCTAATAACTGTATGGTGGATTTTTATTGTTTTTGGACTTGTTTGCACAGATAAAATATTGTATATTTTTCTAAAACTGGCGTGGTGTCCTTTACCAGTGTTTTCATTGTATTTCTGTTTGTTATGTAAAAATGCTTTACACACTGCCTCTGAGATAAGCCTGACTGCTCGTGCCAAGCTACCAAGGGGGTGAGCAGGGGTTATTGTAGAAGTGTATCCCCCCTAATCCTGACTAGAAAGAAGGGTCCCTACTTGGACAGGGTAACATCCTGCCAACTAGAGACCCCCATTTCCAAAAACTTCAATTTTCCTATCGATAGGGAGATCAAATGGAAATTGTTTTATTCCTGTCTGTTGTATGGATCCTGACATTAACCGTATGACCTGTCTGCTTCTAATTCACATCAAATAAACATGTAGAAATGAAAAGGGCAGAAGTTAGATGATTGGACGAGTTTATTTTCACTAGAAATGTACCACTCCCCTTCTGATAGCTTAGAGACCTTTCTAACTGCCAGACAGAATGCAGTAATCTCTGAGGGAAGGGAGGACCCCGAAGAAGGACTTCTTTTGAAACCAAGATGCAAACCTACTAGGGAATCAAAAGTAACTTTTTTTTAAACCTCACAAAGTGGATATAAAGTGATAGAAGACAGCACAGCTGGACCAGAGGCAATGTCACTAGAGTTGCTAGCTGCCTGAACATCACTGCAAGTGTTGGGCATTTTCTCAACATAGAAATAAGCAAGATGCTGTTAATTTGTGGGCGGCCCCACGGCGTGAGAAACATCCTGGATCACGTTAAAGAGGCTTTTTTCTGACTGTTCTGAGCATCTAAGAGGAAAGTGGAATAAGGAAAATGTGTTGTCTACTGGGCACTTTAACTGAAGTATTATAGACCGATTCATATTTCAGTTTACATTCAGTATGACAAAAAACTCAGGGCAGCTTTGGACCTCAGTATTAAAGATTTTATCTGTAATGGTGTAGATACATGCAGATTAGATGGATCTAATTACAATAGGAACCATACGTAGTGTCAGTATCCAGCTCCCTAAAAATGGGGTTCACTTACACAAAAGATTCCAATAAGTGATCAGAATTCATTCTTTTGTCATTAAGGCTTTCTGTGAATTACGCATAGTCCCCTCGCGGCGGGATGCCTGACTTTCACCTTGTGGATACCCTGCTATCTCACAGGGGAATACCAGGACGGGTTCCCTAAGCAAGCGCCGGGAAACCCACAGCGGGTAGCTGTGCGCTATATAAGCTCAACTACATTTACATTTAGGTATGCCTAATATACAAGGAAAACAGAATTCTATACCAACAGACCACAATACAGGAACTAAAGCATTTTAGAATGATAAATACATGAAAATTAGGGCCGAGTACGTAGATCCAATTACTACGTGAAGCAAACACAGACTCATAAGTTATCAAATAAACATGCTACAGAAAAGGAACCAAGCACAGAATCATTAGGTTGTCAAATAAATGTTTTACAGAAAAGGACTTCGAGGACAGATTTTCCACCCAGAACATTGTTTCAGGACAGATCAAAATTAGCAGCCATTTTGGGCAATTAAATGACCCAAATGGTTCAGCTGTGTTGGTGACAATGTAGAAGTTGGGTTATGGACCTAACCAGTGTCCACTGTGCAGCGTTTAAGAGTAGCCTTGGGGGAGAGATGCTGCAAATTAAGAGGGGAGGCCATGAGAATCATGAAACAGATAAGGGGCAAGGGCTTGCCTTCTGGCATAGTTAGGTTACAGCTTTGCTAAACATGGGGCTATTGATGCACAGAAACAAGGCACTGGATAAACAGCTCCTAAAAATATGATCCAGCAGCAATGTTCACAGGAAACAGACTCTCCAGCTCAGCCCATCCTTGTAATATCACAGACTTACCCAATCTCCTTCCAAATCAAAATAGGTGGCCTCCACCTCTGTTGTAGAGATGATTTCAGGATAAATTCAGAAGTTGCTACAAATTCCCTCTGCTGGCTATTGCATTTAAAATCAGTGTACCAGGGAGCTTTCAAAACATAGTTGTGGAGACACAATGAGGGACTGGGTGCAAACATTTCAAAGAACTTGAATATTGCTTGGAGGATGTACAAACATGGTTAAGAAAATTAGTAAGGGCGTGGCTAGCAGCCGTCAGGAATGGTCGCTTTCTGAACCTGCTCCGCAGACCTCGACTATAAATCCGTTCATTTCTCCGTTTGCCAACTCGGAGACTGCCCCATGATATCGGGGAATTCACCCCAACCCAATCCAACCCGGAGGCGCCGCTCGAGACGGAGGGCTGCCCAACTTTGAGCCGGTGAGAGTGCCTGACTCGCTGAGCCCCGGACGACCCAAAGTGGCAGCCGGGAACTAGCAGGGAAGAAAGCCCCGATAGAGATCTGCGGACTACAGCCGCGTTGCCCTGGGCGCTGCAGTGGGCGCTACGTGACACCGTTGTGCCCCGTTGAGGCCTTCACGACAAGGCGTAGGTGCAATATACCGGAGTGCTGATGCGAACAGTAGCGGGGAGAGGACGCGACTGAGGCCCGACAGACACTGTGCCTGGAGCGGAGAGTCCGCCGAATCGAGGTCCCTGGCCCCAGGGCCTACCCACGGAGTCTCCGGGTAGCGCGGAGTCCTGCCAGATCTCCCAGACGTAATCAGAAGGCCGAGGTGAGAGGGTGCAGATCATGGGCCGCAAAGGGAGGAGGAGCGCTCGTAGACGCCACCGCTGTTCCTGCGGAGCGGAGAGAGGGCGAGATAGCTGCCACTAACTCGAGGCCCCGGACGCGCAGCCTGCTCCCGCAGAGACTGCCTAGGGACTGCTCCCTCTGGCTCTAATAGACCTCCTCAGGAACACGTCCTCAGCAGTAAACACAGCTAACTCAAGACCTTTAATCTTCCGGTCCCTGATCACGCCATACACTGTAGTGGGCCCGGGCGAGGACAGGACACACACGGGGCCTGGGCAGAAAGGCCTATTTACAGTGCTCACAATATAATTAAGCACAGTGTATCCCACCCAGCTGTCATTGCTGCAGCTGAAATCAGACCAACAGACACATCGGAGGGTGCTGCATGGCAGACTGGTCCCTAGTTTCCTATGGCCTTCTTTTAACCCCTCGAGGGGCTGTGGCTGTAATGATCACAATATAAATCCGGGGCTCAACAGGCCTTTGGGGCCCTAGTGTTGACGGAGAAAGGTTTCCCACCTAGAATTGTTGTAGAGTGGGCACCAGACACTGGCAGCTTTGACCTGACAACGCAGCGGTCTCGATCCTCTTCTGGCCCAGCGGAACCACCTGGAACACCGACAGGTCAGCAGAGGACAGTTCTCTCCTCCGCGCAGGCGGCGGCAATTACAGGTGCGTTCCCCCAAATAGCTGAACCCCTGTGTCTCCAGAATTTTTGCTCATGGCTATAACAACAAAGGACTTAAAACTCACGCCCAAACACAACTGGCAAAGCAGGGGGGAGGACACCGAGATGGCATCCGGCGGTGACTCCAAAACCTCACAATCTCGCCCCCCAGCTAAAACTCTCACCTTGGAGGATGTTATGGAGGCCATAGCTGGGGTAAGGACATCACTGGAAACACGCATAGATTCAGTGAATATCGAGATAACCCTCCTACGGGCAGATCTGAAGAAAATGGACTCAAGGGTTAAAGAAGTGGAGACCACTACGACGGCCCTCATGTCCGACACCTCTACCCTTCAGCAACAAGTCGCCCAACTTCAGAACCAGCGTAAAAGAACCGAAGAGTTCCTAGATGATTACGAAGGGAGGGCGAGACAGAATAACATCCGTATTCTTGGTGTGCCTGAACGAATGGAAGAACCGGCTGTTGACCTTTTGTGGAGGACTTAATACTTAAACTCCAGCCTAAACGTCTCTCCGGCTATTTCTCCATCGAACGGGCCCACAGAGTTCCCGGGGGCCGTCCTAAACCCGGAGCTCCCCCACAGCCCATAATCGCAAGAGTTTTTAATTTTTGGGACAGAGATGTCATCTTACAGACAGCGCAGGCCGGACCTTCACTAAAAAATGATAATGCAAACGTCACATTTTTCCCAGACTTCACAGTCAAAGTCCAGGCACAGAGACGCAGCTTTACAGCAGGTAAAAAAGCCCTCCGGGCCAAAAACATAAAATACTCCATGCTATTCCCGGCCAAGCTACGGGTGGAGTCTGATGGAAAGTCTTGTTTTTTCCTGTCCCCATAAGCCTGGGACTGGCTGGAAGGATGGCGCAGAGTGGAGAGGCAAACAGATGGACGCAACAATGGAGGCCCCAACAACGGTCAGCGAGCCCCTCCCGCGGAGAGAGAGAGACATCTAGAGGGGGACTCAAGTGGGGCACACTGACTCAGGCTCTAGGAGCCTGTTGCTTTAACCCATAATGTCTAGTCAAGTGTGTAGTTGCCGGTTCTGGGACTTGCGATTTCCATGCAACGACTCTCTGAACGAGTGCAGATTATACATCTGGGGCGGAACTGTCTGAATTGAACATACGTCTCGAAGCTATCATGAACCATACAGATGGATTGGACTATAATAACTAGCATTTCAATATACCATGAATCTACTACGTGAAAGGTGAGGGACGGAGGTGGTTAGCCGAGCACCTCGCAAATGGGAGGGTGGGCGACAGGCACTCTGCCTTGTTGGGGAGTGGATAGATCAGATTACACTGGCAGGGGGGCTCAGAAAAGGGAAAGGGGCGGTGGTTGAGATTTTGAATGTTATATTTTTCTTTGCACAGAGCATACAAGTAAGTAAGATGTCACCAATCCAAGGGGCTAAATTGCAGTGTACCTCGGCGGACGGCGGGGATGAGAAAGAAGAGGTCCCACTGCCACCCTGGCCAAGTACCATTCTTCAACATGGGGTTCACCATCGGTGCCACCAATACTGGCACACCACTGTGCACATGTTTCCTCTAACTATTAGACATGACAGACTCTAAAGACATAAAATTGTCAATTTTGACGTGGAATGTCAATGGATTAGGCAGCAAAATAAAGAGGGGAGTAGTCCTGCAATACCTTAAACGACACTTGCCAGACTTAATATTATTGCAAGAGACTCACCTGGCGGGTAACAGTTGTAAAGCTCTCCACAGATGGGGGTACAGACTAGTGGCTCATGCCGGATTTACGTCTGGATCTAGAGGTGTAGGTATTCTCATTCGCAGGAGTCTGGCCCTTACACCCACCTGTATTTAGACCGACCCACAGGGGCGATTTGCTGTTCTAGAGGCGACATGGGAGAGCAAATCACTGAATATAATCTCGGCCTACCTCCCACCAGCGCTGGGTAAAACAGCACTACAAGATCTAGGCAAGATACTCATTGATAGACACCCTCAAAAATCATCTTCCCGCCGTAACAATAACATGGCTGACTTCGCCCAAGCAATGGGTCTTACAGACATATGGCGAACGCTGAATCCTGGTGTATCTCATTTCACACATTATTCCAACGCACATAAAAGTATGTCCCGCATTGATTATTTCCTTACGTTTCTCACAGACATAGGTCATTTCCAGCATCCCCAGGGGCCCCCAAGAGACATCTCCGACCATTCTCCCCTCAGGGTTGAACTCACTTTTCACCAACGTTTGGCCCGAGGCCCCGTAATCATCAACCCATGGCTCCTTACAATTCCAGATATCAAAGATGACCTCGCTGAACGCACGAACCACTACTTCACTGAAAATGTTGGCTCTGTTGACTCGGCAAATACTATTTGGGAGGCCTATAAGGCAGTAATTAAGGGACGTGCCCTGGCTCTAAAAATCGGATATATCCAAAATCACAGCGAACAATTGACCCAGATGGACAGTGACTTACTCCTCCTCGAGACGGAACATAATACTTCTCCCACTGAAGCCACAGCCCACAGACTCCGAAACAAACAGCTAGAGTACAAAGCCCTGGCACGGGAAAAGACCCAGGCCAGGTTGCTTCAGACACGCCATAGAATCTACTAACTCGGGGAACGTGCTGGCAAGATGCTAGCATGGCTAGAAAGACGGGATCAGGTGGCTCGATGGGTTCCTGAAATCTTACTTGAGGATGGGAGGCGGATAACTGACCCTCGGGAGGTAGCGGAGACATTTGCAGATCACCTGGAGACCGTATATACCTCTAGGACTGCGTCCTCCTCTGAAGACTCTCGTCAGCTCTTGGGAGAAATGAATCAGCCTACACTCTCAGATACTGACAGAGACACCTTAGACGCAGACATAACTGCAGACGAAATCTGTAAAGCTATCTTTGCTATTAACTCTGGGAAAGCAATGGGGCCTAATGGGATTCCCATTGAATTCCTTAAAGGGATGGCCCTTAAAATAGCTCCCCACCTAAAAAACATGTACGACGAGGGTCTGGAGAGAGGCACTCTTCCCTTGGACCAACAGTTGGCCTCTACAGTTGTCATCTGCAAACCGGGCAAATTAGTGGTTAATTGTGGCTCATATAGGCCCATCTGCCTAATTAGTTCAGAGGCCAAGGTGTCGTCCAAACTTCTTGCATCCTGGCTAATCATTGGTCTTCATGGACTAGAGATGGAAGTACTATCAGGATTTGTACTTGGTCGAAATGCCGCCCTCAATATTCGTCGGGTCCATAATGTCCTGGGTAGACAGCCCAATCTGCAGGAAGATGCGGTTATACTGTCCTTAGACGCCACTATGGCGTTCGACTCAATAGAATGGCCCTTTCTTTTCGAGGTGTTGGCGAGGTTTGGCCCACGATTACGACAATGGGTGGCATTGCTCTACAATGAGTTGTCAGGTCAGGGTGAACAAATATACATCACCCACATTTGCCTTGCAAAGAGGGACTAAGCAGGGCTGCCCCCTATCCCCCTTACTATTTGCGTTGACCCTCGAACCGTTGGCCCACTGGATAGGGCGGGATGTTTCGATACGGGGACTGAGGTGGAGTGAAGACATAGTGGACAAAATATCACTCTACACTGATGACATGATATACCTAGCGTCCCCCGGATCCCCATCAATAGTTTATTTAATGTCATCACAAATTTTGGTAAATACGCAGGGTATACTATTAACTGGTCCAAATCTGTACTGTACGTGCTGCACGGCCCTCCACTTCGCCAACCTCGCGGATACACTATAGAACTGGTCACTGAAGGTTTTAAGTACTTGGGCATATTTAATACAGCCGACCCCAAACTCTTCTATGAACATAACCTTCTGGGCCCCTTAAAGCAGCTGCAGGAAGATGTTAGACACTGGAGGTCGCTGCCCCTATCCCTCCTGGGCGGCCCTATTTAAAATGCTTGCACTTCCCAAATTTCTATATATACTTCAAAACTGCCCATTCCCTACAGCCGACAATTATTTTACCACCATAGAGGGGGAACTCCGTACCCTGCTGTGGGACGGGAATACACCCTGTGTCTCCATCCAGTAGCTCACCAAGGGGTGGTATGACGGAGGAATTGCCCTTCCGGAGCTACGCCTCTACTACAGGGCCTCACAACTGGTGGCCGTTAATCAATGGATCTACGGATCCCCAACAAACCCGGCTTTCCACCTAGAACAATACCAAATGGGGCGAGAGGGATATTTCGGTGCCCTTTACAGTAAAGTTTAAAGAGGTCGCTACTTAGGACCAATGTCACAAACTGTGGCCATTTGGCGTAAAGCCACTAAATGCCTAGGGTGGGCCGATAAATTCACAAAAGCCACACCGTTGTGGTCCTCGCAGCAGGTGGGAACACTGTGCTTCCACAAGGTATTTGACAAATGGGACACCATTGGCATCACTACTATAGGGGACCTGGTCCACAAAGGGAAACTTCTCACCTTTAAGGAATTACAAAGTAGACATACTCTCGCACAAGGAGCTTCCACCCCTGGAGGACCGATTGCTCACAGAACCACTCTTGGCTAATGCGGTCTCCTGCACTTACCATAAACTCTGCAATAACTTACCTGACTCCTTGGACACAAATCTTCACCGAAATTCAGGCAATAACGCAGGTAGATATTAGCCCAGACCCGCTACTAGCATTACTAAGTTACTCCAAGAAGATACAGAAACCCATTAGGCGCCTGGTGGACATGGCGCTCCTTGTTGCCAAACATGTCTTGGCGATGCACTGGTCCAGGCGCCCCCTCCCCACGCTGAAACAATGGACTAGTGACATGCTATATTGCAACACGCAAACAGAAGCATACAGTGAGCTTCTTCCCCCTAGGAGTCGACCAAAGAATTTTAATGGCAGAGGGTGATCCGATGACACAATAAACATAGCTACGTTATCGGGAAATGTGAGTTACATGTTAACAAGATACCTGCCCAGGGCAGCTGGAATGTTAAACCTTTGACTTTGCTATCCCACGAGAGATACACTAATTTGGTTGCACAGTCTTGCTCGCTCCGGTTGTTGGTAGTGATTCGTCAATGTGGAGGTGCATCAATCAACCTATGTTCAGATGGAGTGATCATGTGGATCTTGTTTTTATTATATATGTATCATGTTGCAAAGTGGAAACTGAGCCCTTATTGATGTTATTTTTCTTTCGCATTCTTAATCCCCCTTTTTTTTTTATCATCCTCATTTTTAAGATTTGTTTGTATTGTATTATTGAAATGGAAAATAAAATAATAAAAAAATAAATTTAAAAAAAAACGTACCTGCCTCCTTTCAATCTCTTCGCGACAGATGGCAGACAGACATGGGGCTATTGGAAAATGCGGACTGGCAGGCAGCACTAATGTCCCCCAGGGAAAAAGCTTCCGCCTCATACAACTGAAAATACTTCACAGGTCCTACTTTTCAGGTGGACTCTTGGCCAAAATAGGTAGCCGTAGTAATGCGCTGTCTCAGGGGCTGTGGCCAAGAAGGTACTTTTTTATCATGTCCTGTGGGACGGCCCGCATATACGTCCAATATGGGACAGGACAACCAAGAAAATGACAGACACGTTGGGAAAGCACATTCCATTCTCACCGCGATTAGGGATTTTAAATATATGAGAGGTCATCGACTTGACAGAAGTGGAGCAGCAATGGGTGGCATTGGGATACCTGCTGGTCAAGCAAGCTATAGCAATACTATGGGGATCAAACAACAGGTCACTGACGGTCGGACGGGTGGCGGAGACGGATAGATGTCTGATTGCAGAGAAAGAGGTCTATAAAGAAAGAGGCTGCCCTAAGAAATGAGATAATAAAATGGGGAGGATGGAATGCCTTTGGGGGGGAAACTTGTACTTCTCCAACAGAAGATATGGCGATGAGAAGAAACAGGTTTGGTGACCCTTCAAGTCAATAATTTTTGTAACAAGCAAAAGTCGATGTACTGTAATGTATGTTCTTTGGACTACAATGTGATATTTAACGAGGACTCTGTGCTTTCTCCTTAATAAAAATTGTTTAAACCAAAAAAAAAGAAAATTAGTAAGACGTAGAAAGTATATAGAACTGCGAAGAATCTGCCAGTTTCTCTCTATAAACTGAATTCATATGTAAGAAGGAGGCCAATCAGAATGGCTACCATGAGCCGATGGCAACTCTGAACCATCTACAAGTTGTATAGTCAACAATGGTCATAGTCTGTGCAACAACAATATGCAAAGCACTCCACAAATCAGACCTGTACGCTAGAGTGGCAAGAAGGAAGCCATTACACAAGAAAGCCCTCCTTGAATCCTATTTGAAGTAAGTCATGTGAAAAACATTGTATGGTCTGTCAAACACAAGTGTATCATTTCATCCTAAATGAGCAGTGTTACGTTTGTCACAAACTCAGCAAGTGTAGCGCCAACTCTACTGTGAAGCATGGTGGTGGCATCAATGTGCCATGAAGAAGTCTCTCTTCAAATGAGGCTGCTTTCTGTCCACTGTAAGAAAGAGGAAACTGAGATAGGAATTCACCTTTCAGCCTGACAACGACCAGCTAAAGATACACTGGAATGGCTATGGATCAAAATGGTAAATGTCTTGGAATAGCCTGGTCAGAAGTCGAGGTTCAATCGAATGGGAAATGTGTGGCTCGACTTCAAGGGTGCCCTCCATCCAAGCTCAGAGCAGTTCTGTAGAGAAAACTGGTCCAATAGTGACCAATGGAGGTCTGCAAAGGCAGGAGAGACTGTCCCGGCTGTGATTGCTGCTAAAGAAGCTTCTGCCAATAGCGAGTTCAGAGCGGTGGCGCGTGCGCAATTATCATATTTCAGTTCTGCATTTTTAATATATCATTTCTGTCAAAATAAAAACCGTTTCCTCTTGAAAGCAGAGCATTGTGTGTGTGGAGAAGAGGAAGCGATGACAATGAGGCGATGACGCCAAAACTTGGCGTACACCAATGGGATGTGGACCTTCAATGGGTAGCGCATGTGTGTACTGAGATTAGGAATCGACTTGAGTGAACACTAGATATAGGAGTCCCTGTGTGTGCTATACTGGGAGAGTATCCAGTCACATAGGGTTCTGAAGAGACCTCATGCGCATGCGTGAGGTGCATGTTGTCAAACGTGCTCTCGCTAGATGCCTTTCGCTCAGTATTCTGAGGTATCACCGAGATGGGAGCTTCTCTGGAGGTCAGGAGTCATCGCTCCCACAAAGCGCAAACTCCCTCTCAGGGGCAACGAGGGCCTGAGACTTTACTCTTAAAATGGCGGCCACAGCATCGCACACATGAGAGAGAGTGCCGCACTCACCTTGGCCTTCTCAAGTTGAGCCACAGCCTGTCGCTCGGCCTCCTTCCTGAGGGCTTCACAGTCCTCCTCCAGGGACACATCGGAGTCTGAGGGGCGGCCGGTGCAGGATTCTGCAGACCCCTTCAAAGAGAGACGAGAGGAACACGATCAAACAAGGGAGTACAGATACGATGACCCTCCCACCCCCATCAGAACCTTAGATAACAAAGAGAGCAAAAAGACACATTAAACCCAAGTACCAGCCCCACTTTTACTTCTGGGCTTTTACTGTGCACCTAAGCAACATATCACATTTGTGGGACATCTTATGAGGTCTATGGGGTAACAAACGGGATGCTGGAAGACATCCAGAGACAGAAAAATGTGCTGCAATTGCTGAAAGTAATTACCAAATTGAGTTGCCGCTGGCACACCCTGTAGTCCAAATGACAAACTTGACAGACCAAGCAGGTTTGCTGGGATGATAGGGCCCATACGTCCTATTGGCTACTTACAGCTCGCACTAGCTGGCCTCAAATAATAGGATTTCGGAGTGATGGAAAACGAGTGGGTGAAGCCAGGTACTGCGTTCATCAACACAATAAAACAATATAAAATAACAGTAAAGTGATGTAACTGGAACAAACCCTAGCAGCATCTCATAGTCTAAAAAAAATGCCAAGGGACGTGGAGGTTATGTACGGTCACACACATTTCCTGTCACAAGAGGAAGTATGAGCGGAAGACATTTTGATCTCCCTTTAAAAAAAAACAAAAAACGTGTTTATAAATAACGGATATTCCTTTCACAACACGTGAAAATTCATCTGAAAAAGCAAATTCCTGCAGATTCTAATTCTATAAATGATGGCCTGTAACTTGCACCTGTAGATGACACTTTCACCCAAGCACAATTTCAATGCACAACATTTTTGAGAATAAGATTATAAGGGGCCTGGGCCTGCCTTTTCACCAATACAAGAGTAACATTGTGTGCGGAGATTTAGCTCTGCAACTGAATGTACTTTTAAATCCTCATGGTATCCCCGCCATTCCCAGGAGTCTCTGTGGAAAGCTGCACTGGGCGCAGGTCTCCAGCCTTCCTGCTGGAAATGTCGATCCTGCGACTCCTTTTGCTGCTATGCAGGGTTTACAGAGCACAGAAAACCACGGGGAACGGAACCGCCGGGGCAAATGCACGGTTGCATCTTCTCTGTGGGGGTGAAAACATTGTTTCTGTGAAGAAAGCTTTTCCCTTCTACCCCCAGGAAATCTGGGGGTGAGCCTTTGCCCCTTTCATCCTTGGAGGGGAGTAACAGGCAATTTCCAGCCTGGAAAGGAGTTGGAGAAGTGTTTGAAAACACCCACAAACGCGCGTTTGTGAGCATTCCCAACACCCACCTAACATCACTTGAGTGGGATTTACTCCTATAGCTCTTTCAGGACGTATTGCGCAGAATCTGCATTAGTGAACGTACTTACGTCCACCAGGAATCACTGTGAATTCCTGGCAGGCATAAAAAAAGGTATTTTTCAATAACCCTAGGTCTGCAGTCTACTACTACTGGACAACCCCAACATTTTTATATAACACATCTCCTCTGAAGGACTTTTAATTGGATCATGAACTACACCAACTTCCATTAAGATATTATATTTAAAGAGCTCGGTTGCGTTATGGCTAGCTCCAGGCTATGAAAACAGCTTTAATAAAAAAAAAAAAAAATTAAAAACAGATGCTCTCATAAGTTCAGCTATAATTATGGCTTATCCCACGATGTGCTAGGCAGCTAGGGCATATGTTCTACAGACCAGACCCAGGAGTGGTTTGTGGTACACCACAAACCGAATTTACAACCCACAAGATGCTCACACAAGCCACAGAAAGTATGCACTTTTATATAAGATCTGAAACTGATCAGTCTTTCATTAAATATGCAAAGCTTGAGACACATTAGCTTCCTTTATAGCGCTCCATTTACTCTGGTACCTGAAGTCCAGTTGCATCTGAGATGCATTATATGCATCGAGAGACACAAAAGCTCAGAAAAACGTGCCAGGTCTTAAAGAGCCCTGTAGAAGGGACGGCGAGAGGCGCATCGTCCATTAACAATTTAATATCTAGGGGTAAAACAAAAATAGATGATGTGAAGCATATGGATAAATAGCAGTAAAGTTTAAGAAACCATATTTGACTTGAGCGAATAACGTAAAGTTGCTTACTGTATCGCTTCTTTTAGGATCAGTTCCCTGGGACATGAAGACTTTTTTGCCACACATTAAAGAAATTCAAAGGACAACACCAGCAGCATGCACTGCCAAACCATGCCTAAGTCACCCAATCAAGTCCCCAAGGACTTATTGTCACCATTCCTCCCTACCCTATCGAGAGGACTCAAAAGTCCACCCAAGTGAGAGTGCATTAGGTGTCCTGTCCAGCTAAAGTGGAGGTGGGCTACGGGTTACGAGCAATAAAGACTGCAGGTACTTGGACTCCCGCATCTGCCATTTTTCCAAGAATCACGCATCAACTGGTGCAATATCCTAGTATTGGAGGCGACCAAGAAGGAGCATGATACATTAGGTGATCACCATTCTTGAAGGTGCAGTTACTCCTAAGCTTGCTTGGTAAAAGCTGCTATCGATGCTCACACTCCCAAAGACACATATTAGTTGCTGTCATTCTTGGGAATGGCGGAATATTATGCAAGATATAGTCTTATATCTTCGAACAAGGAAGACAATATTAGGAAGTTGTTAAAAATAGGAGATACGAATGGAACGAATAATGCAAAAAGGAATGCAGTTTGTTAAAGGATGATGCGGCGATAGCCCCATCATCGAGACTGTGTGACACCTTTGCAAGTTGATAATTATGACAAACGCCAGCGGTGTTGATGCAGGGGCTGTTTTGCTTCAGGGTCATAGGGGTCAATCAATCAATCAGGGGATTATAAGCGCACTACTCGCCCGTGAGGGTCTCAAGGCGCTGAGATGGGGGGTGCGCGGCTTCATTCAGCTGAAGAGCCAGGTCTTGAGCGTCTTCCTGAAGGTGTTCAGGGAGGGGGCGCATCTGATGTCTGCCGGGAGCTCGTTCCAGGTCTTGAGGGTCTTCCTGAAGGTGTTCAGGGAGGGGGCGCATCGGATGTCTGCCGGGAGCTCGTTCCAGGTCTTGGCTGCAATGTGAGAGAACGATCTTCCGCCTGCTCTGGCTCTGTGGATGAGCGGGGTTGGGTTAGAAACAGTTGTATTTGCATCTAGGCTGCTTTCAGTTACAGAAAAGAAAGACATGTTCCACGATTAGAAAGAAAGCCCTGGTTTGTTGGTGGGGAGTGGAATTTTGTTGACAATCTGTGTGAGTTCTCAGTGTACACAGACCATCGACCGTTAGTTGAGCTTTTGTCATCAGAAAGGGGAGGCGGGATAACACAGAGTACTTTGTAAGTGGCAAGAGTACAATTTTGATTTACAATATGTTCCAGGTAGTAAGAATGTCACTGCTGTTTGTCTTTCGTGTTTGTCAGTTCAAGGTCATGAACTGTGCAAGTTTGATGCTGAATAAGATATGATGATAGCTGGGCCAGGGAGGTTTCTCAAGAGTGGTAGGAAGCTCCTGATTGGAGGAAACACTTGAGTGGGTGGTGAGTACCTATGTGTGGGTTGGCTCATGAAGAAACATCTTGACAATGAGTTGCTTCAGTATTCTGGTGTGGCGAATGACATTTCACACTAAGCTGGTGTAGTATATTGGGGTGAGCTGTTGGTTGTTCCCAGTAATTTAAGAAGAAGGATTATGGACAACCGGGCAGGAATGGAACCAAACATACATGTCGATCTGATTTTGGTGGCCAGCTGTTGATAGGTGTATGAAAGAGAAAGTGTGAGCATATATACTACCTGCACCTAGATTGATGAATCACAATAAATTCCTAAGACAACATTGTCAGCTAATGAGGACATTGTTGTGCCTAAAACAATCTAGGGAGAAGATAGCACTGGCCATCTCAGGACCATTTCACCTTGGTGGCCCAAACTCTGTGCAAGGCTGGCGGATAATGATGATTGGTTGCAGTGGCTGTGGGTCACGTTTGTCTGCCCACAACGAAAGTCAAGAAGTTGTTGATGGAAATATTTACACAAGGAATTAGCTACAAATAATAGGGGGCAGCTAGATCCATAAGAAATTAAAGAATTCTTGAAGAACCATGGAATTGAACTTTTATGTATTTCAGTATATTTTCTGCAAAGTAATGGCATGGTTGAGAAGTGCGACAGTGTGTTAAAAAAGGGAATACGGTTGCCTGTAAGAGAAGGTAGTGATTGACTTAAAGCTGTGACTGATTTAATTTGGGCTTATCGCGTCACATCTAAAGGTGAAGGAGAAAAGTCACCATTTGAGAAGATGAAAGGAAACCGGCCTTGTTCTTATCTGAAGTAACCCTGGATGATGGGACATCAAGAGGTGACAGAATGTGTGAATAAATGTAAGTTGGAAGACAAAAGGATAATGATGAAAAGTTTTACAATTGGCGATTTGGTGAGAGTAAGGTTAGGTAAAACCGGAAGAAAGGGATTATTCCAATTTTCCAGATGTTTGCTGGTGAAGAAGGTTGGAATATCTGTGACGGAGTTGATTAATAGTCATTCTTGGAATAAAGGAAAGGCTATAAAGGTTTATGAATGCCCTAACGACAAATTAATTGACAGTAATGCAAATGCTACTTACAACCAAGTTCTCTCTCTCGACAAGGCTAGGAGTGCGTATCAAGAAAAGTCCTGCATGGAAGAAGGATTATGAGGTATATCCGTATTCTTTTTATGGTTACCCAAACACAAACCCAACTGCTTATCACTTTTTTGTGGTAGCTAGATGTTTTGTATGCTCATAAATATTTTTGGGGTGAGGAATGTATATTATTCCTGTCCTTACATGATATGATGAGGGTCTAAGAATGTTCATAACTTAGAATCGTATGTTACGGTTTGATCTGAGGGGAGAGTTCCTCCGCAGTTGCTGGTCTTTCCTCCACTATATAGGACTCATATTTGCGTAGAGAAGAAACCATTTTAATATATACCATGAGCCGATCATCTTTACAGATGTCTTACAAGTACTGTATTCTGGTACTGTCCTTGGTTAGATGGCTATGTCATACTGAGCTGTGGATTTATGTTTATGTCTCAATTTGGACCGGGTAGCCATGTTTTTCAAACTGGATGCTTCCCTCTGCACATTTCACACTTCATTATTTCTGCAGCCCACGGTCAAGCAGAGTTCTTGGCGAAACCTTTCCAGCATGTTCACAATACTGTATCTTTTCCAAGGACCTTCCACTAGCTCACTGTGCCCTATTCATTAATAATAGTTTGTTCTTGATCATTAGCATAGAGTAGGCAGAATCAACGTCCATATAGTGGGATCGTGCTTAGATGAGAAGGCAATATGACATTTAATAAAACTGTGCTCTGTTTGGTAATATTTGTGATATTTTTACTCACACTATGATGAATCCACACTTTTTATTCTGTTCTATGAGAAGATTTCCTAAATAAACCAATGATTATGGGGGTGACCCAGGACCTTCCTGAAGACTTTCGAATGCTAATAGTGAGGAAATATGAATTTTATGATCAGTTATGTCCCCTATCTTAGACCCCAACGGCTCCATGTATATGCTACAAGTACATGTATGTTCCCTCCAGTTCCAGTTATGAAGACGCAAATACATGTGCGTCCACCGTTAACATGTCCTCTTTCAGATCCGCCATGAATGGGTCAGATATTCCGTTCCTAAGTATGAAAGGCCACCGACTTTATGTGGTTCACTTTCCTCATTTTACAGTTCAGGCGAGTAGGCCCTGAATTCTGCCATCAAGCCTTTTCCTGCCTTCTACCTCTGACAGCTCCAGTCTGAGCTCGCATCTGTATCCATGAACTTTGTCCTACTCCCTGCACGGCCTGTTGCCTGCCAAAAACTGTATTTCACCTTCAAGATTATCTGCTCCGCTCCTCACCCAATGCATTCCTGTCTAGTAGTTTAGGTAAACATTCTTCCAGCTACCGAGCTAAGGGCCCGGCCTCACTGTCCTCATGTAAGTAATTCATAGCCCCTGTTACCATGGAAGATTCCTGCCCCCTCGCATCTCATGTAGACACTTAGACGCTTGTACACGCACCAACAGTCAGTATAGAATAGATTTCGTCCGAGAGACCTTTCCTTTTGGATAACACAGTTCTTTAAACATAAGATATTAGATATGATTTGGGATTTAGGTTGACTTGACCCCCCAGACTTCTGTCTCCACATGTAGAGCTAAATGTCAAGTCCCCTTCACCCTCTAGTTGCACGTCAATCACACGTCATGCGGCTGCGCGCGCATCTCTGCCAATTATTTCTGCTGACATTGCAGGATTCTCTTATGGATCCACCCACTTGTGACATCATGTTTAATGACGTTTCTAGTTTACGCCTACATGTATGCCTTTTTCATTACGTATGTGTATTCTTATCTGTCTTATCAGCTGTTACGCCTCCTGCATCTGTCTTACTGTAATGCATTTCATATATATATGATTACTTGTCAATAATGTATTGCCTTCCCTTCCTGAACCCTCGTGGTGATGGAATTTGATGCCTATGGTTCGAACCATAATTCCTTTATAGAGGAATAAAGCCTTTCAGAACCTCTAATACCACGGATTCTGCCTCTTATTTTACTGAGTTATTCTTACTAGATTTTACCGCATCAAAAATAGTACAGGTAATTAAATATTTACCACAGAAATTGGCGCCCGAACAGGGACACTTTCTCATCTCACGCGCCGGAGGTGCATTGCAGGCCCGGTCTCCTGCCACAGCTGGACGGATAACAACGCGTACCCGCAGGATTTCCTGTATCTCCCTCCGGCCAAGCGGGGGTGACTGAGGCTGCGATCAACGCCCAGACGAGGCGGTGAGAAGTGCGAAGTATCCCGACCAGAGCCTAGCTGAGAGAGCAAGATCCGAGGTATACAGAGGCCCACCAGGTTCCGAAGTTCCGCGTCGAGTCGAGTCCGGTCCAGTCCAGTCCAGTTCCGAGGCCTTCCGTTCCGTGCTACCCGGTGAGTACCGTTGCCGGGGAGGCATTTAGACGTGCACATAGTTTGTGCCGGTCAAGACGGGTTTGGGTACACAAATCCGGTCTGCACTGTTTCAGCAGTGTATCTGTACTGTTTAGCAGTATATCTAGTATGTCTTGTATATAATTCAGTATCATCTAGTGTTAGTATTATGCCAGTAACTAGCTTCCTATTAGTTATCACTGTGCGTTAAATGTTAAATGTTAAATGTTTTAATACGTTCTACATATTGTGGTGTGAATGACTGTCCATTATTGTGTTTATTGTATTAAGTGTGTTCAAGGCTAAGTAATCAGGTCTTAAAATGCCGCTCTTTTCAAAATTAAGACAGATCAAAACTAGAAAAGGG
This sequence comes from Triturus cristatus, assembly GCF_964204655.1. Classification (NCBI taxonomy): domain Eukaryota; kingdom Metazoa; phylum Chordata; class Amphibia; order Caudata; family Salamandridae; genus Triturus; species Triturus cristatus. Next base: position 11,999,081 of record NC_140579.1, on the reverse strand, counting down.
GTACTCGAAGAAGCTGTTCCCATTCCACCTAGGGACACTCCAGGGTACTTTATGTATCATAAGCATGGCCTAGACGCCGTATTATTTCTTGATTTATGGGTGGACTACACCAAGGATTTACCAGAAAGTCAGAGGTGGCCCGCAGCTGGGACCTGGGATGCAGATTGCATCATGAGAGTAGAAGAAGAATTATGGAAAAAGAAAGCCAGACAGTCACAGAAAGATGCCATTGAATTATGGCGTAAAGAATCATATAGACGTACAGAAAAAGCGCTCAGACAGGAAGAGAAAAGTAGGGAGAATTCAAATAAAGCCCGAGAAAATATATTAATTGAGGAAGGTACCCGAGTAAAAGCAGAACAAGTAGACAGACAAAGAAACACCCTTATGAATGGTATGTATCCTCTTCTGGCCGAAGGGTTACCTAAGGCTACCCCGGAAATACCGAAAGACTTGCCACCTCCATTGCTCCCGATAAAAGCACATCCCAAAACAGCAAAAGATGTTTTCCTTTCCTCCTATTTAGACGATGTAGCTCCCGAATATGTTAATACCACACCACACACACCGCTTGCCGATGGTGTTCAACGCCAAGATCATCCGTCTGTATCCCCGCGACAACAAACTCCTACGCACATTCCCACAGGTCCATCTGTTTCTACCGCTTTTCCCGCATCTACATTTTCTATCTTACATCCGACAAATCCTTTCGTGCCCAGCACCTCAGACGGTGCGATGGGAGGTACGACAGACATTTTTGCCACGCCACCGCGAGGAAATAAATTGTCCCTTAGAGAATTAGCATGCCAACGTACACCCCAACTAGCAACTTCCGACATGTTTAAAGACCATCTTGTGGATTGTAGATATGATCCAGTGCCAGGTAAACAGGACAGACTGTTACTGTCATCACTACGTATACGACGAGCTACAATGTATTTAACGACGATACCAGGAATGGTTGAGCATCTAGACAATATATATCACTTTGTCCAATCAGGGCGAGGCCCTGAAAGTATTAACGAAGCCATGGAATACCAGAAAGTGGATGTACAGAGACAACTGTTACGCTTCTTCATAAACTGCGTGATCAGGAACCAAGACAGGCCTGAGGGAGATCATGATACCATGCAGAAACTCGCCAAATGGGGTCAGAATATATCAGACGGGAAACATGATAGACAGGCGTGTATAGTCGCCATGTACCGAAAGATCCGCAAAGAAGTAGAACGAATACATAAAGACAGATTAGAGGCAGACAGAACTGAATCAGAGGGAGAGGAGGAGCAAGAATCAGAAATGGCCGCAGGACAATTAGAAACAATGGCTTATGTAGGTAGAGGAAGATCTCTTAATAATACTAGATGCTTTAATGATCCAATACGTCCGATACGCCCAGAATGTAACAGAAATTTCCAAACCCCTATGTTAAATATAAGGTCTCCTGAACACCTATTTCAAGCCGCTGATAAATTACTCCGAGACCGAAGGGGGTATCATATGCTCGATTCCATGGATGAACAAGAATTAGCCAGGTCAGCAGTACTATGGGCTGACAGTCCCGGAAAATACAGTGATGATGCACTAGCACACACGTTTTTGAACCTTACCCCAGACGAACAGCGTTTAGCTGGTATATACATGATTCAACAACTCCTTATATTATATAAAAGCCAACACTCCGATCCTGGTCCCCTACCTGACATATTGACAGAATTACTCACGAATAGATGGAGAGGTTCAGGTACTGATTTAATTAAAGAAATTCTAGAATTTCAAAACCAGTATATTGTTTTCGTATGCCCAGAACATGTCTCAGTTCCCATCAAGGAAAGAACAACGTATTACATGGATAGACAGAATCCCTTACGCGAAGTACACCCTATCAAAATTGATGACGATAATTTCAAACGCGTGTTTGTGTACACACCTATAACTAAAATTGAATTATTAGAGATGAAGAAAGTAGTACCTAGCCATGACAAAGACCCAGCGGGTTTCCACCGTGAGATCAAAGACATGTTACTCATGGGAGAGTATACCTACCCTGACATTATGAAAATATTAAAAGTACTAATGCCTGCTGGTATTTACGAAAAACTCAAAGAAAAGGATTGGGAGGTGGGAGACCAAAAGATAGATTGGACAGCATTAGAAACAGAAGAAAAGGCCCGAGCTGCAGGATCAGGGCTTGGGGACAAGACTACAGCACTACCAGGATTACTAGTGCAAGTATTGCCACGCTTATTAAGTACGAAAAAGGAAGACTGGGGTGCAATCTCAGCCTGTAAGCAAAAACAAGACGAAGACACTAGTGATTTCTATTCCCGATTTGAAAAATGTTTTGGTATAAATAGTGGCATAAAAGCAAGTAGCGAGTCATATCCACATCTGTTTGTGACAAAATTAGTTGAAAATTCCCTGCCCCAAGTTAAGAATAGAGTATTGAAATTCGAGAGTACCTGGCAAGGTAACACCCCGTCACAGATGTTACAAATGTTACAATATCACCACAATAGAATTAGAGAGGAACAAGAACATGAACACAGACGTATGAAAGACACGAAAATGAAAATGCTTGTTGCTCAGTCAGTTCCAGCTGACGGTCACAGAAAGGGTACGACACAGTCCAGTGATTCAGCAGGTCCTGTAAAATGGACATGCAACTATTGCAAACAGCCAGGTCATTATATACACGATTGTGCGGTTCTGAAACATAATATCTCTACGGGTAAAACCAAAGAGAGACCACGTCCACCTAGACAAGATCAGATCCAACAACAAGTACCTCAGCATGTGCAATCTAGGCCAGCTCCGCAACAGGCAGCTCCACAACAGACCGTAGCCACATCACAGCAGCAGCCTATTGCTGCCACACAAGCAACAACGCAACAGATGTATCAGTATGCACAAGCAGATTATCCCGATTATCAGCGATACACATGAAATAGCCTAGAGAGGGAAGTTGGCTTACCCCTTATCGAGGTTCCTGTAGATCAAGAGGGACCTTATGTACATAGTGAACTATTAGGGGAAGACAGAAAGTTTTTACTTGATACAGGGGCAAGCAGAACAACTATACGACGCAGTGAAGTTCCAGGGGCACCCCTCTCAGGCTCACAGAATATTTCCCTTGGATTCTCAGGAAAGCCTATCATTAATGAAGTATCGCAACCCCTTCCACTTACGGTTGGTCCATTGACACGAACTACAGATTTATTGCTTACTAAATCATGTCCAGAAAACCTGTTAGGTATAAAAACATTGAAAGCTCTAGGAGCTATAATATGTTGTTCTCCGGAAGGAGTACGATTATTTTTACGTGACTTCAAAGGTCACTACGTGTCCAGAGACATGGATCACCGGCTGCAGAATTTACCTACACATTTATGGGCACAAGGCCCCACTAATGTTGGTTGCATGAACATTACACCATATCGAGTCACACTAAAAACAGGAGTGGTACTACCACGAATGCGACAATACAAGTTACCACCAGATGCTGTAGTGGCTTTACTGCAAATCATTGACGAGCTCATTGCACAAGGAGTGGTTGTGGAAACCGACTCAAATGTATGTAACTCCCCGATAATTCCGATTCTTAAAAGAACTGATCCAAAAGCTCCGCCAGTATATCGATTAGTTATTGATCTGCGCGAATTAAATAAATGCATTGTACCACAATACCCCGTGGTCCCAGATATCTCTTCATTACTAACAGCTATTGATTCAGGAGCAACGTTCTTTACTGTAATTGACCTCAAGAATGCCTTCTTTAGCGTCCCAATCGATCCGGAAAGTCAATACTTGTTCGGATTCAGTTTAAATGGACGAAGTTTTAAATTCACACGCGCACCTCAAGGATTCACAGAAAGCCCCAGCATCTATAGCCAAGCACTAAAACGAGAACTTGACAGTATCCACATGCCAGTTAACACTGCCCTGCTTCAATATGTCGATGATCTGCTGATCACCGCTCGAAGTGAACCTGAATGTGAAAAAGCATCACTGACGGTTTTACAATTTCTAGCCGACAAGGGGCACAAGGTGTCCCCTTCTAAGCTGCAATTCTGTGTCCAGCAAGTTGTTTACCTTGGGCACTTGCTGTCCAAGGAGGGAAGACAGCTTACACCCGACCGCATCCAGTTAATTGCTAACATGCCACCACCCAAGACACAAAAGGAGGTGCGGGCTTTTATAGGCCTCACTTCATACTGTAGACAGTGGATCCCTCAATACGCATTTCTAGCAAAACCACTCATTCAGTTGACAACACAGGAGGCAGCCACATCGACTGTCCTCCCTTGGACTCAAGAACATACACATGCCTTTGAAAGCCTAAAGAAAGCTTTATGTCAAGCACCTGTTTTAGCAACACCATGTTACAGTAAACATTTTACACTTTTTGTTACAGAACGCGAAGGTACTGCCTTGTCAGTACTCACTCAGGAACAAGCAGGATCACACAAGCCATGTGCTTATTTTTCTAGTACATTAGATCCCGTAGCTCAGGCTCTTCCTGCGTGCCTGAAATCAGTGGCAGCAACAGCTTTAGCAATCAGACAAAGCGATGCCATAGTATTAGGACATCAATTGACAGTACAAGTACCACATGCAGTGGAGGTTCTTCTGAACCGAACGCAAACACAACACTTGACTATAGCAAGACTTACTGGTTACGAATTGACATTGTTTCAGCCACACATAGAAATCAGACGTTGTAGTACATTGAATCCTGCCACACTTTTGCCAGTAAATGGAACAGACCCATTAGCACATGATTGTATTGAAGTCATTACTATCACGACGAAACCTAGACAAGACTTGACAGATATCCCATTGTCAGATCCAGACCTGACGTTGTATGTAGATGGTTCATGCATGAGAACAAATACAGGAGAGTTAGTGGCCGCGTATGCAGTCACAACAGACACTGAAGTCATCGAAACAAATTGTATTAACACTTTGTCAGCTCAAGCAGCAGAGCTCATCGCTCTGACACAAGCCTGTATTCAAGCCACAAATAAGAAAGTCAACATATACACAGATTCACGTTATGCCTTCGGAGTCGTCCATGACTTCGGCGTGCTGTGGCGAGAGAGAGGTTATTTAACTTCTCACGGTGCCCACATCCAACACGGACCCCTCATTCAAGCTTTATTAGATGCGATTCATCTACCCACTGCAATATCTATTATGAAATGCAAAGCCCATACGAAAGTTACCGATATCATTTCTCAGGGTAACGACCTAGCTGACAGAACAGCTAAACAGACTGCTCAAACTCACACAACTGACATGACAAAGACAATGGTTCCGACACCAACACATTGCATGACAGTTAAGGATCCCGCCCTTGATGTAATTGACATACAGACACATGCTACACCAGAAGAAATAAAGAAATGGACTGAATTAGGAGGGATCCAAACGGATCAAGGATGGATGACAAAGGGAAAATCTATATGGTTTCTTCCCGACTCCATGGTTCAAGTCATCATTAACACAATACATAGTCCAGCGCACCTAGGAGAGAAAGCTATGCTAGATAGCATTCAACACATTTGGTTCAACAAACATTTACGAGCAGCAGCTAAACAAAAAGTTCGTACCTGTTTGATATGTTGTCAGTTCAACCCAGGTAAAAGCATTCCCGTAGAACAGGGTGGATTTCAACCTCCTGATCACCCTTTTGAAGTCCTCCAGATGGATTATATCCAGATGGAACGATGTCGAGGATTCAAATATGTTCTCGTAGTTGTTTGTGCTCTTTCCCGTTGGACAGAAGCCTACCCGGTTTCAGATTACACTGCCCCGACTACTGCCAAACAGTTAGTTCGAGAATTCTTCCCACGGTACGGTTTACCACGTGTTGTATACTCAGATAACGGCCAGCCATTCTCATCCGAACTAATGAAACACGTTTCACTTTTGTTAGGTTACCAATGGAAATTCCACTGTGTCCGACATCCCGAGACAGCAGGTCTCGTGGAACGCCATAATCAAACTCTGAAAATTAGATTGTCCAAAATATGTAGAGAAAAAGGTGTTGATTGGATAGTAGCCTTACCAGTTGCACTCTTTTACATGAGAATGGTAGCACATTCTCGAACAGGGCTATCCCCGTATGAGGTGATCTTCGGTAGACCACCAAATATGTGGGGGACGCCTATACCTCGTAAAATAACTGATGTTGACTGTAATATGCTGACAGATTACCTGGCTTCCTTGATGTCTGCACTACAATCTTGTCGTTCACAGGTAGCTGCAGCTTTTCCCGATAACACTGAGGTGAAGCCCCATGACGTGGTTCCAGGTGACCTGGTTCTTGTGAGGAATTTCGACCGGAAGACCCAGCTGGAGCCTAGGTGGCAGTCGCCCAAGCTCGTCTTACTGACTACAAGGACAGCCGTGAAGATTGAGGGACGTAAAGGGTGGTTGCACTCGAGCCATATCAAAAAGTTTTATGGACTACCGTTCGATGTGAACACTCAGCCCTGCATTCCCTCACAGACAGACTCAAAGCTCCCCTTGGTTGAACAGACGGAGAACGAACTCTATAAACTGAAACTAAGGTCTAGCAAGTCAGACAATTTGATTGTTTAAGTCCTCTCCAAGGTGAATCGGTTGAATTTGTCTCTGACATGTATCCTCTAGACCGAAATAGAGAGAGAAATCGACAGATACAGCTTAAAAAGCATGCGTACTGTAAAACACTTCGTAGTCACTGCATAGTGACATTATTAATTTTGTTTTTTCTAAGTTTTCTGATCATCATCACCAGTGTATTGCTACATATGTATTACCCTATTTCTAAGCGTGCTTACAATGTTACTGCTGAACATTCTTTTAGCGAATTACCTCCGCATGAGTTGTCTTATAGATTTGCACTGCGCAACAACACTTTCATTAGTATGTTACATCATTCCCATCAGACCAGCAATGCTACCAATTGTTGGATATGTGGCCGACTCCCTCCCTATCAGAACTATAAGGGAGTTCTGCCTCTCTTTCCGTATCCGTTCACACACAATGGCTCCTGTGGAGCATGGTTTAGTTTGATTAATTCCCTAGATTCAAATTCAGTAGTTTATCAAGACAACTGGGTATGGGGAAACCTGAACCTAGTTTTACTTAAAGTCTGCTACCCTAACAAGGAGGGACTTCCCAAAAGAACAGGAACTGATCTAGAAAATGAAGTATATGGATTAGGTAACTTTACACTTAACCTCATGATTCTGAATGTTGAATCCGAAGCTACACCAATCTTGCCCGCTATGTCAGTATTTCCAGTTAAAGGTGAATTATGTGTAAGAAAGAATGGTTCAATACACATGGGCCATAGTAAATGTACCACTGTAATAGAATTCAGTGATCAAGGCAAGTCTACATTTAGAGCTTCTCGTCATTCCTACTTCATATGTGGCCAGACTGCATATATACGTTTACCTCTAGATTGGGATGGTACCTGTTACATTGCATTTCTTCTGCCACCTGTTTTCCTAGCCCCTCCTGATTATCACAGAAATACCCATTTAGTACACAATAGACAACAGAGAGATCTCCCGATTGTCGATTATACTGAAACGGCATGGGAACAATATACAGATTTCAATAAAGGTTTCTTTCCCTATATAGGTACAGTCACTAATAGTAAGCTGATACGTAGATTAACTAGAACCCTTGAAGCAGTAGTGAATGAGACTACTTCCGCCTTAGGCAACTTAACAGAGGAGCAGTCTGCGATGCGGATTGTTGTTCTTCAAAATCGTCTTGTCCTTGACGTCATCCTGGCCGATAGGGGCGGAGCTTGTAGGGTCATCGGATCAAGTTGCTGTGTTTTCATACCAGAAAACTCGCCGTCCGTATATAAAGCCATAACTCGCCTTCATAAGATTGTAAGCCAGATACACCAGAGTCCAGGCGCCTGGACTTGGTCCGGTTGGTTCTGGAGCGTGTTGTCAGCCTGGGGAGGGAGGATCCTATCCTTCCTAGGTATTGGCTTTCTCATACTATTCAGTTGCTGCTTATGTCTACAATGTGGGCCAGTGATTTGTGGTCTGTGTGCCACATCGTGTATTCCACATCCAAGTTTTCGCTCAAGATCCCGGAAGAAGAAAGAAGAACAAATGATGCTATATGAACAGATTGATGGATTGATGAAGATCGATATCTCCTGAGGGTCCGTAGGGGACAAGGAGGGAATGAGGAAATATGAATTTTATGATCAGTTATGTCCCCTATCTTAGACCCCAACGGCTCCATGTATATGCTACAAGTACATGTATGTTCCCTCCAGTTCCAGTTATGAAGACGCAAATACATGTGCGTCCACCGTTAACATGTCCTCTTTCAGATCCGCCATGAATGGGTCAGATATTCCGTTCCTAAGTATGAAAGGCCACCGACTTTATGTGGTTCACTTTCCTCATTTTACAGTTCAGGCGAGTAGGCCCTGAATTCTGCCATCAAGCCTTTTCCTGCCTTCTACCTCTGACAGCTCCAGTCTGAGCTCGCATCTGTATCCATGAACTTTGTCCTACTCCCTGCACGGCCTGTTGCCTGCCAAAAACTGTATTTCACCTTCAAGATTATCTGCTCCGCTCCTCACCCAATGCATTCCTGTCTAGTAGTTTAGGTAAACATTCTTCCAGCTACCGAGCTAAGGGCCCGGCCTCACTGTCCTCATGTAAGTAATTCATAGCCCCTGTTACCATGGAAGATTCCTGCCCCCTCGCATCTCATGTAGACACTTAGACGCTTGTACACGCACCAACAGTCAGTATAGAATAGATTTCGTCCGAGAGACCTTTCCTTTTGGATAACACAGTTCTTTAAACATAAGATATTAGATATGATTTGGGATTTAGGTTGACTTGACCCCCCAGACTTCTGTCTCCACATGTAGAGCTAAATGTCAAGTCCCCTTCACCCTCTAGTTGCACGTCAATCACACGTCATGCGGCTGCGCGCGCATCTCTGCCAATTATTTCTGCTGACATTGCAGGATTCTCATATGGATCCACCCACTTGTGACATCATGTTTAATGACGTTTCTAGTTTACGCCTACATGTACGCCTTTTTCATTACGTATGTGTATTCTTATCTGTCTTATCAGCTGTTACGCCTCCTGCATCTGTCTTACTGTAATGCATTTCATATATATATGATTACTTGTCAATAATGTATTGCCTTCCCTTCCTGAACCCTCGTGGTGATGGAATTTGATGCCTATGGTTCGAACCATAATTCCTTTATAGAGGAATAAAGCCTTTCAGAACCTCTAATACCACGGATTCTGCCTCTTATTTTACTGAGTTATTCTTACTAGATTTTACCGCATCAAAAATAGTACAGGTAATTAAATATTTACCACAATAGGGATGCTGTGTCTTTCAGTATTGATTTTGCTGCCCAATGGGAATTAGAATATTTCTGATTTTGCACTATTCGGAAAGGTCCAACTTGCTGAGATACTTCATGGCAATAATTCTGTACATAATTAACTATATCTTTGATGTGTTGGGCGGTGCCTTACCTTGGGGACACATTGCCTCATCAAACTGAGGTTTAACACCGTCTCCGATTCATCAACCTGTGGGCATTCTGTTGAGGTGAGGTTTTGGAGTGTAAAACCCTTGAGGTTCCCCAAGCCCGCATGTGTGTGATTTCTATTCTGTATGCAGATAGTTCTGTCCTGCCCCTTGAGATAGCTCACTGCATGGTATAATATCAAATCGCTTCATGGTATAGTATCAACTCACTGCATGATATCATATCAAATCACTGAGTGGTATATATCAAATCACTGCGTGGTATAATGTAAAATCACAATGGTATAATATCAAATCACTGCGTGATATCATATTAAATTACTGCGTGGTATAATATCAAATCACTGAATGGTATAATATGAAATCACTGCGTGGTATAATATCAAATCACTGCGTGGTATAATATCAAATCACACAGGCTTTTCCACTTTCCAACATGGCTAGTTTGTATGAGAGATTAGGAAACCATACAAAATGGGCCTGGGAAGATTGCCAATCAGATGCGAGTTTATAGGTCTGTAGATGGAAGTGAAGAAATAGTACTTCTATTAAAAAAAGACACTTGAGTCTTAAGCTCAAGTTCTTCCTTTAAATGGAACATACAAAGACTAGGGGCAAAAGGTGGAATTGCCCGCTGAAATGTCTCACGTATTCATGTCATAGATGAGGGTCATGAGCTCCGGTCACCAATCAGTAGCAAGGATGCCATGGGCCATGATGCAAGGAAAATGGCCCCTTTGACTGCGGTTGGAGTAGTAAACTGTACCACTGCAAGTTTCAATGGGCCCTGGTGCCACTGCACCACTGGTAGCGATGCCACTGTCACCAACCCAACAACTTCTGTGTTCGAGTTGGTGCCAGGTCCAGACTTAGACTCCTTGTGCCTCTAAAAAGCTTTAGTGCTGGAACGAGTCACAATAGGAGCACAGACTACATTATATATATATTTGAAAAGGTTTGCCATCTTGTGAGATGCACTCCCAGGAAGTAAGCAGACTCAGGAACTGAAATGTTAAAACACACTGACCAGCAGTTTAATGCGACGCGTTTCAGGCTTACGCCCTTCTTCAAAGCCAACTGCTCTCCAGGACAGCCAAATATTACTGCCAGCATTTTCCCTCCATTTATTCAAGTCACGCCCCAAGTGGGCCGGCAAATCACACTGCCCGCAAAGCATGATGGGGCTGGTAGTTCCTTACCCATGTGGGTCTGTTTGTAGCCATCACTGTTTTTCAAAGTTCTTTAAATGATGCTTTAAAACAAGGAAACACAGCTCGCTTTACAGGCCGCTCCTCCTGCTCCACCCGCAGTCAATATAAAACAGCAGGCGGCCCCGCTTGGGATCTTGCGGGGGTGCTTCTCTCGACCTAGGCGGGCCGAATTATTTATTTGAAAAGGTTTGCCATCTTGTGATATATATATATATATATATTCACTGAAAAAACCATAGGTTTCACACATGTTATAGTTAGCGGAAATTTTACTGATAAAAAACCAATGAAATTGCCCCGTTATAGTTACTGCTGGCAACTATAACTCACGCGACCGCAATCCTCTGCTGATGCTAATACTGTATTTAGACACTTATTTGCCCATGTCTTCTTCCATACATTTTTAGCTATACATATATTACAAATATTTTTTTTTCATAAAGACACATATGTCATCAGCAGAAGATTGCGGTCGCGTGAGTTATAGTTGCCAGCACTAACTATAACGGGGCAATTTCACAGGTTTTTTATCAGTAAAATTTCCGCTAACTATAACATGTGTGAAACCTATGGTTTTTTCAGTGAATTTGCAAGGTTTTTTAAATGCTAATTCCTAACTATAACGTGTGTGAAACCTATGGTTTTTTCAGTGAATTTGTACGGTTTTTTAAATGCTAAGTTACTTTACGCCATTCGAGGCGTGCGCGCCCACTTAACGCAGTTCGTTCCGTGCACGGTTTTTATCAACTTTAATAAGCCCTGTACATTTGGTGGCCTTCGGCCACCAAAAGCACAGGGGGTGGGGTCAATGTGGATAGTGTTTTTTTTATTTCGATTTTATAATTTCATGTTGCCAAAATTACGTTTTTTTTCTCTATTAATAAGCCCTGCACATTTGGTGGCCTGCGGCCACCAAAAGCACAGGGGGTGGGGTAAGTGTGGATAGTGTTTTTTTTATTTTTATTTTTTTACCGTAAGCGTACGGTAAGCGTACGGTAAGCGTACGGTAAGCGTACCCCGCGAAATTGCCGAAAAAAAAATAAAACCGTTTTTGCTCTTGGGGGATGTTTGGGGACTCCCTCAACATGACTATGTGGGAGGGAGTTGTCAAAACAGCCCCGTAACATGTTTTTGGCCATCATGTTTGATAAACAACACTCAGTGCGAGAGACAAAATGGCGGACGCCGCTTCCTGGTTTCGGCCGATTCGAATGTTTACTAAGATCTAAGAGCCAATCAGAATCGCGCTCGCGCACGCCACCGTAAGCTTACGGTAAGCGTACGGTAAGCGTACGGTAAGCGTACGGTAAGCGTACGGTAAGCGGGCTCAGATATATATATTGATTTAAAGGCTATTTTCTCAGAATCTACTGAACAGATTTACACCAAACCTACAAAAGGCACTTCCTTGACCTAGGGACTACCTCTCTGCCAAATTTCTAGTAATTCTGTTCAGCCGTTCGGGCTGTAGCTCGTTCTAAAGGTCCTATGGAAAAATGCATGGGAAAAACGCGTTTTGGGACCCCCCTTTTATCTCAGCCCCCTCTTGACGAATCCCCCCGAGACTTTCAGGGTAGGAGCGGAGCGTAGCGCCCCACCTATTTTGAGAAATTCGCGAGGATTCGTCGACCGGCGCCAAAGTTATTCAAAATAGAATGTTGAGGTTTTCCTATGGAAAAGGGGTCCTAACTATAACTACCTACTGGCGACCGCCAGTAGGTAATATATATATATATATATATATATATATATATATATATTCACTGAAAAAACCATAGGTTACACACATGTTATAGTTAGCGGAAATTTTACTGATAAAAAACCAATGAAATTTCCCCGTTATAGTTAGTGCAGGCAACTATAACTCACGCGACCGCAATCCTCTGCTGATGCTAATACTGTATTTAGACACTTATTTGCCCATGTCTTCTTCCATACATTTTTAGCTATACATATATTACAAATATTTTTTTTCATAAAGACACATATGTCATCAGCAGAAGATTGCGGTCGCGTGAGTTATAGTTGCCTGCACTAACTATAACGGGGGAATTTCATTGGTTTTTTATCAGTAAAATTTCCGCTAACTATAACATGTGTGAAACCTATGGTTTTTTCAGTGAATTTGCAAGGTTTTTTAAATGCTAATTCCTAACTATAACGTGTGTGAAACCTATGGTTTTTTCAGTGAATTTGTACGGTTTTTTAAATGCTAAGTTACTTTACGCCATTCGTGGCGTGCGCGCCCACTTAACGCAGTTCGTTCCGTGCTCGCACGGTGCGCTTCGCGCACCGTGCGCGCACATTGAGCACGCGGTGCGCTTCGCGCACCGCGCGCCCACTTTACGCAGTTAGTGCCATGCACGCACGGTGGGCACGCGGTGCGCTACGCGCACCGCGTGCCCACGTTACGCTAGATGGGCCATGTACGCACGATGCGCTTCGCGCACCGTGCGCACATGGAGGACATATGATGCACTTCGTTTTGAAAGGTAATATTTTAATTTTTCGCATATGTTATAAGCCATGCACAAATGGTGCCCGTCGGGCATCATTTGCACACGGGGTGGAGAGAGTGTGGATAATTTTTTTTTTTAATATTTTTTTTTTTAATATTTCGGTTTATCGTGTATCTAATATGCCATGCTCAATTGGTGCCCTTCGGGCACCAATTGCACACGGGGTGGGGAGAGTGTGGATAATTTTTTTTTTTTTATAATTGTTTACCGTACGCGTACGGTAAGCGTAATCGGCGAAATTATCGAAAAAATAAAAATTCCGTTTTTGGCCTTGGGGGATCTTTGGGGACTCCCTCAACATGGCTATGTGTGTGGGAGCTGTCTAAACAGCCCCTTTACATGTTTTTGTGCTTTGTATTTTATTCATCACTCTCAGTGCGAGAGAGAAAATGGCGGCCGCCGCTTCCTGGTTTCGGCCGATTCGAATGTTTACTAAGATCTAAGAGCCAATCAGAATCGCGCTCGCGCACGCCACCGTACGGTAAGCGTACCGTAAGCGCACCGTAAGCTGGCTCAGATATATATATTGATTTAAAGGCTATTTTCTCAGAATCTACTGAACAGATTAACACCAAACCTACAAAAGGCACTTCCTTCACCTGAGGACTACCTCTCTGCCAAATTTCTAGTAATTCTGTTCAGCCGTTCGGGCTGTAGCCCTGTCTAAAGGTCCTATGGAAAAATGCATGGGAGAAACGCGTTTTGGGACCCCCCTTTTATCTCAGCCCCCGCTTGACGAATCCCCCCGAGACTTTCAGGGTAGGAGCGGAGCGTAGCGCCCCACCTATTTTGAAAAATTCGCGAGGATTCGTCAACCGGCGCCAAAGTTATTCAAAATAGAATGTTGCGGATTTCCTATGGAAACGTGGTCCTAACTATAACTACCTACTGGCGACCGCCAGTAGGTAATATATATATATATAAGAGTCTGTGTCAGTAATCACGTGCCACATTGGGCCTTTTAACATCACTTAATTTCATTGGTTTGCAGTAGCCATCATAATTCATTGACATAGTTAATGGACCAAATTTCCAACAGTACATCCGTGAAAACATTTCGGCCATACTGGAATGTCCACATCATGGATTGTTAATAAATAAACAACAATTAGATATATAAATACGTTTTAGGTATATGTGCTAGGGCTAGCAGTACGGTCTTCAATTCCAGGTAGTTGATGTGTCTGACCGCATCTGCTGGAGTCCACAGACCCCTCACTCTGAGCTTGTTCATGTGTGCTCCCCATCCTATCTGAGATGCGTCTGTGGTGATGGTCACCGTTGGGCTTGGTGGTGTCAAGGGCTTTCCTATAGTTATGTTCTCCCTGTTCCGCCATGCTATCGCCTCTTGCACTGCGTGCGTAACAACCACTAGATCCTCCCAACTTCCGCACGCCTGTGACCATTGCTGTTGCAGCCATTCCTGGAGTGGTCTCATGTGAAGCCGTACATTGGGGACTAGGTGGATGCATGACGCCATCATCCCCATGATCTTGCTCGCTGTTCTCACTGTCAGAGCTTGCCCCTTCTGGTAGAGGTGCGTCTCCTTCTGCAGGGCTATTGTTCTCTTGTCGCTGGGCATCACCGTTCTGTCTATGGTGTTGATCTGCGGCCCCAGAAATATCTTCACCTGCTCTGGTTTCATTGATGATTTCCCCCAGTGTATTGAGAACCCCAGGGTTCGTTAGTGTCCTTGTGACCCGCTGTGCATGTTCCTTGCATTTATCGCGCGAACTTGCTTTTATTAGCCAGTCGTCGAGGTAAGGATACACATGAATCTCTTCCCTCCGCAGGTACGCTGCTACTGCTACAAGGCATTTTGTGAAAACCCTTGGTGCGGACTTCAGGCTGAATGCCAGGGTTGTGAATTGGTAGTGATCTTTGTGGATTGCGAACCTTAACAGTTTTTTGTGCTGCCTGTTCATTGGGATGTGCAGGTAGGCGTCTTTGAGATCCACTGTGGACATGAAGTCCCCGTCTCCCATCTGTGGGAGTACTTCTTGTAGGGATGTCATTTTGAATTTTTGCGTCCTTACGTACTTGTTTAGGAACCATAGATCCAGGATGGGTCTTAGTGTCTCGTCCACCTTTGGTACCAGGAAGTAGTTTGAGTACACTCCTTTGTTCCTCTCCTTGAAAGGTACTGGTTCTACGACCTCCTTTTGGAGCAGCTGTAGTGCTTCCTCTACGAATTGTGCTAGCTCCTGTCTTGAGTGTTCCCTTCTCTTTGGTTTTCTGTTTGGAGGGCTCCTTTCCAACTCTATGCAGTATCCTGCGTACTGAATGATGTTGAGTATCCATTTGTCTTTAGTTATTTTTTGCCATTCCCGAAGGAAAAGCCTCAGTCTTCCGCCTTCTGGTGTTGCATGCTCGTAGGCGTTTGGTATGTGTACCCCCCCATTTTGTTCTTTTTGTGCTCCACCCTCGGAGGTATATTGTGGGTGAGCCGTCCTCTCCGTGCGAAGTCCCTTTGAGGTGGGTTGGTCTCCCCCTCTCCTTCTTTGTCCTCGTCTGTTCCCCCTCCCGCGAAAGGACTGGCCCCGAGGCTGGTACTGCCAGTTTTGTTACTGCTGCCCCTGTTGCCCCTGACTCTCGCCTTGCTGGCCTTGCTGGCCTTGCTGAAAAGTTTGGTGTGATGTTCCCGGCTGGTTACCTCCCCTTCCGTAAGGTCTCCGTGTCGGGGTACCTCCTCGCATCCCCCTGAATTGCAGGGCCCCCGTGGACCTCGCCGTCTCATTCTCCTTCTTGAGTTGGGTGAGCTTCTCATCCACCGGTGCCCCGAACAGTGTTTCTCCGTTGAAAGGGGTGTTCAGTATATTATTCTGGACCTCTTGTTTGAATCCTGAAATTCTGAGCCAGGCCTGCCTCCTTTCCGTGATTCCTATCGCCATCAGTCTGCTTGACGTCTCTGCCCCGTCCAATGCCGTCTTAAGGCATGAGTTAGCGATATTCTTCCCCTCTTCCACTAGATGGGAAGCCCTTTGTTGGTATTGTTCGGGAAGATGTTTGATTAGGTCCCCCATCTCGTCCCAATGTTGGTACTGGTGCCTGTTCAGTAGCGCATTTGAGTTCGCCATGCGCCAGTGCATTGCAGCGTTCCTCTCAATTTTACTTCCAGTGAGGTCCATCCTTCTGCTCTCCTTGTCAGGAGGTGGCCCCGAGGTCGCTGGGGCATTGGCCCTTTTTCTGCCCGTGGATGCAATAATGGAGTCGGCAGTGACAGATCCCTTGATATATGGAGGGTCCTGTGAGGAGTGTTTGTACTTCTTTTCTGTTCTGGGCGTGATGGATCAGCATGTTGCTGGGACCTTGAACGCCTCTTTCCCTTGGTTCATCACACTTTGGAGCATGTGGAGGAACTGGCTCCTAGTTTGGATGGGTAGCAGTGTTTCGAGTAGGAAATCTGCTTTCGGTTTTTCCTCCTCTAGTTTCACGCCAAAAGCTCCTGCTGCGCTTTTGACGACCATGTTGTACGCCCCAATATCATCTGGCGGCGAAGGCCTCGAAGGATATGTCTCTACGGGCTCTTCTGGGTTTTCGGCGTCGAGGTCCTGCCATTCCAGCTCTTGCGTCGTTGACGGTGCCGAGCCGTAGATCGACTGCTCCTCCTCCTCTTCTTATCCCTCATAATAGAGATCTTCTTCCCCTTCTTCGGGAGCTTTCGACTGCTCCTGCTCCTCGACTTCGACGAGAACCGTCGCCGGTTTCGTTGGGATTGTGAATCTCTTCATCTTTTCATCGAACTCCTTCTCCCTCTGAAGGATGCTCTCCATCTCCGCCTCGAGCCTTCTCTTTTTCTTCTCCATTTCGGAGGTATGTTCGGCGTCGAGCGCTGGTCTTTTTGACGGAGCTTGCGTCGACGCGGCCTTGACTTTCGAAGTCGAACGCCCCACCTCGTGGGTCTGTTTCGACGAACCTTGTTTTTCAGGAATAGCACTAAAGGAAAAGACTATTCAGTCCCAGGGAAGAAAAACAAGCGTAGCATTAACAAACTTATGAACTGTAATTCCAGTCTTGTTGTATATTGTTTGGTCTGCCCTCGTGGTCTCAAGTACATTGGCAGTACTATTCATCCTGCCAAAAAACGTGTGCTGGAGCACACAAGAGCGATCACCGATAAAGATACCTCGTATCCTGTAGCGAGACATTTCACTGAATTCCACAATGCAAAAAATGACAAACTTCGCTACTTCTGTCTGGATCAGATTCTTCTTATAGAAAGAGGGGGAGATAAGGTGAAACTCCTTAGACAGTTAGAATCGAGGTATATTATACAATTGAGGACTCGTGCACCCCTGGGACTTAATACTGAGGAAGAATTATGGTCCTATAAAGGATGAAAAAAAGAGTTTTACTCCTTTTCTGTTCTTTCTTGTACCATATTTGCTTTATCAGAAACTTGTAGTTCCATAATACTGCATGATTAGTTTTCATACTATGACACTGCCCATTCAGGGCGCGATTATGACGAAGGATTGTTGGTTAAAAACATAACTATGGTATATGTTCAGATACAAACGATGTGAATCCGGGCCAAGTTTGGCAATACTTATTGGGCGGTGGGATTTATAGGTATTTACCAATTCCTACAGTATAACAAATGGATGGCAACAATTGAAATCTAAATAGATGATTTCAATGTATAATTTATAATTTTGAACATATACCTAAAACGTATTTATATATCTAATTGTTGTTTATTTATTAACAATCCATGATGTGGGCATTCCAGTATGTTACAGCAAACAAATGATGGACAGAATGCTGACAATGCAAACATTCTCCCCCAGTCAAAAGATCTGGGTTAAATCCATCGTTCTTTTGCCCACTAAGCCACCCCAGGTTTGGACCCAGCCATATGCAAATCAGTCTTGACCCTGTGCCACATGGGAACAGTCCAGACTGAACTGCCAGGCCAGGTCCTCCCTGGACCGGAAACAAGCATCCTGGAGGACCTGGCCTTGGCAGTTCAGGCTGGACTGTTCCCATTGGGCACAGGGTCAAGACTGATTTGCATATGGCTGGGTCCAAACTGGAATGGCATGGTGAGCATAAAAACGATGGATTTAGGCCCAGATCTCTGTACTGGGGTGAATGTATGACATTGTTCTGCATTCTGTCCACCAATAGTTCTTTTTGTATTTGTCACCCAGAGTGGGACGGGTATGCTCAGACGTGAGTCCCGTGCTCTCCATGCCACTGGAATCAAGCTATCCTGGCTGAAGAGGGGTGAAACCCCGAAACCGGTCCTAGGATGCTTGTTTTCAGTCCAGGGAGGACCTGACCTGGCAGTTCGGGCTGGACTGTTCCCATTGGTCACAGGGTCAAGACTGATTTGCATACGACTGTGTCCAAACTGGAATGGCATGGTGAGCATAAAAACAATGGATTTAGGCCCAGATCTCTGTACTGGGGTGAATGTATGACATTGTTCTGCATTCTGTCCATCAATAGTTCTTTTTGACATTCCAGTATGGCCGAAATGTTTTCAAGGATGTACTGTTGGAAATATTTGGTCCATTAACTATGTCAATGAATTATGATGGCTACTGCAAACCAAAGAAATTAAGTGATGTTAAAAGCCCCAATGTGGCGCGTGATTACTGACACAGACGAAGGCCAGGCGGCTGAAACGCGTTTGTCAGTTTTTTGTTTTCACCGAGAGGCATGGAAAAATACATTTTTGAAAATTCAAGGAGTCTGAGTGTGCAGCGTCGTGCCGGGAACTATTGCTGTTAATTGATACACGGGATCGCCCCCGTGGGCTGTGACACCCGCCACGAAAGAAAGCAAGCAACCTTTGGGCTGTAAACATGTTACAATATATATATATATATTGAATACGGATGAGGCTTTATCCGTACATTTGTGAATTTATTTCTGCCTGTCTCTTACCATACCCTTACTCCGTTTTGCATCCCAGGTTTACCCCATTGTATTTTTTAGTTTGTTTAGAATTGTGTGTCTATAAAATTAGTATTCTTAGCCCATGATGACAGACGCTGTGTTTTCTCCGAACCCATAGGAACTCATTAGAGACCACTCTTCTCTCCCCTTAGTTAGAACAGTTCCAAAATTTGGTAGCCAACTGGCCACTTTCTGTTCAGGGAGGTATAGGAAGGCCCACTTGGGCTTTATATCTCAAACAATTGTAGTAATCATGTTTAAATTTGGTTTATATCATTGTCTCTACGAATAATTCACACTGTGGAAAATCTAGATTTTGGGTAATCATGAATTTTATTTTTACTAAATAATCTTTGTTTACAATGAGAATCAACACATTGAATCTATGAGTCTGTCTTCCCTTTCTGGGCTGAAACTACACAAAAAATTGTTGTTTTCTATGTCAGTTGTTTACCGTTGCCATGACGATTGTCTGTGACACACAGTATTTAATGGGAGCCATTGGTATTACCTGGGATATTGACAAAGGCGGCTTGCCGTCGAAACGCGTCTTGGTCTTTGTACGAAATAAAAATTCCTTCTGCTTATTTCTCACGGAGTCTACGCCTGTTTTTGAACTTGGATAACAGGATTGGTTGCATATATATATATATATATATATTACCTACTGGCGGTCGCCAGTAGGTAGTTATAGTTAGGACCCCGTTTCCATAGGAAATCCGCAACATTCTATTTTGAATAACTTTGGCGCCGGTCGATGAATCCTCGCGAATTTCTCAAAATAGGTGGGGCGCTACGCTCCGCTCCTACCCTGAAAGTCTCGGGGGGATCCGTCAAGCGGGGGCTGAGATAAAAGGGGGGTCCCAAAACGCGTTTTTCCCATGCATTTTTCCATAGGACCTTTAGAACGAGCTACAGCCCGAACGGCTGAACAGAATTACTAGAAATTTGGCAGAGAGGTAGTCCCTAGGTCAAGGAAGTGCCTTTTGTAGGTTTGGTGTAAATCTGTTCAGTAGATTCTGAGAAAATAGCCTTTAAATCAATATATATATCTGAGCCCGCTTACGGTACGCTTACCGTACGCTTACGGTAAGCGTACGGTGGCGTGCGCGAGCGCGATTCTGATTGGCTCTTAGATCTTAGTAAACATTCGAATCGGCCGAAACCAGGAAGCGGCGGCCGCCATTTTCAGAATTTCACTCTGAAAAAAAACAGAGAAAACAAGGAAAGGGGGCAATGAGGAGAGTTACAGACCCCCTAACATTTGTAAGGGGGTCAAAGAAGGACAGAAAAGTACAAAAAAAACATTTATTGATTTAAAAAAAAAATCACGGGGTACGCGTACGGTAAGCTTACGGTAAGCGTACGGTAAAAAAAATAAAAATAAATAAATGAAAAGCAGATTTAAGAGTTTAGAAATTAGGGAGCTCTAAAAAGAGCTGTTGTGTTTATGAAGTCATTTTTTTAGTGGTACCTACAAGTAAGTACCGATGCAGAGTCTAAGGTTCAAGAGGAAGACTCTGTTCCCTTCATCATTGAAGTGCACACCATCTCCTCTATAAATGTCTTGCATGTCATAACGCAAGTTGTTGTGGTAAATGGCACCCATACCATAGTCACGGAGGAAAGCAGAAACAGATTTGTTGACGTGCTTTCTTGCTTTGTCAATCTGCGGACAGAAATGATTGGACCAGTTCCATTTTTGCCTTTGGCATATGTTGGAAAACACAAAGGCAGTTTTAGGGAAAAGTGAAAACAGTTGTGCAAAGGTGTCCTTCATAAGCATTTCCAGACCTACCCCAGTCAAAGTGCCTAGGTCATTGCCACCACAGTGCACTATTATGAGGTCAGGGTGTTGGATTTGAATGAAGGATTTCACCAATGGCATCAATTGGTGCCACTTTAACCCTCTCTGACCAATCCATTTAATGTCTACATTTGGCAAAGCAAGGTCTCTCACCATACCTGTTTTCTCTGCAAACTTTTCACTCCAGAAGACATAGCTGTGCCCTACAATCCACACTGTGAACATCTTCAAAGGAGAACTGGATGCACTCAGGAGGTGTCTTTCAGTAGAATGGCAATATGAAAAGAAAGACAGTTTGGAAATGGAGGCATACATATTTTTTTCAAAACAAAAAGAACTGATTGGCTGTTTCATACCATTCTAGAATAAAAACTAGGCTGTATGTGTCAATTGATAGAAGCATGTTTTGTATTGGTACAGAAAAATGTGTAACCAAAGAACAGTACTATGGATTTGCTGTTAGGTTTGAAAAGTCAAGCACTCTTGCTCTGTGGAATTGAAACATTGTTTGGCAAACTTCTGACCTAACTGCACACAGCAGTGTTCCATGAGCTTTTGCTATGGTAGCAGGCAGAAGTCAAGTTGGGGGAAGGGTACTAGGCAGAAGTCAAGTTGGGGGAAGGGTACTTTTGGAAAAGGGTTGGTTTTCAACCAATAGAAATGTGTGATTACATTTGAAAAAAAGGGGGAAGCACTGTGTCAGTCTGTAAAAGTGATTTTCACTTGCCCCGAAAAAAAAAGAGCAGTAAGTGTGCTTTCAAATTGGCAAAGAAATTTCGTTTTGGGACTAATGTGAAAACATGACTCTGTGTGCAGAGAGGAATTATAGGCAGAGATTTATTGCATATTGCTCTGGTGATTTCACAGTTGCATTAGATGGAAATGGGGAGCAAATTTTTGGGGGAAGAAGCAGACTCTTAGCACACACCCATGTACTTGCCATGTATAATCATGTACAGTATTTACAATCGAGTGGGGTTTTCAGGTTTCAGTCTGTAATGCAAATACATTCAGCATCACTAAGGCTGGTTGCCCTTGCTGTAGTGTAGCAGTCTGGACATGGGCTTTTTACAAAATCTGAAAAGTGGTTTCATAATGTGACAGTAGTCTCTCAAGGACCTTGTAATGTGATAAATGATTTTTAGTGTTTTTTTTAAAAAATAAAAAAAAAGTACGCGCACCGTACGCGTACGGTAAAAAAAAATAAAAAAAAGTTTTAAAAAACATATGTAAAAAAAAGATGAAAGATAAGGTTGGCTCTTAAAAGAACCGTTGTGTTCATGCAGGGACAGAGGAAAGGAAGCATGGGAAAATCATTCAAAGCGACAAATGTGCTGATCTATTTTGTTGTTCACTAGGGAAACACTGGTCTCCCTATGGCAAATTAGATCTTTACAAAATGTGCATCGAATATCAACCTTCTGAAATCGAGGGTTCATTTCCAGAGGGCCAGCAAAAGGAGATTCTCCCCCCACAGATGAAGGGCTCACCTGACCTGCAGAGGAAGGAGTCAGCCCTGCAGATGATGGTCCAGGCTGAGCTGCTGTGGATGTACTGGCTCGTCTTTCTGAAGAGTTACCTCCAAAAAGATGACCATGTGTCCTTCCGTGTACATCCAGGAGGTGTCTCTTCATGGTGTGATTCCCAAAGGAATAATTCCTGTCAGGATTACCTCTAGAAAGTAAACGCTGACACAGCCTGCAAGTAACTAAGGGTGCATTCACCTTTTGCTGGCCTTCTGGAAAAGTAAAATAATCCCAAACATAAGAAGGCTTTTGTTTCCTCGCTCTCTGCCTCAAGACAGTGCTGCTGGTGCTAGCCTCACTCTCAGAAGGGCTCTGCTGTTCTGCCATCGTATCCCAAAGACAAACCAGCTCCTTCTCCCAAGGGATCACAAGCAGAAATGAGGGGAATGGGTGTGGTGTAGGAGAGTTCTAGAACTGAAAGTAGTTTCAACCAATCAAAAGTTGTGTTTCATGATCACATGACCTACCGTACGCTTACGGTACGCTTACGGTACGCTTACGGCAAAAAGTACGCGTGCGCGTAAAAAAGACACGCGCTTGCGCGCATGCGCATAACAGTCACTCCCCGACACTTCCGCGTAACGTGCGCGTGTGGCGTAAGCGCGCACGCGTCCCACGCGCAGTACGCGCAGCTACGCAAAGTGCGTAACTATACGCAAGCAGCGTAGATAGATTACGGACGTTGCGTAAACCGTACGCTTACCGTGAGCTTACGGTACGCGTACTATAAAAAAAAAAAAAAAAAAAAAAAGAACTGGAAATAAATTTTACATGTTTATTTTAAAAAATATATTAAAAAAAAATATTTAAGAATTTTAAAAATGTAAGCATAGTCTTTATAAAAGGTAAGAAAATTAAATTAAAAATATGTTAGAAAAAATTGAAGAATAAAAAAAAAATTAGCATTTAAAAAACCTTGCAAATTCACTGAAAAAACCATGGGTTTCAAACACGTTATAGTTAGGAATTAGCATTTAAAAAACCTTAGAAATTCACTGAAAAAACCATGGGTTTCACACACGTTATAGTTAGGAATTAGCATTTAAAAAACCTTAGAAATTCAGTGAAAAAAACATAGGTTTCACACATGTTATAGTTAGCTGGACATTTTACTCGTAAAAAACCAATGAAATTGCCCCGTTATAGTTAGTTCAGCTAACTATAACTCGCGCGCCCGCAATGCACTGCTGATGACGTCACATATTACATCACTCATGACATGGTCAGTGACATCACTCATGACATCACTGATGACATCTCAAATGACATCACTGATGACCTCACTGATGACATCATCCTTGTGATAGAGTGGCAGACCTCCTCTCACCCTAATATAACGTTTGATACACACTTTCAAAAATGGAAACTAACATTTTCAAAACAATGGACACACCAATAACAGTTACAACAACCTATTCAGTAATTCTAAGATCCACATAAACATCCACTCATTCACCAACAGTCCAATACAGTCACTCATACATGTACTCATACACCTATACATCCTGTTACACAATGCCACTCATCCACAGAGTTACTCACACACATAGTCACTCATGCTAATAAAGAATCAAACATACATTTACTAGCATATACAGTTATACACACCACCACCACACTTACTTCTACAGAAACTTACACATACTTAGTCTTTTAAACAATCACTTATAGAAACACATACTTATTCATACAGGAACTCTTTCAATCTCTCACATATACTCACATATATACACCAATAGTCACATATACTAGTTTTAAACATATGTAGTTACTCATAAAGACACTATTGAGACAGTCATTCACTCACTAACACACCCATACACACACTCATCCACCCATACAGTCCTGCACACCTACTGTGTTCAACACACACAAAGAGTGAATCATTCATTCATGCACCTATGCACTACATAATACCCCCCACCGAACCATACAGACACTCAGACTGATACTCAAAAAAACAACTAATAACCTATATAGACACCCATGTAGCTACTCACCAACCCATGCAACCACTTATACACAAAGTGAGAGACTGATACAGATATTTTCATATTTAAACATTACACAGTAAGCCATGTATTCACTATGATACACTTAATCAGTCAGTTACACAATAAATTTTTCAAAAACAAAGCATCCATTTAGACACTTATATACCCATTTATTCTTCCATTGACCTTGAGATATACATATATAAAACATATTTAATTTTCAGAAAAACACACATTCACTGGATGATGTCATCAGTGAGGTCATCAGTGATGTCATTTGAGATGTCATCAGTGATGTCATGAGTGATGTCACTGACCATGTCATGAGTGATGTAATATGTGACGTCATCAGCAGTGCATTGCGGGCGCGCGAGTTATAGTTAGCTGAACTAACTATAACGGGGCAATTTCATTGGTTTTTTACGAGTAAAATGTCCAGCTAACTATAACATGTGTGAAACCTATGTTTTTTTCACTGAATTTCTAAGGTTTTTTAAATGCTAATTCCTAACTATAACGTGTGTGAAACCCATGGTTTTTTCAGTGAATATATATATATATATATATATATATATATATATATATATATATATATATACATACATACATTCCAGTTCCAAAGTCCACCTTGGCAATGTATGCACTCTTGCAGACGGGTGTAGTTAGTATGGAGGTGGGTCCACACAAATATCAAAGCTCCGGTTCCCAAAAGAAACACACCGCACTCACGGGGCCCAAGTTAAAGATGCTTTATTCACAAGGACGCGTTTCGGCGTTCTGCCTTCATCTGCTTGTGTTTGAAAAGCGGCACAACCCATCATGATGGTTTTTAACAGGTATTGGATATGGCACACAAACACCGAAAGAGGACTCTGACCCAGCATTCTTCTTCCCTGATGTATTCTGGGATTCACAGTCCGTTAAAGAAAAAGATTTTCCTTTTTTGCGGCACAATTGCTGTCCTCTTTAAGTGCCCTGTCGATCATACCAGCCATACCACCTTTGCGCCGTGGAGTGCATCTTCTCCGAGGACCCCTCGCCTTGCCACAGGGTCTCACTGAACTCAGCGTGGGAGCAGGTCAGATGGCCCTAGCTTCCAAAGGCATGATTCCTGTCGACAAAAGTCGGTGTCGGTGCCCTGATTCCCTGATGGCGGTGCAATTGCCAATTAAATTCCAGCTCCAAAGTCCACCTCGGCAATGTATGCACTCTTGCAGACGGGTGCGGTTAGTATGGAGGTGGGCCCACACAAATATCAAAGCTCCGGTTCCCAAAAGAAACACACTGAACTGACGCGTTTCGGCGTTCTGCCTTCATCTGCTTGTGTTTGAAAAGCGGCACAACCTATCATGACGGTTTTTAACAGGTGACTCCCATTGGATATGGCACACAAACACCGAAAGAGGACTCGGACCCAACTCGGACTCACCTGTTAAAAACCATCATGATAGGTTGTGCCGCTTTTCAAACACAAGCAGATGAAGGCAGAACGCCGAAACGCGTCCTTGTGAATAAAGCATCTTTAACTTGGGCCCCGTGAGCGGGGTGTGTTTCTTTTGGGAACTGGAGCTTTGATATATACATATATGCATATATATATTTCTGTATGCTCGCATCAGATTCAGAGGTCTGTGTGTAACATTCTAGGCAGGGGTTTCAACACCGACAGCGTAGACTTGAACGTTTATCCTACCATGGTTGATAAAACAAGAACCATTGATCTGAGGAATAACGCATCCTTACGCGCCTAAGGACGGCTGGGTGCGCACTGTGCGCGCATCATTATTTCATGCGTCAGGGCCCGCTGGGGTCTTGGGAGTCAGCGGAGGGCGACGACTGGCATCTCTCTGTGGGTGAGGAATGCATGCTTGCGAGGGTGTGGGCGGCTGGGGCTGTATTTATATCATGTATCACTGGTTAGGAGGAGATGGCACCAGGGACAGGTGGAAGCCCTGCGGGTGGCAGCCAGGCTCACATTCTGACATTCTTTCAACAATGCAGAATTTCAAAGGCAATTCTCAGGTCCTAACACAATTAGAACATCTATTTGGTACAACGAGCTGCATGCCCAGGATACTTGGCATTGATCCCTGATACAACCGCCCCTCTCCTCTGTCAGAGAGGGCAGGACAAGGAGAAATGGCAGCTTTACATAGCGCGGACCAGGGCTTTAACTGAAAAAATAGGTGCAGTACTCCCCAACTTTAACAGAAGGGGCGCGGTTAGGAGACAAACATTTCATTTGAGAGTTTCATGCTGTGCTCCTGTGTACAATAACACAGCAACAGCGCTGCCGTCTGTAGATTATTCTTTTTGTCACTGCGTGTACAAAAGTGTCATTTTAAAAGTAACTCTCAAATTTCCTGTGCAATTTGCCTCTGTACATATAGCACATGAAAGCTATTTGTATTTTCACATTATGTACAATTATGGGTACTATGGGCAATTTGTGAAAGAAACATGCGTAATGATGAATCAGGATTCCTTTCTAGTTAGGAGATTGGCAAATCTTGAGGGAAACAGACAAGTAGCTTCACTGCAGGTTAGTAAAAGGAGTGATAGTTCAGGAGATAGAAAGAGGCATTACATATGGGGAGACGGGTGGGAGAACTATGTTGAGTTCACTCTTCAGTGACATTCAGAGTGAGATGAAGCGATTTGCCCGCATGGAGCTCGCAAAGCAGGCTCTGTGAGACTCGGGGGGTTCTGAACTATTGAAGGGTGCCCAATAGATTGAACTCTCCTTGGTCACACATTTGGCTGTGACCTCAAGCCGAAGCCATACTCACTTGCCCAGTTATGCACACAGTCATGAGCACAGTTATTGGTGAGAATAAAACTCTGAAAAAAAATATGTTTTCTATTTGAAACAGATTTGATCATTCAACCAAACACATCAGGGGATTGTATAGCCCGGCTACTCACCTGTGAGGGCCTCAAGGCGCTGAGGTGGAGAGGCAGGGGAGGGTAGGGGCAGGGGGGCGAGGGGGAGGGAGATGCTGATCAGTCTGTGCGCTGGGGTTCAGTCGCAGAGCCAGGTTTTGAGCCCCTTCCTGAATTGGGTTAGCAAAGGGGATTGCCTGAGGTGGAGCATGAGGGTAAGGCTCTTCCTCTGGCTCTAGTCTTGTGGATCAGTGGGACAGTGGCCAGGGACAGTTGGGCAGAGTGAAGGTGTCTGGTGGGTACATGGAATGAGAGGTGGGGGTTCAGATATGCCGCTCCTGCATCGTGGAGAGATTTGTAGGCATGTGTGAGGAGCCTTAAAGGGATTCTTTTGTTGACTGAGAGCCAGTGGAGTTCTCGAAGGTGTTCCGTGATGTGGCTGCAGCGGCGGATGTTGAGTACCAGTCTTGCTGCAGCGTTTTGAATGTTCTGTAGTTTCCTGAGGAGTTTCTGGGTGACATCGTCATAGAGTGCGTTGCCGTAGTCGAGTCTGCTGGTGATGAGTGCATTGGTGACCATCTTTCTGGATTCAGTGGGGATCCAACTGAATGTTTTTCAAAGCAGGCAGAGCGAGTGGAAGCATGATGAGGATACAGCGTTGATCTGGCCGTTCATTGTGAGCGCAGAGTCCAGTATGATGCTGAGGTTAAGTACGTGGTCCGAGGGGGTTCCCAATGCGGCGGGCCACCAGGAGTCGTCCCAAGCTGATGGGGTGGGTCCCAGGATGAGTACCTCTGTCTTGTCCGAGTTGAGTTTGAGGCAACTATCTTTCATCCATGTGGCAACAGCCATCATCCCGCTGTTGAAGTTGATTCTGGTGGCTGTGGGTTTGTTGGTAAGGGAGAGGATCAGCTGGGTGCTGTCGGCGTAGGAGACAATGTTGAGTCCATGGTTCCTTACAATGGCAGCGAGGGGGGCCATGTAGACATTGAATAGAGTGGGCTCAGGGTGCAGCCCTGGGGCACTCTGCAGCTGATCTCTGTGGGTTCTGAGAGGTACGGAGGTAGTCTGACTTGCTGTGTTCAGCCGGTAAGGAAGGAGTGGATCCAGTCCAGGGCCTTCGTGCGGATGCCGGCGTCGTGGAGTCTCGTGATTAGGATGTTGTGGGAGACACTATCGAAGGTGGCCGTGAGCTCTAGCAGGATGAGGGCTTTGGTTTCGCTTTGGTCGAGGAGGTAGTGGATGTTGTCGGTGGTAGGGAGGAGTGCGGTCTCGGTGCTGTGGTTGCTTCGGAAGCCGGATTGGGAGATGTCCAGGATATGGTTTACTTTGATGTACTCGGAGAGTTGGGCTTTGATGACCTTCTCAATGACCTTGGTTGGGAAGGGGAGCAGGGTGATGGGTCTGAAGTTCTTGTGGTCTGTCGGGTCGGCAGAAGGCTTCTTCAGCAGGGGGTTGATCTTGGCGTGTTTCCAGTCGTCAGGGAAGGTGGCGGTTTTGATGGAGCAGTTGAGGGTGTCGTGCAGATCAGGGGCAATGGACATGGCTGCTCTTTGGAAGATGTGATATGGGCAAGGGTCCGAGGGGGCTCTGGAGTTGATGCTTTTCATGGTCTTGAGTGTGTAGTCTGTGGTGAGCGGAGTCCAATTGATCAGGAGCTGTTGGGGTGCGGCGTGGTTGCATGCAGTGGTGTCAGGCATGGTGGGAGGGTTTTGGGTGTCGAAGCTGTCGTAGATCTATCTGATCTTCGATCTTATAATTAAATCTGTATCCTTTATGTTTGTTTATAAATCAGCATTTAAATAGGAGCTGCAAAGCCTATGACGTGCCTATATTAGGATAAATTGTTTGCACCCCTATAACATATTTGCAGGACCCATATTCAAACACTGAGCCACTCAAAAGGTATGTTAGAGTAGTCAGAAGACTAAGCAAAAAAAAAGAGCCTTTCCCAGAGACTCCCTTGGTGATGATTTGCTACATGGTTCCACACACATTTTCCCCTCACTTTCTTCCTGATCTCTCATCACCCCCTGCTCTCTCCCCTCCTATCCATGAACCACCTCTTTTCTAGGCCCACTCATTTAATCACACCCACTTGCCTTTGGTCTCTCTCACATGCCTAAACCTTTTCCATGCCAATTTCTGGCTCTCAAATCTTGCACCGGCTTTTCTCTGCCATTTATCTGTCTATCCATAGTCCTACTTTCTCTCCTCTGACTTGTCTGCCTTACTCTCCCTTATCCTGCCTCTTCCTCTCCTATGTTTCTCTCCTCCATCACTAAGTTGCTTTACATCCTTCTCTTCTTCTTGTCTTTCTGGGGCTTCTTTCAGCTCTTTGCCCTGTCTTTACCTCTCACTCCATCTTTTTCTGCATCACTGTCTACCTACCACTCTTCCCTTTTCTCTCTCTTTAATCTGAGCAGTTGTGGAGAAGAGCAGGCCCACCCCTTTCTCCTCTGTTCAATATGACAGGTAAGACAAAGATCAATGCAGATTATTGTTGGTTGGAGACCCAGCCAAAACACCTGTGGTTGCTAAAATGCACCCGGCAGGTGGGTACACAATCAGCCTGCTCCAAAGCACACAGATTGTGCATACATCAGCTTGCACATCAAGCCTCATCTTAACATAATTAGGCAATGGGAATGTGCAGTTGTGTGCACGATGGTGATGCAAGACACGATTAATGTGCACACACTGACAAGCAAGTGAAGACACCCCTCTCTGTTGGTTGCAGCGCAAGCTCTGCTTCTCGATCCCATTTCGCAACCAGCCAATCAGGTCACTTATGATTCACTCACAACCTGGGAGGAACTAATAGCTGCACGCTGCTATGCCTTGTGAGTACCAGTACTCTCCTTGTCTAATGAAAAGCGCCTGTACTCAAGGAAAGAAAATTGAAAAGTGCCGGTACTCAGAACCGGTGAGTACAAGCCCATTTTAAACACAACCAGAAGGTATTGGAGCGCTTTACATTAAAATCAGTTACATTACACAAGGTCACAATTTTTGTTTTGTTTTAGGCGACAGGAGATCTAAGGCCAGAGGTACCAAGCTTTTTTGTGTTGGCAAACGGTCCGATTTGCAGAACTGGTCCATTTACGAATACAAAAAGCATTTTGGTATGTATGAAACCCAAACTGTGATTCAGTAACACGTTACAGAATCATAATTCGGGTTTGCGACTACATACCGAATCATTATGCATGCCTTTACATCGCATGCCGTTGCAACGCAAAAGGTGTGCCGCAGTGGGTCGAAGGTGTTGGATTTAACTCCAACACCTTCCCTACTGTTGCACACACTGGATTTGGAATAAAAAATTAACCTATTCCAACTTCCAACTTCCAACCCCCTCTCCGACAGAAAGTCGGAGTAAAAGTTTGCGTTGCAACGGCATGCAATGTAATAGCATGCGTTGTAACGTCACCTATTCGATGTAGAGTACAATGGTATAAAGTGGCGCGGAATGCAGTTGGGCAGAGTAGACTGGCATAGAGTACGGTGGAATAGAGTGTATTGGTTTACAGTGCAGTTGCATAGAGTGCAATGGCGTGGTGTAGAGTGGAGTGGCGTAGAATGGAAGGCAGAGTGGAGTGGCATAAAGTGGAGTGGCATAAAGTGGAGTGGCATAGAGTGGAGTGGCGCACAGTGGAATAGCGTACAGTGGAATAGTGTGGCGTAGACTGCAGTGGCATAGAGTAGATTGTTTCAGAGTAGATTGAAGTGGTGTAGAGTGCAGTGGCATTGGGTAGAGTGGAGTGGGGCAGAGTAGAGTGGAGTAGTGCCGAGTGCAGTGGTGCCGAGCGCATTGGCATAGAGTAAATTATTTCAGAGTAGAGTGCAGTGGTGCAGAGTAAATTAGAGTTGCATAGAGGGGATTGGCATAGAGTGTACTGGCGTACAGTGGAGTGGTATAGAGTAGAGAGCTCTGGTGTAGAGGGTAGTGGCATAGAGTGATGTTTTGCCAAGTCGAGTGGTGCGAAGTGGTGTAGAGTGCAGTGGTGAAGAGTGCAGTGGTGCATAGTAGAGTAGTGTGTGAGGTAGAGTGCATTGGTGTAGACTGGAGTGGTGTAGAGTGGAGAGGCATAGAGTAGTCCAGAGAAGAGTGAAGTGACAGTGTGGAGTGAAGTGGCTTAGTGTGGCGTGGTGCAGAGGCATGGAGTGGTGTAGAGTAGAGTGGAATGAGGTAATGTGCAGTATGCATGGAATGGTAGCATACTGCCATTACAGACAACACATCTGCAATTGAAATGACCATTACATTTGCACTCATATACAGTTTTACTGATAAAAGTATACCGCGCACAAACAATGTAGAAATGTCATCAGCCAATATACTAATTCGATCGTCAGCAGAGTTAATTTATAGACATTTAAATTTTGTTGTGTGCTAGAAAAAAAATGAACATTGGACAACCATCTCAAGCAGACCCCCCAGTTGCCTGCATGATTGTCACATAAAACCACTCACTTTGAAGTCAGAGAAAGAAAAATAAACACCAAGCTCCCTGGAAAACACACTGACATTTGACCTCTGTCTTTGAATGCACAGATAATGTGACAAGATAAGAACAATATTTAAAAGCCTGTTTACAGAAAGCGAGTTCATGGAAGAATACAGTAAACAAGGGTTGGGCAACAGGAGGGACGAACTCGAGCTGGACAGCCTAAACCAAATAAAGACAGCAAACAGAAAGCCAGAAAATGTAAATTACAAACCACAAAGTCAGTGGTAAGCAGCGGACAGAATACATTCCTAGGTCAACTTTCTGAATGTCCCCAAGATGTCTTTAGCAAACCAGACAGTAGGCCGAGACATACAAAGGGAATGGGACGATGTGAGGAGAACATTCAAACACATAAACCAAATCAGAACAGACGTACTGCAGCAGGGATGAAATAATTCATTTGCAAAAAACTGCATGGAAAGAGAAGTACAGGAAGCAAACGGCATGGGGACACAAGGCTAAGTAGAATAATGTTTAGAAACTCTGGAAGAATTTAAATTCTTTTAACTGAACTGGGCAATGCTGCTAACCAGATAACTAAGGAAAAGATCACACCACACTGCTAATTTGACAGCTGAATGAGAACAACAACTACATATGGCTTGTAGCAACTTACATTCCCCCTTCACCGGGAGTACAAACACCATCACATAGGAAAGTCAGTCATCAACACACACAGTATAGGATCTGGTGAGACTCCAAAGCAAACGCCAAAGGCTGATAGCGGACTCTGGGTTAGGTGAAGGATCAGAAGACCAACATCGCCACTGTGACATATCTCACAGAGACAAAACAAATCTACCACTCCACTTGGGTCTAAACGGCAGATATCATCTTTCTTTCTCTCTCTCTCCCCTCTTTTGTCTCTTTTTACCTTCTCTTTCTCGTTCCTTCTTTTTCCGGGTAAGGATATTTTATTTTATTCTATTCTATTCCTTCTCAAATCATCTATTTATTCATTCTTCTATTTATTCATCCACCTACTTGATCATATATTTATTTAATTATGTAACAATCTATTTATATATTTAGAATCCTTAAGAACCTCCCATCATCCTCAATGTACACCATATTTTTCATATTTCATACCTTTGTAAGCCCAATGTTATCGGTTTTATTCGCCATACCCAGGATCCACTCTGTATAACCCATCTTCTAGTAATGACCAACAGGAGTTATGGATTTTTAAGTATACCATGTACAATATCCCTTTCTTCCATTATTGATCTGTTGTCTTTTACTTTATCTCTCATTCTTCCTTCCTTTCCTTCCTCTCTCCTCTTATATGTAGTTCTCACTCCTTTATAGTGCATTAGTATCTGTATTGATATTGACAATGGATTTTTCTGAGTCTATTATAATGTGTTACACTTTTATGTATTTATCTATCATTATTTTTTTATAAAGAATTAAGACACAAAACAAATAAACAGCAGACCTCAGGGAGTCTTCACTCAATCCACACAGCACTTACTCATTGGGCCAGGCATTTCCATGGGCAGCTCGAAACCCCATGGAGCCATTGCTTAGTGAACAAAAACACAACGGCAGCTAAGCTCTCCATCAAAGCGCCAAGAAGCTAAGTAATTGTCAAACAAATTATATAACTAAGTGTAGTAACAAACTGTACGTCATGGACTTGTAGAAGAAGTTTATTACAGGAAAGCTACACAGCAGAGACCGCAGGCCGGACCCAAAGTCAGCTGACAGCAAACTGCCCTGTAAATATTCAAATACTAGAATGTCCAGACTATGCTCCTAGGCAACATAACTAACATTCTTTCTGAAGATGCTAGAGACAATACAGCATTTAGCAAATAATGTATTTTAAAAGATGACACTGTAAAATGAAAAGTGAGAATATAACATATCCCCTTTTCTCAATAATAACGAAAAATAAAATAAAATAAAAAAAACAAATATAATCAACTGAACAGTAAAAACAGATTACTCTTATATGGAACATAAAGAAGGCATACAAGGATCACAACCGATACCTTTTGGGAGTCATTTTCATTCTGGTGCTTCTTCTCAGAGAAGCATGAGATTCAACGATTTTTTGAGATGTAGCAAGATCATCACTGTTAGAACAGGGACCCCCACTGTGAGACGTACTCTTAACTTTAACAATTTTCCCAACATTCCACCAGTTACCACCTTCGACCTGCAGTGCATTTTTCCCAACACGAGTAACAAGAACAGGCGGTTCAAACTTGCTCACCCCTTTTTTTTACATGTATGGAGGATTTAACACGAACCAAATCCCCCATTTGCACTTCCACCAACTTGGCAGACTTCTTCTAATCAAACCATTCTTTTTGTCTAGATTGGGAAGCTTTAACATTGCCCCTTCCAATGTCCATAAGGTTATTAACATCATGAACGGATTTAATCCACTTGTTCATCCAACCCGGCTTGAAACAAGTGTTAGCCTTTCGTCTTCTTAGTAATTCGAAAGGTGAAATCTTAGTTGTTGAGTGGGGAGTAGTCCTATAGAACCATAGCATGCTATTAATAGCATTGTGAATGTTGGAGTTAGAAGATTTCGCCCACCTTATACAGTCCCCTACCACTCTATTCATTCATTCAACTTGACCATTTAACTGTGGGTGATATAACGAACTACATACATGTTTTATGCTACAAGATTTTAAAAATAATTCAAATTTTGTACTGATAAATTGAGTACCATTGTCGGTCACAAGTGTTTCCGGAAACCCTTCCCGGAATGAACACCTCTTTTAAGAATGAGATCACACTTGAAGAAGAAGTATCCTTAACTAGTTTCAATTCAGGCCATTTTGAAGTATAATCAATTAAGACAAAAATAAAACGACACCCTCCTTGTAAAATTTCTACAGAACCAATGATGTCTAGCCCTAATTTAGACCAAGGAGAAGGAGGACATTCAACGGGAAGAAGAGGAGGCGTCTTAATTTTCAAACCTTCATCAGCACTCCTACAGATAGAGAAAATCTCAACCACATCACAAATGTCACTGTCCATAGAGGGCCACCAGCAACAATCACGGACTCTGCGTTTTGTGAGTGTCAAACCTAAATGTGCCTTGACGATGATATTCTTTCTTAAACAGTGTGGAGGAATGAGTTTGTCTGCACGAACTAAAACACCACCTTCAATTGAAATTTCGGACTCCGCTTTCCAACAAGCATTGGCATAGCCAATAGGTCTCGCCTTTGGGACCTTATAAGTGTTTAGCCATGCAACAGTTGATAAAGTTGCACCAAGGATATTGTGCTGCATAACTAAATACTTATAAGGTCCCAAAAGCGAGACCTATTGGCTATGCCAGTGCTTGTCTTAATTCTGTTTCAATATTTCCTCTAAATCTTCCGAAAAGGTTCAGTAATTAAACGTCCACATTCGGAGCCTCTGTGAATTTGTTTATCAGTAAATGTCTTCACTCCGACC
This sequence comes from Triturus cristatus, assembly GCF_964204655.1. Taxonomy (NCBI): domain Eukaryota; kingdom Metazoa; phylum Chordata; class Amphibia; order Caudata; family Salamandridae; genus Triturus; species Triturus cristatus. The sequence continues at coordinate 11,963,733 of NC_140579.1, read as the reverse complement.
CTTTGAAGCATGGCACCCGCCATTGCCAGTCCTTTAGCTTATGATAGCATTCTAGTTCTTTGTTGGAACTTTTACCATAAAGACATGCGTCACGTCGCAGAAGAAACGCGACTGTCACTGTGCGTAGTCATGTTTTAAAGCTTTCCCTAACGAAGTAAACATAAAGCATGAAGATACTGTAAAGAGTTTGATCAGTGTGAAGTGATATCTAATTTTAGCTGTGCGGTATGCAAACTAAAGACTGGTTAGATTTAGCATTTTTCAGCCAAATAAAGCATAACTAGTAAAGACGAAAATAGTTTACAAAACCGTTAATCAATTTAAAGTAGGTGAGCTGGTTCTATTGCGATGTGGAGGCTCGTTTGCTTACAGAGTGAGTCATAAATCGTTTGGAATGGCATTGTGATTACGATAGTGCGGTGGCCATGTTGGACTGCCCCATACCTCATAAACTCAAAGCGTGAGCCTTGGAAAGTAGAAATACAAGCATTTGCAATGCAATAGGTCTCGCATTTGCGTGAGTTTGAGCTATTGGCATTGCAAATAACAATGCCTTTTATTTTTGTTTTTGTTTTAAAAACATAAATAAAAGGCATGGTCATTTACAATGCCAATAGCTGAAACTCGCGTAAATGCGACACCTATTGCATTGCAAATGCTTGTTTAAGCGCTTCCTCCTGGGACTCATGGTACTTTTGTGGACTAGGCTGCAATGGAAACGGATACCAATGCATTTATTCCTGCCAAAAGCGACCTTCATCTCAAGCTTTGGGAAGGTGCAATCTATGAACTATGGAGAGGATGTTTGAATCCACGAATGGTGCCTAGTTCACTAGAGAAAACTGTGGGGAATTTATCTTCCCATTTAACATTCTCCTCTCCTTCAGAAATTACAAGTACTTGTTCAGAACATCCAGGCTTTAAGATCATACCAAACAAGCCTTGGTGGTACCATCCTAATATATTCAAACCCTTGACGGCAATGTAAATCTTGCCACTAATTTTTCTCCCTTTAAATATAAGATCGTCCTCAAAATACCCAATTAGGTCTATTTTCCGACCTTCATAGGATACTGGTGAACGACCAGGAGGTAAAAGAACTCTCTCACCCCATGTTTCTAAAAACAGTTCCTTGGTTAGCATAGTGATTCTTGCTCCAGAATCTACCAGTAGATTTAGAGGCTTTCCACCAACAAGGATCTCAACGACCGGGTCAATACATTCAATAGGGTCTTCAACATAGGAAATATGATCTGACTTTTCGGTCACAATAGAAACAATTTCAGAATCAGACTCTGAATCTGATTCCTGGACACAAGCAACAGACCTTTTTTGATCATTGAATTTTTTCTTAAAACATACTTTGGCAAAATGTCCTATCTTTTTACAGTAACTACACATGACATTCGCGCCAGGACATCTTGCGCCCTTTTGATGTTGTAAATTTCCATATCTGATGCACATCTGCTTGACATTTTGCGTAAAAACAACATTTTTCTTTGAACTTGCTTTCTTCAAATTATACTTCTTATTGTCTGACTTCAAAACTTCACTTTGGTTTTGTTTAGAATTCGATGAAACAATATTAATAGACTCAGGTAGTTTATCCTCTAACTCTTTCAAAGATACTTGTGAAGTCTCAATGCTTTTAGCAATTTTTATAGTTTCATCTAAATCAGGATTTGAAAGAGAAAGTAATTTTTGACGTATTTGTTTGTCACTGCAGTGACACACAAATTGATCTCTGATCAATTGTTCGAGGAATGTTTCAAATTGACAGTCAGAAGCTAATTTGCGAAGAGCAGATATATATGCGTCAACGTCTTCTCCATCCCTTTGCTGTCTCTAGAAAAAATTGTGTCTTAATACCATTAAACTAGGTTGCTTGTGAAATCTTGTTTTTAGTTTTGTAATAGCATCTTGGAAAACATCAATATCATCACCAGAAGGATGTACAATTTCAGGGAGATGTTTGTAGATAGACCTTCCTTCGAAACCAAGAGAATGAAGGAGTAGAAATCTTTTACGTACATTGCTGAACCTAGATGCACCAATAGCACCGAGATATGTTTGAAAGGCATCAAAGCAAACCTCGCATCTAACGGGAGGATCACCAGCAGACTCCAGGAAAGGAGGAGGATTTACAGATTGCATTTTGTCGAAAACTAGAACTCCAAGAAGAGAAGTAAAGAATAAGCGAAGCCAAAAAAAAAGGAAAGAGCAAGGAGTGTAGTGTTATACAGTTAGAGGGCACATGTATCCTATTTCAAACATTTAAATTGAAAAGGCAATAAATGAAGCAAGCTATCAGGAAGAAAAAAAATGATTTGAATGGAGAATGTCCAAATTTCTTCGAAAAGTGAAATATGATGAATATTTGATTGAGCGAATCACTGTGGTAACTCGCTGGGTAGGGAATGCGAAAGCTAAAAACAAATATGAATGTTCTTAAGTGGATAATTTTATTACATAAATCATATGAGTGAGCGGATCACTGTTAATGTCCGCTTGATAGTGCATTGAAACACAGTTCAAATTGTAATTTAATTGAGTGTGCGGATCACTGTTGTTCCGCTGAAGATCTACCAAAATAATGGTTGTGAGACACAATGATGGAAATTTCTGTGCGGATTACCGCTGATGTCCGCAGGAAAGTGCATTGAACCAATCTCCAGATTGTAATATGATTGAGTGTGCAGATCACTGTTCCGATGTATGAACACAAAAGTTGTGAGACACGATAACAGTGTGTGCGAATCATAGTAAAGATCCGCAGCCTTAGCTTTTAGTAATGCTGCGCTAGACGAACAATTTGTTATGCGCACATCAGGCAAAACATCGAAGGTTGCGTTGCTTGGCAACGTTGACAAACGCTCAGACGTAATATGAAATGTCACAATAGAGCTTACGCAATAGTCAGGCAGCCAGGAATTGCTTTGCGCATGCGCTGAATTTACAAGTAGGCCGAATGACGAAAGGCCGAAATGCGCTGACAGCAAACTGCCCTGTAAATATTCAAATACTAGAATGTCCAGACTATTATCCTAGGCAACATAACTAACATTCTTTCTGAAGATGCTAGAGACAAGTAATGTATTTTAAGAAATGACACTGTAAAATGAAAAGTGAGAATATAACGCTAAGTAACATAACAATTAATCTGACTGACGTTGGACTCCGATCCAGTTCCTCCAAGAACTAAATAAATACTGGTTCACTCGATACAACACTGAATGGGAGCCTCTGGCTAGCTGTTTCCGGGCCTGCTGCTGCCCCACCTCTTTCTTTTCCCAGCTGAGTCCAAGCTTGAAGATCTGCCTTGAACCCCACCCTAACTCCCTAATGAAGAGAAGGCGAAAGGACTAGAGGCACCTCCAGTCACAGGAGCCAGTGACTAGTGTGTCGCTGCCCCCAATCATTTTCCACAGCCGGCCTCAGGCCAGCCACACATTTAGTCCAGAGCAGAGGTTCTTTCTGCTGGGCTACCAGAGTGACCTAAGACAGATTTGGAAGCATGATGACCTCTGTGCGGTGAAGTACTGAAGGTTCAAACCCAGTAGCTGCAATTGCCCTCTGAGCAAGATATATTTTTTAAATATCTCCAAGATCCTTGATCTCTAGGGCCTGCAAATTCCTCTCAAATAGTGCAACACGTCTACAGGTCCCGATCACCAGTGAATTCGTTTTTGACTATGACCGGTGCTTCCTAAGGAATCCGCCAACAAAAAAATTCTAATCCTAGCAAACCAGTTTCTGGGGAAACCAAGAAACTTTCCAATTCCAGAAAATGTGAGCTGTCGTCAGCTGGTTCAGAGGTAATGGTCAGTGAACATGTTCTCATACCATGAACATGCTGTCGATACCAGTACCCCGAGACATTTCAGATCATTCAAATGCAACGGACTGACTTTGATTTACTGGCCATTAATCCCTCTGGTAGACCTAACCGCAAGCCAGGGAGGGTTCACTGTATCAGTAGGCATTCTGAACAGCCTACTTCCAGGTGCTCCAAATGCCAACTGCCACCAAAACCTTCCTAACCTCGGCTTAGCAGTCCTTTCTTATCTGTAACCAAACATGCTGATGTACCTAGAATTTGTAAAAGAATAGAATCGGTTGGCGCTGAAAGGTACCTCTTCGCTGTTTGCGGACAGGTAGTAAACACAGTAGAACAATATTAAAGACTTGAGGCGTTCTAATTGCTTCACAAGATTGCCCCAGAGGATAAATTGCCCATATAAAGTGCAGTGGGCAAACGCCATCATGGCGTAGTTGTACTGTAATGTGCAATGCCTTTTTGATGTAATATCTCAAAAACCATAAGTCAAGATGCTTAGTTGTGTCACCAATGCATTACATGTCGGTTGTTACATTCCTTTTGAGTGTTAACGACATTTATTTTTTAAATAACTATACTTTGCTTGTGATTGCTTCTTAATAAATATGAACATCTATTAGTTATATTGTATCGGAAACCAATTCCCACATCACCTGCTCTTAATTAAGTATTTGCTGCTCAGCCACAGCTACCACCAGAGTCAGGCAAGCTGTGGGAGGCAGTCTCTGCAAACATTTGTCAGCAACAGTAGCCAGGGACACCTTGCTGGGCGGAGTTCAAGGAGTTCGGTGTAGTGATTTAAAAAAAATGCCGCGCTACACAGTGTTCCGCAAGCGGCACAGTGCGTTAGGTACGTCATTTGCGCTGAATTTTAGCGTTGGATGTTTGTCCCGAGCTGGAAAATCAGCGCAAACTGCACCATGTGCAGTGTAAGAGGGAGCTGCGTCTTTCTGCCACTCGAGTAGATGTTTTACTCGAGCTGCAGCTCTCTCAACGTGAACGGAAGGTTTCTCAACGTGAGCAGTAGCAGCCATCTGCGCCAGCCCGCATTGAGCTATCTCACCGGGTGGTGGTCTGGAGTAATATTTTCCGAAACTCAGGAGTTTTTGGGAACTCCGCGCACTACGCAGGGCGTGGAGTCAGAAAAACTCCACCAACTCTGCGAGCACAGCAGAATTTCCTGCCCAGGCCTAAATAACTTGTTTTACCAGTCAGAGCTTTCACTTAGAAAACACTGTTTAGGGAGACCAGACCCCAAACGCGGAGAAGGACTAGATGACTTAATTAATAGCACTCGCAAACATAAAAATGCAGACAAAATAAATGCAACTTTTACATACAGTGTTATCTTTGTTAACTAATTTCCTTTGGGCTAGTAAATACTCTCTAACTCTGCACTGGAAAGCATGAAAACTTGCCACTCTGTGTTCTGTCAACCCCTCTGAGAAAGGGGACGTGCTAAATTTAGTGAAATTTTCCAGGGCTGATGTTGGAAATCTGAGATTGTCCCGGTAAATCACAAACACGTTGTCACACTAACAAGGTTGTCTTAAAACCACGCGCTCAAGCAGCACAATCCTTAAATCGATAAAGAAGTGCAGTGACATCTTTATCAGTCAGTTTATTCTGTGACTTTTATATCTATTGTTTAGTCTCTAGAGAGATTAAAGCCTACCTATCAATACCCCGTGGTCCAAGTCTTGGGGCAGCCATGTTGGAAGGCGGGACTTCCTGCGGGACATGTCAGACACACGAGGAGGGAGCAGCAGCGCTCCCTTGACATGACAACTAAACCAAGCCTACAAGGTCTTACTCACTCTTTGCCGCACAAGACCACACCGGACTGGAAGTTGGGAACATATGGCACTAAACTCAGTGTGTTAACCATCAGAAAGCGTTTCAAGACAATTGTGAAAGAATATCGGCGCAGAAACGTTCACTAAAATCATTCAGTTTACAGATCTCACTGAAACGTTCTACTACAGGCTCATTTCGACCATCAGCACAAATCACAATTTTCTAAATGGCAATCTCATAGCACACCTTAAAACCAATTATCAATTAATACACTCCCACAGAGTGCGGTCGCATCCGATGTTTACCTGCGTGCCGCTTAGTGACTTATTATTACTATTACTAAGGGAATTTTGTAAAGCGCTTGGTTACGCTCGGAAGCGTGTCCCCGCGCTGAAACTGAAAAACTCAGAAACGGAAGTGAGGAGTGGGCCCGGTTATCTAGAGAATAGATGTGTTTTTAGTTTCTTCCGAAAGCTAGATTCAGATGGATCCAGGCGAAGGTTAAGAGGTAGAGCATTCCAGCCCTTCGCCGCCAAGTAGCGAAAGGATCTTCCTCCCATGCGGGCCCTTCTCACTTGAAACTGTAGAGACTATATTTGTTTTTTCACTCATAGCTCGATCTTCCCGCAGTGGCCACGGATCAAAGACTGACAGCCAACTTTGTATGTCCGCCATTCTATTGCTATTATAGCAGAATTCAGGCCTGGGGAAGACCCCCCACACTAACAAGGAGAGTAACGACCAAAGTTACAGAACAAGAGCTCTTATTGATAGTAAACTGCTTCCTGTAAAACCAAGCCCCAAGGCTGCATGCAAATTAAAATGAGGTAATAAAAGGGATTATAAACACACTCATACCCGAGAGAGAGAGAGACAGTGATGGAAAAGGCATGCAGGTAGAAAAAAGATACACCAATACAAATACACACATACAAACACAGATGGAAAGGATAGAGAAACAGAACATACACCAACACACATGGTTACAAGGACTAACACGCAGAGACAACATATAAGGAAGACAGAGCTGGACACAGAAGAGAGAGCAACACAGACACAGAGGAAAAGCTAAGACATAGCTACAGAGCAGAAAAGAAACTAAGATAGACAGAGACAATCAAAGCAACATAGAAATGTGTACAGAGTACTACAGCAGACTCAAACTGCCCCAGACACAAGAACTGATACAGAACGGACAGTGAAGAGGGACAGAAGCTACACTGACGGAGAGGTAAAAAAGGACCAACAAGAGATACCAACACACATTACAAAAATTAACACAGAGAGACAATCAGATATGAAAAATATACAGACGGATAAAGAAGGGACAGCAACGGACGCACATAACTATAGTCACACAACTGTAGAAATACACGGCTACCAACAGACATGCTACACTACAAGCATGACATGCCGACAGATTCATGAGAAACCAACAGAGACGTAGATAGCTTAAGACACAGTCACATAGGCAGATGCAGGCAGACTGCTAATGAAAGCAAAGAGACGGAGGAAACGTGGAAACAGACTCACAAAGATACAAAGACATGGGACAGGAACCTGCAGACATATAGATACAAAACAAGATACAGAGAGGACACAAAGATAGTAGCAAAACTGTAGTATTACGAGAGGACAGTGGGACGACTGGGCATTAACCCTACACACACTGACTCCGAAATAAGGGCCATTCCTGGCATGCCCTGCCACCAGGTAGGTCGCTCCCCTCACCGCCACGCAGCCCCCTGTGTGTCCTGGTTCCTGCTGCCACTGCCGCCCTCGTTAGCCGCCTCTAACCCGGCTACGTACTGCGTTTGCCGTTCTTGATTGTCTGTTCGTCTTGGTTGTTGTTGTTATTGTTCCCTTGATTGCCCCCCTGTGCCACTCTTGCCTTTTGTACCCTTTTTTGTACCCCTGTGCGCGTTTTCCACATTTGTGCCCCCTTTCCCTCACCCATGTGCCACTCTTGGCTCCACATTTGTGCCCCTTTCTCGCTGTCCCCGCTGCCTCCGTTTCCCCCGCCGTTTTCTTTCCTGCCGCTGCGTCCCTGCGGCCCCGCCCCCTCTACTCCCATTGGCCGCCCCGCTCCCACCTCCCAGCTGCTCCTCCCTTCGTCTGCCCCTCATATGGAGGCCGCGCAGCGGACGAGCGCAGCGGGCGCGCCGCTGGCGCGTCGAAGGCATGCCAAAGGCAAGCCCGTCTGTGCCCATCCGCGCCTGGACCGCGCCCAGCGCCAGTACCCCTGGCCTCCGCTGGAGCCAGAAGCATCGACTGAGATACGACCCTGCCGCCCTCAACGCACTCAACACCGGACGACCACCCACTTGCTACCGAGACACCCCGAGGCGCACCCAGGGACCCTTCACCTGCCAAGCCTGCAAATTCACCTGCCTTCAAACCTCCCCCCCCCCCTCCGGACCAAGCAACGACAACAACCACCTCACATGCATCCTCCTCAACACCCGCTCCGTCCACAAGCACGCCGTCGAACTTTGGGACCTCCTCGAAACAACAGCACCAGACGTCGCCTTCCTCACGGAAACTGGATGAACGCCTCCTCGGCCCCCGACATCGCCATAGCCATCCCCGAAGGCTACAAGATCACCCAGAAGGACCGCGTCAACCAAACCGTAGGAGGAATCGCCATCGTCTACAAGAACACCATCAACATCACGACCAACACCGAAGACACACTCTCCGCCGCCGAACACCTACACTTCCAGATTCACAGCAACCCCAAGACCACCCTTAGAGGAACGCTCATCTACGGACCCCCGGGCCCGTGCACACAATTCAGCGAAATCATCACCGACTTCATCAGCCCGCATGCCCTAGCCTCACCAGAATACATCCTCCTAGGGGACCTGAACTTCCACCTGGAGAACAACAGCGACAACAACACCACCACCCTGCTCGACAACCTTGCCAACCTCGGACTCAAGCAACTGGTGAACACCCCCACCCACCTCGCTGGCCACACGCTCGACCCCATCTTCTCCGCTAGCAACCACGTCTCCTTCAGCCACTCCACCGGACTACACTGGACCGACCACAGATGCATCCACTTCACCTTCCAAAAGAATACATCCCACCACCGTACGCAACAAATCCCCCGCAGAAGCTGGAGCAAAATCACCACAGACCAGCTCCTCTCATCGCTGAGCCTGAACCCGCCAGCCAAAACCGCTGACACCACCGACGCAGCCCACAACCTCGCACAGTGGATCACCAACTGCGCTGACGACCTCGCCCCACTGAAAAAACCCCTTGCATGACTGGCAACAGGAAAACCTCATGGTTCACAGACGCCCTCAAAGAATCAAAGAAATCCTGCCGTACCCTCGAAAAAACCTGGCGCCACGAACGGACAACAGAAAACATGACAGCCCTCAAGAACGCCACTCGCGAACACCACCAGCTGATCCACACCACCAAAAGGTCATCGTTCAAAGAGCGGCTCGACAGCAACACCCACAACAGCAAGGAACTCTTCAGCATCGTCAAAGAGCTCTCCAACCCCAGCGCCAACAACAACGACATCACACCGTCACAAGACCTCTGCAACTCCCTCGCCACGTACTTCCACCGCAAGATCGCAGACATAGATCGGAGCTTCGGACTCCAGACTTCGCCTCCAGTCACCGAACCAACGACGCCCGCCACCACCCTCAGCGCCTGGACCCCCATCAGCACTGAAGACACCACCTACGTCATGAACACCATCCACTCTGGCTCCCCCTCTGACCCATGCCCACGTCATATCTTCAACAAAGCCAACATCATCATCGCACCCCACCTCCGGAACGTCATAAACAACTCCTTCACGTCAGCCACCTTCCCTGAGAGCTGGAAGCACGCAGAAATCAACGCCCTTCTGAAAAAACCCACAGCGGACCCCAAAGACCTCAAGAACTTCCGCCCCATCTCTCTTCTGCCCTTCCCGGCTAAAGTCATCGAGAAGACCGTCAATAAACAGCTGTATGCATTCCTCGAGGCAAACAACTCGCTCGACCCGTCCCAGTCCGGATTTCGAGCCAACCACAGCACCGAAACTGCCCTCATCGCAGCCACCGACGACATCAGGACCCTGATGGACAACGGAGAAACAACCGCTCTCATCCTCCTAGACTTCTCGGCAGCCTTTGACACCGTGTGCCATCGCACCCTAATAACCCGCCTCTTCAACGCTGGAATCCAGGGAAGGGCCCTAGACTGGATCACCTCGTTCCTCTCCGATAGAACCCAGAGTCCACCTCCCTCCCTTCCGCTCAGAGGCCACCAAGATCATCTGTGGCGTACCCCAAGGCTCCTCGCTCAGCCCAACCCTCTTCAATATCTACATGAGCCCCTCGCCGCCATCGCACGCAGACACAACATCAACATCATCTCCTACGCCGACACCCAGCTGATACTCTCCCTCACCAAAGACCCAGCCACAGCCAAAACCAACCTCCAGGAAGGGATGAAAGACGTCGCAGAATGGATGAAGCTCAGTCGCCTGAAGCTGAACTCAGACAAGACGGAAGTCCTCGTCCTCGGACAATCCCCATCCGCCTGGGACGACTCCTGGTGGCCCACAGCGCTGGGCTCCGCACCGACACCCACGAACCATGCACGCAACCTGGGATTCATCCTGGACTCCTCCCTCATGATGACCAAGCAAGTCAACGCCGTCTCTTCCTCTTGTTTCAACACCCTGCGCATGCTCCGAAAAATCTTCAGGTGGATCCCCACCGAAACCAGAAAGACTGTCACCCAGGCCCTCGTCACCAGCCGACTGGACTTCGGAAACGCGCTATATGCAGGAACCACTGCCAAACTTCAGAAACGACTCCAACGCATACAGAACGCCTCCGCACGACTCATCCTCGACATCCCTCGCCACAGCCACATATCCGCCCACCTGAGAAACCTGCACTGGCTCCCCGTCAGCAAGAGGATCACGTTCAGGCTCCTCACCCACGCACACAAAGAGCTCCACGACATGGTCCCCGAATACCTCAACAGCCGCCTCTCGTTCTACACCCCCACCCTGCAGCTCCGCTCCACCAGCCTCGCCCTCGCCACCGTCCCACGGATCCGCAGAACCATCACCGGAGGAAGATCGTTCTCCTACCTGGCAGCCAAGACATGGAACTCCCTCCCCGCACACCTACGACTGACCCAGGACCATCTCACCTTCAGGAAACACCTCAAGACCTGGCTATTTGAGCAGTAGCGCGCTCTATAAATGTCACTGATTGATTGATTGCCATGGGTGAAAAAAATACTGTAGGAGACAATGACCTAGAGAGGTACAAAACAGGACACCTATAGAAGGCATTGATATGGTTATATTTCCTCCACAGTCAGGAGCCCCCAGATCCCAGTGACCTTTAGATAAGTAGCAGCATATTAAAGCGATGCACAGGCTCCCGCGGTACACAGTTTTGAAACTGTTCAAACCTATAGCGACCTATGTCTAAAGCAACATCACACATCATCTGATGCAAGCATGACGTGCACACTGGTACCAAATGCAGGTGAATTCCAGAGGAAGGGTCAGCCACTGCCACCCTCCACCCACACTTCTTACCCTTCATAGGACCTAGACACACAAGATCCCACACTCACCTCTTCAGAGTCTCCTAGGCCATAGAGATGCATGCTGGAGGGCCTGGGCTGTGTGCGTTCTGCCCACCAGGGCCTGGAATATCGGACGCTACAGATCCGCAGACTTGTATGTGGTCACGGTGTGGGCACGGGTACCATCACACCAGTATGTGTTCACAAGGTAGGGATGCTGGCGCTTCCACACCAGCCCGTGTTCAGAGCTTGTGGCTTGGGCACTAGTGCAGTAGGAGACGCACTTGTGCAGGTGAAGTAAAGTAAGAGGTCCTACTGGTCTTGCCGCTGCAAAGGCTTCATGTGGCACCTTCTGAACATGGCCAGACACACAGGGGAGGAGCAGGAAGGTGTCCCCTGGGTCTCAGAGCTCACTTCGTATCTCGGCACCCCAGACCTTCGAGGGCTCCTGTAGCTCTGTATGGACAATGTCTGGTCCTTTCAACGAGTACCGGGACACAGGTGAGGGGCAGCAAAATGTTCCACTGGTCTCTGTAAATCTTGTATGGGTGACCAGGAAGCCCACAACCAAAGCCCTGCTATGCGCACGCGCAGATGAGTGACAGTGCGATGTCCCGGCCTCAGAATGGAGCCCTGGTGCTGTGGGGCCTTCTCCACGGGGCCTGATGGCTCCAGTCAGCGACACGGTTCAAAGTCCCAAGCGATGATGGTCCATGCTGCAGGGCCCCCACGAACAGGCAACCTCCCTGGACTCCCGTGACGCTCGTCAAGACTGGCACAGTGGCACCTGAAGCTTGGCACACCCCAGACGGGCAGTGAGGTGTTTCAGGGGTCACAGTTCAGTAGAAGTGACGTGGGACCCCCACGAGCACACATGAGCAGACGAGTCCTAAGGGCTCCGCGCGGATGGTGACATCCCTGGGTCATGGGGCTCGGATGGAGCTCCCTTCGGGCCTCGCTCTATGTATGAGGGGCAGCGGGGTGCCACGGTTGAAGCGAGCCCGGGCCACCAAAGCTGAGGGTTACTGGCACACTCCAGGGGGCGGCTCTTGACAAAGGTAATCTGAGGGCTTTGCGGAGAGGCTGCGCCCACAGGTGATCCGCAGCGCTATATTCCAGGCCGGGCAGGAGACGCGCCCCGCAGCCCCTCGGCTAGAAGTGATGCCCGCGGTGCCCACGCAGCGCGGCCTAGTGGCAGCGGCTTTAGTGCTGACTGGCAGAGGAATCTCAAGGCTGGCTGGAAATAGCCGGGCAGGGGTGACTCTCCGAGGCCTCTGAGAGGGCCATAAATACGCGCAGCTCCGTGGCAGGTGCTCGGAGGCACCGCTGACGCCGCCAGACTCCCTGTGTCTGTCGCCCCTCATCTGTCCCTCTTCCGCCTCTCCCCCCTCTGCATTCAAGCGGGCTCCATGTAGTAGTGTCCCTTTCCTTTCTCCCTTTTTTTCCACCCTCCCTTCTGCCCTCTCTCTGTCCCTCACATATTTCAATGTCGCAGTAACTCTCTATCTCACTTCTAGCGCGTCCGTCTTTCGACTGTCTCTCGACACTTGCACCGCACCTTCTATCCTCTGTACAATCGTCGACTGCCCAGTCCAACAGTCTCACCGTGGAAGTACCCTCTCCGTCCCCCCTCTGTCCTCTGCCCAGCCCTAGACTGTCCCCCTGTCTCTCGCTCTCGGTGAAGCGATGTCCCTCTCTTCTATCTTCTGTCCGAGCCTCGACTGTCCCCTGGTCTCTCAACAATCTTACATTAGCCGTGGCCATCTCTGGCCTCTCTCTTTCCTGTCCCTCCCTTGCTGTCCCTCTGCCTCTCAGCAGCACCCCCCTCTCTTCCCCTCCCCCTTCTTTCCGCATCGTTTCCTCTACGGCCCCCCCCCCCGCCCTCCACACTCTCACTGCAGCAGAGTCCCTCTCTGCCCCTCTCCCAAGCGCACACTCCCTCTTTATATAAAAGTCTAGATTGTCCCTCCGTCTCCTCTATGCCATGCTCACCCTTTGTTACTCTCTCAAGCACTTCTCTCTCTCTCTCAGTGCAGCTCACCCTTTGTTACTCTCTCAAGCGCTTCTCTCTCTCTCAGTGCAGCGAGTGCAGTGCTGGTGGGGGCTGTAAAGCTGCCTTAAGTTCCTTGCAGAGAAGCAAGCCGTCCTCACCTCTGGCCTCCTCAGGAATCGCAGTCCCCTTTAATTATCCCGATTCGCCCCACCACTGCCACTCTCTAGTACATTGACAACTGCTGGAGGTAGCTATCTTTGGGTACTGTGCCAGGGTGACCGCAGGGGCGGATTGGCACTGCGGGCACTCGCGGGCACTCGAGCATGGGCCGTAAAGCCGGGGCCTCAGTGCACTCTGTGGGTCCCCCCCCCCGCCCCCCCCTTCCCAGTCCACTGAGAGCGCTGACAGGGGGAGGAAAGCGGCTTCGGCAATGATCAGCTGTGGCCTCTCCTTGACCCCCCACCCTGCCAAGCAATCACGCTGAGGGTGGGCTGGGGAGGGGCGATTGTATCTGAAAACCCTATGCCACCGTCAATACAATGCTGAGTTACTTCAAGTGTCTGGGAATGCACCCTGCATCAGACAACTCACTCCTAATGCTCGCCCTTCACTTTCACGCTCACCCTGCACTCACACCATTCACCCGTTCACCCTCCACTCACAGTGATCACCCTGCACTCACAGCGATCACCATGCACTCACACCATTCACCCGCTCACCCTCCACTCACAGCGATCACAATGCACTCACACCATTCACCCGCTCACCCTGCACTCACAGCGACCGCAATGCACTCACACCATTCACCCGCTCACCCTGCACTCACACCATTCACCCGCTCACCCTGCACTCACACCATTCACCCGCTCACCATGCACCCCCACCATTCACCCGCTCACCCTACACTCACAGTGATCACTCTGCACTCACAATGCATTTACGCTGTTTACTCCATACCTCACCCTGCAGTCACACGGGCACACTACTCATCCTGCACTCATGTGACACTTCACTCACCTGTCCCCCTCACTGCTCAATCTGCAACTCACTCAAAGAAGACAATTTTGAAAAGCGTTTCGTCCTCTACAACAACCCCTTCTCTGGACACATTAATCTATGGAAGAGATATATCGATGATATATTAATAATCTGGAATGGCGATATACCTCAACTTAATTTGTTCCATGAATGGCTCAACTGATGCGACCAGGATATCCAGTTTACCATCCAGTTCAACACACAGGAGATACCCTTTCTTGATCTAAAAATATTCAGCGAAGATGCCAAACTTTTCACTACGCTGTACAGGAAACCAACTGAACGGAATTCCCTGTTAAGGTACAGCAGTTACCACCCACGTGGCTTGCGTGACAATCTTCCAGTTGGCCAGTTCCTGCGGCTCCGCAGGAACTGCACAAAGCGAGTGGATTACATAATAGAGTCCGAGGACCTCAGTGCCAGACTAACCGCTAGGGGCTATCCGAAGCGTTTGGTTAAGAGGGCCCAGAAGAGGGCTTGGTACAACCCACGTGATAATTTGCTCACAACTAAAGACCCTGCCATATCACCAAAGAACAACAAGATGATATGTGTGACAACGTTCTCTACTAGAAGTAATGCAGTGAAAAAGATAATTAACAAGCATTGGGGTCTTGTATCAACTGAGATCGACCAACCGAACTTACCTATGCATTCCTTCAGAAAAGCCATGAGCATTAAGGACCATGTGGTACATTCTTTCCTTGAGGACTCGGTTGAACCAACTATCCAGTCAATTTGGAATCTACCACCCGTCATAGGTCATTTCAAATGCGGGTCATGTAAAGCATACCCAACTACAATTCAATCCAAAAAGTTTGTTTATAAACATCAGACTATCACGTTACACTCACACACCAACTGTAATTCTACTAACGTTATCTATGGGATCCTTTGCCCCTGTGGCCAATTATATATTGGCCAAACACAGCAGAAAATTAAAGCGAGAATCCTACAGCATCAAAGTAGAATAAGATGCAATGTGACCGGAGCACCCCTAGTTGAACATTTCAATCAACTAGGACACAGCCCTGAGCAAATGCAATGGATTGTGGTGGAGAAGACTGAACTGGGCCCCAGGGGTGGCAATATATCCTCTATTCTTATCATCAGGGAGTCCAAATGGATGATTCGCTTTGACACTATTAACATGGGTCTGAACGAACAAGATCCTAGTAATGCCCAATTAGCCATTCTTGGTAACTAGGAAAGTTGGTTACTGTAGTTCTATCCATCCAGCTCTTATGGCGATTCTGTTGCTAATGGAACCTTTGAAGCTTCTGTCTGGTTAACCGTTTTGAAACATGCGATTCATGTATGCAATGTCTATATTTATATGTCACCTGTGTTCTAATACTATGCCTATCTACGATGCCACTCTGTTACTGTCAATAGCACGACGGGTCAATGATTACTCATATAGGCCCACATGTGTGTAAAAATCAATGCACATCCAGATGTTTTCTGTTTGTTTATATTGTGTCATTCATATTGTCTTGTAATACGTTTTTCCATGACTTATTGTAATGTACCCCCCTATGTTAGGCCAACTTTCTGCCCCCTCATGCTCATGAACCGGTCTGCTATACTCACGCTAGTGGCACGAACAGAGATCTGTAGACTTACCAATAATTGTTAAACACACCTTGAATTATTGAGAAACTATATTCTTTTAGCCCTTAATATATCTCACAGAATTAATTTTCATCATCCCCTTTATGTCATCTTGATGGCTTAACCAGCCCACTGCTCCCTTCCCCAAAGAACTACTCGGGTTGTCTTTCTTCTAATACACCGGCGCCGCTAGCATCTAGCTTCTGCGCCCGGTTGAACGTCACGCGGCGCACGGCGTCTCCTTATTAGTGAACTCTCCCAACGGGTCCAGTGCTTTGTCAGAAACCGCGAGCACGACAAGTCATGGCAGCCGCCTAAGGTATGGTAGCCCTTCTCTTTAGCATTTCGTTAAGCCGGTTCTTTCACGCTGTGAGCACAATCCTATTTTTAATGTGTGTAACTTTTTTCTACACTCTGCAGTTTTTATAGCACTTTAAGGTCTATCACATCGCTTTTGAATATTTATACCCGACGTTTGTCTAAGTGTATGACAGTGTTTCCTTTTATCTTGGATGTGTTGCGATTCAACCGCAAATGACATTTATTGATATTTCGGAGAGTTTTCTATAAAGACAGGTTTTAACTTTCTGTCTTCTTCCTTATAATTGATGCACACTTAAACCGATATATTGCATGTCCCACCACGTTCCACGGTGCGGACTTTTCCCTCATTGCGTGAAATTTTTATTATGGATGACAGATTAGGGGACCAGGTCCTAAACTTTACATCCTCTAGGTTTGGATTTCCATCTGTTTTTAAACAAGTACTCCTTTCCTTTTTATTTATAGAGGCCGTTTTCCTCCGTGATTAATTTCGCTTGTCACACCGATGTCTGTCACGGCGTGTGATGATGGAGTAAATAGTACCTCCTTTGTGATTTGATCATTATTAGTAAGTGACATTTATATTTATTTTGAACAACTTGAATCCATTTAGCCGGTTTACGGATCGTTACAATGACACCTAAAATTTGTTACAGGTGTACTCCACCCCTAACCGTCCTTGGAGCCCACCAGGCCCTGCGCCCTCTGACGCCAAGTTCCAAGTGACTAGATGTCCTGTTTCTAACATGGTAATTATGGTGATGCCTTCGCTTACCCAGTCTCCCTGAATGAATCCGCTTGGGACTCGACACAGTTTTTAATACTTACCTAATGTCTTTTTAGGTGCCTTCCCTTTTTGTTCCACCGTTCTGTTTGTCCTGAGGAAGACCCCGCCAGTAAGGACTTAAGCAACCTACCCATGCCTAGGGGTCGAAACATCGACATAAGACTTTGCCAGTACCCACAATAGTGCAATGTGCACTGTGTTCTTTTGATTGTATATGGTTTTTGTCAAATCATCTATTCGTCTGTGAATGAATTTCATCCTGATTATTTGGCACAATATTGCATGCCTAGCAATTGATTTGTACGAGTATTATAAGTATTTATATGTCACTTATCCCATTACCTTACCCAATCCATCACTCCCTTTCCCCTATCCCGTGGCACCCCGCACTGATTGATTATTGTGAATCTATTTCAACATAAATGTGTTCCCATCTAGGTGTGATTAAATAACACTTGGATGCTACTTCATTGTTGTAATATTCATTGCTGCTGATTCAGTTCAGGCTTCAAAAGCATTTTTGTTCTGGGACCATTTCCTTTCTACCATCACTCACCATGCATTCTTTCATCCCACTCTGCACTTACATCCGCACCCAAATTCATATGGTCACCTCACTCACCCTGTTGTCACTCCTCTTACCCTAATCTCACACTGTCGCATCGCTCACTGTGAACTGTGTACTGCTGCCACTCACACAGCGCAGAGGGTTAATGTGCCTGCTACAAAGAACGTGTACCACGCAGATCACAGAACTGAGTGTGAGTAAACTATGAGTAGCGCTATAAAAAAATGAAATGTTTTCAGGAAGGTGCTATAGAGAGACGAGGTGCATTGTTGGTGAGTGGTAGTGAGGGAATTCATGGAAAAGGAGGAGGGAGGGCGTGCCAAAAAAAGACTGTCAGATGCCATCCAGAGACTTTTTGAGGCATGGGCAAAGTGGGCTCTGGCCCAGGGCCCCAGACTTTCAGGGGGACCCCTGATAAAACCAGCTCTGTTCTGCAGAGCCATGCCCTGATGGCATTAAATGGTTCTTGAACAGATTGTTTTAAATACAACTTTCCTTCACTTTTTTTTAATATTGGTGATGTGTGTCTATTACAGACATTTTGTAGAGGAATGTTGTGTTTCATGCAAAATCCATAACATTTTCTTTTGGATCAAATCAGAACCTCACACATATGAGAAATGGGAGAGCGTCTCAGAGATTATTTGCAATAATATGCTGCTGTGTTACAATATTGAAAGCACGCATCACTATCCCGGATTATTGCATGTAAACACATTAAGAATTTGGACTAGTGTGTTTGTGCACTGTTGGACCTATATCCTAGTGGTAGCTTGGCTCAGGCCAACAGGCTTCCATTCCCTCAGGGCATCTCGTGCTTGCATCACACTCAACTCACAATCCAACGCAGCACCTCTTAAAAACAAGCATTTGCAATGCAATAGGTCTCGCATTTATGCAAGTTTAAGCTATTGGTATTGTAAATGGCTTTGTGTTTCATTTATGTTTCAAAAACCAAAACATAAATAAAAGGCATTGTGATTTACAATGCCAATTGCTCAAACTAGGGTAATTGCGAGACCTTTTGCATTGCAAATGCTTGTTTCCGTTTCAAATTATGCCAGCAGTAGCATAATACACAAAGATATTTCTTTCACGAAGGAAGGGTGCAGGACCAGGGACACCTAGTAACAGCCTGTGGTACTGCGCCCATTTCTTCGTGAAAGGAATTTCTTTGCGTATTATTTTTTTTTTTTTTTAGGATTAGCGGTTATGATCAAATACGTTTAGATAATCCAGGGAGGAAAAGGAAACCGCAAACATAGGGAGCAGATGGATGGCTTGTGTGATCAGAGATCCCAACATGCAGACAACGGGAAATAATCGTAAAATAATGGAACTCCAGAGGTTAATTAGTGGAGAGAAAGACATGCTCCCTCGGTGGAGATGAATCCTAAATGAAGCATTGTGTAAATGTGAGCGATTGGCGTTGCAGATGCTAATTAGTTGTTTTCCATTTCAAAGTATGCCAGCAGTACGCAATGAAATTTCTTTCACGAAGGAAAGGGTGCAGGACCAGGGACACCTAGGGACAGCCTGTGGTACTGCACCCTTTTCTTCGTGAAAATAATTTCTTTGTTTATGCTAATACTGGCATACTTTGAAATGAAATAAAAATTTGCATTTGCAATGTAAATAGCTGGCTATTTTGAATAATACGAAAGGTTTTGCACTGTAAATCCTCTGAGCCGCCTCCTGTGTGGCTTCAGCAGTGAATATGTAATTGCGGCAGGAAGCAAAGAACAAACCTGCAGTTTGCCCAATATAAGTTAAAAGGTAGGACAAAGTGAAAGGAAATGCGCATCCACGAGGTAAGAATCTTAGGCAGGCTGAATGGAAGTGAAGTATCTTCTGATACAAAGAAACAGTAGGCTGCAAAGACAAGCGGCCGGAACGAGGGAGAGTAGGCACCCCTCCCCCAACCAGATGGCACACTGCAGGCAATTAAGTGCGAGCAGAAGCGGAAGAAAACTGTAGTTAGGCGCCGCTGCCTCGGGACTACACGGAAGTGACAATAGGGCCAACAGCCAACAGAAATCAAGAAAACAACAGCAATGCTAAATTTAAACCAATCACGAGGGGCAGGAGAAATTACACGGAGGTGAAGCCAATATATAAATTACTTTAAGTCTCGCTGAGACAGCGCATGCAGCGCATGCGCTGCCACACGCGAGACCTAATGACACTACACCGATTAAACTTCAAAAGTCACCTGAAGTCTTTATCTTATTCTTCTCAAACAGGGTTCTTCGGGATCATTTCACAGGATACAAACATTTCATCATTTCACAGGATACAAACATTTCATCGCATTTTAAATAGTCAATACTTGTACATGTGTAATTTTGCACAACAACTACTTTTCATAACATTACAAATGGTCATCTAGCTTGCACAGGCCTCGCCTGCCAGATGGACTCCCTAATATCCACCCCCTCCCATGACTATCTTGTCTTCAACAACTAGCTGATTTTCCTCAGACACTGACGAGTCAAAGACCAGGCGGCTGGCAGTTTCCTAGGGACAAATATGCAGTCTCGGGATAGGTTCGCTGTCACCCAGTGAATTCCCTACTGCAGTACCCCCCAACCCCTCACTGTTCACCAAAACTCAGGTTGCGGTTTGACCCACTTAGGCACAAAAAGCTCTACTTCCTCTGCTGCCATTACACGTGGAATTAGGACCAACAGTCGTTATTTTTAATCTGGGCCCTCGTTTCTCCACCACCCAACACTCGGGTTTACCTGGGTATGTCTGTTCGTTCATGCGGACACTCAGGGCCTTGATGTCCGCTCTTTTCCCTCCCTCTGATTGTAAGCCCCACTTACAGAGTCTCGAAACTCCTCTTCTCCTGTCGACGGGCGACGAGAACCCACCTCCTTCAGGTAGGCGGAGCTCGCTGGGTCGGTGAAGTCCCCACAGAGGTTAGCAGCAATAGGAGTGCAGGGATCAGCTCTCCGTCTGCTAGAATCTTTTTTGGAAGACAGGATACAATTTGTAGCTATGGATACGTATAAGTCCACTCCTTTGCAGCTTTCATGCGGTGTACCGCAGGGCTCCTCGTTGAGCCCCACTATTTTTAATATATATTACAGCCCTGGCTCCAGTTGTAAGATCCTTTGGTTTTGTACGAACCTCTTATGCTGACGACACGCAAATTGTCGTAGCAGTCACAGATCAATCTTACACTGTAAGCAAGCAATTTAATGACTGCATGTCAGCAGTAAACTATTGGATGAGTTTCAACTGTTTAAAGTTGAACAGTAATAAAACTGAGGTTGTGCTGTTTGGTAATGACCCCTCTTTTGGTCCCCTAGCCTTGTGGCCAACGAACCTCGGCAAATTACCCAAGCCTGTCGAAAAAGCTATAAATCTCGGGATGATAATAGATAACAAGCTTTCTTTTGGGAGTCAGATTAATGCCCTGACAACATCCATCTACTTAATTATAAGGGAAAATTAGGAAGATTCTTGTATATATCCCAGAAAACACCCCAAAGCTGGTAAAATCAGCAAGATTGGATTATTGTAATCGACTATGTCTTAATCTTAGGGCCCAACATCTTAGGAAACTACAGGTGCTGCAAAATACAGCAGCCAGAGTTTGAACTCGTACTCCTAAACATGTTTCGTTTAGGAAAACCATCGAGCAGCTGCACTGGCTGCCAGTGAAGGAGCGGATCCAGTTCAAGGCTTTTTGTTTTTGGATAAACAAGGACCTCAGTACCTAGGCCAGAAATGCAGACGTTCCCCCACCGATTTGATTCCTCCTAAAATACTTGTAATGATTTCCCCTGCATTGGTTGACAATATTACTGATCTTTTCAACAAATCATTTTCCCTTAAGATGGAAGACCGCCTGCGTGAAGCCTATTTTGAAAAAGCCCATGGCCGACCCAAGTCTTCTCTCCAACTACCGTCCGATCTCTCTACTCCCCTATTTTGGGAAAGTATTAGAATCTCTTGCCAATCAGCAACTTGTCGCTCATTTGGAGAGTTACAACTTATTAGACCCCTCACAGTCTGGGTTCAGAGTGGCTCACAGCACTGAGACGGCACTGGTCGAGGTCACAGACAACATCAGGCGGGCTCTGGATAGACATCAATCGGTAATTCTCGTACTCTTTGACCTGTCGGCCGCATTTGACACCATCGCTCACAGCACTTTAATACATCGGCTGTGGGAGATGGGTGTCAGTGGTATGGCCCTGAATTGGTTCAGAAGCTATCTCTCAGACCCTAACACCCTTGTTCAGTCGGGACTCAGTATCTCCTCTACAAGATCTGTCACGATGGGTGTTCCGCAGGGTTCCATTCTGAGTCCTACTCTCTTCAATCTTTATATGACTCCACTGGCCCCAGTGATTAGAGCTTACGGATTTGATGTCATATCCTATGCCGATGACACTCAGATCATAGTCACACTGGGTCCTGACCCGAATGAAACCATGGTGCGTTTCAAAAACTGTATGTCCCACATCAACAGGTGGATGAAAATCAACCATCTTCAACTGAACGGTACAATGTCTGAGATCATGCTTTTTGGGAAAGCGCCACAACACTGGTCTTCTGAATGGTGGCCCGTCGACCTTGGTGCCTGTCCTGTCCCCAGAGACGTGGTGCGTAATCTGGGCCTTTACATGGACAATCAATTGTCCATGAGGGCCCAGGTTAACCATATTGTCAGTTCTTGTTTTGGAATAATGCGCACACTGCGGAAAGTTTTCAAATGGATCCCCTTGGAAGCCAGAAAACTGTTGCTTCAGGGTTTGATCTCTAATCGGATGGACTACGGTAACGCACTCCTACAGTCCATCAACGAATCCTTTTTAAAAAAACTCCAGACTTTACAAAACATTGCGGCTAAAATGATTCTGAATCTCCCTCATCGAACTTCTTCTGCTCCATGTCTTAGAGCTCTACACTGGCTTCCAGTGAGAAAGCACATTCTTTTTAAGGTCTTATGCCTTACCCATAAATATCTTTATGGGAAGAAACCACAATACTGGTCCAGAAATCTTTGCTGGTACAAGCCTCAGAGGGCACTGAGGTCTAGTACCAAATCCCTGCTCACCCCCTTCAGAATATACACCACCAGACAGTGTGGTAGATCTTTTTCGTACTTATTCCCGTCTTCCTGGAACAAATAGCCCGCTGACCTACGATCCACCCCCATTCTAGGGTGCTTTCAAAATAAGCTTAAGACGTGGTTATTCGACCAGTAATCTTCCCCAGCTCTTTCTCCGCTTCCAGCCGCTGCAAGCGCCATGAGACTCTTTGGAGTGATATGTTGCGCTATAGAAGTGCCTATGACTTGACTTGACTTGACACACCTAATAGGACACTAAGGTCATCTAATCTGAACCTCATGGTGGTACCAAAATGTAATAGAAGGTGCAACGGGGGATGGTAGAAGTTTCTACCTTGGTACCGTAACAATCTGGAATTCACTCCCATTGCCTATTCGATCTGCCACCTCCCTCCTTAAATTTAGACAGGAGTTGAAAACTTGGCTTTTTTAAATTTATCAGATTTCTGGTAAAGATGCGTGTTTAAATATCCGATCATTGGTTAGCACCAGGACGCCCTTTGGTAACAGTGCGCTTTATAAATTTCACTAACATTAACATTAAATTAAAACCTATAAGTCACCCCTAAGGCAGGCCTTTCAATCCTGAAGGCAGTGTGCTAGGCTATAAGTGTGAGGGTGCCCTGAACGAGCAGGATACCCCCTACAAACCCCGGAGCCAATTTTCCAAGCTTTGTAAGTGCAGTCAGACATTTTAATACAGATAGTGGCCATGCGTCATTACGCAATGGCATACTATATATTGGCTGTGCCGAACCTACAAAGAATATACGGTTCAAAGCCGGAGGGTCCTAGGGAGAGTTTAGAGATCTCACAGGATTTATTCCCCAACACTAGAACTATAAAAAGTACGAAATCCCGGGGTCTATTAAACTGATTAGAAAGTGTGGTAACCCACTACTGACTATTTTATAAAGTGAACAAAACTGAGATATAGAGCTGAACCAGTGACTAAGACCCACAGACCTAACTGTAGGCATTTCCCTTTTTAGGATGAAATCCCTCACTCACCAGAGGTGACATGCTTCATCATATCGGATTCTCCTCCCAGGGGAAACTCCTAGTTCCCCTGGGGGCTACAACCCCCTCTCTGAGCGGGAGGATCTCAGGGATGTTTTGTATGTTTGATAGGATATCCTAAATCCACATATGAAGAGCTAGTCGTGTGAGTGAGGGCGCAGCGCAAAAGAAAACAAAACTGTGAGGATGGTGAGATTAAAACTAGCTCAAGAGCGCAAAAAGGACTTTTATTGGGAAACGCTCTTTGCTAGGAATAAAACTACAGTGCGCCCACGGTATGGATATAAACCGCGATGGTGGAGTGAAGAAAATTGGTCAACATGTTTCAGCCAAATAGCCTATAGGTAGGCGTGGCTTTCAACAGGACCTATGATGTTGCTGCTAAGTGAATGTGAATATGATAACACAAAAAGGATACTAGGACAGAAAACTACTTAATGTCCCTTATTCATGAGGAAAATTACCTACAATCAAAAGCGATATCAGAACATAATTAAATCAGTGAATGTAAATATCCCAAAATCAAAAATATAAAAAATTTACCCGTAATTACTGGGTAAGTGACCATTCTTCTCTCTGGCGACAGCTCAGGAAGGGAGCGCCGCTCTGTAAAAAACGGTGTCAAACATTTATTAGAAATTCATGTCTTTTCATAACAAGCGGGGTATGACAAACATGCCAATAGCCCAGAAAAGCATGTATTTGATATAGCCAATCTAAAGAGGGAGACTATATAAGGTTTATGCACTGTAACCCAGTGCAAGATGTCAGGTATATTAAAAAGACTAGGAGTCAAAGGTGGAATCATAGACTGCTTAGTCATGAACCAAGACTTGCAAACATTACCATTTGATATTAATAAGTACGTCTATTCAATTTCCAACAATGTGTTGATAAGTCATTAACCCAACACAATTTTTCAGCGCTCAAGACGCACCTCATCTGGCAGCCGCAAAATATCTACTATATGTTGGAAAATCACCTATCTCTCTAGGCGAAGGCGTGTTGA
Source organism: Triturus cristatus (assembly GCF_964204655.1). Taxonomy (NCBI): domain Eukaryota; kingdom Metazoa; phylum Chordata; class Amphibia; order Caudata; family Salamandridae; genus Triturus; species Triturus cristatus. The sequence continues at coordinate 11,939,091 of NC_140579.1, read as the reverse complement.
TCTAAAACCCACCACACAGTGTCATCGAAGACATAGGAACAAGGATTCATAACAACGTGATGAAATCTACACGGCCTGGGTGAGCAGGTGGAAAAGCCTTCTATGTATTTAAAAAGACAACATATCTCTAAGCGAAAAGCATGTCAATATAAAGCCCACATCATAGTATAATTAACCCCTTCCCCGCTCATGACAGAACCGCTCCGTCATGAGCCACGGTTGCCGTGTGCTCATGACGGAGCGGTTCCGTCATGCCACGACCGTTGGCGGCCGCTCCGCCCACGCGGCGCTGTTTCCCCGCCTGTGCGGGGGGACAACGCAACTGGGCGGAGCCATGACGGAACCACTCCGTCATGAGCACAGCTCAACCGTGGCTCATGACGGAGTGGCTCCGTCATGAGCACAGCGCCACCGCGCTGCCCCCCGCACCCCCCAGCGCTGCGGCGGAATTCCCGCCGCAGCGAAGGGGTTAAAGACACTGAAACCAGGCATCATAACAATCGGGTGAAATATAAACTGTCCAGGTGGTCGAGCACAAAAACACGAAAATGGGCTTACCAATCTGTCGGTACGCCGGCGTAGCTTGAGCCTGTGACCTGGAGGTGATTCAAACCAGGAAAGGGTCTTCTTTTATGACCCGAAAAACACCCCTGATTGGGCCGTGTCAGCACTGGCAGTCACGCATGTGCATAAAAGAGAACGCTGTGTTTCACAGTAGCTCACAAACTAGTGTAATGGGTTGACGTGCCTGTTAATATAGGCGCTTGCGCCCCACTGTTCGTTGTGCCGGCTAATGCTTAGTGGGAAAAGTTTATGGAATAGGTCTAAAGTGTCCGCCTGTTCTGATGAAAAGTGAAAACAGACCCCGTTCTACCCTGTAAACGGCGAGACCTTGTAATTGTAAGAATGGTCTCGATGTACAATTCTCTAGCCAAACTACTTTGATGACACGGTTTTTAAATCAGTTTGCTAGAAAGTCTAATGTGATCAAAAGCGCTACCGATGACGGCCCTGGGCATCATTTTTGTCCAGCCCCCTGCGTTTTGCTCCAGTGACGCACGCCACCACCATGCGCTATTGACTGAGTGGAAACAGTCTTGGCAGGGGAGTGCTGGGCGATTTGTAGAACCCTTACCGTAGGGGCCCTGCCACCACCACGGTGGAGTCTACAGGAGATGTAAGATGGCAATGTGAGAAATATACACATCACAGGGCTGCTGATCACATTGTGCAATGTTCCCTGCATGCGCGGGCATGTAAGTATGAAAAATAATGGGTATTGCGAGACAGGTATATTGGAGAGGTGAGTGTGCATCGAGAGAGAAAATGAACATAGGAAAGGGACAGTAGACCTACGTGAAGGGTGCGGGTAGAACTGAAGTAGTATTGGGAAATAGTTACGATTCTTTGTTAAGCTTGCGGTGCCAAATGGTCCCGAGGGCCCCACTAAATGTTATGCAGTCCTCAGCCTTGCAAAAATATTTATACGGATCAGTGACGCTACCTAAACCAGAGGGGAAAAGTGAATGTACAGAACACAGACTACAGGCACATGAAAAGCAAAATAAATACATTCTGAGTCCTTCTGATTCTCTATTGCACGTGCGCCACTTTATAATCTCCATGTCTGGAGCTTCCTTGGTCTCTGTGAATGCGCGTGGGTGCCTTTAACCACCAATGCAAACTTGCATTAACTTGTGACACCTTTACCCACAAGGACGAGCCGGCATCGATGGCTCAATACAGACGGAACCTGATATTTTGATCAAATTTCTAAATCACTACCGCAGATCAGCCCACAGGAGGCAGAATACAGTCTCCCCATTTCTCCAGGACCGCCTCAGACTTACTACTGAGAAGCATCCCTAACACCTACTCTTCAATCACAACCTGGACCAGACCATTCATTGACGGTTACTTCCGCCTGAGGCGCAGCTATTTTTACTTACCGTGCCCTGAAGAAGCCCATGTCTGGGCGAAACACGTTGGCTGTATTGTACCCTGAGCACATCACAAATAAAAGTCAAAGGAACATAAGTAATGACGTGGACTCATTAATTTTTCGCAACTGATGTATTTACTGTAAATAATTTCCTGGAATATTGCCTCTCATACCCCTGTGAAGATTATTATTATTTATGGTCATATGGCAGCTGGCCATCTGAGGCGGGCAATATCGTACTACTTTTTTGTGACCTGTCTAGGCAGCGCAGTCATCTACAACCCAGCTGCTTGTTTTCTTTTCTTAAGTATACTGTTAGATAGATATTTCAATATCATACGGTGGACGCCCTGTTGGTTATAGTGCTATGTCCCCCCTCTTTCCCAGTCTGTCTCTACTTAGCCTCCCTATTGGTCTCAGTTATTTTCCCACTTATCTGTGTCTCTGTACTATGTCTCCCTTTTGTTCTCAGTACTATAACTCCCAAGTTTCAGTATTTTGCCTCTTTGTTCTTGGTGCCATGACTCCCCTGTCTCAGTGCTATGTCTCTGCTTTGTTCTCAGTATTGTTACCCCCTGTTTCAGTACTGTCTCTCTGTTTTTCTCATTACTGCGACCCCCCTGTTTCAGTTCTGCCTTCCTCTCTTTCTCAGTACCATGACTGACCAGTTTTAGTATAATGTCTCCCTGGTGTTCTCAGTACTATGACTCTACTGCCCCATTATTATGTTTTCCTGCTAGTGTCCCTACTGTGTCTCTGTGCTATGTCCCTCCGTCTGTTTCAGTACAAAGCGTCCCCTGTTTGTCCAGGTACTATGCCTCGGTCTGTCTCAATGCTATGAATCCTGTCTCTGCAAGTGCCATGCATTCTACGCCTGTCTCAGTCCCTATTGATTTAAAGCGACTCTCTGTACCCCCATTCCATCTGCTGGGTCTGGCCTATGCATCTGCCGAACCTGTCTGGGAGTATATGTTCAAACATCACGGCAGGCTCTGGAAAGGATGCGCCTAGAAGCGTGATAAAACACCCTACAAGTCTACAGCTCTACATTGTGGATACTTTTAGCACATTGGGTAAACAGATTTTATGCTCCCCAGAACTTTCTGTAAAAGTTCTGACTTGATGTGAAAAGTACAAGCATTCAGCAGAATGGAACATTGCATTTCCACCCAAGCCCAAGCATGACCTTTAGTCTCAGCACAGCCTCCTGCACTCCTTGTTCTCTGTGTTATTTTATATTATTAGCATTTTTATATCTCTCAAGTGCAACTAGAACTTGCAGTCTATCACATTCCTATTTTCCTCTCGCTTCCACCTTTTATTTTCTCACATTTGTTGTTTTCTAGACACCCTCTCGTCCCCTTATTACCCCTTCACTCCTCTAATTGCTTTCTCTTTGTTCTCTTCTCGTCTCCAGTTTTAACTCCAGTTTTCTCTCGTATCGTATTATAGGACGATGTGTTTCTTCGAGTAAGAATGCGCACAATACGAGGCAGAGCTGTTCCGGACCCGCAGATTTAGGTAGTGCGAGCATCACTGTGAAAGACCCATTTATTAATCTCCCGGCATCTTCTTGATTTGTTCCTTTCAGTAGCGGGCTCGAGGCCTCTTGTGTGCTTGATTGGTAATGTAATGCCTGCCAGTCAGGCCTGACGTTCCTGGCACACGATGGCTCGCCTCTCTAGGCTCTGCCGCCGAATGGAAACAGTCGCCATTGTCACCGGCCCAATGACAGATGCTCCAAGTGGGGAAGTTTTGGAAAAAATTGGCAAAGCAGGTTTTGTTTTTGGGTACAATTATTCCTTCCTAAAATGGAGTGCCTTGAAGCTATGGACTTTCTTGCAGCACGTGGGGGGGTCTAATCTAGTTAGTCAGTATGCAGGTGACAACATGGTGTGTGCCATCACAGTCTGTGATGTCAAGTGCTCGTCGACCTTTTTCACCAGCACTCCCAGCCCCCTCCCCTGCTACCTGCCATCAGCGGCAATCCGAGAGATAGTCCCGGACGCCAGGCGCTCCAGCCACGCCACTTCTTGGGATTGTTTTTAATATCATGACATGCAAAATTTAAAAGTACATGTCCTGCATTTTAAATACATGGCATCCTGCCCTGTGGGTCATACAGGGCCTACCTTAGGGGTGGTTTGTATGTATGAAAAGGGAAGTTGTAGGCCTGGCGAGAGGATTACTAATTAAAACTGAACATACAGGCTCTGCAGTGGCAGGCTTGAGACATGGTTGAGGGCTACTTAAGTAGGTGGCGCAACGAGTGCTGCAGGCCCACCAGTAGCATTTAATTTACAGGCCCCGGGTACATGTAGTGCACTTTACTAGGGACGTATAAGTAAATTAAACATACCAAAGAAGGCCTACCCATTGAGTTGAAGGAAGCAGTTAGAGAAGATGTTTGGGATTTCATCGGGAGAGAAATTGGGTTTATTAAGGGTGTTAAACCTCTAAAGAGAACCCTTCGGCCCAATGCAGTATTTCCCCAAACTCATCTGTACAAGATGACCCCACAGGCCATTGCAGTAATCCCCCTTCTCATTGAGAGTGTGAGAGCTGTTTTCTTTAAATGCATTAGAAACTGGGTTTACGCTAACACAGACCGTGTTCTATCTTGAATTTCTGTCTTAATATAACACGTGATGACTAACACTATTATTCATGGTTCTAAATCAAGAACTTGCAAGCTTTACACTGATGAACACACGCGTTCCCAGAGACGTCTCCCAGCGCTGTAACCGACCAATCATGTTCCAACTTTCTCAGGCTATTGATGAACAATGTATCAACTCGCACGCTTGAATAAACTGTGAGAGCCACGAACTCCAATGTAATACTACTATGAGAACCCAGCAGAAAACACTGAATGTATGGAGGAGAAAGTAAACCCTGGGTTGAGTAATATTACACCTAAGGAGGCAAGGATAGACTTCCAAGAACGCAGCGGACACAGCCAGAACCAACAATCCCTTAATTCCGACAGCAGCGCACACAACATTGCTCTGCCGCTGAAGGTGGCAACAAGGAGGTAGGATCCCCCAAACTGGAACACTCAGCCACTCTCTCGGCGAGAAAAGAAAAAATAAGGAAACAGCTTAAGAAAAGCTCATCTGGCAAAAAAGTAGCCCTAGCTTAAAATGCCCGCAAACCCTTCAAAAGCTCGACTAAGTGTGAAGCCATCACTCTGTTCCAATATTTGGCCCCAGGAGGGCTCAGTGAACAATCCGGGAGCCTCTCTACCCAGGCTAAACCATAAGACAGGCGACCCTACCCTTTGGATCAAGGAAAGAGCAGACGCAAGCACCCAATTTAAAGTCCAAAAGGAAGACCCAAGCATAGAAACACCCCATGTTCTGAAGGACCGGGCCTAGTAAGACGTCTCAACCCTCAAACGGACAGCCATCCAACCCTATTAGCGCCTCAGCGGGCCCCACCATACTCTCAACCAGGGGACCCACACCATCTAATGGCCCATCTGGACCCTGTATAAGATAACAAACATAACAGACCCTCCAGTTGACATCTCTGAGCTTGTGTTCACCCTATGCTATCACATAAGTAGCCACAAAGACATACTAAATAGGGGAACATCCTAGGTCTATTCAAAGATGCCCCAACCCGAGCCCACTTGTGCACAGGAGATCTCACCTGGGTTAGATTGCAAAGATTCTCTGAATCCACCCACAGAGGGTCAACTATTGTAAGAACGCGCCAACAATCCCATCGAGACTTAATGTTAGAGGAAGTGACCATATTCGCAGAATTCGGGATAGAAGTCAAGAAAAATACAATCTGAGAAATATCCTTGTGTGCTTTTCACTCAGCCCTCAGGGACAACACCATACCAAGATCCATACACTGTGTTCAACCTATCGATGAACACCAACCTGGACGTGGCAAAGAAACATCTTTTACGATATCATGTGGTAACGTGCAAAGAATGGTGCAGTCCCAGGCCGCAACATATGATTGGGGAGGGTTGGCTCGGTCTTTAACAAACCAAACTCAGCGATATTCCAAACACGCAAAATGGGAACAAGTCAGACGTGTTCAGTCTCAGCCGTCATTTAACAATAATCTCATGGAATGTGGGTGGCATCAAAAGCACCAAGGAGGGCAGAATCTGTGAGGGACTCTCTGGACGCGGGTGACATTCTTTGCTTCCAGGAGACTTGGGCCATAGACACAAGGCCAGTGCCAGGATTCTATGGATTCCTGTCCCCAGCCATCAAACTTAATATATTCGACCACCCATCAGGGGGCCTGGTGGTTTATGTGAAACATGAGCGCGAGCTAGAAGTAACAGCAGTCAGCACCAACCTGCTCGGAGGCAGGTGAATTTGCATGCTTGGCAGGCGAACGGTCCTTGGGTTCGATTCGGGGTAGCTCGGTAGCAGGCGGGTGTTTGTCCGGTGTTGAGGGCAGCGGAGTTGTATCTCAGTCGAGTTCCCTGGCTCCGGCGGGGGCCAGGGGTTCTGGCGCTGGGCGCGGTCCAGGCGTGGACGGGTGCAGACGGGCTTCCTTAGGCGCGCCTTTGGCGCGCCAGCGGCGCACCCGCTGCGCGTGGCCGCTGCGCGGTGGCTGCGCGGCCTCCAAATGAAGGGCTGTGGGAGGGAGGAGCAGCTGGGAGGCGGGAGCGGGGTGGCGAATGGGAACACCGGGGGGCGGGGCCGCAGGGATGCAGCGGCGAGAGGGAAATGGCACAGAAGGCAAACGGGGGAGAGGACACAAGGCAAAACCGGGATAGGGACACAAAAAGCAAACGGGGGAGAGGGGTCACAAAGAGGCACAACAGTGGGGGAATCATAAGTACAAATTAAACAATACCAAAAACGGGCAACAGGAGATAGAGAGCCCAGGCGGGCAAGGGCTTACGCCACAGCAGCAATCACAGGCAGCGGCAGGAACGAGGCAGCAGTGATCAGTGGGTTTCAGCATCCTTGAGCCAAACCAAAGGTCCAGGACCTTAGAGTCACCACTTTGAGGTCACCAACTCACTGCAGCTGGGTCCAGGAGCAGGTGCAGGAGCAGGATGTAGGAAAGTCTTTTATGCCCATAAGGCTCGGATCAGGAGGCCAGCAGGCTAGCCCTTGGAGTAATGCAAGGGTCCTGGGTTCAAGAAAAAGTTGCAGGTCCAGTTCTTGTTCCCCAAACAAGAGGGCAGCAGGCAGCAGGTCCCTTAGAGCAGCAGTCCAGCAGAGTGGCACTCCTTGTGGCAGCACAGCTGTCCCTCGTCCTGGCAGATCATCAACAGGTCCAGAAGTGCACTAAAGAGTTGGTGTCTGAGGTTCATGATTTATACGCAGTTCTGCCTTTGAAGTGGGGAGTAGTTTCCAGAGACCGGTCACAGAAGCTCTGGCTCAAGGACTAACTACAGGGAGTATGTAGCCCTTTGTGTGGAGACAGGACGTAGCCTATTCGAATCAAAATCCATTTCAATTCAATAAATAAGAGAAATAAGTAAAACATGTAGACAATCATCTTAATAAAATCATTGTGCATGATTTGGGCTGTTAATAATTTCATCAGAATCCAATCACAAGATAACATATAATAATCAATGTCTCACAAACGACAGTATTTAAAACATATAAAAACAGAGTCTCAGTCACTGACACAGATCAAATATCTGATCAAATTATTACACAGACCTCCAAAAGTGGGGAAGAGAATTTCTTGAGGAGATCAGATTGAACTCTTTAGCACTGAATTCTATATGTTTTAAAAATCACTGGTATTTTAGTTAAACCTCTATTGCTTTGGGTGATTGTGACTGAGGAAGTTTGACTTACGTATAATTCTGCACCTGCACCCTTGTCCGTCGCGGCAAGTGCCGATTGAACGGAGGGTGGACCTAGGCCATTTTCACTTCTCCCTCACGATTTCCGGCTGGTTGAGCGGTCTAGTCTTCCCGCTTCACAGGCTACTTAAATCTATGCCCGAATGAACGCGCAGCGGAAGCGTGCAGCAGACGCGCGCAGCGGGCGTGCCGGTGGCACACCGAAGGCACACCAAAGGTAAGCCCGTCTGCACCCGTCCGCTCTCCGGACGCGCTCAGCGGCAGGCACGCTGCCGGTCTGGATAGTGATGTTAATGGGACAATGTGACAAGGAGAGCCAAAGCGGCGACCCCGAGAACCCAGTAGACCCCGCGGCAAGCCCACCTTTACCACCTGACTGTAGGAATGTTTTCCTCTCCCCTCTGTCTCTCCAGCACACGAACGCTTGGAAGTCCGAGCCATGTACCCTGAACCAGGTGGACCAAAGCGGACAGTGTTACTTTAATTGGGCCGACGTATCAGCCGGCGCCGCCCCCACCAGTGACGTACACAGCAGGAGGAGTTCATATGCCGGAAGAGCAGAGACGGAAGGCGGAAGGAATCCCGAGGAGGAAGAAGGAGCAACGGAGAACCACCCGGACGAGAGACCAGAGAACGAGAGGAGTAAAGGAGGAAGCTACGGAGTTGACGCCCCAACAGATCCAGCGCCAGGAGGCCAACGACCCAGTGACCCGCCCCGCCACGTTTCTGGAGAAGCGTGGCACCAGCAGGTACGCGCTCTAATCTCTGCTTGGGGTTTTACAAAAAAGCACTGAGAAAGTTAACCATACCTCACGGAACCCCCTCCCTCACTATCGTCACCTAGCCATACTGTACATAGCACTGTGTGACTCCTCACTCCCTTGCCCTCGAAATCGTGTGAAGTGAACACGTTACTGATCTCCGTGTCCCCTCTCTTTTGTTTTGGGGCCTTTTTCCCGAGAGTGGCCGGAGGGATCCTCTTCCCGGTGAGAGCAACACCCTGGAGCAACCCGGTAGAAGATTCACCCGAAGAGCACGGATCCCTACAGATCCTACATCCGAGTTACCCTTGCCTTATTATCGTCCTGTCAGATACCTAAAGAAAGTTGTTAAAACATTAAAACAAGAGCATCACCCCGACTCTGCCTCCGTGTTTCCCTCGCAACCGCGACAGACAACAAAGTATAGTTATTCAGGTATCAATTGAGAGCAATAGAATGCATGGGAGATGGGACAGGGGAAGTTAAGTGGGAAGAGACGGCTGGCCCTGAGTTAGACCATGTTAACATGGATTCATTGAGATGCGGGCTGCTCAATGTGAGGTCGCTGTCGAAACATCACATAGAAGCTCAACTACTATTAGAAACTAATCATTTAGATATCCTGTTTATGATAGAGACATGGATGCAACCTGGGTCCGATCTGGAACTGGGCCTGACATGCCCACCTGGCTATAAGGCTTTACATAAACCTAGAGCTAGTGGCAGGAAGGGGGGTCGGGATTATATTCAAGGAGATATGGGATATTTCATTGATGGATATCGATGAGGTTTCAGGCATTGAATGGCTGGGTCGCCGCCAAAAAGGGCGCAATAGGCTTTGCTGGATGGGTATATTATGCTATAGACCCCCGGGCTATTCTGTCTTCAACTTCAACAGGACATGGTTGATGTACTTAGCAATATGGTACTTACCGACACCAGAGTTATGGTCCTAGGAGATTTCTGTGAGGGTTCAGGTCCCGAAGCGCCTACCCAGCGTTCCAGGACTACGAATCCCAGCAACCCTGAAACCAGGAAGTGGGAGGCTTCTTAAGGCCGCCCAGCACGTCAGAAGACGTGCGTTATTTTGAATCGAAGGAACTTCCTGTTCGCTGCTCGGAGCTCGGCGTCCCAGCGAAACAGGAGGATTACAGAGCCTCTCGACGGGCACCATCCCGGAGAACTCTTCCCCGTCCCTCGGAGCCTGGCGACCAGGCGGGGAGAGACCTGGCAGGATTTCGAAGTCTCGGGAGTCGAAGCTTGGAGGGAGGAGCAGCGGAGTTCGAGAGAGTGACGGAGAAAAAGACCGCTAACTCCGCCTTCCCTGTGATCGGCTCTTTCGTCCTAGGATAACCGCGCCTGCAGGTAAGCACAGCAGGGCGGTAATTACAGGCCGTAGGAAGTCAGCTCGGAGGAGCCGACGTGTTGACTCACGGAGCCTACCCGTGGTTAAAGATGAGTAGAGCGACTTGACTAACCGCTCGGAGGAGCGTAGCGTGATTGGCCCCATGGGACCTACCCTGGACATTCAGCAGCAGGAGGGATTGGTAATTGACCAAGACGCTCGGTGAGCGGAAGTTACCATATTCCATTTGTGTTCTTTTCTTACCCCGCGCTAATTGGGCATGTTCCACAGGCTTGCGAGACTTGGCAAACAGTACAGGGCGCTAGAGTGTGGAGACTAGGGAATTGCGAGCGTGTTGATATCCCCGGTGAAGGAGCGCTACAACGTAGGGACTCCTGGCGGCGGTGTAATCACCGTGGAAGCCGACATACTCTGGAACAAGGCTCGTGACATTACTATCCTAGTCAGGCAAGAAGTCTCTAGGAGAGGTGCATTGTGGTTTTGGTGCTTCTACCGTGATAGTAAGCCTGTACATTAGCGAGACCGACAGAGAGTAGACTGTTGAGATTCTAGAGTGTATTTCCTTTGCCTTAGCGAGACCGACAGAGAGTAGACTGTTGTTCATCGCTGTTTATTTGGTTGTCTGTATTTTGTCTCCTTACAGGACCTATTCTCTTCTGACCCCATCCCCCATCCTTTCCCTCGCCTGATCCCCTCTGGGCTCTGTAACCTTTGGTTGGAGTCCGGGGAGATCTGGAGGTGGAACTCTATTTCGCCGCCCGGATTCTGAGGAGTTTCCCAGATCGTGACAATTTCAACCTATGGGCCAACGGAAGTCTGGACATTGGGTACAATAATTTGATACAGTCATGTGAGAATCTAAATTTAACACAGCAGGTTCTAGAACCTACTCATAAGGGGGGGGGGCATGTTTTGGACTTGATCGTTGCAGAAAAAGACTCTGTCAAGGTGGAAAATATTGTCCCGGTGGGCTGGCCGGACCACTATCTGGTACAAATTCGGGTGGCTATGCCCAAGTTGAGGCGAGATAATGCCTGAAGGGGAAGAAGGGATTGGAAGAGCCTCATGAAGAGGGCTGACCGATCCCCTATATGTAAGGTCAATGGGCTTCAGGATCCCCTAAAATCGGTGGAACAGAACTATACGTCCTTTTGCGGACATATCATTGAAACTCTTGACCAGATCGAACCGGTAAAGAAAATCAGCAAGCTGGGGAGACCCTCCGCCCCATGGTACAAAGAAACATTGAGGATCATAAAAAAGGAATGTAAACTGGCGGAGCGGCAATGGAGGAAGGCATATGCAGAGATAGACAAAGCCGTCTGGAAGGAGAAAATAGCCAATTATAACAAAGGAAATTGTGAATGCTAAGGCAGATTACTACGGCAAAACTATCCTGAAGGCGCCCAATAGCACTAGGGGTATATTCAAACTCGTGAAGGATATTGCTAGTCCCAAATCTACAAATAACAGCACCCCACCTAGTCAGGAGCTATGTACCAGCCTAGCCACATTCTTTGAGGACAAAATAAGAAAAATTATAGAGGGGCTGGAAATTGACGATGCGGTCATATCTGGCGAGGTAGAGGGACGGCCGTCAACTAGTAAGCAAAAGAGCTGGGAATCGGGGGCTGAGACGGATGATCAGGCGGCCTGCCTGGATCATTTTGGGCTTCCCTCGGAGGATGAGTTTCATAAGATAGCCTCAGGAGTTTCTTCTGGCTCTCCTCTGGACACCTCCCTCCCAAAACCTGGAAGGAGTTGGGAGGTGAATTACTCCCAATACTTCGACAGCTGATGTTATACTTTTTGAAATGATGGCTCCTGACAGAATGAGAGAGGCGGTGCGTTAACGGGGTACCAGCAGGGGTTCCAACTCCTCACCCTCACCTTTACTGGTACTTAGAAGAAGAAAAGCGCCCCAAGGCAAATAGGAGTGACAAGAGAAAGGCCATACGGTTTTGCAGTACAGTGCATAGTCTCCATGTCAGTATTGTTTACATAGTGCCTAAACCCAAATTACTCTAGGCGCCAATCCAGGGCATTAAAGCGAATGGACCGGCTAAAGGGTTAGAGTTGAATCTTCCTTGTTAGCTGTCAAGTAACGGGGCCCAGGTGTGGGGCATTGGAGCACAAACTCTGGACTCCAGAACACCAAGTGGTGCTGGTTGACAGATTTTAAGGACCAATGCCTTTAGAAAGACAAGCGTTTGCAATGCAATAGGTCTTGCATTTACGCGAGTTATTGGCATTGCAATTGACAATGTCTTTTATTTATGTTTTAAAAACCAAAACATAAATGAAAGGCATTGTAATTTACAATGACAATAGCTCAAACTCGCGTTGCATTGCAAATGCTTGGATTTTTTGTACTACATTACAGTCTAGGAAAATACTCCCTACAGATACTCTGGATCATCGCCCGTGCGATTACAGGGCAGACTACAGCGCAAAACATACTCCCCTACGTCTGAAGCAACGAGTGTGCAGCCGCGGATTCCTGCATTCACTAGTCACTTGCCTCTGTGGATTATTGGATTATTTTAATTTGTTCCCGGTCAGCATATACACAGCCATGATGGCCCTCACTAGCTCCTACACAGCATCTTGAAGAGTTGTCATATCCACGGAGCCCTTTTAAAGATCCGTGGATAGGGTCTGGTTGCCATATCCTCATCCTGAAACTCTAACGCATCATTCACCAGACGAGCCAAAGATAGTCTGCTGCTGTGAACACCTCCATTAAATAGTTGATGTAAAAATAACACATCATAACAAATACATTTTAAAAACTGGTGAAATGAAACATCATCTGTTCTGATTCTGAAGAATCACTGGGGTTAACAGTGACCAATTTAGTGTTTGGAAAGAGCACAAGCAATGTGAATAGCCTAGACCTACTGGCTTTGCCAATGTTTTAAAAATATATATATTTTGGCTGATGCTGCACAGCAACAGCCAAAAATACTGACCTATTGGCTTTGCCAAGGCTTGTTCTACATTGGGATTTTGGTTGTCCATTGCTTGGTTGGAACAACATGTTCTACATCTATGCATCCATTGTGATGCAATGCTGTGACCATACAAGGGCGGTGTGTGTTTGCCGGGTTTATTACAGACGTTCCCCAGTGTTTGCTGCTCTGGTGAATGGCTGCGCGGCTTGTAAGGCTGGCTAGTCTGTCTGTCTCAAAAGGGGACATCCTGCATATACAGATTTTACTGTTAGAAAGAGGCCCACGTGCCTGTCTTTTTCCCTCTTTAAGTTTGATTTAAACATGAACATCCTCAAGATGTCCGCCTCAAAATGAGGACTCAAACCCGTTACATCACTAGCTTAACACAACAGCATATCAACTGAACAACACACAAATGCTCATTATGAGACATTAGTTCTCCCGTGGAAACGACTTATTTAATAGTTGTTGGACTTGGCCCTTTTTGCAGGGTCATCCCTGAACTCTTTGCCTTCCTCCTATATTCTTTTCTGACCTGTTGTTGGCTGTTTTATGACTCTGGGCACTTTACCACTGCTGACCAGTGCTAAAGTGCATATGCTCTCCCTATGGTAAATTGATGTATGAAATAGTGATTCCATGATTGGTTGGTTTACCTGCCAGACCCTAGTACAGTGCACCAGGAGTGCCCAGGGCTTGTAAATCCAAATGCTGCTGGTGGGCTTGCAGCACTGGTTGTGCCACCCACAGAAGCAGCCTGTAAAAGTGTGTCTAAGGCCTGCCATTGCAGAGCCTGCGTGCAGTCTGGTACTGTCATGCTGACCGGGCAAGTGCACCCACTTGCCAGTCCCTAAACCTTCCCTTTTCTTCATATCAGTCACCCCTATGGTAGGCCCAAGGGCAGAATGCATTGTAAGTATAATGTAGGACAAGCCCTGATGTGTGTGGCATGTCCTAATAGTGAATTACAGCCATTTTTGTTTTTCACTATTGCAAGGCTACCTGTTCTCCATAGGCTAGAATGGGCAGTTAGATTATTACATTTTATAATCCTAACTGACTCAGAGAACATGGTAAAAATTCAAGTTTAGTATGTCTGAACTCAGAATGATAAAATACATCTTTTAGTGAAGTTGGTTTTAACATTCTGTGTTTGAAAATACCACTTTTAGAAAGTAGGTATTATCATGTCTAACCATTCAAACCTGCCTCTGCTAGGTTGTGTATTCCCTGCACCTGGAACCTAAATAGGACAGTGCTGGCTCCACCCCCTGTGGTGCGTCTGACGTCTCTGCCCTGCACTCTGAAAGGAAAGAAGGAGTCATGTCAACAAAGTGCTCCAGGGCTGTGCTTTCCCTCCACAATGCTGGCTCCACCCCCTGTGGTGCGTCTGATGTCTCTGCCCTGCACTCTGAAAGGAAAGAAGGAATCATGTCAACAAAGTGCTCCAGGGCTGTGCTTTCCTTCCACAATGCTGGCTCCACCTCCTGTGGGGTGTCTGATGTTTCTGCCCTGCACTGTGAAAGGAAAGAAGGAGTCATGTAAATAGAGTGCTCAAGAACTGGTTTGGACTGGGCAAAGGTCCCTCTGCCCTCAGAGCACAAATGATTTTGGAGTATAAATATTGGGACCCTGATCCCAAGAAATTAGATCACTTTTGGACTACAAGAAGAAACCTCTGCTGAGGAGAGGAACCTGGAGAAACTGAGGAGAGACTATTTCTAAGCTGAAGTGCTGCTTAGGGGATTGGCCTGCAGTGGTTGACTGACTGCCAAAGAGAGGAGAAAGAACTTTGTGTGCTTTACTTTCAACTTGTGAAGGATCTCCAAGGGCTTGGAACAGAGCTTGCCTCCTGCTGAAGTCTCAGGGACAACAGACTTCAACCCCCAGCTCCCTAGAGTCCTTTTAGAAGTGCCTGCTGCTGTTTTGGGCCTTCTGAGGGACTGCGCGTCGTAAGGAGCAGGAAGCGCGACTCAACGAAGAAGAAGCGTGTTGCCGTCGCTGCTGCTGCCGTCGCATCTCCGAACAAGGGTGTCGCCACTGGAGCTGTCACACTGCACCGAGAGAAGTGTCTCGCAACGGAGGAAGCATGTCGCCGTCGCTGCTGCTGCCGTCGCATCTCTGAACAAGGGTGTCACCGCTGGAGTTGTCGTATTGCACCGCATCGAGAGAAGGGTCTCGCAACGAGGAAGAAGTGTGTCGCCGTCGCTGTTGCTGCCGTCGAACTTCTGAACAAGGGTGTCGCCGCTGGAACTGTCGCATTGCACCGCACGAGGAAAGCGCCTCGCATTCCAAGACAAGCGCGCCGCCGTCGGAGCTGCTGCCGTCGCATTTCTGAACAAGGATGTCGCTGATGTAGTTGTCACATTGTGCGGACGCTTCACGCAAACTGGGAGAAGAGTGTCGCAGCTGAAGCTGTTGCCATCGCACTTCTGAACAAGGGTGTCGCCGCTGCAGTCCACACATCCGGAGAAGCATGCCGCATCTGGAAGATCTACGCGTCTTTATTTCTTTGCACCGGAACTTTGCCGCATTTCCATCGCTGCGACATTGCTTGTCGTGGAAGCACCACGCATCGTAAGGTACATTGACGCAAAATGTCGCATCTTGAGAACTGAACTGAACTAAGCTAAAACTACCATCTTCAAGTAACGGTATTGTGTATTTTTGTCGTCTATGGTCTTGTGGTAAATCTATATAAAGTATACTTAATTTTGATATAAAACCTTGTGTGGTGTCCATCTGTAGTGTTGTCAATTGGTTACTGTATGTGGTCACAAATGCTTTACACACTGCCTCCGAGATAAGCCTGTCTGTTCGTGCCAAGCTACCAAGGGGGTGAGCAGGGGTTATTTTTAGGAGTGTACCCCCTTACCCTGACTAGAGGAGAGGGTCCCTATTTGTCACAAGTACCTACCTGTGCCAACTAGAGACCCCCAAATCTAACAATAGTGATATAGCGCAAACATGACCCTTGCAGGGGTATCAGAGCGCTTTACAAGTGCACAGAAAGCACAGCAATAATAACCACTTGTGGAGGGGCAATAACCCCAAGGATAAGAGAAGCACAATCTCGGGACCAATCAAGACCCCTTTTACCGCAGCATTCTGCGGTCTATATTTGCTACCTTGGCAGACTTCCTTAGGACTGTGCCTATTCATGTTTAAAGATGAAGGCGCATGAACACTTCATGGCAGTAGGCAAGACGGCAACTAACAGAGACCATCCTGGTTGGTGAAACACAGCATAAAGCAGTTGAACTTCATTTGGTGGAAGTATTTCCACAATCTGGCAAAGACCTTGTTAAAACCTTTCAAGGAGGCCTCCCAGCCTGGGTGGCGAGATCCTCTCTGCCCCCGTTGGGAACCCCATATCGGAGAGCTTTTTCTTTGTCGCTTCCATGGTTATTCGCAATCGCACCAGAACGCTACACCGGACGCTTATGGTAAGATTTAATGAAGGGCGGTGACCCACAATCATCCACAAAAAAGTGCAAATGTAATTTCCACCCATGGACATAGCTTGGTCAGTAATATTTGGGGGTGTGGGGGAGTGGAGGGATCTTAGTTTTTCCCAACGATCACGCTGGTTAAAATACTTTATACGAGAAGCAGGTTTGGTTGGGGGGGGGCCTTAAGGAGCAGTAGGAAGGGAGAGGAGTTCAGATTGAGAGGGGTACTTATAACTCAATATTTTTTAAAATAACTATTTAAGACCTTTGAAAAACATGGCAGTGTGAGCTGTTTTTGTCTGAAAATATGCGTTTGTAAAAAAATTCCCTTCCTGGTGAGAAATCGCTGCTGAGCCTAACGCCCGTTTTTAACCCTCATTTTATGTTCCTTGTAAACGCATTTTGGCGCTGGGAGTTGCCTGGCTCCGGTTTTACCCTTCTCTTCCGATTATTGCGCTCATTTCATTTTTCTATTTTCATTTCCTTGTAAGCGCACTAGGCGCTGGGAGGTGCCTGGCTCCCCCGAATTTTGCACAGACCGCATGTTTTTTAATTGTAATCTCACGTTGTGAGTCTTTGTTGTAATGTACTGTATGAGATGTCATGTAAGCAGGCAGCTGCTAAGCAACAGAAGCTTCTACTTCTAGAATGGGGAGGAAGACATCGAAGGGGGAGGAGCGGACGTTGCGGAGAAGCGCTCCTGCTGGAGGTTGTTGTCTACATTACTAATAAACCTCTTTTACAAATACCTGAGTGCTGTAATACTCAAAATATGGCGACGAGTATGGGATGCCCTAATGAAGAAAGAGGACTGTAGACATCGACGTGTCTCGAAGTTGTCTGAAGTTGAGAAACGTGGCAGCGCATTGGAAATTAAAAAAAAATAAAAAAGGAAGATTCCCAATGCAAGCGAAGACCTCTAGCAGTGATTGACAAGTCTTCTCCTATGCAAGTAAGACGATTTTACTTACAATTTTGACTGAAAACTAATCCAGCGGTTGCAGTGGCGCGTGTCTGCGGTGCGTGTTTTGAAGGAAGGCGCGAGCAGAGGCGGCATCGGATTCTCTACTCTGAGGTGCGCGAGTTGCAGAGCGGTCACGAAGGGTAGCGCGTGCAGTGGCGACATCCTTGAAGGCTCGCAACTCCGGTAAGCGCATACAGGAGGAGCGCGTTAACTCTCGCGAGCTTAATCGTCATGCATTAGCCAACGTGACCTTGCGCTCGAGGTCACGTAACGTGCCGCCATTTTGAATTCGGCTGCGGTTTAACATAGCGTTACGTTGCCAACCATTATATCGATTAATTTGCCAACCAGGGATTTAAGAAAGACGGAAACAGCGGTGGCATTCACAAAGTCAAGCGCTTTGGTTTGGATGACTTTGGAGTTGAGTGAGGATCAGCTAACACATATTAAAAAAAAAATCAACCAACATTTCATGCGCTATCATCTGTATTAGGAAACTAATATTAAGCAACATCACCTCGCAATCAACAGTGATAGGCACACTGCCTATCAATTTCAAGCATAATGACGTCTCAAGTCATTGCTCCGCCCCCAACATTTCTGCAAGAACCAGGAGCTCCTAGCATGCCTTGGGAAGACTGGAAAGAGTCCTTTATTACTTACTTGGAAGCAATAGGGGGTGAAGATTATGTTCACAAGAGAAAATTAGCTATCCTAAAACACCATTTAGGAGTAGAAGGCAGAAATGTACTGAAAACACTTCCCAAACCAAATTCTACATTAAGAAATGACGATGCTGATTCTGATGACGAAGAGGATTCCTACGTGATAGCTTTAGCGATGTTAGAAGAAAACTATGGCAAAAAATTAAGCATTGTGGTTGAGAGACACAAATTCTTTTCCCGTAAACAATTACATGATGAAAAAATAGAACAATATGTCGCGGCTTTGATAAGGTTGGCAACCACATGTAGGTTCAAAGATCTCAGGGATGAAATCATTAGAGATCAGATGATTAACGCTACCAACAACAAGAAAATCCAAGAATTTTTTTTAGATTTGATTGACCCTACACTAGAGAAGGCCATAGCAATTGCTAAACGCATTGAGAATACGTCATTGTATGTTAAATAATTGACTGATTCTGAGTCCAAGATGGTTACCAATGCAACAAAAGTGTGTAGAATAAGCGATATTAACAAAAAAGGTAGTGAGGTTGAAGTAGTCAAAAGTGAAAAAAACGTAGAAAAGAAGAAAAATGTACTAAATTCTAACAAAATATGCTACAGGTGTGGCAGTAATAGACATTCATCCGATGCTAATCACTGTCCTGCAGCAAAAAGCAGATGTTACAAGTGCAGAAGAATTGGCCATTTTTCAAGAGTTTGTAAATCTTCCAACACGTTTCACTCAAAACCTGTCATTAATGTCATCAATGAAGAAGTAGCTAACGAGTCTGATGAGAGTGACATAGAAGTATACATGATTGACGAAGTTGATGATATTGGTTGCGTTGAAAATTACAATCCCCCAAAATGTAACATTGGTATTGATGATAAGATATTACCCATGTGGGCAGATTCGTGTTCCCCTTTTACCTTAATTAACAAAAAAAATTGGACACAGTTAGGTTAAAAAAACACTTCTAATTGCTGACGTCAATCCAGTAGGATATTGTGGTCAAAAATTACCTGTCATGTGTGGAAATATGGATTTTTCTGATCAGTTATGTCCCCTATCTTGGACCCCAACGGTTTCATGTATGAATCACAAGTACATGTATGTTCCCTCCAGTTCCAGTTATGAAGACGCAAACACATGTGCGTCCACCGTCAACATGTCCTCTTTCAGATCCGCCATGAATAGGCTGGATATTCCATTCCTAAGTATGAAAGGCCACCGGCTTTATATGGTTCACTTATGCCATTTTACAGTCCAGGCAAGTAGGCCCCTGATTCTGTCATCAAGCTTTTCTTGCCTTCTGCCTCTGAAAGCTCCAGTCTGAGCCTGCATCTGTGACCATGAACTTTGTCTCATTCCCTGCGCGGCTCACGATGCCTGACATCAGCCTGTTGCCTGCCAAAAACTGTATTTCACCTTCGAAATTATCTGCTCCGCTCCCTGCCCAATGCATTCCTGTCTAGTAGTTTAAGTAAACATTCTTCCAGTTACCGAGCAAAGGCCCGGCTTCTCTGTCTTTATGCAAGTAATTCATAGCCCTATTATTATGGAAGACTTCTGCCCTCGCATCTAGTGTAGACACTTAGACGCTTGTACACGCACTAACAGTCAGTATAGTCAGTATAGAATAAGATTCTACTCTAAGAGACCTCTCTTTTGGATAACATAGTTCTTTAAACATAGGATGTTAGATATGATTTGGGATTAGGTTGACTTGACCCTCCAGACTTCTGTCGCCACATGTAGAGCTAAATGTCAAGTCCCCTTCACCCCCTAGTTGCACGTCAATCACACGTCATGCTGCTGCGCGCGCATTTCTGCCAAGTATTTCTGCTGACATTGCGAAATTCTTTCATGGAACCACCCTATTATGACATCACACCTGATGACGTTCTTTAGTTACACTCAGTTACGCCCACTTTTGCTACGTATGTATGTTTTATCTTCACTATCAATTGTTACGCCTCTTGCATTTGCTTCACTGTAATGCCTATTGTATAAAAGTGATTACTTATCAATAAAGTAAGTACTTCACTTCCTGAACCTCCGTGGTGATGGAACTTGGAGTCAACGATTCGAATCGTCCATTGGAATAAAGCCCATTCCGAACCTCTAATACCACGGATTTTGCCTCTTATTTTACTGAGCTATTTTTATTATGTTTCTGTATCAAATTAAGTCCCGGTAATTAAATTATTTACCACAATGGGTTATTTTTTGTCGAAAATTAAGTT
Organism: Triturus cristatus; assembly: GCF_964204655.1. NCBI lineage: Eukaryota > Metazoa > Chordata > Amphibia > Caudata > Salamandridae > Triturus > Triturus cristatus. The sequence continues at coordinate 11,918,931 of NC_140579.1, read as the reverse complement.
TCAAGGTAGAGAAACAATGGCTAAACTTTATGTTGTTGAAAAAGGTAAATCTTTGCTAGGTTGGAGAGAACAAAAAGCTCTGAATATTATTCTAAATCCTAATCATCCAATGCAAGTTCTTTTAACTGATCCATATAACGATTGTGAATGGGTGTCAAAATATCCTAATCTTTTTAAAGAAGAACTCGGATGTTTGAGGAACTTCAGACATCGTATCATACTTAAAGATGGGGTTATACCAAAAGTGCACAATGTTCCATTAGCGTTGAGGGAGCCTCTCAAACTTAGATAGGTTATGCAAAGAAGGCATCATAGAGCCGATCGAAGCCTCTGAGTGGCTTAGTCCAATCGTGATCGCACACAAACCCAATGGAAGTATCCGCATGTGTGTGGATTTAAGAGATTTAAACGATGGTATTTGGGTTGACCGCCACCCACTTCCCCATATCAACGATATGTTAGCCTCTGTACATAATGGGAAATATTTTTCCACTCTAGATTTATCTAGTGCATATCATAAAATTTTACTGCAACCAGAATCTAAACATTTAACATCTTTCATTACGCCAGAAGGAGCATTTCGATTTATTCGTATGCCCTTTGGTCTCGCATCAGCCTCAGCTGTTTTCCAAAGAGTGATGCAGGGAATATTAAAAGAAATGATTAATACTTTAGTAGTTCAGGATGACATTCTGGTATGGGGTAAAGATGTAGCAGAACATGATAAGGTTTTAAATATTGTATTAAAAAAACTGGAACAAGCGGGATTAACCATTAGTTTAAGAAAATGCAAGTTCCGTCAAACTGAAGTGGATTATTTAGGTTACACTTTAACTCAAGAAGAGGTTAAACCCAGGCTTAAATTAGTGGCTGATTTGGAAAACGCACCTGTACCACAAAATAAAGATCAATTAAGATCTTTTTTAGGACTTGCCGAATATTACGCTAGATTTATTTTTAACTTCTCAAATTGTGTATTTCCACTTCGGGATTTATTGAAAAAGAAAACAGCATACCAGTGGTCGGACAAGTGTCAACATGCTTTTGAGGAGGTAAAAAAGGCGATAGCCAATGCTATCTCCTTAAAACCTTTCGATGTTAATGATAAAAGCATAGTTGTTACTGATGCTAGTGGGTATTGTTTGGGAGCAGTTCTTATGCAAATCCACGGGGGCAAGGAAAGAGCAATAGCCTTTGCATTAAGAACACTTAAAGGAGCTGAGAGCACCTATTCCACCATAGAAAAAGAGGCTTTGGCGTGTTGGTGGGGAGTACAACATTTCTGAAATTTTCTGTGGGGTGTTACATTTGAACTCCATACAGACCACAAACCTTTAGTTGACATTTTTTCCACTTCAGGTGCAGCTAGAGCCAGTCCACGAATAGCGAAATGGATTTATCGTTTACAGGAATACAATTTTAGCATTAAGTATGTACCAGGTGTAAGAAACGTAAATGCAGATTGTTTGTCACGTCTTCCTGTTGATAAGGCAGATGGTAGTGAATGTGATGCAGAAGTTGAGGAATGGGTAGTAGCCAAGATTGGTGACGTTTATCAAGCCATAGAAGAATCTGATTGGAGAAAAGCGATTCAAGAGGATGTTGTGTTAAAAAGAATTGTTGAGTGTCTTCCTATGAAGGAAGGATGGAAAGCACACAATGACTTATTAATTTTTAAAGAAGTCTGGTGTGAATTATCTGTAGTGAATGGCATTTTGAGAAGGAGCAATAAGCTGATAGTCCCCTCTTCCTTGAGATCTAAGTTGTTGCAACTGATGCATGAGGGACATGGTGGCATGTCCGCCATGAAGAGGAAAGCCAGGGAAGATTTCTGGTGGCCTGGCATGGACAAACAGATTGAAAGATTTGTTAGGGGATGTGTAGCCTGTTCTCGAAGTGATAAAACACATGATATTCAAGAGACCCCCATCCACCAAGTGATATGGCCTAAACAGGCGTGGGAAAGGTTGGCTATGGACATTTGCGGCCCTTTCGAGATTCTTGGTGTTGGTTGTAAATTTGCCATTCTGTTAATGGATTATTTTTCCAAATGGCCGGAAGTGACCTTTGTACGTGAGGTAAAATCGAATAATGTGATTGAGTTTTGTGAGGAGATTTTCCGAAGGGAAGGTTGTCCGGCAGAGATATTAACCGATAATGGCACTCAATTTACATCTAATGAGTTTAGTGAATTTCTCAAGAGGTGGGTCATAAAACATCTAAAAACTCCGGTTTATCATCCAAGGGGATGTCATGTAAGCAGGCAGCTGCTAAGCAACAGAAGCTTCTACTTCTAGAATGGGGAGGAAGACATCGAAGGGGGAGGAGCGGACGTTGCGGAGAAGTGCTCCTGCTGGAGGTTGTTGTCTACATTACTAATAAACCTCTTTTACAAATACCTGAGTACTGTAATACTCAAAAGTCTTGTTTCTTGTTGCTGCTCCGCAGTGCGGGCCTGTTTCTCTTCCTGCCTGCCCACCATGTCAGTTAGACGTTTCCCATCTCTGGAGTCGGACCGTAGCCACCGTAGCCACTCAATACGTAAAATTGCTGATGAGGGTCAAATGGCGGCTATAGTCATGCTTGACCTGAGTTCCGTCTTTGACACGCTCTCTCCTGGCTTGCTTCTTAACAGACTACGTCAGGCAGGGATAGGCGGTATGGTACTGGGCCGGCTCGCGAGGTTTTGGGAGGATCGCATCTTCCAAACTACTCTTCAACCCAAAAACAGGGGGTTCCGCAGGGCTCGGCATTGAGCCCAACCCTTTTCAACCTATATATGCGACCGCTGTTGGACAAACATGAAGTGCGGACGGTATCATAGGCTGAGGATACACAGCCGATCCTAACCCTGGCCCAGGAAAATGGCAAAGCGGCAGAGGGTTTCAAGCTCAGCCTAGAGGACATGGTAAACCGGATGAAACACGGCTGCCGCAGGCTTAATGCCAGCAAAACAGATATCTTAGTGGTAGGAAAACAACCTCCATATGGTCATCGAGTTGGGGGCCTAGTATGCTAGGGTCTCCACCTTCTCCCAGCCACAGAGTGAAAAACCTTGGAGTCTGGTTTGACTACACACCACATTTTCGTTCTCTGACCAGATTTCCCATGATACGCTCCTACCACCCTGGTACTGGCTCGGTCGCCATTCCAAGATAAAACAGAAAACGCTTTGGGGGTATTTCCTTTAGGTACCTGCCAGCCAAGCGGTGCAATTCTTACCCTCTGCCCCCTCAAACTGGAGACTTCAAAATCTATCTTTAGGAAACAGCTTAAAACTTGGCTGTTTAGGAAAAACCTTCAACCTTAGTTTTTTCACCGCTTACTCGACCTATAGTCTGTATTTAGCCTTGATTGGAATTCAGCACGGGGACACTACGTAATGGAGTAACCAATGCGCTTCTATAAGCTGCTAAAATAATAATAAATAAATCACAAGTGAAACCCGACAAACACCTCACTGTCCCAGACTTAAAGCACGCGTACCAAGCTATTTACTACAGAAAACATTTATTAGGGAGGTGCAACACCCCAAACACCCCCCTGAAGCTACACCCATTTCCACCGCAAACACCCCCCTGAAGCTACACCCGTTTCCACCCCAAACACCCCCCTGAAGCTACACCCGTTTCCACCACACGTGTAATTTGCACTGGAAGATTCTCCAAAATGGAGAATGTTGATTACATCACAATTCTACACAAGCAGTGCCAGTTCCTCTGCTTTTCGGAGGATTAAAAAATATAGTGCTCCCCTCAATCAGACCCTTGGTTTTGGGCTGGTAACAGCCATTAGGTAGCAGTGCCCAGAGGATGCAGTCAGCTATGGCACTATATTGAATCTGTAAAAGTTCAATATTGTCTACAATTTTTTCTAGTCACATAAGGAACATAGGCTCAGGCTGACAGTTCTAATATTATTTTATTAAGTTCGGACAGTTATTGTAAATACTGATATTGCTTCACATATTTTCCTCTGCATTCTTATTCAACTTCCTTTTTAGATTGAACCTGGGCAGCGACTGCGCTGCTCTGCGAGACTTGCTGTATTAGAGATGGACTTAAAGCTTCGCCCACTTTCCGCCTATATTTTTCATTGGCTTGTGTCATTGTGCTTTGTAAATGCCTATTAACGAATCAGAAGCCAGCTTGTTAGTCCCTCCTTAGATTCGTCTTGTCTTCATTTGTAACCTCCCTTGAGGACTGGCCCTTTTACTTCTGTTGTTCCACAGGATGCTTTATTTAGTATGTGAGCACTATTTTCTTTAATGAGTTTTGTCCTCGTGCAGGCACGACGTGCTTTCATGTAACATTAAGCGTGCAATGCGGGCTTTCACTTTACAAGCAGCACGGTATAATGGCGGCTGCTTCTTTGCAATGCGATCGGTCTCACAAATAATGAGAGTTTGAGCAACTGACATTTAAAATGACCATGCTTTTTATTTATGTGTTAATTTTCAAAAAAGATAAATAAAAGGTATTGTCATTTACAATGCCTATGGCTTAAACTCTTGCAAATGCGAGACCTGTTGCATTGCAAATTTGTACCGGGATTGTGGAGGCTCAGATCATGTGCAGCTGCGGCACGGAGTCAACACATCTGAAGTATATCAAACTGCCTGAACGCTAAACCATCTAACCCCCCTATCAAAATCACTGAAGAGGATGGGTATTTAATAAATCTGATTCATTCCGACAATTTGCAGAGGGGAATGAACATTTCACTCGTTTCTGTATTTTACAAAGGGCCCAGTACAAATGTCTAAACCGCACATGCGCTCGCTGTTGTGAGACATGTTGCGGCTTACCACGAACATAGAGAGCTTTTGGAACCAGCCCATTAATTACTACGGGTTGGGTTTCCTGTCACTCGCATGTGCTTGCTTCTTATTCGCCTCACAGCTTGTCAATCTTGTGTTTTCCCCTCCAATTGAGCACTACATCTTTGTTATTTTTAATTTTTAAGTGCTTGATTTTAAAGCACTTCTTTTTTCTTGTGTTATACACTTCATGGAAGTCCTTGTGTTTGGAACCGTCTCCCTCTCCCTGGTGCATGTCTCTCCCCCTGGACTCAATGTTGACCTCTGTAACCCGTGTGCTTCCCCCCACCTCTTCCCTGTTGCACACACACGGGTGCTTTTCTCAATTGCTTCCCCATGCCCTCCTTCTCTCTCTCCTGGGTTGCTTTCCCCCCACACACCCTTCATTTGCTCTTCACCGCCCCATGTTGTCTCCATATTGCGTGATGCTACCAGCCCTCCCTCTCCTGCCCTCTCAATGTTACTTCCATGTCCATGTTGTTTTGGCTTTCTCCCACCTTCCCTTGTGTTGTGTTTCTGTTTCCTCGCTTGTGTCCAGTGTTGTTTCTGCCCCCGTTGCTTTCTCTCTCCATCTGCTTTAAAAAACACATGAACATTTTTGCTTATTTTATTTTAGTTATTGATCCAACTCAGTGATGGAAAACCCCAGCGCCATTTTGTAGGTGCTCATCTGTGGGGCGCGTGCATACATAATAATGTGGGCGGCCCTGTCAAAGGCTTTTTTTTTTGTTTTTAAACTTTTTTGTCATGGTGAACAGTATCTAAACTTATATCTTACAGGCAGCTAAATGGAAACAGGTCCACAACTACAAAGAAGAAAACAGCACAATAAATGCTTCAACAGTAATTTACTTATTTCTTTACATGCTAAAATTCCAAAACTGATGTGAAAACCACTCATTTCACAAATCCCATCTGTTTCTATGGAATGCTACTGACTCCTCAAAGTGTCACTGATGTCTCATGCGTGTATGTATGAGGGGTATTTTGACTTCGATGGTTCTAGCGCGCTTGGTGGTGAAGTCCTGCTGTAAATCGGTGGGGCTCCTGCACGGGCAGACGTAGGAGTCACTTGCCCGATGCAGTTTCAAATAACCCAGCCTCAACTGGCTCTGCTGGTGGGGAACCTTAGAGCTATAGTGAATGTCGCTCCATCCTGTCTAGGGGAGAGTGACCATTACTGGAGTCCCATGCTGGCGGCCGCCATGTTGGAGGGAGCTATGTGAGGCATGGCAGCCCATACAGGGACTCAATCAATGGCCCCCATAAGCAAGAGAACTCCCTGTACATCAGGGGCTGAGCGGTGTGAACATGGCACCGTTCTCAGCATTTTATTGGGCTACAGGTTAGCCGCAGGGGTGGTTGCTCCAAGCAGGCGGGAATCTCTTAATTAAGAGAGATGTTATCCATCTGGGGAGAGGAGTCTATGGGGAGAGCAGACTATGGGGAGAGGAGTCTATGGGGAGAGGAGTCTATGGGGAGAGGAGTCTCTGGGGAGAGGAGTCTAGCACCAACCTGCAAGGCTCTAAATGACCCTCTTAATATTTTTCAGTATAGAGTAAAAGTAGAAACACTACAATCATCCCTGAGGAGAGACCACAAAACTATACTGAGCCATCAGGGAAGTAAAAGGGGTGTGGGGGGGGGGGGAGGGGGAGTGGCGGTGGGGGCAGGAGGAGCGAGGGGGAGGAGATGGGAGCAGGACTTTACCAGTCTACTCATCTGTGGCTCAAGACAAGCTGAGTTACATACACGCGTGACTCCTAAAATGGAATTAAAAAACTAATCAAAATGAGGCACTGAACAATAAATGCGGTTTCTGTTTTTTCAGCACAAAAATACAACTTGCACACTTAAGAGGAATTGTGGTGAGCAGCCACGTGGAATGCCTTGATAAATATAATGACCGCCAATAACTGTTCCGCTCTGGTGCCTTAGAGGGGAGCATACTACCTTCTAAATGGTCACCAGATTCCCAAACTCGCTACCATGTGATATATCTAGTGGTCATGCTTTTAAAAGTCGGGCTCAACAACCAGAATCGGCTAATGCGCCTGCTGCGAGAGCCACCTGGCACATAGGTGGACGTAAGGCCTGAACCCCACTTCAAAAGGTTTGCTTATGAAGAACGAAACTATGTCTGAGCTTTCCTCCTTCATTTGCACTCTTTCACCCTCACAAAAGGGATCAACTGAGCAGCAACCAGTCTGGAAAGAGATCTGACCTTTCTTAAAAAGAACTCATATTATAGCATTTTATCCATAATCACCGAGCTACAAAAAACAGCGAGTCAAAAACATCTGCTGCAATAACATTTAAAATGCACATAACACGAGTAAGGTACCAACTTCAAGCTGAAGAAGTGGGCCTCAAAACATCCAAAAATTCCTTTAACAACTAGATCTGAAAGAAACAATTAGTTTTAGATTCCTTACCTTAGAATTACCCCCAAGCATCAGACTTGATCTGGAAAGTTTTTTCGTCAGCAGTACCTCTGCACGTCGGAAGGTGGCATGGGCCGGATCAGTCGTTGGCATTGTGTTCGTCGGAATGACCTCTCGGTAGATACTTAGTCGCCGCCCTCGCGCTCTGACGTCCGTTCTTTCTTTTTCCGTGACAGCCAGCGCAGATCCGGGAAGAGCGGTACCGCCAGTCACTTTCTGGCGGAACTTTAAATCTTTTTTTTTTATTAGTTGCAAAATACAAAGGAACAACATGGTCAATCAGTAAGCAAATGAGCCGCAGCAGCACCGGTTACATGCCTGGACAGTGTGGAGCTATTGATCTTACATAACCCCATGAAGGAAGAGATCTTTCAGTCCATACTCTCCAATACGGAGCGGCGGGCCTGCGGGGGCTCACATATCTCCCCTCTGTATTCGTTCCACTTTGACCACACCTCCCCCAACTTTCGGGGGCATCCCAACGCCAAGTACACAGTCTTCTCTTGCAGCATACACCAATCCATGTCCCGTTGCCAATCTGCCAGTTTCGGCGGAGCAGGTGCACCCCAAAGGCGGGCTATGTTTCTTTTCGCCACTGTTTGCCCCAGCGTGACCCAGAGTTTCCCTCTCGCAGATCAGTCTGTGGGTTCCCAAATGTTGAGGAGGCATCTTTTTGCCTCCGGACGTAGGTCCGCTTCCCAAACCTCCTGCATGCAAGCCACAACCCTCCTCCAGTACCGCTGTACATACGGGCATTCCCACAGAATATGAAAGAAAGAGCCGGTTACCCCGCAGCCCCGCCTGCAGAGCCCCATCCCCCCCCCCCCGTCCCATCGCCTGCAGTCTTGTGCACGATATGTACACTCTATGTACCACTTTAAGTTGTATAAGCCGAAGTCTGGCCGAGATTGCCACCTCCCTCGGGGAAGCCAGTGCCACCACCCACTCCTCATCATCATCAATCTCCAGTCCGTCAGCCACCCATTTCTCTTTGAGGGAGCCGAGAGGGTCTGGTGGATTATTTATCAATTTCTTATATGTAAGTGAAATGGCGTGCTCGGGCAGGTAGCCATCGAGTAACCTGTCCTCAAGAGGGGAGGCCTGTGGGGGCTTAGTCCCCGGCGGTATGTTGGCACGAAGGGAGTGTCTGATCTGCAAATATCTGAAATATTCAGTAGGAGCTAATTCGAAGGTTTCCTGCAGGTAGGCGAAGGATCTGACCCCCGTGGGCCCCCACAGGTCCTTTTCCTGCAAGATGCCAATAAGGTCCCAACTACGGAACCCTTTCGTATGACCCAGGCTGCCCAGTCTCTCCGACGCCCACAGTGGAGTGGCAAGAGTCAGAGTGCCGGACCAACCCAGTTGCCGATGCGCCGCGTGCCATATTTGCACCGAGTGTTTGGTCGGTCCAGTGAGCTGATGTTTCCCGGGTTTGGAGTAGAGTGCGATTTCGTAATTCCCACCTAGGAGCAGCCACCGATCCATCCCGTACCCTGGGTCATTACCGTCCCTGTACGTCCCGTGGTTAATTGCCGATAAATGGGCGGCCCAATAGTATTTGCGGATGTCCGGGAGGGCAATCCCTCCATCATATCATCCCAGTGTGAGCTTACGCAACGCTATCCGGGGGGTACCCGCCCAGAGGAGAGCGCGCTGCGCCGCCTCAATAGCCACGAAATAGGAATTCGGCACTAAGTCTGGGTAGTTTTGGAGGGCGCAGAGAAACCGCGGAAGGGCCATCATTTTGAATAAGGCCGCACGGCCCAGCAAGGATAATGGAAGCCTCCGCCAGACCTCGGAGTCCCGCTGGAGCCGTCGCAAGGGCGGCAGTAGATTCTGTTCGTACGTTAGTGTCCTGTCCACTGAGACAAAGACTCCCAGATACCGGAACCCACCCTCTGCGACGGTGAGAGGGCAGTCGCTGGGAAGCCTGGGGGGGCAGCCTTGGAGGACATACATTAGGGACTTGCCCCAGTTGATGCGGAATCCTGAATTTTTCCCGAAACTCGTGAAAATATCCATGGCTGCTACAATGGACCGCCGAGGATGGGATAAATAAAGGAGGACATCGTCGGCATACAGGGAGATTTTGTCTTCCCATCAGTCCGCCCACTGTATTCCTCTGATGCAGATATCTTGCCTAATCCATGCCGCAAGCGGCTCAAGGGAGAGCGCAAATAAAAGAGGCGAGAGCGGGCAGCCCTGCCTGGTTCCCCTCCCAAGGGTGAAGACCTCCGAGACCTTATTATTTACCACCACCTGGGCCAGGGGTTCCGAGTACAGGAGACGAACCCAGGCTATGAAGTTGGGGCCGAAGCCCAATTTCCGGAGCACCGCCATCATATAGGGCCATTCTAGGGTGTCAAAGGCCATGGTGGCATCAAGCGACACCACCACCGCGTCCTCCCTTATCGTGTGACATCTCCCCAGTACGCCATTCAGGCGTCAGATATTAAGAGCCGTGTTGCGATGTGGCATGAAGCCGGACTGGTCCGGGTGGACCAATCCGGGTAGAACAGATTGTAGCCTATTGGCAAGAGTTTTCGCCAGTATTTTCGGTTCTGCGTTGAGCAGGGAGATCGGTCTGTAAGAGGAACACAGCTCTCTCGGTTTCCCCTCTTTTGGGATAGCCACTATGGTCGCAATGCGCTGGTCGCGCGGCAGTATGCCTGCAACCTTGCTCTCTTCGAACATTCGTTGGAGATGTCCACTAAGGGCGTCCGGTTTTAGCTTGTAGAGCTCAATCGGGAGACCATTGGGTCCGAGAGCTTTCCCAGGGCGGAGGTCTACTATCGCACGCTCTAGTTCGGCCGCGGCAAGTGGAGCCTCAAGGGCTTCCCTGTCGACCTCCGAAAGGCACGGCAGCCGGATATCCGTCAGCAGGGCGACTGAGTCCTCTTCAGGACGGTCTGATCCCCGACTGTATACCTGTCGGAAATGCCGCGCAAACTCTGCTACGATCTCCCGGGGCTCCGTAACCACTGCCCCCGAGGTTGTGTGTATTTCCGGTATCACTTTGTAGGCCCTCTGCTTTTTATCGAGCCAAGCTATAAGTTTGCCCGCTTTGTCACCCTGGTCGTAAATTCTACCCACCTTGTGCAGTGCCGCTGTGTGGGCAGGCTGCGCGGCCAGCTCCCTGTATTCCACAGTTTTCAGTCGCAACCGATGCTGCACCTCCGGTTCCCGGTCCGTGCAAGTCTCCTCCTCCAGCGCCCGTAGGTCCGATTCAACGGCTGTCAATTGTGCCACCCTGTCCTTACGACTGCCTGATATGGCCGATAGGGCCTCCCCCATAGAACCGTTTTAAAGGCCTCCCACAGAGTTACTGTGGAGCCCACAGATCCAAGATTGTGCTCGAAGTAGTGAGTTATGGAGCGGGTCAGTTTTTTCCTGAGCTCCTCATTTTTAAGGTGCCAGGCATTGATCGGCCGCACACAGCCCTCTCGGCCCGTACCCAGCGTGATGTGCGTCCAAACGGGCGAATGGTCCAAGATGCCACGCGCCAGGTGTGAGGCCTCCCGTATTACCATGTCGTGCTGTAGTGGCGTCAATATATAATCTAGGCGGGAGAAGGTGTGATGTGGCCCGGAGTAGAATGTGAATTGCCTGTCCATGGGATGCATTAGGCGCCACAAGTCCGTAAGCCCAAAGGCATCGAGGAAATCAGCCAACCACTTCTGCCTGGGGGGTGTGTCCCTGGGGGGCTGCCTATCCTGGGTACCCGAAACCACCGCGTTGAAGTCTCCCCCCACGATCAGCAGACCATCCGCAAGAGAGAGGAGTTTGCCCAGGTCCATATAAGATTGAGTTTGCAGACCTGGGGGGATATATGCGGACAGGAGATTTAATCTGCGGCCTTCCCACCTCCCCAACAACGCTGCGAAGCGGCCCAATGGGTCAGTCTCCGTGCGATCAACATGGAGGGGCAGGGAGCGGCGCAGCAGGATGCCCACTCCCCTGGAGCCAGGGTTGAAGCCGGAGTGAGCCGCCAGAGTATACCCCCAACGATTGAGGGCCTGACATGCATTCCCCATGAGGTGCGTTTCCTGCAGGAACACCACATCAGGGAGGTGTCTTTTAACAAACTGCAGAACAATAGTGCGCTTGAGCCCATCCCCCAGCCCATTAACATTCCAGCTGAGGACCTTCAGACTCCTCTCCCATTTACTAGCCATATCCGCTACTGTATGAGCTGTCCTGTCCCTGCGCACCGGCGCCGCCATTGACCCTGATCACTATACCATTACTAGACCATAGAACCTTCCCAACTCCCCCCCCCCCTCCCACCCGCCCCCCCAACATTCCCAAACTTGGCATACAGTTCTTGGGACCCCGAACCACGGGCCCATTACATTTATTTATTTATTTAAACTTGTAACGCGCAACAGCTACCCACAGTGGGTTTCCCGGCGCGGAGGGATAGACTAAAGAAGAAAAACGGACCATTGTTAGCAGCACCCTGAGACAATTAGATACACATGCAAATCAACAGAATAGGAATGTTTTAAGTCGTTTCCTGAAGGCAAGAAAATTAGTCTCAGTTTTCAAGGAGGAAGGTAGCGCATTCCAGTATTTAGGGGCGCGGTGGGTGAAGGCCCGCCCTCCCATTTTAACAAGTTTAAATCGAGGAATGACAAAGTCACAGTTAGCAGACGATCTGAGTGTTCGATTAGGCTTGTAAGGTTGAACGAGGTTACGCAGATACATTGGAGCCGAGCCCTGCTTGATTTTAAAAAGATAGCATAAGGCTTTGAAGTTAATGCGGCTAGGAATCCTAAGCCAATGTAAATCGCGTAGAGCCTGCATAGCTGATTGTCTTCTCGGGATGTTACAGAGAAGACGGGCAGCAGAGTTCTGAACAACCTGGAGTTTATTAACAGTGGCCGCATCAGCACCAAGGTAGAGGACATTTCCGTAGTCCAGGCGAGAAGTTACCAACGCCTGAACAACGGTTCTCCTAGTAGATGGAGGCAGCATCCATAGAATTTTCTGGAGCCATCGTAGAGTAGTAAAACAGATGGCGGCCACCTGAGTGGCCTGCTGTCGCATGGAGAGTTTATCGTCTATGAGGAAGCCAAGATTACGGGCCACTGGAGAAGGTTGGGGGAGAGGTCCCATCTCACTAGGCCAATGTTGAGGGCCCCATAGATCTTTCTTTTTCCCGAAAATAAGAATTTCGGTTTTGTCACCGTTTAGCTTAAGGAGATGCCTTTGCATCCACCCAGGTATACGTGACAGCCCAGTTTTCAAAACCGATATGTCGTTGCTTTCGCAACTGGAGAGGGAGAAAACAATCTGAGTATCATCAGCATATGAAAAGATGGTCAGCCCAGCGTCTTCTGCTATGGAGGCGAGTGGTCTTATATAGATATTAAACAGCAAAGGGCTGAGTATAGACCCCTGAGGAACGCCATATGCCGATGTGTAAGTGGAAGAGGAGGCTTTCGCGGAAAAAACCTGGAAGGTGCGCTCACTTAAAAAGGAGGCAATCCATGCTAAAGCCGGACCGTCCAATCCCAGGGAACAAAGAGAGCTAACCAGAATGGAATGAGACACAGTGTCGAACGCCGCACTTAAATCCAAAAGGATAAGCGCCGATGTTTCACCGCGGTCGACATTGTGTCTTAAACTCTCTGTTACCCCAAGAAGGGCGGTCTCAGTGGAATAATTAGCACGAAAACCAGACTGAGATGGATGCAAAAATCCCGACGATTCCACTAGATTGTATAATTGGGTGTTGACATGCCTCTCCAGCACTTTAGAAAGTACGGGTAGCAACGATATCGGTCTAAAATTGGCAAGATTAGACGCATCTGCTCCAGCTTTTTTCAGAAGGGGGACAACCATTGCGTGTTTCCAGTCCCGCAATACCTGGGATTCACATAATGAGGCGTTTAAAAGTCTCATAAGAACCCTCCGAGGTGTAAGATCTAGTAATTTAAGAAATTTTACAGGAACAGGATCACGAGGTGAGCCCGAGCGTATGCTATTTAAACAGACGGAGAACGAAGTGTCGTCAAACAATTCCCAGTGTGTCAATTTTACCCTGGGAGAGGACAATTCGATATCTCCGGTCAGTTCAGGACGCAAATCTTCTGGATTCAAAGGGGGGCTCATAGAGTCGTAAATGCGTTCAACCTTAGCTATAAAAAATTGTGCGATAGAGTTACACTGGGCCTCGTCTAGTGCTGGGGGTGTTGGGATGGTATCAGCTCCTGTCAGTTTTTTAACGACAGAGAAAAGAGTACGAGGACAGTTCTGAGCTTGTGTAACAGTATCCGCAATGTAAGCCGCTTTGGCGGTTTTACATTTTTGATGGTAATCTCTTAAAGCCTCTTTATAGACAGTCTTCTGAGAGACTGAATAAGATTGTCGCCATTTCCGCTCCAGGGCCTTACATTTAGTGCGCAGGGCTTTCAAGTCAGTGGAAAACCAAGGCGCCGGGGGACGATGTGACCTGACATGAATGGAAGAAGGCGGGAGGAGAGTGGTCACAGCGTTTGTAAGCCAATTGGAAACGACTGTGTTCATCTCACCAACTGAAGCCATGCATTCCTTAGGGCAAGTATTGGAAAGATGGTGATTAAACCGATTAATATCGAGTTTCCCCCAACGATAAGTTGGAGCACCCTTATCTAGGATTCTATTTATCTGATGTTTAGGGTACACTAAAGAGAAGTGAACCGCAAAATGATCTGACCACTCCAGAGGGCGAGCATTCTGAGAGCAGTTAAAAGAAACATTCGAAAAAACAGGATCCAGTAAATGTCCAGCAGAATGGGTGGGACCAATATTCAGCAGGGGCAGGTTGAAGGCCACCAGGTCAGACAGAAAACGTTTACTATTTGTACACTGGGGGTCCTCAAGGTGTAAATTAAGATCGCCGAGAATGGTGAAATTAGCTGCCCTGAGAAGTAAAGGCGTTATAATATCAGCAAAAGAAGAGATCCAGGAGGAAGCATTCCCTGGAGGGCGATATATCAGCAGGCCCGACAAGGTAAATTGAGGGTTGATCACTAATTTGAAGAATGCAGTCTCACTTCCAGGCATAGGAAGGGCTTCAAACTTGCATGTGTATATTGCCTTGAAGATGATAGCAATCCCTCCCCCCTGTCCGGACTTCCTGTCAAGCCTTACCATGACATAGTTGTTGGGGACAGCTACAGCGACATCAGGACCAGAACAATCATGAAGCCAGGTTTCGGTAAGAAACAGAGCGTCAGGCTGCTCTTCAATGATAAAGTCGTATATGTGATGACTATGTTTCGGAAGGGATCGGCAATTAATACTCCAGAACTGAAGTGGGGGGTCCGTCATGTTAACCTGGAAGATGTGTCCCTCCCACCCCTGTGAACCAAACCCCCCCCCACCCTGCCCTCTGCTCCGTAGGTTCCGAACTACCCACTGCCCCAATTAGCAGAGCGCCTGTCGCCCAAGCCCCCCCCAGAGAGAGTGATCTGCCCTTCCCCTGGAGAAACCTCTGTTAGGGGGAACGTTAGCTGGCCCCAACTCCAGCCGCCAAACCTATGGTACCCCCCAACTATAGGTCCCTGGAGTTTGTGATGTGTTCGAGGGTCAGTCACTGCGCCACTTAACTGAGGGGCGGATGGGTCCTCTCCCCCCACCAGTGACACCACCCAGAGCCCCAGTTACATCGCATACATTACTGTTCGGCGAGGCATGGTGTCGCAGTCAGAGTCCTCATCATGTCGCCGTGCCTTGGAGCGAGTCCCAGCGGGGACTGTTAGACCTGGAACGCCAGGACCTTTGGCTCTGCTCGTCGTCCACTTTTCTCTCTGCCGCCGGACCCGGCGCGTGGCATCTTGGACCATTCGCCCAGTTTCGTAAGTTTTATAAGGCGATGCACGCCATCTTTGGGCAGCCCGATCCTGCCAGCGTGCCTTCGGGCCATGCAGTCTGGGTTGGGGGGCCTAGGCTCTGGCCCCTCATGGATCCAGGCCTGGATCCGGATCGGCGTCGGTTTACCTCATTATGCCTCCACCAGCGCCGCTTCTTCTGGCACCGCATCAGCATTCAACGCCGGTCGTGCCCTCGGCCGGCGTCGACTCCGGCCTCCATCCTGATGTGGACACGGAGCTGGACCGGCATCGAGGGGGGGTTTTGTGCCCCTGTTCACTCCTGGGGTCCCTTTTAGGCCAGATTGGCATCCAGAGGAGGAGGAGGACTGGGAGGGTTCAGGTGACCCTCTGACCGACCAGTTGGAGTGTGATCCGGACTGGAGAGAGGACCTGGGGGATGTCAGTGGTCTTGATACCTCCCCTGACCTTGGCATGTTGTCTCCTCCTACTGTGGCTACGGAGGAGGGAGCATCATACGCAGTGGTGTTGCATAGGGCGGCCGAGGCTCTCCACCTCAAGCTCCCTACAGTGGCGGTCAGGACTAACCTCCTGACAGAGGGGCTTCAACCGCAAGCGAGCTCTTCGCAGCCCCTGCTGCCGTTCAATGAAGCCCTGACCGACGTCCTTTTAGGGACCTGGTCCAGGCCCAATACGGGGGCTCCCGTGGATAGGATGATTGCCCGATGCCACCGCCCGGCCCCGGGCAACCCCACTTTCCTCTCCCAACACCCCACCCCGGAGAGCTTGGTGGTTTCCTACTGCCAGCTTGGGACTGAGGTCGGTAAACACCACATGTCTATTGGGCTGGTATTCCCACTCTGTGTGGGACACGGTTGCTCAAGTGCTGCCTCAGTGTCCGGATGAGGCCTGGACAGTACTCTGCCAGGCTGTTGCCGCCAGGAGGGATGCAGCAAAGTTTACCATCCGTTGTGGGCTGGTTACCGCCGACTCTCTAGGCAGAACGATTTCCATGTCAGTAGCCGGTCGACACTACGCCTGGATGAGATCGACTGGCTTTTCTGGGGATGTCCAGAACACCCTTATCGACATGCCCTTTGATGGCCGTCCCCACTTTGGTGACAAAGCGGACAACGCTCTAGACCGTTTCAAGGACTCACGGGCGAAGGCCAAGTCCTTGGGCCTCTCCAGCTACCATGCGCAGTCTGCTTTTCGCCCCTTTCGTGGCTATTGAAAGGGTGCCCTACTACGTTCCGCCCAAAGCCACAGGCCAACGCAAGTTCCCCAACCTTCGCGTGGCCAGGGACATCTGGACCCCCTGAAGGTTCAGGGGGGCCAGCAGGCAGGCCAGTCCACCAACAACCCACCCCCCCCCTCTGCAGCAGCCTCCAAACCTTCCTAGTCTGACATTTCAGGCCCATCAAATGCAGGATCCGCCATCACCTCCCCCACTGGTGCATCATCACGTTGGACACGTGCGTTTTGCTGATAGTCCAAAGGGGCTACTCCCTCCCCTTCGAGGCTACCCCTCCAGACATGCTACCTCAGTACCTTCGTATGTCGGAGGATCATTTGGGCCTTCTCCAACAGGAAGTTATGGCTCTCTTGGCCGAGGGAGCCATCTAGCGCGTTCCTGCCCCAGAAGTAGGACGTGGTTGTTACTACCACTACTTTCTGGTTCCCAAGAATGACAAGGGCCTACGTTCTATCTTGGATCTCAGGAACGTCAACCGCTTCCTCCGAAAGGAGAAGTTCAAGATGTTGACACTCGCTCAGGTCTGGTCTGCCCTCGACCCTGGAGACTGGTTGGTAGCGTTGGACTTGCAGGACGCTTATTTTCACATGCCAGTCCTGCCAGCCCACCAGCGTTCCCTGCAGGTCACGGTAGGCAACGAGAACTTTCAGTTTACAGTGCTCCCCTTTGCCTTACCAGCGCCCCTCAGGTGTTCATGAAAGTGATGGCGGTGGTCGCAGCTCATCTGCGAAGATCAGGGATTCCAGTCTTCCCCGATCTCGATGACTAGCTGTTGAAGGCGGGCTCGCCCCAGGCTGTCATCTCCCACCTCCAGACTACAGCCGACCTCTTGCATTCGCTGGGGCTTTCCATCAACGTGCCGAAGTCACACCTGACCCCCTCTCAGAAGCTCCTCTTCATCGGAGCGGTTCTGGACAAGACGCAGTTTCGGGTTTATCCTCCCGAGCATCGAGTCTGGGATATTCGGGCTATGATTCCTGTCTTTCAGCCTTTATCCCAGGTTTCGGTCAAGATGACCCTGAGGCTGCTGGGCCTCATGGCCTTCTGCATCCTGCTGGTCGATCATGCCAGGTGGCATATGCGGGCTCTGCAGTGGGACCTGAAGTTCCAGTGGGCGCAGCATCAGGAGAATCTGTTTGAGTGCGTCCAGATCTCGGAGGGCACTGCACGACAATTGCAGTGGTGGCTCACGAACCAGGATTGGGTCAACGGCAGATCTCTCTCACTTCCCCAACCAGAACACAAAGTGGTGACAGATGCATCCCATCCCTTCTGGGATGGGGCGGCCACATGGGAGAGGCGGAGATCAGAGGCCGTCTCCGGCGGAGTTCGAGCTCCACATCAACCTTCTGGAGCTCCAGGCGATCCGTCTTGCACTCAAAGCATTCCTTCCCCTGTCCAGGGAAGAGTAGTGCAGGTATTCACGGACAACACCACCATGTGGTACTGCAACAAACAAGGCAAAGTGGGGTCGTGGACCCTATGTCAGGAGGCCCTCCGCCTCTGGACATGGCTGGAACATCAGGGCATATCCCTGACGGTTCAACACCTGGCAGTTTCACTGAACACCAGGGCGGACGAAGTCAGCCGCAGATGCATGATGGATCACAAATGGCATCTTCACTTGGGGAGAGCCTTGGTTAGATCTATTCGCCACCGAAGAAAACGCGCAATGTCAGCAACTCTACATGTTGGAATTTCCAAGGCGGCACTCGCTAGGCAACACTTTTCGTCATGAGTGGAGTAGCGGTCTTCTATACGCCTTTCCGCCTATACCACTTCCCAGAGTGCTGAAGAAGATCAAGCGCGACCGGGCCCAAGTCATTCTTGTGGCTCTGGATTGGGCACGAAGAGTCTGGTATCCCCGAGCTGCTCAATATGGCCATCGATCCTCTGATCAGACTGCCCCTTGGGAGAATCTTCTGTCACAGCAGGAGACGGTCCTCCACCTGAACCTGTCCAGCCTCCACCTCCTTGCGTGGAGATGGAGCGGTGGCAGTTGACGTCATTTGACTTGGCTCCTGAAGTATGTGATGTGATCTTGGCAGCCAGGCGTCCCTCCACTAAGATGGTATATGCCTGCCGATGGAACAAATTTGTGGCATGGTGCACAGCAAAGGCTGTGGATCCCCTTTCTGCCCCTCTTTCTGAGGGTCTCCTGTTCCTTCTTTCTTTGGCCCAGCAGACCTCTCCTCTGGGCACTATCGAGGGCTATCTTTCGGCCATTTCTGCCTTTCTAAGGCTTCCTGATCAGCCTTCTCTCTTCAAGTCCCTGGTTGTAAATCGTTTCTTAAAAGGCATTACTCATCTCTTTCCTCCTATCCCTTTCGTAATGCTTCAGTGGGACTTGAATTTGGTCTTGACCTATTTGATGTGAGTTCCCTTTGAGCCGCTTCACAACTGTCCTCCAAGACCCAAAAACGTGCGCTTTCTTTCTATCTGGATCTCACCAAACAGTTCCGGGTGGATGACCAACTCTTTGCTGGCTACGTGGGCGCCAAGAAAGGTCGGGCCGTACACAAGCGGATCATCTCTAGATGGGTTGTTTTGTGTATTAAAGCCTGCTATTCTCCAGCTAAAAAGGAGCCTCCAGTGGGGCCACGCTCCCATTCCACCAGGGCAACGGCAGCCACTACTGCTTTGGGACAGGGAGTCTCTCTTAATGACATCGGTCAGGCAGCTTCGTGAACATCGTTGCACACGTTCACCAAACACTACTGCCTGTACATACAAGTCCGGGGAGATGGCTTATTTGGCTGTTCGGTTCTCCAGGACTTTCTAGTGCGAACTTGGTTCGCAGACCCACCTCCGGGGTTGGTATTGCTGGGGTACCTATTCTAAGGTAAGGAATTTATAACTAACCGTTTGTCAGATAAATAAGTTACTTACCTTCGGGAACGATATATCTTTATGAAACATAGGTTAGTTATAGATTCCTTACCGCCCTACTCATCCTGCCTGGTCTGCTAACTGATTTCTAGGGTTAAGGACATCCTTTCAGGGTCCTAGTTTTGTGCACCAGTGGTCAGTGTCTTGCATGATTCTGCATTTCTGAAGCGGAAAGTCGTGTACAGAACTGACATCAGCGCGCGAGGGCGGCGTCTAAGTAGCTATCGCGACATCATTCCGGCGAACACAACGCCAACGACGGACATGGAGCCAACCGACGCCACCTTCTGACGCAAAGAGGTACTGCTAACGGAAAGACTTTCCGGATCCACTCTGACGCCTGGGGGTAATTCTAAGGTGAGGAATCTATAACTAACCTATGTGTCTTACAGATATATCGTTAACGAGGGTAAGTAACTTGTTAATTTCGTTCCCAATTATCTATTGTTTACAAAGTTGTCACCTGTATTTTGAAAAAGCTAACTAAAGCTGTTTTTCATTACTAATTTCTACACCTTTACACACATTTCTAATCTTAACTGCTGTTGCCAAAAAGATCATTCCGTAGCTCCAAAAAACATAGGTGCCTAAAACTACAACTATGGCCCCCAATCCTTTGTCATGGGGATGCAGATAGTTACTATTTCAGCTTCTCTTATCCCCCTTACCACAGACCATCCTTGCTACCCAGCCCATATTAATCTTTGGCAGAAAATGTAATTAATCTATTACTGTGTTTAGTCAAAAATTAAGTTGAACATGTTTTTACTAAGTGGGTAAAAAATGAAAGTAAACAAGGTATTTAAAAGTCAACAATGTATTTATAATAACAACTTTTTATTTTGATTAAGCTGTGTGTATTTGTTCTCAACTCGATGTTTTGACCTCATGCTCTTGAAAGTCAAGAGTTACCGAACGCTGTTCAAGATTGCCACATTCTAAACAAAACAAAATTGATCAATGAAAGGCATTAGAATATTCCTCAATCTTCAATCTCCAGGATAAATCAAATATAAAAACATCTTCGAAAAACATTATACAAGACATGCACACAAAATGCACAAACCATTGAATCAAGGAGAATTAACTAACAATATAAGATAGCCTGGTCCTGAAGAGCTGTTGATGTGCAATGTACTGGGAAATTAAATGAAATCCATCCTGAATATATATGTTATATAACAGTGCTGGAATATATACATAAGATAGCATGACAGACATCTCTTTGTGCACTCTTAAAATAATCACATTATAAAAGCGGTCTAGGGGTCACATATTCTTGGCCAATACGCTTGAGTAGGAGATTCCAAGCCTTCTGCACCTGCAAAACATTAAAATATGAGCCAATGTCATCATTACAGTGTAACAACACCACTTTGAAAACAAGCATTGGCAAGAGGTATGACTTGCATATTGAGCTTTTACTAAAACATTTAAAAAGCTTGCTGCAGTGAAAAACAAAATAAAAAAGACTGTTTTCTTTATATAATGCATCTACATAAAAACTGTTATGTTTGAGAATCAAGAGTACTTTTGAGATGTAAAATAGTCCCTTACGCATTGCAACCCAAGCGTTCCATGTGCTACACCAAACAGAGAACAGCATGATGTGAACACAACACAGTAATACTTCTCCGGGTAGAGCTAAAGCCCACTCTTTTTTTAAAGCACTGGTATCAATAGGTCCACAGATAGTAGCACTGCCAAGCTAGAGCTAAAATAGTGAGATCTAGTGAGTGGCGGCCGTTCTCACAAAATTGGTGAACAATTCTGGCAAAAAGTAATTGCAAGCTTCTAAAGCAAAGCAAAGAAAGATTTGTAAAATAACTCACTCTATGTATATTTTAAGGCATAATTAACAAAGGGTAACAGGCAACTGCACCGCTAGATCCAAAAAGTGAGATCTAGTGAGTGGAGATCGTTCTCACAAAATTGGGGAAGAATTCTATTTAAAATTAATTGTAAGCCTTCAGTCCAAAGCAAGGAAAGACGTGTAAAATAACTTACTATATACATTTTCTTATCAGCAGAAGTGATTACATTAGATCTTGTAATCTACTGGCTTTGTACCCTCCCCTCAACCCAGGCAATAAACAGCCACAGAAGCTACACGTTCACACATAAATTGGTTGCATGCACCTTTTTTCACAAACCTAATTTACCGAGATGGGGTTACACACTAAAACAGAAGTGATGTCATTTGAGAGGGTATCAGTAATGTCATCAGTGATGTCACTGAGCATGTCATGAGTGATGTAATATGTGAAGTCATCAGCAGTGCATTGCGGGGGCGCAAGTTATACTTAGCTCAACTAACTATAACGGGCGAATTTCTCTGGCTTTATATGAGTGAAATGTGCAACTAACTATAACGTTCCCTGAAACCTATGTTTTTTTCAGTGAATTGCTAAGGTTTTTTAAATGCTAATTTTTAGCTATAACGTTTTTAAAACCTATGGTTTTTTCAGTGAATTGCTAAGGCTTTTTGAATGCTAATTTCTAACTATAACGTTTTTAAAACCTATTGTTTTTTCAGTGAATTTCGATGGTTTTATAAATACTAATTTCTAACTACAATGTCCCTGAAACATATATTGTTTTTAAGTAAATAAAAAAAAAAATTGTGCATACTTTTTGTAGTGAAAAACTAACTGTAACAGTAGTCTGTTATAAGTTATAATTTAACAATGTTTAAAATTTAATTAGCACTAATTGACATTTAAGTGTAGAAAAAGTGTGACGCAGCAGCTATGATACCTGACTTCGAACAACAGCGTTCAGAGTTCGATTCCCGGCTCCGGCGGCATGTTAGCCCACCACTATGTCACTGTGGGCAATACTTTGCTTAAACTTCCCGAAGCCCCTGAGCGCCGGGACACCTCTCTGGAGGTAGCTGTACGCTTTACAAATACTGGCATTTTTTAAATGTAAAACCATAGTGATGAGAAATATTAGCACGTATTTTTTCTCTTCTATTCTGAACGATATTTTTTTAAATCTTCCATTTACAATTACGGCAATCAATAGATGTTTTTAGTCACGAGAAAGGAAATGGCACGGTTTGCCGGGTAACAGTTTTTAAGCTCTCCAATGTATGTACATATTAAGGAGCTTATACGTGTGAGGATCGAAATCGAAACCTTTACCGCTTCACATATTGTAACTTTTCCGAACACGTGCACAAGTTAAACAGAGAAAACGTGAGCACGTGTTAACTGTAAAACGTGACATCTAAATGGGCAGAGCTGCATGTTCCTTCCATAGACTACTCAATAACCAAAAAGTATATAAACCACACCCGTTGATCGATTAGTTCTGTTTTTGCAAGTTATTTACGCGTGTCCATTCTGTGACAGGTTCCTAGGTTTTCTAGCGTTGGATTCTTCTTTTGCGACAACAAAACATATTACGAAGTTGTAAGTTGTTTGATTATGGCACAGCAGATATTTATAATATGTAGCTATTTGTAATTATTTAAACATTTGTATTTAGAAAAAAGTGTTATTGTTTTTGCCATTTATATGTAACGTCAGCAGCTTGTATTCCGAAACAGACAGAATAGAGAAAACACTGTTCCTTTTCTCGCTCCTTTGAGCTCATATAGTGTGACTTTGTATAATATAATATTGACACTATACTTGACCACAGAGGTGTTGGTGACCAGTGCGCGCGAAGACTAAAGAGTTATATGTAACGTCAGCAGCTTCTGGTTCTTACTCTTTTTGCCCCCTGGGATCATATAGTGTGAGTATGTATATTGTAATATTCACATTAATACTGACCTCAGTGGAGTTTATGAGCAGTCGACGCGAAGACGAAAGATTTTGAAGTCCCGGAGAAAAGAAGCTTTGAACATATTCACCGCTGGAAAATATTTCGTTAGTCACCTAGTTGTGTGTTTTTAAAAACTTTATTTTCCTTTTCCTATTGTCTGGCATCAGTGGCACTGTATATTGTAGTACAGTGTTATTTTTTCAGACAACAAGAGTTGGAGATTTGTTGGCGCCTCGAGTAAACCATCTGAAATACAGCTTACTGACCTTTATAACCTACTTGATCAGATATTTTTACAGTGAGAATATTTTTCGGAATTGCAATTTAAAAAAAGATTGTTTGCATAGATACTTTCTTACTGAATGCCTTTGATAAACCCTATATTTCTGAATGATATTTTGGTATTTCTCTTTTTCTCTGTTGTGGTTCCTATTGTCCTCCTCCCTATAGAAAATATATCATTAGTAGTGTATATTATACTACTATCGTATATGTTCTTAAAGGATTATGTGATCTCTTAGCGGAGCAGTGAGCGACCTCTAAGCACTATGACAGAACTTTCCCAAATTCTACAGAATAGAAATTGTAAAAACTGTGATTTTTTTTGTTGTGGTCCTTATTCTTGTTCTCCTGTGAAATCAAAGGGGTTGGAGATCTATCTGTGCGAGAAATTTACAACATATACTAAAGTTATTTCCGTTGATAACTACCTCACAATTTGTAACACTGCTAATGTTTTCTAAAATAGTAGTTGCTAAAACAAAATTGTATACATAGTGCTTCATTTAATATTTTGATAAAGCGTACATTTCTATGTAATATGACGTCATTTGTGTTTAACTGTTTTTTACTTCTTATTGTTGTTGTGACCTGAGATGATGTAGAGCAGGGGTGTTTCTTGTAGCACTTCTTTTCTACTTTATCTAAAAGTAACTGATGCCCTTTTATATTAACAAGAATATGGGGCAACACTTTTACAAACTATAGGTGACAAAAAAAAGGCAGGGTTTGGCTCCAGGACTGGGCAGAACTGGTTCTGGCTGGGTTCAGTGACTTGCAGCTTCTGAGAACAAAGACTCTTGGGGTATAAATATCTGTGCTGAAACCCCTACAATTTGTATTGCTCCTTGACAACAAGAAGAACCTCTGTCCGTGTACCTGAAGGAATCTGCAGGAGAGGACTGTCCTTGTGCTTGTGTGCTGTTCCTTGGATTGGCCTGCAGTGGTTACTACTGGACTTGGAAGAAGAGGAAAAGGACTTTGAAGGAACTTTTATTTTATCTTGCTACAGCAATCACCCAAGGGCTAGGAGAGAGCTAGCCTCCTGCTGGAGCCTCAGGCACATCAGACTCCACCACCATCCTCCTGTTTCCTCCCAGCGAGGATTTCTATCTGCAGGTGAGGCTCCTGTGAGTTCCAGGGCCTCTAGTTCTACTACAGAGAAGCGAGTGCTGAAAATCGTCGCTAACGCCCGTTAGCGAACCGCTGCAGCTGAAGAGTGTAAGGAAAATCATCGCGCTGCTGCCGCTGGGGGCTCGCTACCGGAAATCATCGCATTGCACGTTTGCGGGCCTCCAAGTGCTCGCTATCCAAAGGTCATCGTATCGAGTACATCGCTTCACGACATCGTATCGCGGACGCCGGGCGTTCGCCATTTTCATCGCCTCGCATCAGGATCGTCGCTCCCTCGCGGAGCGCAATTTCTTTTCATCGCAACAAGATCGCACACGCAACAGGCTCGGCGCATCATCCTCCCTCGCGGCAAGGATTTCAACGCATCGCCAGCTTAGCGTGGAGAAGTTGGTCGCTTTGTCCCACACGCTTCTGCAGATCAGCGCATCATCCTCCCTTGCGGCAAGGATTCAACGCATCGCTGGTCTCGCATGAGGAAAATCATCGCTACAGCTCCTTTGCGACATTTTGGTTGTTTTGCTGCAGAATCCAGGTACTTTATAAGTAAAAGGGTCGCAGAGACCACTGCCTTGAACTGAACTCCTCTTTGCACACTTTGAACTATTTTTGCAGCATTTCAAGAACAATCCTATTTTTCTAGCATTGTGGCTTTTTACTGTTATTGGTCTTGTGTTAAGTCTATATATAATGATACTTATTTTTTATAACTACTTGTGTGGTGTCCCTTTGTAGTGTTCCTCACTGTGTTACTGTGTATGGTCATAAATGCTTCACACACTGCCTCCGAGATAAGCCTAGCTGCTCGTTACCACAGGGTTGAGCAGGGGTTGTCTAAGGGTGTAGCCCGCTTACTCTCACTTAGGAAGAAGGGTCCCTACTTGGACAGTGGCCAGCCTTTGCCAACTAGAGACCCCAATTTGTAACAAGTAGTCTATGGAAGGAACATGCGGGTCCGCCCATTTAGATGTCACGTTTTACAGTTCACACGTGCTCACGTTTTCCCTGTTTTACTTGTGAACGTTTTGGAAAAGTTACAAAATGTGAAGTGGTAAAGGTTTCGATTTCGATCCTCACACATATAAGCTCCTTAATATGTACATACATTGGAGAGCTTAAAAACTGTTACCCCGCAAACTGTGTCATTTCTAAGGTTTTTAAATGCTAATTCCTAACTATAACATGTCTGAAACCTATGGTTTTTTCAGTCAATTTCGAAGGTTTTTTAAATGATAATTTTTAAATGTAATAATAGTTATATGTATTTTTTTATACTGATTTTCTACAGTTTTTTTAACTGTTTATTTTTACATATTTTATTTCTTAAATTACATTATATATTTTTAATATAAATGGAAATAAAAATGTTTTTTAAAATATTGAAACTGAAATATTGTTTTTTTTGTTGAATGTATAAGTGCAGAACTATAAGTGTGTTGGTTAGTTAGGGGACTGCATGCATAGTGAATAGGTTTTTGAAGCAGTCCATGTGCTAAGGCCTGGGTCACTGGATGAGTACTTGGGTACTGACTGAATGATTATAGTACTGCAAGGAGAGTGCCTGGGTGAATTTATAAGTGTTTGGGTTTTGGTGCAGTGAATGGATTAGTACATGGTGCTGAATGGGTCGCTAGAGGAATACAAGGGGGGTCACAGGGTGTTTCCTGGAAGTGTATGGATACTGACTGTGGAATTGAAGGAGTGAAAGACAAGTGTGTAGGTGGTTACAGGACTGCATGCATAGTGGATAGGGGTTTGAAGCAGTCCATGTGCTAAGGCCTGGCTCACTGCACGAGTACTTGGATGCTGACAGAATGATTAGAGTACTGCAAGGAGAGTGCCTGGGTGAATCTATAAGTGGTTGGGTTTTGGTGCAGTTTTTACAATTTTTTCAGATGGGTACTAGTGGTAACTGACTCTTGACTAACCAGTCCTAGAGCCAGTGCTATGCTAAAAGACACTTAGAATACAGTTAAAACACCTACATACACTAGGGAATACTATGCGTTGGGGTAACCCTGTGATTAGCATGACCTCCTCTGTAAGCCCCTAGTACATAATAGGGCAGGGGGATTAAAACTACCTCTTAAAATGTGCCACAGGGTGCGTTTGCACACTGGTGAAGGGGGGGGGGGGCTGAGCTGACGTGTGCAAACACGCCCTGTGGCCGTTTTAATTTGTGGGATAAAGTCCCCTTGAATCCCGAGTGTCCCTTGGGTCCAACTAGCTCACCAGGTACCTCCAGTTAGCGCCACAGAGGTGTAAAAAGTGGCATGGCCTGGACCACCTCTCTGCAACGCAGTGCAGTGGCACTTACTGGAAGCACCTGGTGGATTAGTTGGCCCCCAGGGGCCCTCAGGGTTGAAGGCGAATTATTTCCCAGTCTTAAAACCCGCCACAGGGCGTGTTTGCGCACGTCACCTCAGGCCCCATCTGTGAGAAAGTGCCATCTTTCTTGCATGGTATGCCCCCACTTTTTGCTGAATTGCTGATGTGCTTTGACTGAGTGTGCCCTGGGCTCCTGCCAATCAGGTGCCCAGTGCCGGTGTTCCGTCCCTAAAACTGTATTGAAGCTGAAACCCAATTAGCATCTCTGGCCACATGTCAGCCCCTGGTAAATGGTACCCTAGGTACCCAGGGCATTGTGACCAGAGAAGACCCCTAAGGGCTGCAGCACTTATTGTGCCACCCTTGGGGGCCCTGCGCCCTGACACCCACACACTGCCTTTGCAGACTGAGTGTCCTGGTGCATAACTAAATAAAGAGTCCACATGGCACACATCCCTGTGTGCCATGCCCACAAACCCACTGACCTGGCATACATCAGTCACCCCTCTAGCTGGGTGCCCTATGCCAGTGGTATGGGCACAGGTGCATGAGCCCTGTGTCCCTACAGTACCCAGGGCCATTCCTGGGCACAGTAAGTGCAGTGATGCCATTAAGAGTATATGGTGCTGGGAGGATGTCATTACGAACTCCACAGCACCATAATGGCTACACTGAAGACTGACAAGTTTGATATCAAACGTCTTAGCACATTAAACCCACACTGATGCCAGTGTGGGATTTAAAGTAAAATGCACTACAGAGGGCATTTTAGAGATGCCACCTGAAACCTAACCTACAATCCCCGTCTTGTCTGAGAGGCTGCGTAGGCTGCCACACAGCAGACATGTTGCTAGACCCCCCGCTCTCCTAGGCCTGCAACAATGCACAGCCTGGGCGAGGTGCTAGGTCTCCTCCCCCAGGATGGGCAGGGGGAAGTTTCAAAGGCATACTGCCTCTGTGAGCTTCTCCAGACCACTTGCTGTACTTAGCAACTGGCCCCCACCGGTTCTGACCCCCACTCTGGTAGGAAGACTGGCGGGAAACCCTACGTGAGGAAAGGAGGTGTGCCAGCCTGTGCCAACTCCACCCCTCAGGTGAGAGAGGCAAGGTGAAGCACAACTCCAGGTCCCGGCCATCTTGAGGATGGGAAGCTCTGCCCAATCAGAGATAGGCTCCTGCCCCCCTCCCACAGGAGAGGAGCAGGATAGGGGGTGTACTAACCCCAGGACAGGGACCTATTGGGCCCTGCCCTTCCCCTACCTGTAACGCCCCTAAATGTAGTATTTAGGGGTACCCTGAACCTTACTTCCTCAGATCCTGATTTCGAAATAAGAAAGAAGACCAAGAAGAAGAAGACCTCTCGTGCAGCTGCTAACAAGAGGACGACACCAACTGACTTGGCCCCAGCCCTACAGGCCTGTTGATCCTTGAACCTGCTCCTGCTAAATCCCGGCGTCTCCTGCAGACAGCAACCTCAAGAACCCCGGAGGACCTGCCTGCATTGACCCTCTTAGAGACTGGGACTCCCACGAGCAGTGGCTCTGCTCAAACAGCAACACCCCTGGTGCCAGCCAGGAACCGCGAATCCAGCCCACTCTGCACCCGCCGAGCCCGGCCTGTGCCTGAGTGGTCAAAGACCCTCAGGACGTCCCCCCGGCAATTCTGACCTGGAATCCAGTGCCCAAGGACCCTCCTCGATGACCCAGACGATGCCTGGAGACTCAGAACCAGGGACCCCTCCAACCGCGACCAGCAGAGTTTAAGATTTCCTGACGTCCAAAGAAACCCCTGCCCTGGCGCCCCCCGGCCTCCTGTGCCCAACTCCAGGGTGCCTACCTACCCTCCAAGATCCCAACTTACCCCTCGAAGTGTTCGTCGCTTCAGAAGATCCTCCGTCCCCGAGCCTGCAGCCTTTGTTCCCTTTTAAAGATCTCCATTGAATAACATTGAGCGCCCGACGGCTCAAAAGCACCCTGCACCCAGCCGCCCGAGTGCCCCTGGCAGTGCAACCTTTGTCCTATCCTACTTCCCCATTTGCCCTGAGCAAGTGACCAGGAGCCCAGCTCCCACAGCCGCGTGGCCTGCTGGCCAGCAGCCACCAACCGAAGGCCCCCTGCCTAACATTGGGCCTAACTACCTTTGCACCCGGCTGCCCCTGTGCCGCTGAGGGTGTACCAACTGTACCTACCTGACCCTCGGAGACCCCTGAGTCTATGCCCAGAACCTTAACTCTGCCAGTCGAGTAGTTACGTAAAAGCCGATAACTCACTTTTCTTCCATAGGATAACATTGACTGGTTTCACTTGGAAATTCTTTTAAGTGTCGATTTTTGAAACTTACAAATATTCCTCTAAAATCAGCCGAACTACGAATTCCGATTTACTCACCTGTTATCAGGAGAGACCTCAGTGCTGCATCTTTGAGCCCAGTACTGATCCTGAAAAGTAATTCTAACCGTACTTACCAGTAACTTGAATTTCCTTCCATAGGATATCATTGCCTGCTTTTTGCTGAAAAAGTTTCCAAGTGTCGATTTTTGAAACTTACAAATATTCTCTAAAAATCGTGCCAACGATAAAAACGTCATTACTTGCCTGTTTTAGATAGAGGTCCCAGTGCTGAACCTAGGAGTCCAGCACTGGATTACAAAAGTAACGTGAACATACTTTACCTGCAAATTGAATTTCCTTCCAAAGGATAACATTGTTAATTCCAACTGAAAGCGTTTCTAAGTGTCAACTTTTAAAATACAATAATATTCCTTAAAAATCACTACTGTAACCAAAACGCTTTTACTTAACTGTTTACAGCTCATGTCCCGGGACTGAATCTAGGATCCAGTTCTTTGGTTAGAAAAGCTTGGGGGTCCGTAAATATTTAGTGCCCCGGGGAGGTGGCGGTCCCCGGGGTGTGTGGGGGGCTCAAGCCCCCCTCTCCCCCCCAGGTTTATTTTTTTTTTAAAAGCCCCAGGGGTGGCAGTCCCCGGGGCTTGTGGTGGCCTATGAGCTCCCCACCCATGTATATTAAAGCCCCGGGAGGTTGCAATCCCCGGGGCTGGGGGGGCTGAGAGCCCCCCACATAATTCAGAAAAGCCCTCTGGGACCTCAGTACAATATGCATATTGCCCCCGGGACTTGGCCCCCCGGGGGCTAATTAAAAATGAAGCACGGTAGCCCGCGCTTGGTTTTTTTTTCTCGCTGCGGGATGCGAGGATCCTAAGCGCATCCCGTGATTTATTTTTTTTGGCCTAGGGGGTCAGGGTGTTTCTACCATGCCCCTTTTTGCGAGTTTTTTTTCTGCTTTCTTCAAGATGGCTGCCAACACTTCCTGGTTTGAAGTGTTGACAGCTAATTAGCATAAAGCTCGTGCGGATCGGTGTGTGTGTGTGTGTGTGTGTGCGTGCGTGCGTGCGCGTGCGTGTGTGTGTTTTCTCCAGACAATTGCATTATCCTTCGTCTTTCATGGGTACTACACCCTCACTGTTCATTTCCTGATTGCGACTACTTTGCATAGCCTGGTTTTGCATGTATGGGGACTTTACCCTGCACTCTTGCACAATGACCACACTGACTTACACACACACTGACGCGGACTCCCCGTCTCCATGAACGCGGAAGCTCCAGAGTAACAATGCACTATGTGTCTTACTGATAAGATGCCAGACATTAATGACACACAGCACTGCATAGAAGGCAGATCACTTTAGCACTTTAATTAACCTGCTGGGTAAATACGAATATAACAATTACATATGCGGGACCTGCCGCAATGATACTGTTACCATGCAATGAGGTCAATGCTGGTCTGCACATGGTTTCAAGCGTGTGTCCTTGAATTTGTCGGTTTAAGTTAAACCATGAAATTTGTGATAACTATTTGAACAGAACAAATAAGATCACTGGCAATGAATTAATTGCTCAGATTAAGTTATACTCTGTTGTTTTCTTTATTTTTTATAACACTTTCAAATCCATACAGTCTTTTCACTATTACTATCTATGCTGCACGCTACTTCGTGCAGGACGCTGTGGCTATATTTGTACTTTAACTCGCGAGAGAGGTTGAAACGCGTCGTTTTTGTGCCATTAACCCTTTAACTTTTTGAATCTCTACAATCGGAGTGGCTCGTTCTTCTCATCCAAACCTGCGCGAGGGAATGCTGTTGTGATATATATATATGTCGATCATCGGTGGTTGTGGTTTAAGTGGGCGTTTCACTGTAGATTGACTTGCTTTCTCTCCTTACAATCCTGCAAGTTAAATATATAGCACAATTCTTGGGTTCAAAACATTATTGCCTAACTTGGCCATTAGGCACCATCAGTCCCTCAAACATTTTCAGTCGACATAATCCCCAGGTCAAGGCTGAATTTCCAAAGATAGACACACTCATCTATGAAAAGAAGGTTTGCGCATCTGCTCTTATAAACACATATTCCTGCACCAAACTCTTTCGAAGGTGATAAAACAAATGAAACTCGCATTCAACCTTGTGCAGTAACTCAGAATAATTTGGACCAAAAACAAGCACAGACAATTTGATGATGGGCACCCATGGGTTTGGGCATCTCAAATGCTCTAGTTTTAGTAAAGAACTCACACATTTTCCCATACACGGGACATATACAGATGAAGTATGGGATATTGGAGAGTTGAGTCGTCCTGTTCTCATCTGCAAAAGAAAAGTTGTATACTACAGCGCGGTACCCAATAGTCCAGAGCTGTAACACGGAGCTCGTACCCTGAAAGGGACTTTCACCTAATCCTGGTTTATCAGCCAAAGTTTCTATGCATGCAACTCTTAATGTTGTTGGTTAAAAAACCAGTATTGTCTGGAAGTCAACCCTTTGGCACATGGTCACTTGCTATCTAGGACAACCCAATCAATTTCAAATCCAGTGCTCAAAATAGTGTTTGCTCAGTCATTCCTACCTGATTTTGTGTCACTTCCGGCTCCCAAAGAGTACACAGAACTACATTTGCATGTTCCACTCGTTGGCAGTTTGTCATCTGGTTAGCGAGTCTGTGTTTCGCAGACTCCTCGCTCACGGCATCTCTTTCCATTATCCGTGTAATGGCCTAAATTAAAGCGTAATGAAATTAAGGATGAGCACAGAAAGCCCAGAAGAGATGCAATTACAAATGACCTTTCTTTCTTCCACTTGAGGCATGAAAGGTTCAAGAATGAGCTAGGACCAAGCATTTACGACCTTAGATGCAATTAAACTTTAATCCCTGGTCCTCAACTTCGGACGATCTACATTCTAACGGCCAAATAATGTTTGCAAGTTAAATAAGCACTGGTCTGCCCTCCTTGAAATGGAATTAACAAATCGTTTCCAAATGAATAATCCTTAACATAATAATTACAGTTTGACCGAGTAGAGTCGACCAATTTCTAAAACAGTAGTGCCAAAGACAAGTCAGGCAGGATTAGCAACTACTTCCTCATCCAATAACACCACACTTGATTGAGCACGCACTACCACACTAAATCACAACACACTTACTTGATCACACACACCACCATACATACCCTAGGTCACACCAGAGCAGCCAGTACTCACTAAACAAACCACAGAATGTCAGATAACTTGGTTTGGAGGAGTCAATCTGGCGTGTGCTGCATTAAATCATACATTTGTCCCAATGACACGCATATACAGATTTTGTCGAGGAACACCAGGCTGCCAAGGTGACATCAACCACCTCTGCAGGAGAGTAAAGTTGTTCAGCTGTAGCCCCTCAATCTCCATGCATAAAGGTGGAGATTGTGAAGGCCCTGCTGCAGAACCCTGCCTGGTTCCTGCGACAGCAGGTCCACCCGGAAAGACAGCCTGAAGGGAGGACAGATTGTATTGTAATTGCATTTTTATAGCGCTTACTACCCCTGATGAGGCGTCAAAGCGATTTTTTCGGTGAGTAGCACGCTACTCCAGAGCCCATACAGGATTAGTGGTGAATTAGAATAGTGAAATAAGAGAGTAGTTTGAGTGGTGGATATTAGTCACTTTTTTGGATTGAGAATGAGAGCGGAGGGATAGAAGAGGGAAAAAAGTTAGCATTTATATAGCGCTTGTTACCCCATATGGGGTGTTGAAGCACTTTCTTGGCAAGTAGCACGCTACTATGGAACCCATAGAGGATTAGTGGTGGATTAGTATAGTGAAATATGAAATTTGAGAAGTGGACATGTTAGTCTGTTATTCGGATTGAAAAGGATAGTGGAGGGATCAATAAATCAGGGGAATTGTAAGCACGCTACTCACCCGTGAGGGTGTCAAGGCGCTGGGGGAGGGGGGATAAGCAGGTCCGTTCAGTAGATGAGCCAGGTCTTGAGCATCTTCTTGAAGATGTTTAGGAAGGGGGCGCGTCTGATGTTGGTTTTTCCACCTGTTCTGGCTCTGCGGATGCGCGGGATTTTGGCGAGGGTGAGGTTGGCGGATCAGAGGTTTCTCTTGGGTACGTGGAGGGAGATTCTCTCATTGAGGTATTGGGGTCCGGTGTTGTGGATGCATTTGTAGGCATGGGTGAGTATCTTGAAAGTGACCCTTCTCAATGGGGAGCCAGTGGAGGTTCCGTAGGTGTTGGTGCTCATGTCGAGGACGAGTCTGGCTGCGGTGTTCTGTATGGTCTGGAGCTTGCGGATCAGAGACTTGTTGATCCCGGCGTAGAGGGCATTTCCGTAGTCCAGTCTGCTGGTGATGAGCGCGTGGGTGACGGCCTTTCTTGATTCTTGGCGGATCCACTTGAAGGTCGAGTAGGATGAGGGCTGCAGAGTTTCCTTGGTCGAGGAGGGTGCAGATTTTGTCTGTGGCGGCGAGTAGGGCGGTTTCAGTGCTGTGGTTGCTGCGGAATCCGGATTGGGAGGGGTCGAGTATGGAGTTTTCTTCGATGAATTTGGTTAGTTGTGCATTGACGGTCTTCTCTGTGACTTTGGCCGTGAAGGGGGGGGGGGAAGGAGATTGGTCGGTAGTTCTTGAGGTTGGTGGGGTCTGCTGAGGGCCTCTTGAGCAGGGGTCTGACTTCGGCACGTTTCCAGTCGTCGGAGAAGATGCCGGTCTTGAAGGTGGTGTTGATGGTGTTGCGTATTTCGGGGGCGATGGCGGGTCTGTGGAAAATGGGCAGGGGTCCGTGGGAGCCCCTGAGTGGATGCCTTTCATGGTTGAAGTGGTGTCTTCGGTGGTGACTGGGGTCCAGGAGGAGATGGTGGGCTTTATGGAGTTGCTGGAGCAGGAAGTGGATTCGGAGTTGGGTGTCTGGTTGTTGAAGGTGTCGTAGAGTGCCCTGATTTTCAGATGGAAGTAGGATCTGAGCTTGTCGCAGAGGTCCTGGGAAGGGGTGATGTCAGTAGCTTCGCTGGGGGCTTGGTGAATTCCTGGATGACGCTGAAGAGTTGCTTGGAGTTGCCGGCGTTGGCGAGGATCTTGTTTTGGATGAAGGTCTTTTTGGTGGATCTGATGCATTGGTGGTATTCAGTCATGGCGTTTTTGTAGGTGGTGTGGTATTGTGACATTTTGCTGTTTCTTCAGTTCTTCTCAAGGCATCTGCAGGTGCGTCTCGATTCTTGGAGGTCGGTGGTGAACCAGGTGGCTTTCCTGGGGCGTTGTATGTCGGGGTTGCTTAGTGGTGCAAGCTTGTCTGCCCAGCTGGAGATCCATGTGTGGAGTCCGGTGGCTGCGAGGTTGGCGTCGGTCGACGTGGTGGGTGCGTCGTGGTTGAGGATGGAGTTGAGTTGTTCCTCGGTGACTTTGCTCCAGTTCCCTGCGGTGCAGGTTTAGGCGGCGTGGGTTTGTCGACGTGGAAGTGTACACAGAAGAGGTCTGTCCAAGGGGGTTGCGTGGTGTGGCTGAAATGGATGTTGTTACCTCCTGCAAAGAAGGGGGTCGGGGTGTGTCCTGCCTTGTGGTTGGGCGAGGTGACTAGCTGTTTCAGTCCGATGTTGGTGAGGTTGTCCAGGAGGGCGGTGGAGTTGGGGTCACTGGCGTTGTCGAGGTGGAAGTTCTCCGATGAATATGTAGTCCATGGAAGGGATGATGTGGGGTGCGATCGGGTTGGTGATGGTAGTTGCGAACGAGGCGCAGGGTCCGGGGGGTCTGTTGGCGATGTTGTCGTGCAGTGAGGTTCTGGGCTGGTCTGAATCTGGATCTGGAGGTGTTCAGTGGTGAGGAAGGAGTCCTTCGTGGTGGAGGTGGAGAGTCGGAGGGAGCTCTTGTGTACGATGGCAAGTCGTCCTCCTGGGCGGTTGGGGCGCTCCTCCCTATGGATCTTGTATCGGTCTGGGATGGCGGTGGCGATGTCAGGTGCGGAGGCGGCGCTGGTCCAGATTTCCGTAAATAAGGTGACGTCAGGCGAGAGGGTGTCGAGGAGGTGCCAGATCTCTACGGCGTATTTGTGCAGTGAGCGCACGTTGAGAAGGATGCACTTCAGGGCTTTGGTGCTGTTGACGTTCGGTGCGGGGGCAATGGGGGTGCGGTCAGCAGTGAAGGACTGGCGGCAGTGACAGCAGGCGAACTGGCCGTGGGTAGTGTTCGGCGTCGATCGCTGGCAGTTGGTTGTTCCTTCTTGGGTTGAGTGCGAGGAGGGCTGCGGAGTTGTAGTGTTGGGCGGTCGCAGATCCAGGGTTCCTGGCGCTGGCCGTGTACAGGGGCAGTTGGGTTTGCCTTTGGCGCACCCGCTGCGTGGCTGCACAGCAGCCGCCATTAAGTAGGGGAGGGGGGGGGAAGCGCAGCTTGGAGGCGGGAGCGGGAACCGGCAAGGGGGAGAGGCCGCAGGGGCAGCAGCGGTGGGAAAGGGCATGGAGAGCAAACGGGCACAAAAGGCAGAAAAAACTGGTAAATTAACACACAGGCACAGGTACAATGACAAGACAGGCACAATAAAAATACAGTGAAGAGGCTAGAAGGAAGACAGAACAACGGGCACAGAAAGACAGAAAAACGGCACAAACACAGAGACAGACAGCAGCGGCCAGCAGAAGAGCAAGGCTCTTCGCTGGACCACCAGAGAGGAGGCGCAGGCAGGAGCCTGAGGGTGGAGGAGGACCTCAAACACCTACCTGCACAGTGGCAGCGGCAGCAGCACTACCGCAGAGCTGCTGGGGGGGGGGGGGGGCGGAAGGAGCAGGTCTCTGACCAGAATCGAAGAGTGAAGGGTTTAGATTTTTTTCTTTTTTTTTGGAGGTCATAGCATTAGCAGGAGGGTTGGGATGAGTAAAAAGGGACGTGGAGGGGAAGAGTCAGAGGGAAGAGTTTAGAAAGGCTTGTTTTGGGGGATCAGTATAGTAAAAGAGGCGTCAGGTGGTGCAAGGAGGGGTAGAGTAGGGGATCATAGTAGTGGTATGGGGTTTGGGATGAATGAGAGAGTGGAGGTAAAGGATGTATTGATAGAGGTATAGGGTGAGAAATAGGGTAGTTCACTGGAAAGAGTAGTAGAAAGAGGATTGTGCTGAGTCAGAGAGTTGAGGTAGAAGATATAGTGAGAGAGGTATAGGGTGGAAATAGGCAAGTGCATTTGATATTGTGAATTAGAAGAAATTAATAAATATATAGATCCATAAGTACATGGAAAGTTTATAGATGCATGAAGGAGGTAAGTATATGTAGATTAAAGATATTGATAGAGGTATAGGGTGAGAAATAGGGTGGTGCATATATTTTTTTCTTTTTTTTTTAGGAAAGTAACAAATATGTACATGGTATATAGATGCATAAAGGAAGTAAGTATAAGTAGATTAAAGATGCATTCAATAAACTCTGGTTTTGAATTGTTGTACTTAAACATTTTTTTAACACAATTATTCTACATGTTAATACAAAGCAATACACCTATATAGATACATATCTATAGTACAAATAAATGCTTATATACAGAGGGATATGCTGTTTATTTCTGATTGTGTATGGTGCTTATGTGGGGAAGAGCCAATTCTAGAGTAGTTTTCTGAAGATGAGGTGGTGGTCGGTGGATCTTATGTTGGGGGGTAAAGAGTTCCATATCTTGGCTGCTTGGACAGAGAGGGATGGGCCACCCATGGTTTTCTTGTATCTTGGGATTTTAAGGCAAGGTGCCACTCTAGAGCTGAGGTTCCTATGATGAATGTGTTTGGCAATTTTATTCCTGATGAAGTCCCATTCTATGTATGGCTTTGTAGGTGATACAAAGCAGCTTGAACATGGATCTTCTGGCAACCGGAAATCAATGCAGGGCTTTCAAGGCAGGTGAGATGTGGTCTTGCGGTTTGATATGCAAGAGTAGTCTGGCAGCCGAGTTCTGAATCCGTTCTAGTCTTTTCATAGTCGTTAAAGGTGATCCGTGGTAGAGGTTCTTGGCGTAATCGAGCTTGGACAGAACAAGGGAGATGGTGGCTTGGACCTTGTGTTGGAGTCCCAAATGGGGGAAGATTCTTCGCAGAGTTTTTATAAGTCAGTACCGGTAATGACTACATGTAGATGTTGAAAAGCATGGGCGAGATGATAGAGCCTTGAGGGACCGCAGCTTTTGTGGAGTACGGTTTGGACGAGAAAGGTGTGGTATGGATGACATTAGTTCTGTTTTGAAGGTAGGACGTGATCCAGTCTAAAGCAGTTCCCTCTATGCCAGCTTTATAGAGTCTTTGTTTCAGAGTGTCATGGTCAACCGTGTCAAAGGCAGCCGAGAGGTCCAAGAGCAGTAGAGCAGCAACCCCCTTCAGGTCATCCCAGATGGCAAGGAGGGCAGATTCTGTGCCTCTTCCCAGACGAAGTCTAGTTTGGAAGTCATGGCATTCTCTTCAATGAATTGTGAAATTTGGGCGATCGCTGCTCTTTCTATCAGTTTGCTCAGGAAAGGTCCATTAGTCAATCAATCAATCAGGCGTCACAAGGCTCTGGGAGGGGGAGGTTGGGGAGTGCATCTCCGGATCAGTTGAAGAGCCAGGTCTTGAGGCTCTCCCTGAAGGTGTGAAGAGTGGGGGAGGGTCTGATGTTGACTGGGAGCTTGGTCCAGGCCTTTGCTGTGACGTAGGAGAAGGCTCTTCCACCTGCTCTGGTTCGGCAGATGCGTGGGGTCTCTGCCAGGGCGAGGTGGGAGGAGCGGAGGTTCCTTTTGGGTACGTGGAAGGAGACTCTTTTGTTGAGGTATTTGGGTTTGCCTAACGGGGGAACATGGCGGCCGGAAGCTAACGGCCGTGGCGGAGCTCCCTGACACTCGTTCCCGGTTTCTATGTGAAGCGCAGCAAGATGCATTCTTTCCGCTATTTCGGAATTCCATGAAGCTTTTCCTAGTTTTACCGCGCATACCGTTGAAATAACTATACCTGGATGGTGCCTGCAGATTCTTCGGAGATCTCACAGCTTAGGCTGGGCGGAGCAGTTCGGGAGTGGAGGAAGCGAGTCCCAGAGCTTTGGTTCCGGGTTAACCCTGGCAGAGACAGAACCTGCAAACCCGGTTTCACCGAGTGGAGGAAGTTTCGGTATTCAAAGGAGCTGGCCTGCTGGGGGAGACGGAAGACTCGAGGTGAGGCTGTCCCTGCTATCGAAACCCAGGAAGCTCTGGGAGCTCTGGATCTCGACTCTTTGAAATTCGTTCAGGTTACTCCTAAAGAAGTAAGTGGAGTGTTTTTTCAGCATACTATCTATCAAGATTGTATGGATAGCAGGGAGTGCGATTCCCAGAGTGCCCCCTGTAGTATTATTTCACAGCAGGGGGGTTTGGTGAATATTAATAACATCAGCGACATAACCCCGGTCAGCAGATATACCCTGCGAAATAGAGCAGCAAGGCTGGAGATAAAAACAGACCCGGCCCCCCCTGCTCCCAAGATTAAAGTTTCTGCTTGCCAGACAAAGAAAATAAACACCACGGAGGGTCTTTCCAGTGAAGGAGGGAAAGGTAAAGGAAGGGCAAAGAAAGTTCCTTTGTCTAAAGTCAGAGTGACCCCTTCCTTAAAGTCCTTCTATAGGGTATTATCTAATCCCTCAGACAGAGGTAAAGAATCAATCAACAAAAATAATATGGCTTCCTCGAACAAACAGAACTTACAATCAGAGAAATCACCCTCACTTTTTCCCTCTAAAAATGGCATCCAGTCGAAGCTAGCTGAAGGAGGTGATATAGTACCTCTAACCGACACCCGAGCCATTCACCCTTCGGTTAGCGTGTCAAATAGATATTCGGCTTTAGAAACCTTAGACAGCCCCCTCAGCTGTGAAAATCATGAAACTTCACCAGGGCCAGTCAAAATAGCAACGGAATTAGACCCAGTTGCGAAAACACCGCTGTTTGTCGCAGAAATCCCCCGCCCACCAGAAAGCGGATCCCCTAGTAATAGGAATGAAGGAGTAGGGGGACTTGCGGATATTTTGCTGGCCTTAAAGGAAGACATTGGGAAGCGCTTCTCAATTTCCGAGTCTAACCAAGCCGATATTAAATCCTCATGTGAGGTTCTGGCGCAGAGGATTGAAGAGGTCTCTAAAAGGACTGATACACTGGAAGAGGAAATTCCTAAGCTAAGGGAAGCCTTACATAGTTCCACTGTGGTATTGGATAAGCTGGCCCTCCAAAATAGGGAATTAAAAGACAACATGGAACGGCTCGAGAATCATGCCAGGAAAAACAATCTGAAAATTTTGAATGTCCCGGAAGATTTGGAGGGAAGCGACATAAAAGAATTCGTGATAGCACTTTTGAAGGGAACAATCCTCAAGGACGTATCAGATATGGACCTAGCTACCGATATACAACGAGTTCACCGAGATCCCTACAGAAGGAATCCCACAAGGCCTAAGCCGAGAAAGATCTTGGTGAACTTTCTTACTTATACATCCAAAGAGAAAATCTTATCTCTTGCGCTGAAAACAGGTCCAGTGAAGTGTAACCTATATCCCAGCCCGTTCTCTTATACCATCAGGTCTGATGTTTCCCAAATAACGGCCACGAGACAATGGGAACTGGGTAAAAGGATGACAATCTTAAACACTTTAGGTGCTAAGGTTCAATTAAGGTTCCCAGCTCTCCTCAGAATAATGTGGAATAACCACATGTATAATATGCACCAGATTGAGGAAGTTGATGACCTTATCAGGAAAATAAGAAGTGGAAAAGAGGGAGAAACTTCCGTGTAATGAATTGTCAATAATTATCTCAGCACATAGCTCTTGCAGAGCGCTTTACAGTTTTCTTTTTTCTGCATACACAGTGTCAGGGAGGTCCTGCCCAATGAGCTCATGCTCAGAAGAGAAGGGAGGGTTCCCCAGGGCAGTACGGTAGGGACACTGGGGTTGGATAGGATCACGGGTGTTAGGGGAGGTAGAAGGGGGGTAGGGAGCACAGGTGGGGTTGCAAAGGGAAAAAATCCAATAAAATATCCTCATTCTCATAGAAATTTTGTAAATATGGTACTCAGTAAGCAGCGTATAGAATTCTTGAGTAAAACCCGGTTAAAGGGGTAGCCACAATGAATAGTTGTATAAACTTCATCTCATGGAATGTCAATGGTCTTAGATGTTCACGGAGGCTGGGGTTGGTAATGAAATATCTCGAGCAAACCACAGCTCAGGTTTTTCTCCTTCAAGAGTCGCATTTAAGTCTTTTAGAAAGTAGGGCTTCCTTTAGTAAATTCCGCTGGGTTGAGCTGTATTATTCATCTGAGCAAGTATGCCATACTAAAGGGGTGGTAATTTTAATTAGGAAGGGTACCGGAGTGAGCATTAAATCAGTCTCCTCAGATCAGACAGGTAGATGGATTACTGCACAGATTGAAATTGAAGGGAGAGAGTTATCTATAGCTTCATTCTACGGACCAAATCTCGACGATCCAGCATATATGTATAAACTCCAGGCTAAGCTAACTGAGACCTCGTCCCCAATTATTATTGGAGGCGATTTTAATGTCCTTCTTAACCCTATTCGGGATAGATCTAACAATAGTCATTATGTTGGAAATCCTAATATCCGCCGTGGGATGATTAATATGATGCATGAACTTGGGTTAGTTGACGTTTGGAGGATAAAGCAAGGAGAGAAGACAGGTTTCACCTTCTTCAGTAAGAAATACGGTCATTCTTCAAGAATAGACTATATACTAGCTGATAGGTCTGTCTTGGAGAGTGTCCTTGATATCTCGATTCTACCTACCATCCTCTCGGACCATGCACCCATATTCTTTTCATTTTCATGTTCAGGAGGAAGGAGAACCCCCGGTCCCAGATGGACATTAAAACGGTCAATGCTTTCTAACATAGATATTATTAATGCCCTTAAATCCTCCACAGTAGACTATTTTCAACTTAATTTAGGTTCTACATCTTTAGATTTTGTTTGGGATGCTTTTAAAGCAAACATACGAGGGCAGTTGCATAGTTTGATTAGCTCAAAAAATAGAGAAGAAAAATCAATCTTTAAAAACCTGGAATATAACATAAGTAAGTTGGAGGACGAAAGGATGAATAACCCCCAGTACTCAAATGAAAAAATGATACAAATAAATAAAGATCTTGAACATCTACGGCAGGTCTATAGAGGTAAATTAGAGACTAAAATTAAGGCACAGTGGTCCGTCCAAAACATGCAACATTTTGAATATGGAGAAAAAGCGGGAGCTATCTTAGCCTGGAAAGCAAGAGCAGACCGCGCCAAAAATAATATAAGTGAGCTAATAACAGACGAGAGTGGGGAGAGCTCAGGAAAATGGGAGGATATGCAGAGATGTCTTGTGTCCCTGTTTTCAGACCTATATAGAGAGGAGTCTATCCCTAATGCAGATAGCATTCAGAAGTGGTTACAAAACAAAGAACTACCTACGTTAACTGAAAGCAGTCGACTCACTATAGATGCCCCTATAACTGAGTTAGAAGTAAAACTGTATATTAGTAAGATCAAGAATAATAAAGCTGCAGGGACAGATGCCCTTCCAGGTGAAATATATAAAATATTACAAAATGAGTTAGTCCCTGGGATGTGTGCATTATTTAATTCAATATATAATCTAAGTGGTAGAGTTCCAAACTCCTGGAAAGAAGCTACCATTGTTCTTGTACTAAAACCAGGGAAAGATCCTCGGAAAGCAGACTCATACAGACCAATCTCCCTGCTAAATGCTGATTATAAGATCTTTATGAGCATACTCGCAGGGAGATTGGTCAAGGTAATCCACCTCTTGATAAACGGGGACCAAAAGGGCTTTATCCCTGGTAGATATATTCAGGATCAGACTCTCCAATTAATGGGTAGTATCGACCTAGCGATAGCAAGGTCGGAGCCCCTGGCTATTGCTGCATTCGATGCAGCTAAAGCCTTCGATCGCGTTTGTTGGACCTTTTTATGGGAACTCCTGAAAACAATGGGCTTGGGTCCAATTTTTACTCAGACTTTGATTAATTGCTACCAGGGGGCCTCTGCTACAATTCTACTAAATGGCATGTTAACATCCAGCTTTCCAATAACTAGAGGGACAAGGCAGGGGTGTCCAATCTCGCCCCTGTTGTTCGATTTGTACATAGAGCCCTTGGCTCAAGCCATACGTCTAGAAGAGTCAATTACTCCCTTCAGTGTTAATTTATACAGCAGCAAGGTAGCCCTCTATGCAGATGACCTACTTATATATACTAATAACCCAAGTGAGGCACTCCCCAGAGTAGAATCAATCATGGATGAATATGGTGTCTTTTCAGGGTATCTTACCAATTCAACTAAAACGGAGGTGATGTGCTGGAACGTCGAGAATTGGACTGGCCGTATTAGTAAGGAATTTAGATACCTAGGGGTAACTATAGTGAGCAATTTAGAGGATATTCCGAGGGTTAATCTGAAAAAAGTGTCAAATGAGGTTGATCATCTATTCTTAAGATGGAAGAACTTACCCCTAACTATATACGGAAGGGTTAACCTGGTAAAAATGGTAATCTTGCCTAAACTAACTTATCTATTCAGTACTATCCCTCTCAGTTTTTCTAACAAAGATATTAGTAAAATTCAAGGCAAGATTGGCAGCTTTATTTGGTCCAATAAAACCACGAGGCTCTCATGGAAGAAGCTAAGGCGAAAACTTTTGAAGGGAGGTCTTGGCCTTCCCGATTTGCTTTTGTATTCTTATTCATTCCAATTCAAAAATGTTCGGACACTACTCACCTCCCCGGGAGATTCAAACTGGGGGATGATTCTGAAGGAAATGGCTACTTTTGAAGGTGGAGGAAGGGGTTTCCTATACAAATTCGGAGCCCCGAGGTTCTTCAAAAAGGTGCGCTTGAAGATACTAAAAGCTGCCCTAAATGGGTGGTATAAAATCAGGAAAATGTGGGGAATCTCATACTACTCAGAGTTTGCCCCAATCTGGGATTCCCCAGGTATCCCCGCCTGTCTGAAAGATAGCCTTGCTAAACCCATAAAAGATGCAGGTCTTACGATCTGGGCTGACCTCATTTCTCCAGAAGGTGTCCATCCTTGGGAGGTGTTAAAGTCCCGAATTGGTTGCTCTCTTTCAAAGTTCAAATATTTACAACTGGTTTCCTGGTTTTCCGCTGAGAGAGAACATATAGGTGGAAATTGGGATATTGAGTCTCTTTTCCAAAATACAAATCTTATCAAAAAAGAGGCCGGCTTTTGGTATAAAAGTCTTTTGGAAAATGTTACAACTGAGTCTCCCTCACAACAGATGGTTTGGAACCTGTCAGCCCTGGATAATGTTGCAGAAGAGCTATACGAATCCTCATTGGCTATACTATACAAATCCATCAAACCTGCCTCGTTAAAAAAAAACCATTTCTATGTCATAAACCGGTTGTATTATACCCCAAAGAAAATAGCCAAGTTTGCT
The DNA here is from genome assembly GCF_964204655.1 of Triturus cristatus. NCBI lineage: Eukaryota > Metazoa > Chordata > Amphibia > Caudata > Salamandridae > Triturus > Triturus cristatus. The sequence continues at coordinate 11,875,403 of NC_140579.1, read as the reverse complement.
CCCCTAGTTTCTGCAAAATGCCCAAGATGTGAATTCTCTCCGGCCGATGATTTACATATCTTTTTTGACTGTCTGATATTGAGGCCCTTTTGGCAGCAAGTAGAATATGCGCTCCAAGCCATTTTCAAAGCTAAGATCAACTTGAGCCCCTCGATAGTAATTTTTGGAATTGATAAGGATTTGATAGACTGGATGTCTGCAAAACAGAAAGGTCTGATTATGTATTTAATCCTTATAGCTAGAAGGGAGATATGCCGGCTATGGAAAGATCCATCACCTCCACTGTACGAAAAATGGCTGCGGACTTCTTTTAGTACTGCCCGATTAGATCTTGGTCATTTTGATGGTATGGAAACTAGCACGTGGTCACCTCTTTTAAGCTGGGGAAGAGATTTGAGATTGATTTAATACCCCCAGGTCCTATGATTACACCTAGCTTCAGAAGAAGCCGACCTGGGTAGGTCTATAGCTAATGCATAATGCAGATGCCACAGGGAGCTCAGGATCATAGTTGGCTTACTGCTCTTTATTGCAGGTGCTATATGGTGAGATGAGGACAAAAAAAAAAAAAAAAAAAAAAAAAAAGAGGTATTTGGGTCCGATGGGGATGGATTTGTAGGCGTGGGTGAGTAGCTTGAAGGTTACTCTCTCATTGATTGGAGCCAGTGGACATCTTGTAGGTGCCGGGTCGTGTGCTCATGTTGTAGGGTTCGGAGGTCGAGTCGGGCTGCGGTGTTCTGGCTGGTTTGGAGCTCGTGTAGCAGGGGTTTGTTGATTCCGGCGTAGAGGGTGTTACTGTAGTCCAGTCTGCTGGTTACGAGTAATCGGTCTGTAGCTGTCAGGGTTCAGCGGGTCCAAGTTTGTTTTCTTCAGTAAAGTGCGTACGTATGACTTTTTGAGTTCTTCTGGAAATATTCCAGTAGTTAAGGAACCATTGATGATTTTTCTTACTGGAGTGGCAGCAGAGGTTGTTAGAAGAATACTCTAGAAGGTTTGGGGTGGACATGGGTCAGAAGGGCTGGCGGCAGGCCTGCTTGCTTTTATCAGGTCCATATATTCCTCATGTGAAATGTGTTGGAAGGAACGGAGGGGTTGAGTTAGATTGTTCTTGGATTGCTGTTTTGTAAAAGGGTTAGTGCTTGTACTTTGTTTCTGTTTTAAGTAGGAGTCCAACGTGTCTGCTTTGTCCGTGTAATGACTTGCCAGTTTGTCGGTGAAATCTTGAATAATGGGATGAGTTCCTTGTAGGCAATTTGATTTACGAAATTCATTGAGTATTTTATAGAATTATTTGCACATTTAGCATTTTGAATTCTGTCGGAATAGTACTTTTTCTTTGCTTTTTTGATAGCTGACTTGCATAATCTGTTAATTTTCTGTAGGTGAAGTTGGTCTTGTTTGTTTTTGTTTTGAGCCAGGCATGTTGCAGCTTTCTAATTTGTAGTTTTATATCTTTTATCTCGGTATTTCTCCAAGGTGCTTGTTTTCTTTTGTTCTGTTGTATGGTTTTATGTGGTATCAGGATATCAAAAGCTTTGTGTAGCCAATCATATAGTTTTTTAACAGAATTTATTGTTTCCAGATCTGTAGTGGATGTTAGTTGTGTTTCTAAGTGTTCCAAATTGAGTTTGTTCCACGGTCGATAGGTGGATGGATGTAAGGTGGTTTTAGGTGAGTCGCTTAGTGTTGTTTTATGTTTGAAAGCAGGCAATTGGTGGTCTGACCATGTGACTGGAGTTAAAGTTTGAAAGGTAACTAGTTCGGAATTAGCAAAAATGACATCTAGGATATGTCCAGTGGCATGTGTGGGTTTGTGGACAATCTGATGCAGGTCAGTGCATCTAGGCCAGTGATTATTGTTTTTGGATGGGTCATATTGGGTTTGTCAAACCAAATGTTGAGGTCGCCCAGAACGCATAGGTTGGAGTGTATTGTTATCAGGTTTGAAACTGTGTCTAGAAGTGCGTTTGGGAATGTTGCCTTGCTAGGTGGAGGTCTGTAAAGGAGCAGGAAGTTACAGGAGGAAGACGGTGTAGGATTGCTTCTTGTTAGAAGAGCCTCACAATTCTTTATGGAAATGTCGTCAACTTCAGTGATATGTAATGTTTCTTAAACACAACAGCTAAACCACCTCCTTTTCTGCCTATACAATTTTCGGTGATCATTTGATAGCCTAGAGGAATGGCTTCATGCAGGACTGGAGGCATATCATCCGTAGCCCAGGAGCTCTGGATACCACACTTTCCATGCACAATCCAGTGCCACTGGGATGACTTGGGTCTAGTCGAACCTGGTCTTTTTATGAACTCGAGTCAGAAGAAGCATCAATGGGAAAGCATATAGGACTCTGCAGTTCCACTCTAAGCTGAATGCCTCTCCTAGCGAGAGATGCACAGAACTGCTGACATTACGTATTCTCGGCGGTGGTTAATAGATTGAGCCAACGTACTCCCCGGACAAACCAGAGGCGTCGTGCCTCCTGGCATAGGACCCACAGCCACACTCTACCCTGTTTAAATATCGCTTGGTGGTGTTGTCAATAAGGACCTGTACGGCCTCCTCTTGATAAGACGAAAGGTTGGCATTCAACGTCAGGGGAATGGCATGAAGCCCAGGAGGTCGATATGAAGCTGTGCCTCAGCCTCTCGCAGGTGGACGCCCCAACCCAGTAGTGACATATCAGTCACTACTGTCAGCTCTGAGTGGAGTAGGGAGAGTGGTCTGACACGTACCCAATTGTGGTCCAATAACCACCGATACTGATTTCGCAGTCTCGTCCAAAACCTGAACATGGTAGGAGAAATCATGTTGATGTAGGGCCTACTGAGACTTCAGATCCCACTGCAGAGCCCGCATATGCCACTAGCATCCTTGACTGACAAGATACAGGAAGCCATCAGTCTCAGCAGCCTCAGAGTCGACGTCACTGAGATCCAGGAGAGAGGCTGAGAGATCAGGCTGATAGCGTGAATGTCCTCCACTCTTCTTTTTATGGGAAAGGCATGAAACCGAACCATGTCTAGAATGGCTTTGATGAAGGGCAGCATCTAAGAAGGAGTCAGGTGTGCCTTAGACACGCTGATAGTAAAACCCGAAAATGATCGGAGGTTTGCTGTAGTCTGAAGGTGGTTGACGACTGCCTGGGGCGAGCTCGCCTTCAGCAGTCAGTTGTTGAGGTAGGAGAAGACTTGAACCCCCAACCTCTGAACGTTTGCTGAGACCACTGCCATCACCTTTGTGAACACCAGAAGTGCGCTGGTGCGACCAAAGGGGAGCTCAGCATAATGAAAATGCTCCTGTCCCACCACGAAACACAGGTAGCGCCATTGGGCCTGCAGGCCAGGTATATGGAACTAGGCGCCCTTCAGATCTAACACCACCATCCATTGTTGAGGGCAGATAAGACCTGGGCCAGTGTGAGCATCTTGAATGTTTGCTTCTGGAGTAAGGCATTGAAATGGTGCAGGTCTAGAATGGGAAAAAGGCCTCATCCATCTTTGGCACCAAAAAGTAGCTGGAATAAAATTCACAACCTATTTCTGGCAAAGGGATCCTTTTAATAGCCCTTTTTTTGCCAAAAAGGCATGCACTTTCTGCTGTAAAACAGACAGATGGTCCTCTGATGGTGATCTGAAATAATGGCAGCTGTGTTTACACCATGAATAAAGGCAGTGCTATGGGAGGTGCTGGTGAGATCTAAGTTTTGTTTGCCACCCCGTGGCGGCCGATTGAAGGTGGAGGTGGTGCATTGAAAGGTTGTTTACAAAAGCGCCCCCATTAATGGCGGCCGTGCCCCTTACCTTACGACTCGTCTGAAGAAAGCCGTGCTGATAAAAATGCCTCATACAGCAGCACAACCCCCCTCTGTGACCGAGGGGGAGTGAAAGCAGAGACGGTGGGGTGGAGGAGCATAAGAATCACACAGCGTGCTCAAAAGTCTCCAATTACAAAGGCAGCTACAGCGTGAAAAACAGATGGCACACTGCACTTCAATTAAAAGAAGTGCAAGCAGAGCGAAATAACACTGTAGTTAGGCGCCGCTGTATCGGGACTACACGGATGTTAGCAAATGGCTAACAGAAAGTGAGAAAACAAGAACACTACCACAAGTAAGCCAATAGCAAGGGGGAAAACAGATTACATTAAGTTTAGGACAACATACAGATTACTTTATGTCTTGCTGAGACAGCGCATGCGTCGCATGCGCTGCCAAAGCGAGACTTAAAAAGCACATCAAAATGAAAAAACCTCCTTCTCATCTGGTGCACTTAACAACGCTAAAATCGTCCCAAAGAACTCTTTAATCTCATTAGACCACAGACATCAAAGACCCCCTCAACTGCAGTGCAGGCTTCCAAAGACCTATGCGAGAGCTTTGCCAATTTTTTTAATGACAAAATCACCAAGATTGAGCTCTCCCTGGATGGCCACCTCCGCCCACCCAATGAAAGCCCGCCCCCCTGCAAAGAAGACAACGACCCACCCAGGCACTCCCCCAACAACTGGAAATCGTTCAAACCCACCTCCAAAACAGAAATCATCTCATTGATTCCCGGATCCAATTCCTCGTCACACATTGAGGACCCGATCCTAGCTAACCTGGCCAAAAAGCTCACCCTCGCCCCTTCTGGACAAAGATTATAAACAGCTCCCTGAAAACTGGCATCATGCCAGACGGTCTCAAAATCGGCCAAGTCACACCACTACTGAAAAAAACGGGCTCTGACCTCAATAACTTCAGGCCTGTCTCCAATCTCCAAATCTTAGCCAAAATACTTGAAAAATGTGTTCTCCTTCAACTCACCCATCACATGGACACCAACCTCCTTCTAGACCCTCATCAATCGGGTTTCAGAAAAGGGTGCAGCACAGAGACAGCGATCCTGAATGTCATAGATGATGTCTACAAATCACTCGATTAAGACCGATGCTGTCTACTCAAACTCCTCGACCTATCGGCAGCCTTCGACACGGTAGACCACAAACTGCTCATCAAAGTACTCCGAGTAAGGGTTGGAACAGAAGAGGTGGTTCTACAATGGTTTATCTCCTTTCTGCATAAACGCTCCCAAAGAATAAAAATCAAAAACTTCACGTCTGACCTACGCATTCATAAGCAGAGGCGTCCCACAAGGATCAGTTCTCTCACCCTCACTGTTCAATATCTACATGGAGCCCCTCAGCACACTCAAAGCCAACTTCCCCTTCCATCTCTATGCAGACGACACCCAGATATATCTAGAAACTTCCTCCATTGGTGACATTCAAAAAACTTAATGACACTCTAAGTGAAGTCCAACACTGGCTATCCCACAACCACCTGAAACTCAGACAAGATAAAATCGAAATCCTACCATATCCAACAGCGAGCAGACCCCCCAAATCACAGAATGGCTAAAAACCATGGATGCTCTCAACTGCAATCTCATCCCAGCCGACTCCGTAAAATCACGGGGAATCACTCTGGACCCTAACCTAGATATGGTTAAACATATCAAGACCACCGCAAAGAGTGTCTTCTTCAACCTAAGACTACTGAACAAAATAAAACCCTTCATCACTCCCAATGACCTTAAACAGGCCACACAATCCCTGGTTCTGTCCAGTTTGGATTACGGGAACGCTACCCTCAAAGGCACGGCAAAATCTCACCTAGACCCCCTCAGATCAACTCTAAATGCAGCAGCCAGAATGGTCCCTGGAGTAAAGCAATACAAACACATCTCCCCAGCTCTCAGAGACTTAAAATGGCTCCCAATCGAAATGCGAGCCAGCTTCAGAACTACTCGTCTCACACACAAAGCTCTGCACACGGGCAAACCTGCCTACCTGGCCTCCAAACTCAACAAAGATGGGCAGACAAGAAATCTCAGGAGCACTAACATTAAACTTCTCATCCCTCCGAAAACTCGCAAACAAAAAACTCTAACACGCTCCTTCTCTAGAAATGCACCCAAAATTTGTAACGCCATCCCAGTCCATATCAGGACTAACCCATCCTTCAAAAAATTCAAAAGCCAACTCAAAGACCTCTTCCTCAACCAAACTCTTCCGAAAGGATAGCTGACGCATAACGCGGAATCTTGCACACTGGAGAGTACAGTTACTGTGATAAGAATGACTTTTACAGCACCTACCTCTTGATTCACTCCTCTGTCCCCTCCGCCCTCCCTGAACAGGACTCGTTGCGAATCAATGTGTTTACTACTGCTATACTTTGTATTAAAAATTGCAAATGACAAATGTTGTAAAGCTATCCTCGGGTCTGGCCAGAGCTATAGAAAAAACTAAAATAAATAAAATAAAGCACTGCGGTTATGCAATAAGACAGATAAAACCCCTATATGAAAAATAGTGGGGCACTCCGGCATGTCCATTGGAAGCACAACAGGTCCAGGGAACGAGGTAGGCATGGACTAAAGGATGTAGGCGAGGACGGAGTAGCCGTCTTGGTTCATTCCCTGTTCTTGACCGAGGGTGATGGATGAGTGTACATTGAGGAGCCATTTCTTTCATCTAGAAAAGTTTGCAAGTCTCTGGGTTCGCTAAAAATGTGTTGTCTGCCATCCACCTGGATTCTGAATTTTTCGGGGGCGATGAAAGAAAATTGTAGGTTGAAGTTTTTAAGCATGAGACAAAGAGCAAGGAAGCCCTTTCTGATCTCGATTGTTGATTTGGAGTAATCTTGTGAAATAAAGATTTTTTGACCTTTCCACAATATATGGTTGTTCTTGGAACACAACTGAGGCTTAATTCTGTGTGTTGGTACCTTAGAGGGTGGCAGACAATCTGGCGAATGTTGTTTTTGTTGGGAGACTTAAATTAAGGCACACAATGTGCTCTCTCCAGTTCAAACTCCTTTTTAAAGGAGATGCCTTTCATTTGTGGAATCCATCTCTCTAGAAAGGAGATGCAAGAATCTGATGAATCCTCTGAACCCTCTGGCAGGACACAATATGCAGGTTCCTCCCTACGATTCCTATCTTCCAATTCTGCCACATCTCTCTGAAGGCCTCTTACTGTGCCTCGACTTACCTGAATGCGAGGACTTAGACCCCGAAGAGCGGTGATGGGTGCAGCTCTGCGACCGGTCCCTCAACCTCCTCCTCGACCGGGACCGTGAGCAGCGCGGAGCAGACTGCAGGAACTCGAGCAGCTTGCGGGACCGCTCCCGCCTAGCCTTCGAAGTCAAGGCCCGGCAGTCGAGGCACGACTCGGCATCGTGGTCGGCCCCAAGGCAATAGAGGCACCGGCAGTGGTGATCCGTGACCGACATCAGTCGGTGACAGGCGTCACAAGCTTTGAAGCCAGGCATCCCTACCGGCACCAGAGTCGAGGTCGATTGGAAATGGAACCAAAAGAGTTCAAAAAAGTTTAGTCAAAAAAGGACTAAAAGGGTTTATGCTCTTCCCGGATAGGCGCTTACTGGCGCGGAAAAAAGAAGAACTAACGTCAGCGCGTGAGGGCGGCGTCTAAGTACTCCGACGACGTAATTCCGGCGCTCACAACGCCGACGACGGACGCTGAGCCGCAGACGACGCCTAGTGACGCGCAAGGGTATTGCTGACGAAAAATCTTTCCCGATCCAGCCTGACGCCTGGGGATATTCTAAGGTGAGGAATCTAACGAACGTGTTTCTTTCAGATCTGTAGTTTCTGTATATCTCTGATTGAGAGGGCAGTTTTGCCTTCAAAGGCACAGATTTGTGTCTCCACATCAGTCGCTCTGGCATTAACGTTGTTATATCAGATCTGATAGCACATAGTTCCTGCTGCATCATATTAGTGTTCATTTTGGTGGATTTTGCCAGGTCATGCACTTTTCAGTTTTTTAAGAATCAGCTCCATGGTATTTTTTATCTCAGACTTTCCTTTACTGGGTGAATCAGGTAGTAATGGTTCCAGTTTGTTGCATTTGTTAGTTGGTTGGTTTGGCCTCTTTGTCCGCCATGGTGATAGATGAAATGCATGAATTAAGCTCAGCCACTGGTAATTGCCCCGAGCCGCATATCAGTCTTCTGTTATTTTGCCCACCATCGCATCTCAATTTGGACCCTGCCATGTGAAAACCAGACTTCACTCTTCTCCAATGAGAACAGTCAGGTCCTCCCTGACCTGGAACACGAGAGACTCAGGACCGGTTTTGCCCTTATTAGGGCTCATCATTCGGGTATAGCTTGGTTCTAGTGACACACTGTGCATGGGACCCACAGCTGGGCATACCTGTCCTACTTAGGGCGATACCCTGAAATATCAAATACAAATGATGGATGGAATGCTTGAATTAACCTCCATCACTGGTAATTGCTCCATCAGTGCTTCAATACTTTGCACACCATGGCACCTCAGCGTGGACCTAGACATATGCAAATCAGTCTTGTCCTTAACTCCTGTGGGAACAGTTCAGCCCAAACTGTCTGGCCAGATCCTCCCTGAACTAAACCAAAGCAACCTAGGAGGCAGTGGCATACTATATACGAGGTATTTGTCATTATATGAGTCCAGCTATGGCGGAGTTTCGACATGCCACCTTTTGGCACTGGAGAGCTAGTAGTAGAGGAAACACACGTCCAGGTCAAGCCTGTGGATATTCAAAAGGCGAGGAAACTGCAGAAAGAAGTATTCATCAGAATCCCACCTCACTCCATGAAGAAAGTTCTCCATGCTGCATCTCGCCAAATGGAAAGTCTCAGGAAATGAGACAGACTTGCACACACCTCCCTCTCTAAAGTAATCTATTGGCTGCATCTGAAGGAGCGTATCTCTTGTAAAATATACTATGTCATCAAGAAGGAAGCCCTCAACAAGATCCAACTTTACAAACCTTCCCCCATCACGATTTCTGGTGGCACAAGCATTCCCTAAACTGCAATATTTCATGACTATAAAATTGTAAAGTGCTAAGAAAAGATCAGGCAGCATGTCTTCTTCTGGAATGCCCCAAAGATCTAGAACATCACAGGACAGTGCATACGAGCCACCACCCAACTATCATCTTTCGGAGTAGAAGATTCCCCTCTTCGCATGACTTCTTTACACACCACATCTCGTTGCTTTCTGAACTCCATGAAGCCACTGCGACCCTACAATGGTCCCCTCTATACCGAATACTTTCTGTCCCTTTCTGATTGGACAGCGTTCCATTGCCTTGCAGTGAAGTACATTAAATACATACATTTAAACACACACAATGCTATCTCCACCTCCATCCCACCTCCTGAAAATAGCAATCAACCTCCAAAGCTGAACAGCAACACCTACATATCAAGAGTCAACTCACTAGTGCTGTATTTTTCTCACTATCACACATACGTCTCACATGTCACTGCCTGAACAATCCATATAAGTACAATCAGACCCACCGAGACCAACGATACACACAACAAACTTGGTTGAAAGTAATGTGAAAACATGACAGAGCTTAATGCCACTGACAGCATGGGCACAATAAACAGCACACAGTACAGCATTTCTGCCCCTCTATGCCACACAGGAAGCCCTGCTTTAGAGAACATGACTAAGTAAGATGTCATGGCTCCTTGAATCCATACAAACATAGAAAGGCCCAGGGAATTCAGAAAAGTGGCACCCACAATTCCCAAACATGAATAGCACTGACGGTCTCAGTAGCAGGAGCGTTAGGGGGTGCTGTAATAGCACCAAATCCTGCCACCATATCTTCAAGGTCCCCGAAAGAACTGAATCTTCAGCTGTGGTCAGTATCTTGGAGGGGTGCATTCTGATCAAATCAAACACTGCACATTTACTGTTATTCTCATTTAAATAAATACCTCTTTCTCTGGAATGATGGTGACCCACACCTCATGGACCATATCTGTCCACCCAGCTTCCAACAGAACAGCAGCATCGATTACACAGACAGTGGCCCCTGCAGGAAACATATACACAAAAAAACTGTGGAGAATGAACAAAAATATGAACATTGACGTAGTACATACACTTAACGCAGGATTAGTCCAGATCTAGAATAAACTAGTTTGATAGAGTGGAGCAGTCCAAGCCAAGAAGGGGATAAGAAAGAAAGCTTCCCTTGTGTCAGATTTCAAAGTACCCAAAGACAGAAAAGTGCATGCCAAACCTGACTCAGATAGGGGTATCAGACATTTTTTGAAACCAAAAGGTGGCTTTATTTTCACTTTCTCCTTCACCCACTCCAATTTTAGTGAACAAGCTTATTTTTAGGTTTGGCTTGGTACATTTTTTACAACTCAGCAGTTCTTACCATTCCAGTTAGCTTGTGTATGGTGGATTGATTTGTACATCTTTACCAGTCAAAGAGAGTCCATGTAATAAAAAAAATATATATATTTTGAAAACTGTGTAAAGAAAGGAGTTTCTTCTACGAACCTTTATTGATTTGCTTTATGGGGATTTCATTGGATAGACATGATCTAGTGCTGTATGGTTAATAGCTTACAGTACGTGGAGGAAAATGGTCGAGGTAGTTTTTTCTTTTACAAGATAGTTTGGAAAAATAGAAAACAATTCACCACTCGAGATTTGAAACAAATTCAAAAGTCAGAAGAACAAAAGTTACTTACCTGTAAACTGTGGTTCTCCAGTATTGGTGTCTTTCATAGATTCACATGCTTGAATATTCCCCGTTGTCGAAGTGGGAGTCCCACGGTACATAATATAGCAATATAGTAATAACATAAGCCTAATAGGCATAAAAGAAAGAAAAACCATAGAGTTTTCATGGATATACAACTTGTCACCTCTATAACATATCACTGTCGTTATGTTCTAGGCCAAATCCAGCCAATCAGGTGTCCGCACCCTCTAGAACCCTCTCCCCAGAGACTCAGGCTCTCAGATTTTCGTAGCACAAGAGTAACATATAGTGATCTGATTCTCGGGCGTCTAAGACTCCATCTGCGCAGTTTTTACCTCAGAAACTGCCTCTCTCGCCGACGAGCTCTTCAACGCTTCCTCTGTCGACGAGAGCTGCCGTCCCCGCATCTACATCGACGACCTCGGCATCTATGTCTATGAAGCCAACTATGATCATGTCGTCGGCGTCTTCACCGTCGACGCTGGTATCAGTTAAGGTGAGACCCATTTCATCGACGCTACCCTTAACTTCTTCGTCGACGGCTATCAAGCATAAGAAGAAGCAGACGTCGTCGACGGGTGCTTCGTCGTCGAAGGGTGCTTCGTCGTCGACGATGGCTTCGTCGGCGGCGGGAACTTCGTCGTCGACGAGTGCTTCTTCGTCGGCGGTGGCCTTGTCGTCGACGGTAGCCTTGTCGTCGACGGTAGCTTTTGTTGTCGGCGATGACTTCGTCGTCGACGGTGACTTCGTCGTCGACGGTGGCTTCGTCGTCGACGGTGGCTTCGTCATCAACAGCAGTTCAACGGCGAATTTCAGCACCAGCAACGATGGCTACGACTCCCAACTCTGGATTTGCTACCATTAGAGACTTCAAACTCTCTGCTTCAACGCCGGCACTCGTCTCTGGATACCCTGATACCACTTAAAACACCTGTGCAGCCTCCTGAAGTGCTGTTTTCATCTGACAATGAGGAATACGAGGATGACGGATTTCGGGCTGCTCGCAGTCCTTCAGAACTTTTAATTAAATGTCAGGACTCAGATGATGATAAGGAGGACTTGCAACAAGATGATTTCTCATCTTATGACACGCATCCAGTTCAGGAACCTCCTATGGCACAATTGCCTTTAAGTCTGATTTCCAATTTACAGTACATGCTGGATGATTATAAAGGCACTCCAATACTGGAGAAATGTAATTTCCATAAGTAACACCAGCATTAAATGCGATTGTCAATCAAAGCATTAATGGGTTGCAATGCATTAGTTCCAAAAACATTGGTAGTGCATAAAGTATTAACAGTGCTCTCAGCGTGACGAAAGAAGGATGGGGCAATGGTAGTGAGTTGGTAGGTGAGGGACAGGGTAAAGGTGTAGTGACAAAGACACAGTTACAATTATGTACACGATGACCTTCCAGCCTAATACCGGTCAGTTTGTTCCCATATATACATTGCTCATAGATACGTTTTTGATTAGATTCTCCCAATCTATGAGTTTGTAGATGTTTAAGTGAAATGGTCTACGTTTCGACCCCAGCAGGATGGAGGATGGAGTTTCTTACAGACCCCGTTTTGATTCACTCCGTTTTCGCATCGGGAGATGGACGACCCCGTATGCGAGGAGAGCTGCAGAAGTGAGCGCACTACCCTTCGGTCTCTTATATATGTGCTGGAATAACTCCGCCGAGACATGAATTTTATTAAACAACATGTCTCCCTTTAGATTTTCAGGAGCCCTTTGAGAGCCCAGTAAGGATTGTACGTTGCCCGTCCTTCCTTATACAAGTAGGTGATAATGCTTTCACCTACCAGACTTTTCACCACTGATACCTACTTTACCATTTGCACTGAACCAAAATTAATTATTCATAGGTGCTCACCTGTAGAACTGTCCTGACGAAGACCCCGAAGTGAGGACACTACTCACCGTCCATCCTGCTGGGGTCGAAACGTAGACCATTTTACTTAAACATCTACAAACTCATAGATTGGAAGAATTGGAACAGTCTTCAGCCATAATTAATACTCAGTCCTAAATAGAGGCAGGGATGCTGCAACACACTGGCGGATCTTGCACTGTCCCTGCTAGGATGCGTGGTGGTGCTCCAACTGGTTGAGTTCCCCAAGTTTATAGTCATGTCCTCCAGAATACACCCAACTGGCTTCCACCAGATGTTTTCAAAAAGATGGAGGCAGAAGTCCGGACGCTACTATGGGATCGATAAAAGCACTTAGGATAGCCCTGGTCACTCTAGCTAAGTGAATATATGAAGATATAGCCCTCCCGTACATACAAAAATATTACTGGTCTGTCCAGATGACCGTCGTTAATGACTGGGGTTTTGCTTCCTTAGAGGAACCATCAATCGGAGTGGATAGCCATTGAGCCAAGGGGTCCTCGGCTACCCTGTATCGAAAGGGGACACAGGGAGACCATGCCGCAATACATGCAAACAATACTGAAAGGTTTGGGATAGAAAGAGATTATTACGAAAGAAACATCACTGTGAGAGAGTGATGTGTTAAATGAGATGGGAGGGCTTTTGGGATTTTACACGAGACATATTATGCATTAGTAAAATAAAAGATGCATGGGGAGCAGATGGAATGCTCACTTGGAAACAGTTGCAAAGAGAATATGATTTGGCTGGCAAAGAGCTATACAAACGGAGACATGTTCTCAGTAAACATATACCAAGTAAAACACCAGTGGCACATTCAGCCGCGTTGGAAGATAGGAGACTGCTTGAAACCCTCCATCAGAAGGCAATATCCACCGTAAATAAAGAATGGCAAACTATGAAGGGGACCCACGGGCGACTTTAAAGACCCACTGGGAAGAAACGTGGGATGCTTTCAGGAAAGCGGATTGGAGACGGCCATTACTTCTCCAAGGGAAGTCGCAATAAAACAAGGATTCTGCTCAGTTCGGTTGAAACCGCTGTACAGGGCTTCGTTAACTAGGACACTTTGGGTATGGTCAAGCACGTAGCTATTGCCACACAATCCAGGACTACTCTGCCATGCAGCCCTTCTAGAGGGGGGAGATGTTGTGCCTCAATTACATTGTTGCAAAAAAGGTACCAACTGGCCCAAAACTATACATCCTAGATACCTGGTGAGAAACAAGTGTTGAATAGGTACAGAAAGATATTCTTCGGACATGGTCTTATGGTATCGAAATGAAATATTTCTGATCGTGGGTTCCACCGGGGTACCTCAGTTGCACCCATGGGATTTGCCCTTGCGCATGTTAGCCAAAAAAAGTATATGAGAAGCAGGGATGCCTAAAAATACCCAGGACAAGATACAGACATCCTGCCTGGAAAACACACAAAGGACTGGCTATAGGATAATAGGTTAATGCATACGAACATGCTATGCGTTGCCTGGGAGGGAGTGGTGTAATAATAATGCTATGTGTCACCTGGGAGTGAGTGGTGTAATAATAATGCTATGTGTCGCCCTGGGAGGGAGCATTGTAATAATAATGCTATGCGTTGCCTGGGAGGGAGTGGTGTAATAATAATGCTATGTGTCGCCTGGGAGGGAGTGGTGTAATATTAATGCTATGTGTCGCCCTGGGAGGGAGTGGTGTAATAATAATGCTTTGTGTTGCCTGGGAGGGAGTGGTGTAATAATAATGTTATGTGTCGCCCTGGGAGGGAGTGGTGTAATAATAATGCTATGTGTCGCCTGGGAGGGAGTGGTGTAATAATAATGCTATGTGTCGCCTGGGAGGGAGTGGTGTAATAATAATGCTATGTGTCGCCTGGGAGGGAGTGGTGTAATATTAATGCTATGTGTCGCCCTGGGAGGGAGTGGTGTAATAATAATGCTTTGTGTTGCCTGGGAGGGAGTGGTGTAATAATAATGCTATGTGTCGCCCTGGGAGGGAGTGGTGTAATAATAATGTTATGTGTCGCCCTGGGAGGGAGTGGTGTAATAATAATGCTATGTGTCGCCTGGGAGGGAGTGGTGTAATAATAATGCTGTGTGTCGCCTGGGAGGGAGTGGTGTAATAATAATGCTATGTGTCGCCTGGGAGGGAGTGGTGTAATAATAATGCTATGTGTCGCCTGGGAGGGAGTGGTGTAATAATAATGCTATGTGTCGCCCTGGGAGGGAGTGGTGTTACAATAATGCTATGTGTCGCCCTGGGGGGGGGGGGGGGGGGGGGGGGGAGTGGTGTAATAATAATGCTATGTGTCGCCTGGGAGGGAGCGGTGTAATAATAATGCTACGTTTCGCCTGGGTGGGAGCGGTGTAATAATAATGCTATGTGTCGCCCTGGGAGGGAGCGGTGTAATAATAATGCTATGTGTCGCCTGGGAGGGAGCGGTGTAATAATAATGCTATGTGTCGCCCTGGGAGGGAGCGGTGTAATAATAATGCTATGTGTCGCCCTGGGAGGGAGCGGTGTAATAATAATGCTATGTGTCGCCTGGGAGGGAGCGGTGTAATAATAATGCTATGTGTCGCCCTGGGAGGGAGTGGTGTAATAATAATGCTATGTGTCGCCCTGGGAGGGAGTGGTGTAATAATAATGCTATGTGTCGCCCTGGGAGGGAGTGGTGTAATAATAATGCTATGTGTCGCCCTGGGAGGGAGCGGTGTAATAATAATGCTATGTGTCGCCTGGGAGGGAGCGGTGTAATAATAATGCTATGTGTCGCCCTGGGAGGGAGCGGTGTAATAATAATGCTATGTGTCGCCTGGGAGGGAGCGGTGTAATAATAATGCTATGTGTCGCCTGGGAGGGAGCGGTGTAATAATAATGCTATGTGTCGCCTGGGAGGGAGCGGTGTAATAATAATGCTATGTGTCGCCCTGGGAGGGAGAGGTGTAATAAAAATGCTATGTGTCGCCCTGGGAGGGAGTGGTGTAATAATAATGCTATGTGTCGCCCTGGGAGGGAGCGGTGTAATAATAATGCTATGTGTCGCCTGGGAGGGAGTGGTGTAATAATAATGCTATGTGTCGCCTGGGAGGGAGTGGTGTAATAATAATGCTATGTGTCGCCTGGGAGGGAGTGGTGTAATAATAATGCTATGTGTCGCCCTGGGAGGGAGTGGTGTTATGTGTCGCCTGGGAGGGAGCGGTGTAATAATAATGCTATGTGTCGCCCTGGGAGGGAGCGGTGTAATAATAATGCTATGTGTCGCCCTGGGAGGGAGTGGTGGAATAATAATTCTATGTGTCGACCTGGGAGGGAGCGGTGTAATAATAATGCTATGTGTCGCCCTGGGAGGGAGTGGTGTAATAATAATTCTATGTGTCGCCTGGGAGGGAGCGGTGTAATAATAATGCTATGTGTCGCCCTGGGAGGGAGCGGTGTAATAATAATGCTATGTGTCGCCTGGGAGGGAGTGGTGTAATAATAATGGTATGTGTCGCCTGGGAGGGAGTGGTGTAATAATAATGCTATGTGTCGCCCTGGGAGGGAGTGGTGTAATAATAATGCTATGTGTCGCCCTGGGAGGGAGTGGTGTAATAATAATGGTATGTGTCGCCTGGGAGGGAGTGGTGTAATAATAATGCTATGTGTCGCCCTGGGAGGGAGTGGTGTTATGTGTCGCCTGGGAGGGAGTGGTGTAATAATAATGCTATGTGTCGCCTGGGAGGGAGTGGTGTAATAATAATGAGGGGAAAAAGGAGCCAAGTTGTTTCCTACTGTAATACAACGATTTACTCTCATGTGCAACACTGTGCACCATACTGTGCACTCAAAGGGTTTGCAATTGTTTTCTTTATTAATTTAAAATACATTTTAAAAAAAGAAGGTGGGAAATGTCTGCGTGAAGCCCTCGGTTATCAAGAATTCCAAATGGATTTTTGTCGGGTAAATTCTCGTCTGCGCGGTTATTCCCAATTCTGAGGGGATCTTACTCGAAATTGCAAGAGTTCTATGCAGGGCCTTCAGCTGCCAGAAATCCCTGCACAGCATTCCTCACAAGGTTTGATCGTACTGCTGCGATGCTTCCCCGAAGCTGCAGGCCTGCCACCCCCGCGAATCTCTCGCCCCTCACAGGCTAGCCTTCTCAAACCACTAGCAGCCCCCCCGCCTCTTGTAGACTAACAATCACAAGCTACTGTAAACACTTTCATCCTCCTCCACTCCTACCAGAAGCACCCTGGAGCTTCCCACACCCTAGCAGCAAAGTCAGCAGGCCTGGCTGAGAACTGAAACTGCCCCTTCAAAGACTGATGACTGTGAGGCACAGTAGATGGACGAGTGGGTGAATGCATGAGTGCACCAAGGGTTGGATGAGTAGATACCAGAGGGCATGGACGATGAACGACTGAGCACATGCACAGGTATATGGGAGGCTGCATGGATTAACGCAAGACCTATTGGCTTTGCCAAAACTAGTTTTCAATGTGGGCCCGACAGATGACACAGACCAGAGCACTATACTTCAGACAAAATAAAAAGTTCCTAGTTCATTCAGTCTGCTGAAGGCCATTCACAAGGTGGGCGATTATCCCCAAGCTTCTGCTGCCACCCTGTGTCGAATGTTAGTACTGCGCCACACACAAGGTTTACCTCGAGCTGCTGCAGCCGCGATCTGCTGCTTGGCCAGGGCGGCGATGGCAGGCCAGACAATGTCCGTCAGGCGCTTCAGCTGCGTCTGCAAACAAAAGGCATCTCAGCAACAGGCTTATTCAAACATAAAACGGAGAAAATACGGAACGTGGACATACAGAGGCTTTGGATAGAACCCATCACATTTACACAGATATGAGATTGTCCTAGGAACATTTATTTGCAATGCTCAAACACCAGTCCCTCGGGGTGACACGATCTCTGGTCACGATCTCAGTTCAGTCCTCTAAAAGTACCGGACATTAGCTTCAGCACATCACGATCCGCGACAGCAAAACTGGTCTGCAAACACCTTTTTAGTTCTCTCAAACGAAAGCACACAAGTGTGTCACCCCCACCGCCAACAAACATTGGGGCATATTAACAAGGAACAGGGAAAATTAACGCTAAGGGCGCTTAGTGTTAATTTTTTTAACGCCCGCTATCGCTGGATAATATCGCCTGGTTATCGCGTTATTAACAACGCTAACCGCCTAGGCGATAAAAAATCCAGCAATAGCGGCATTTTGGGAGGTTATCGCTGGAAATGCAGCGATAAAACTGCAAGGATAGGGATATCCTAGTTGAGAGCCCATGGTGGACTTAGCCATGTAATCCACCTCCCATTGGATTACATGGCTAAGTCTGAAAATTAGCAGATGTAAAAAAGCAGCGTTAACCGCGGTTAGAGCTGCTTTTTTGTCTCTAACAGGGTTAGCGTGAAGCTTGATAATGGGAGAAATGTCGCTTAGCGACATTTCTCTTATTATTTTGCTCTGGAACGCCCCCTTTGCATCTCATTAGAGATGCAAAGGGAAGCGTAGTGAAAAAGTTTGCTAACATGCGATTTTGCATGTTAGCACCCTGTTGTTGATAGGGCGATATTTTTATCTCCGCTTCTTTGGCTTTTAAAGCCAAAAAAGCAGAGATAAAGCCCTTGTTAATATGCCCCATTGCTGTTCCAGAGGAACGTAGCTTGACCCAAGGTTACTCAAGTCTCAGTGGCAACTCGGTCTATTGACCCCCACCCCTCCCCCTACACCCGGCTAAAGTCACTAAACAACATTTGGGGGCTAGTAATGACAGTGACGGGAACAGCAACAAATACTGTGTACGAAGCAGAACTTCTAGTTGGCAAAATCAACAGTAATTTCTAATACTGAAAAGGCCGAAGGAAGCGCCTGGCCATGCAGATAATGGCGACGAGGATGCGGTCTTCCTTGAGGTAAGAGCAGCCACCATGTGCAGTACAATAGTGTCTCCTGCACAAGCAGGAGGACATTTCACTACAGAGCTATCTCCAGGGAGTAGTGTCTCCCAAAGTGTTTACTGTGCATATCTAAACTCCAGGGACGGATAAAAGGGGGTGGCCTCTTTTTTACTTCCCAGCTATTACAGCTCCCGACCAGTGTGAAGAGCAGCATTTCTTCACGGATTTTCCTGCTGTGGTTTCACCTTTCTGCAAGCAATATTTTCCTGCATATCTGTTTTTAAAGTCCTTCAATTTTCCTTGTGGGACTGTATCATTTCTGTTTATCTGTTATTCTAAGTCTGTTTGCTCATAATCATTTCTGAACCAGCAGCCCATTCACAGAGGTAAATTTACAAGTGCAGATTTATTACAAGGACATTTACGCTTACATTTTTAATAACATTTTCTTCTTTTGGCCATTTATCATCAACAAGCATAAACTTATTCAAAAGTGTAGACATGTCACCAGTCCCTAAATGCAGGGGGCGGAGCTTGCTCTAGGATAGTAAAGTTACTAATTGTAACTTTGCACAAATGGGCAGAAGTCTTCACCACCGGAGGGGCGGGGGGGGCGATATCCCTATATTAAATTATACGGAAACATTCATTAGACTCAAAGAATACTAAAAATATGCATTTTAAAAAGCAGAACAAAATAAAACAGCTACAGCACTAGTAGATTATTTTTAATGAAATATCTAATTATTTTTATTTATTAAATTGCATCAAAATAAAATTATTTATTATGTAGTAAAAATTCTTAAATGTTATGTATAGAATGAATATACATTGACTGTGTTTTTCTAAAAATGTAACTTATATCAGATCAGTCAACGGCGAGCACATGCAACGCCTGCATCTTATAACAAACAGAGTAAATTCGCTAGTCTGGATAGAACAGTAGTTAGTATTCGCTAAAACTCGTTTTTGTTCCTAAACACAAGTGCAGAGAGATGCATTTAACCTTTCCTTCCCGTGCATGATATTGTCATACCTTAGGCAAAGCTTATATTCATTCTACTCTTAATTTCCTTTGCTTTCTTCTGGCTTTCCAGTTTCCTTACCCACTCAATATTGTAGGTATAAGACCCAAAAACCTTTTTGGGGTGATTCTGAGGGAGTAGTAGCTCACTCTACGTGTCTGAGTGTTGCGGTATCGCATATCTTTGGTCCAATCATCCAAGATCGGGGCAAGGCCTTTAGCCCACGCATGGCCACGGATGAGCCCATTGCTACTAGACGTCTTCCCTAGTAAAGCGAGTAGTGGATCTGGAGTAAGTGAGAGGCCTGTGATCTCGTTTAATCGTAACCCATCGTAACCCAGAATTGTGAAATCTTTGGGCAGCGCCAGGCTACATGTGAAAACCCAGCCTTGCTGTCCATGCAGCGGAATCCCGCCCCCCATACCTGTACAGTCTCTCTGGTGTATAATAAATCTTGTTGAGCCATTTGAAATGAATTAGTCAGTGTCTATCGTTAAGTGGGATGTGTTTGGTCAATTCACAGCAATATCGCCAGGTGCTGTCGTCTATCGCTATGTCCAGTTCTCTCTGCCAGTCCCGTCGAGCTTTAGTTAAGCTCAGTCTCCTGGCTTCTTGTGTGAGGTTATAAATGGTGGTCACCAACTTTACAGGAGTGGAGGAGCTTATGATATAGGGGAGCGCTGGCCTCTCTACTGGCTCCTGCGTGTCTTCCCCTAGGAGGTTGCGCAGAGCGTGTCGAACTCTACGATACTGGTATTGTGTAAGGGGATGCCAATATATCTTCCCATGTGTGTGCCACCACATCCTGAAAGAGGCCCCCCATCTTAGCGATGCCCAGTTTCTTTAATGCCAGGACTACTGCTCTGTCTTGACCTGTCGGCAACCAGGAACGCCATTCTAAGGGGATCAGACGGGTACAGGAGGGCACCTGCCTGTCGGTTTAGCAGATTGCGGCAGGCATGCACTGTGAAATGTATAGAGTCCAGTATGTCGTGCTTTCTGGAGGGGGTTTGAAGTAACATCTGAGAGAGGGTATCGGGTTCAATGTGTGAGTGTGGTCACCCCTGTGGCCCCTGAATCCAGAAGTGTACGCGAGAGCTCAACGCCGTTCTATAGTACAGTTATAGATCCGGGGTATTTAGGCCACCCATGGAGTATGGCAAGGTGAGAGTGTTCCACTTCACTCTGGGTTGCACACCGGCCCCAGCCAGCTTTATTAAGAGGGAGCGAGCTACAGTTGATCACTGCAAACTCCAGAGGCGAGGAATAAACTTACTGAGACACCTCGCCACGTAGCAAGGTCTGGAAAAGCACCACGAGAGACTGTGTGCCTGCCCGAACTCCAAGGGTCTAAAATGTGCAATGCATGCACATGTGAAATCTACCAAAAGGCACTTAGGAACAGTAAAAATGAAGAAACTAAGAATAAAGGATTGGAGCTTTAAAAAGAGTCTTCAAATGTAGATTTAAAAAAAGGCTCCCATGTGCGAGTCGCGTTCTCCATCTGATCCCTTCAGTTAATGGCACGATTCATGCACAAGTGTCTACCTGCTCTAATCGATAGTTATTAGACAAGCTCTGCCTTTCTGATCACCTGAATTATTTGCTGAACTTTACGTGTTTCAGCTTAGTATTTACAGACCTATTTCCCGTCTTGCTGCGGAATTCAGTGAGCTAATACCAAAACTCACTGGCTCGGCTCAATACCAAGGTTTTACAAGAAAGGCATTTGTGAAGATGTTTCTGAAAGAGCCAGAGTGACAAGCTGCACGCACATCTCAAGAGGTTAGGAAAAGAATTAGGGTCACAGTCACCTTGTCTGCAAATACTTTTTGGCCCAAGATCCTCCGGTTTATCGTCCCATCGTCATTCACAACTTCTGTAAAAAAAAAATAATAATATGTAAAAAAATATCAAATGAAGCAAATAGGATTGTTTTGCATTACTATTCAGAGGCAGCATTTCAGCAGGTCTTTGGTTGAACTTGTGCTCCATGATAAACCGGGTAAAAATATTACTGCAGATGTTTTGGGGTTTTTTCTTTTATTCACTCATTGAGGTCAAGCATTATCTAAAAGGAAGTGAAACACCAAGGCAGTTACTGAATGTGACCACATTCAAGTGTGCAAAGGTCAAAGGAGAAGCATTAAAAATAATTTAGAAGCACTTTTTAGAAACAGTTTCAACGATCAAATGGCGGCGTGACACTAGTTTGATGAATTATTGTCAATTTTGATGCTGATTCACAAGCTTAACAATGTAGACTCTCCACTTGGAATCGATAAACTATCTTTAAGACACAATTTCTTATCTTTTTCATGATTTGTTCATGGAAATTACTGCTAGGAGTCTAAACTGCCTATTTTATCTACCCCGCGTGAGAAAAAAGCACCATCTTCAGTCTTGGGTGACACATATACCGCCCACTGTGGCAGTGCGGCGGTGAATTCAATTCTATCTTTAAGGCAGAGCATTAAGAAAGAAAAACATAGGGCCTCCCTCGAGGCTTTCTTACTGAAACAGGAGTTGTAGAATTGACACTCTTTCTCATGAGCAAAGCATGGAATTTAGCTGCATCATTGTTGTTAATGCAGATTTTTAGCAGCTGTTTTAAAAGTGTAGATGGAAGTGGGCGTTGAACCGATTTTTCTATTTTAAGCCACAAATGACAAACGGATTTATTTTCCCAGCTTTATTCAGCATTCTAGGTTCACATCTGTTTCATCAGCCTATTTCTCTTTTCTTTCACTTCATAATTCTTATACCTTAATATCTCTAAATACCTTTCCATTGTAATGAACTGAAGACGAGTTTGTAAAAGGTGAGGCGGGTATTTACAAATACAACCCGTCTTAAAATGACCTATCACCTGCCTAAATACTTGAGGTGGGGTTTGGCCGCCACTCATCTTTCCTCTTTACATATCCCGCCTCTATTCGTTTTTCCATCTCTATTAATTTTTACCCCTTTTTATCTCCATGAAAGAGAACATACCGGATGAGTGCAATGTAGGAAAATATTGATGCATTTCCTAAATATATTGTCTCTGAGGTAATGTATCAAAGTGAATAACTTATAAATATCTACATTAATTAAAACAGTATTTTAAATAGATGTGGCATTTGTTGAAACAGGGTACACTGATCATGCAGGAAAATGCCTCACTGCATGGCTGAGACACACTGAACATGGACAGGACACTGGTAAGTTGGACCTTGTTGGACCCGGCCTCGTGGCGTGGTCCTTAACCCCGTGGATTGTGCCCGTTCCCCGCCCCGGCCTTCACGGGCCACCCTTCTGAACTGCACCGAGGCCCTTCATCCTGAGCTGCACGAGGTCGCATACCCCTCGTGGCTCCGCCATCTTGTTGGCATCCACGTGACTGTGCACCAGCCAGCGCGACCCCGCTCAACCCGGCCTCGACCCCAGCGAAGCCCCGACATCGAGGCACCACGAACTGGCCAGGGGGTGCCGCAGGAACCATTCATCGCCCCCGGCGGAGGACAGTATCGATGGGACCCCCAACTGTCCTCCCCTCTCGAGGTGTGATCGCCCTGCAACTCCCTTGGGCCTGGCGCCTCTCCTGCTGGGCGTCTGGCCACCTCCACCCGGCCTCTCCGCCCCCCCGGGCGCCTGGGTCCGGACATCAAAGGGCTCCAGACCTATATCTGGGGCGACCCCGCCACAGATCGGCAGTTGTATCCCGGAGTCGAGAGCCCTGCTGATTGAATCGCGGCTGACCCTACGGAGAAGAACTCTTGTCGGAACCATCACGAGCCCTGCGGACTGCGTCGCGGCTCCTTCTTGCGAACCACCTGGAACATCGGAGCCCTGCTGACGCGGTCGCGGCCCAACCTCGCTGAAACCTCCCTCGGAGCCCTGCTGACGACATCTCGGCTCGAGCTGAGCAGAAACCATCTTGAGAGCCCTGCTGATTGGATCGCGGCTCTCCACGAACTGTACGCCGGAGCCCTGCTGACGCCGTCGCGGCTCGACCCCTCCGAGATCCGGAGGTCCTCCAGCTTGAGGATAAGAACTGGGCCCCAGGTACCCTCGTACCGCACTCCTGCCAAAGACTGACCCGCTACCCCTACCCTTCCAAAGAGACACTGAGACTTTTGGTGGATCCCTTGATCCCTTCGTGTAAATATTGACCTCGTAACCTTTTTATTGTTGATAAAGAATTGCTTGTCGTGAGACAACCTCCTTGAGTCCTGTGTGGTGGTGTTACTGTGCTAGTACGTGATAGGAGAAGGATCTCTCAGGGGACTTCTCGGCAGCGCTCGGCTACTTCGTACAGTGTGAGGGCCCCCCTTGGTGGTCTCGCCGACTCCGTGGGGTCCGCCTTCCAACAGACCTCATGCCCATTCCTCTCTACAAGCGATCCAATGAGTCTTAAGCCATAGCCCAGGGTACGCTGATCATGCAGGAAAATGTCTCGCTGCATGGCTGAGACACACTGAACATGGACAGGACCCTGGTACCTTGGACCTCATGCCCATTCCTCTCTACAAGCGATCCAATGAGTCTTAAGCCATAGCGCAGGGTACACTGATCATGCAGGAACATGCCTCACTGCAAGGCTGAGACACACTGAACATGGATAGGACCCTGGTACCTTGGAACTCATGCCCATTCCTCTCTACAAGCGATCCAATGAGTCTTAAGCCATAGCCCAGGGTACGCTGATCATGCAGGAAAATGCCTCACTGCATGGCTGAGACACACTGAACATGGACAGGACCCTGGTACCTTGGAACTCAAGCCCATTCCTCTCTACAAGCGAGCCAATGAGTCTTAAGCCATAGCCCAGGGTACGCTGATTGTTAGAAAGGTTAGACGGACCGGGAGGGTCGGCCGAGGTCAGGGGGAGAGGTCTCCGGGGAGAGCCGTCTCCAGCGATCGTACAGACAAGTAACTTCCCCCCCACAGACAGATACCACACAAGGATAAGATTCAGCGTTCTTTATAAGCACTTCTTAAGGTACGGTTGAATGGTACAAGGAGGTCTGGACTCAGGGGTCCCCTCGATTCAAGTCTCTCAAAGTAGGGAAGGGGGTAGCGGGACAGTCTGTTTACCAGTCAGGTAGTTCGGATGAGATGATGATTAGCTCACAATCCTCGAGCTTGGTGGTTTAGCTGGTACAGGCCGCGGCAGCGCCAGCAGGTCCCGGTCGAGATGGTCGGTACACGGTCCGCGGCAGCGCCAGCAGGTCCCGGAAAAGATGGTCGATGTACGGTCCGCGGCAGCGCCAGCAGGTCCCGGTGAGGATGGTCGTTACAACGGGCCGCGGCAGCGCCAGCAGGTCCCGACGAGGATAGATGTTGCAGAAGGCCGCGGCAGCGCCAGCAGGCAGGACGATGGTTCGCAGGATAGGGCTACGGCAGCGCCAGTAGTCCGTCAAGGCTGAGTTCTCTCGGTGTCTCTCGACTCCAGGATACAACTGCCTTCCTGCTCCGGAGTTGCCCCAGTTATAGGGCAGGCGCCCTTTGATGTCCGGACCCTCGCACTTGGAGGTCGGAGGGCCCGGGATGAAGGTGTCCAGACACCCAGCAGGGGGTGGAGCCAGCGCCTGGGGGAGCTGGAGGCGATCGGCACCTGGTGGGGGAAGAGCTCTTGACGCTTCGTTCTCCCATTGACCTGCCAAGTGGTCCGCTCACCTCCTGGGTGGATGGTGGTGCCGGGATGTCGGGGCCGGCCAGGCCCGGGGTTAGGGTCGGGGCGAGGCCACGCGGCCTCGTGGTGCAGGGCCCAAGATGGCGGCTTGAACCGGCCGGGGAAGCCGGTGGGGCTGGGCCCCGTGATGAGTAGAGGTCCGAGGGCAGAAGATCCGTCGGGAGACGGGGTACAGGTGCTTTTCGTGGGTTATGCCTGGTGGGCCGGAGCTCGGGCCCTGTCGTGCGGGGAGGGAGCAAGCCCTTCGTGTGGCCTGTCCAACATGCGTCCCCCCCAGCTGAAGGCGGGGAGAGTCACCCATCTCCTTGGGGACTCTCTTCGTCGAGGCGGAAAAAGCGGGACAGGCCATCCGCGTTGGCGTGGTCTTGGCCTGGTCGGTGCTCCACGGGAAGTCCATTCCCTGCAGGGAAATGGACCAGCGCAAGAGTTTTGGGTTCTCCCCCCGCATCTGCATCAGCCACTGCAGGGGTCGATGGTCGGTTTGTACCCGGAAGTGGGTACCGAAGAGATAGGGCCGGAGCTTTTTGAGGGCCCACACCACTGCGAAGGCCTCCCTCTCGATGGTGCTCCAGCGCTGTTCTCGGGCCAGGAGGCGTCGACTGATGAAGGCCACCGGCTGGTCATGACCTTCGGGGTTTAACTGAGAAAGAACGGCTCCGATGCCGTGGTCGGAGGCGTCGGTCTGTACCACGAATTCCCGACTGTAATCGGGGGCCTGGAGCACAGGGGCGGTGCACAGGGCGGCCTTCAGCTTCTCGAAGGCCGCTTGACAATCGGGGGTCCAGTTAATCCGCTTCGGTTGGTTCTTGGACGTGAGACCCGTGAGGGGCCCCACGATGCTGCCGTAGTCCTTCACGAACCGCCGGTAGTAGCCGGTGAGCCCCAAGAAGGCTCGGACCTCGGTCTGGGTGACGGGGGGCTGCCAGGACTGGATGGCAGCAATCTTAAGTTGTAGCGGGGCCACCAGCCCGCTTCCCACTTGGTGCCCAAGGTAGGTCACGGACCCTTGGCCAATTTGGCACTTGCCGGCCTTAATTGTGAGGCCGGCCCGCTGGAGGGCCTGTAGGACCTCTTGGAGGTGACGGAGGTGGTCGGACCAGTGGCGGCTGTATACAGCGATATCGTCCAGGTAGGCAGCGCTGAACTCTTCGAGCCCCGCCAAGACCTGGTTCACGAGGCGTTGAAACGTGGCGGGGGCATTCTTCATGCCGAAGGGCATGACCTTGAATTGGTAGTGGCCATCGGGGGTAGAGAAGGCTGACCGTTCCTGAGCCCTGGGTGTGAGGCCGATCTGCCAGTAGCCCGCTGTTAGGTCGAAGATACTAAGGTAGCGGGCGGCCCCCAGCCGGTCGATCAGCTCGTCTGCTCGGGGGATCGGATGAGCGTTGGTCCGGGTGACAGCGTTCAAGCCCCGGTAGTCGACGCAGAATCTCAGTTCAGGTGCGGTGCCGGGGGCAGCGGCTTTGGGAACCAATACAACCGGACTGGCCCAGGGACTGTCCGAGGGCTCGATGACCCCGATTGTGAGCATCTTGGCCACTTCCTCCTGTATGCAGGCCCGTACCCGATCTGGTACGCGGTAGGCCCGGTGTCGGACAGGGGGACTGTCCCCGGTGTCCACGTCGTGCAAACAACAAGGGGTGACCCCGGGGGTGAGGGAGAACAGGGTAGCGAACTGCAGCAGGAGGTTCCGGCAGCCCTGGCGTTGCTCCGAAGTGAGGGCGTCAGAGAGCCGGACCCCGTCCACGGAGCCGTCATTCTCCTGAGTCTTCAGAAGATCCGGGAGGGGTTCGGAGTCTTCCTCTGCCCCACTGTCCGTAGCCATCAGGAGGCTGAGTTCTGAGCGCACAAAGTGTGGTTTGAGTCGGTTGGTGTGGAGGACCCGAAGGGGGTTCCGGGAGGTCCCCAGGTCGATGAGGTAAGTGACGGGGCTTTTGCGCTCGACCACTTTGAAGGGCCCCGTCCACTTATCTTGCAAGGCACATGGTTCGGTGGGGGACATCACCCATACTTGTTGTCCAGGCTCGAACTCAACGGAGGAGGCATTGTGATCATACCACCTCTTCATGTCCTCCTGGCTGGCCTCGAGGTTCGCCTTGGCCATCTCCCTGAAGCGCCGGGTCTGATTGCGTAGGGCCAGGATGTATTTGAAGACGTCTGGAGGGGTCTTTAGGGGGGCCATCTCCCAACCTTCTTTGACTAGGCTGAGGGGCCCTCGCACAGGGTGCCCGTACAGGGTGCCCGTACAGGAGTTCGAAAGGGCTAAACCCGAGGGACTTCTGGGGAACTTCTCGGTAGGCGAAGAGGAGGCACGGGAGTAGTACATCCCACTGGCGACGGAGGGGCCCTTCCAATCCCCCAATCATCCCCTTGAGAGTGCGGTTAAAACGCTCCACTAGTCCGTTCCCTTGGGGGTGATAGGGGGTCGTGAATCTGTAGGTGACCCCGCATTGTTGCCAGAGGGACTTCATGTATTTGGATATAAAGTTCGTGCCTCGGTCGCTGACGACTTCTCGGGGGAAGCCTACCCGGGAGAAGATCCCCATTAGGGCCCGGCCAACCACCGGAGCTGTCACGGTCCGTAGGGGCACCGCCTCGGGGTAGCGGGTGGCATGGTCCACCAGTACTAAGATGAACCTGTGTCCTTGTGCCGTGCGGGGGTCCAGAGGCCCCACAATGTCTATCCCCACCCTCTCGAACGGGGTGGTGACCACAGGGAAGGGTTGCAGAGGGGCTTTCAGCTTCCGACCACTCTTCCCGCTGGCTTGGCATGTGGGGCAAGATCGGCAGTGGTTCAGGACGTCGTTCCTCATTTTCGGCCAGAAAAAGTGGGTCACTAGGCGGCTGTACGTTTTGTCCTGGCCCAGGTGTCCAGCCAGGGGGACATCGTGGGCCAGGTTGAGCAGAAAGTCTCTGAAGCGGAGAGGTACCACCAGTACTCGACCGGCCCCCAGCTCGGCGATTCTTTGCTCGCTGTATAGCAGGTCGTTATCCCAGTAGACCCAGTGAGTTCCGGTGGAGTCCCCTGCGTTCTGGGCGCTGGCTTGTTGGCGGAGTCCCTCGAGGGAGGGACAGGTCTTTTGTTCCTGGCGGAACTGTTCTTGGGTGGGCCCCCCTTCTTGACGCCACTGAGCCAGGTCAGGAAGGTCCTGGGGGTGCGCGTCCCCTTCGGTCGTCGGGTCTGGGAGGCTGGCCTCGTCGTTGTCTTCTACTGGGGCGACCGGGGGCGGAGGTGCTGGCCATTCCGGTTCTTCTGATCGGGGGACGGCACGGGCGGCCATGGACCGGGTGGTTATGCAGGCCCAGTCCGGGAGGCCCAGCATCCCCAGGTGCTCTCTTCTCTCAACGGTGGCCCACGGGGAACTCTCGAGGTCATTCCCCAGGAGGCAGTCCACGGGGGCATCGTCCCGGACCGTCACCTTCAACAGGCCGGAGACCCCTCCCCATTCGAATGGGACGCAGGCCATTTGACACATACTCTCAGAGTTGTCTGCCGAGCGGACGGGGCAGAGAATGTTCGGCAGGATCTGCTCGGGCTTCACCAGGTGACAGCGGACGGCCGTCACACTGGCGCCTGTGTCACGCAAGGCCTCGGCTCGCTGTCCATTAATGGTCACCCACTGACCGTATTTCCTGGTGTTAGCGGGTAGGGGAGCCCGCGGGACCATGTCTCTTCCCCCTAAGCACGCCAGGACCATGGCGGCCGGTTCCCACTCTTGCTGGGCCGGCTCATACTCTTCTGGTTCCTCCGATAATCGCTCTTCCCCCAGGGCGGCGGCAGCTACCTTGCGGGGCTTGGGTGTTTGGTTCTGCGGGCAGCTCGGGTCATTGGCGTAGTGGCCGACTCGCTGGCATCGGTGGCACGTGACGTTGGCTCGGAACCCAGGACGCAACGGGGGGTTGCCCCGGCCGGCCGGAGGCGGGGTGCTGGCCACGGGTGTTGCTGGCAAGGCGTCTCTCCCTCGCCCCTGGCCCCCTCCTCCTCCCCGAGGACGGTGCTGGCCTTGGTTGCTTCTGTTCGTGTGGCCCTCTCCGGCCCACTCGGGTGCTTTCCCATCGGTCAGCTTCGGCGGCGAGCTGCCGGGGGTCAGTCAGCTTACTGTCGAGGAGGTGCTGCCTGAGCTCGACGAAACAGTTGTTCGACAGGTGCTCCCATACCATAAGGTTAAAGAGTTGTTCGTAGGTGGTGACATGGCTCCCCTTGATCCAACCCTCGAAGGCACGGCTGAAATAGTTCACGTATTCTACCCAAGTTGTACCTGGGATCCGGGTGCAATCTCTGAACCTCTGGCGGTACATCTCGGGTGTGAGGCCGTAGCGGGTGAGGAGGGCAGCCTTCATGTGGTCGTAGGACGACATTTGGTGATCTGGGAGCTGCAGCAGGGCATCGCGACCCTCGTTGACGAACCTCCCCCATAGTCCGGCTCCCCAATCGCTCCGGTCGATCCGGTGGGAGGTCATGGCGATCTCGTAGGCTTTAAACCACTGTTGTATGTCGTCTTCTCGGACATACTCGCGGACAACATCCTTGGGGATGTGGACTTTTTTCTCGGTTGGCCCCGGGGTGTGCGGTCGCTCAGGCACCCCCAGGTCTTTACTCTGTTTCCGAAGTTCTATTTCCGCCAGTTGGCGCTCGTGTTCGAGTGTTATTCTCTTTTCCTCCAGCTCTCTCTGTCTCTGCTTTTCTTCTCGTTCTTCTCGGAGCCGCATGTGCTCTAGGTTGAGTTTCTGTTCGGCTAACTTGAGTTCCCCATCCATCTTGAGTCGTGCCATTTGCAACTCGTGCAATCTGGTTCTTTCTCTCTCTCGGATCTCCTCCTGCGAGAGGCCCGTTCCCCGCTCCTCGGGAGCCGTGGCGTTCCCCTCTGGTGCGACACTGTTTTGGTCGGAGGGTCCGGTGATCCCAGTTTCCGTCCACGACTCAAGGGCGTGCTTTAGATCCTCTTTGGTACTCAGGCCGGTGGTAGCAATGCCAAGTTCTATGCAGAATTGTTTCAGTTCGCGGTGGCTGTATTC
Organism: Triturus cristatus; assembly: GCF_964204655.1. Classification (NCBI taxonomy): domain Eukaryota; kingdom Metazoa; phylum Chordata; class Amphibia; order Caudata; family Salamandridae; genus Triturus; species Triturus cristatus. Next base: position 11,845,312 of record NC_140579.1, on the reverse strand, counting down.
TTCTAACTTATCCATTTGGAACTTCTCAGTGGAACCGCTATCTTTGGCTGACATCGTGGTTTTGTCGTGGGGTGAGCTACTCTCTGTACGATTACGCGTTGATTCGGATCGCGCCGCTGGCCACCAATGTTAGAAAGGTTAGACGGACCGGGAGGGTCGGCCGAGGTCAGGGGGAGAGGTCTCCGGGGAGAGCCGTCTCCAGCGATCGTACAGACAAGTAACTTCCCCCCCACAGACAGATACCACACAAGGATAAGATTCAGCGTTCTTTATAAGCACTTCTTAAGGTACGGTTGAATGGTACAAGGAGGTCTGGACTCAGGGGTCCCCTCGATTCAAGTCTCTCAAAGTAGGGAAGGGGGTAGCGGGACAGTCTGTTTACCAGTCAGGTAGTTCGGATGAGATGATGATTAGCTCACAATCCTCGAGCTTGGTGGTTTAGCTGGTACGGGCCGCGGCAGCGCCAGCAGGTCCCGGTCGAGATGGTCGGTACACGGTCCGCGGCAGCGCCAGCAGGTCCCGGAAAAGATGGTCGATGTATGGTCCGCGGCAGCGCCAGCAGGTCCCGGTGAGGATGGTCGTTACAACGGGCCGCGGCAGCAGGTCCCGACGAGGATAGATGTTGCAGAAGGCCGCGGCAGCGCCAGCAGGCAGGACGATGGTTCGCAGGATAGGGCTACGGCAGCGCCAGTAGTCCGTCAAGGCTGAGTTCTCTCGGTTGCCCCAGTTATAGGGCAGGCGCCCTTTGATGTCCGGACCCTCGCACTTGGAGGTCGGAGGGCCCGGGATGAAGGTGTCCAGACACCCAGCAGGGGGTGGAGCCAGCGCCTGGGGGAGCTGGAGGCGATCGGCACCTGGTGGGGGAAGAGCTCTTGACGCTTCGTTCTCCCATTGACCTGCCAAGTGGTCCGCTCACCTCCTGGGTGGATGGTGGTGCCGGGATGTCGGGGCCGGCCAGGCCCGGGGTTAGGGTCGGGGCGAGGCCACGCGGCCTCGTGGTGCAGGGCCCAAGATGGCGGCTTGAACCGGCCGGGGAAGCCGGTGGGGCTGGGCCCCGTGATGAGTAGAGGTCCGAGGGCAGAAGATCCGTCGGGAGACGGGGTACAGGTGCTTTTCGTGGGTTATGCCTGGTGGGCCGGAGCTCGGGCCCTGTCGTGCGGGGAGGGAGCAAGCCCTTCGTGTGGCCTGTCCAACACTGATCATGCAGGAAAATGCCTCACTGCATGGCTGAGACACACTGAACATGGACAGGACCCTGGTACCTTGGAACTCATGCCCATTCCTCTCTACAAGCGATCCAATGAGTCTTAAGCCATAGCCCAGGGTACGCTGATCATGCAGGAAAATGCCTCACTGCATGGCTGAGACACACTGAACATGGACAGGACCCTGGTACCTTGGAACTCATGCCCATTCCTCTCTACAAGTGATCCAATGAGTTTTAAGCCATAGCCCAGGGTACGCTGATCATGCAGGAAAATGCCTCACTGCAAGGCTGAGACACACTGAACATGGACAGGACCCTGGTAAGTGGGACCTCATGCCCATTCCTCTCTACAAGCGATCCAATGAGTCTTAAGCCATAGCCCAGGGCGCCACATTCTTGTTCTAATGTCGTGACACAGCGCATCCATTACAGCGAGGCTTGGTGAACGTTTCAAATGCACTTACCTGCATGCTGTGCTGCTGATTGAGAGAGGTAAGTTGCACAGGACTGTCAATCAAGTGCAGCACAGAACAACAATACAGCAAAGGGACCGCATCATGCAAATCTGACCCCTGCCTTCCGGTCCTCGTTGGGCCAATGCCAGTCTTTAAACAAGACTTTCTAAAGCAGCGAAGCCTCTAAACTAGGCCAGAACTGGCGCATCGGATTCTAAAACGTGGCGCAAGAAATGCAGGATGAGCTTCCTCCCAATGCTTCAGCTTCCTGTCCTGAAACAGAAGGATCCCACGGATCTGAGCAGCAGCAGTGGTCCCAGTGCGGGTACATGCAGGGAGCAGGGGGGACACTGCCCTAGTTTATTAGTTCATTAGATCTGGGGCTTGGCATTGTTAAGCTGTGTTCTGACCCTCCATGATTTTTCTTCTACTAAACACAATCAGCGGCCAGCTCCCTGGAACTGACCCTCCTGCCAACAAGAGACAAAGTTTGCCCCCAAATATACTGAGGCGGGGGGCTTCCCCCATCAGCAGGATTTAAGGAGATCAGGGTAGTGACAATGGATTATAGTTTAGGCCTATCTTCCTTCTGAGAAACTACAGATACCCTGTGGCTGGGGAGAGACATGTGCATACCCCCCATTCCCCAGCTCAGTGGGGTAAGACCTCTCCATTTTTGCTAGACTGCTGGCTGATACTGGCACCTGGACTCTGAGGCTCGTTGTTACTGGTTAGATTCCTAGCTATCTTCCTGAAACACCTGCTGATCTGTGGATAAAGGCTACGCTTCACTTCACAAAAAGACAAAGAATTCACCCTGTAAACGATCCACCCCTACCATTGGGTATGTGACCAATGACCGTTGTCCGTTTCCTGGACACTGCAGACTCTGGCTAGTGGAGTTCTGGAGAGATCTCATTTGAAATGTACAGGCAGCCAGAACACTAAATCCCAGTTCTCAGTTAGAACTGAATTTGTGTTTCTCTTCACTGCTTTTTTCTCAGGTTATACAAGTCACTAAACGTGTTTTCTGGAACAGCTAGCACGCGAGGGGTTCGCAGTGAGTACACTTATTGACTGCGTGCAAGAGAATAAGAAAATACATGCATTTATAAATTATTTCGACTGGATATAGGTCTCTACATATTCAGCATAAATAAATGTGTCAGGCTCTCCAGGTCAAATACAATTAGAAATACAAACACTCCCTCACTTAAAGAAAGATGACCTGATATACAAGACAGGATTGGCCTGTTCCTACTGGAGCAGAAACCAAGGCTGGTTTATACATGGCTGGGTCAAATGTGAGATTGCTTGGTAGAAATAAAAAAACAATGGGTTGAAGTGCTGCCCGGGGTGATAGCCAGTGGTTAGACTAGATGCAAGCATTCCTTCCATCGCCTTCTGGGGCCTTTTGTCTGTCACCGGAATTATAGCATTTCCTGCTCAATCAGTCCAGATTTATAAAGCTCAGCAAATCGCCCATGAGGGTCTCAAGGCGCTGGAGTTGCTGCTGCTTCATGGAGAAAACAGTGAAAAAGTAAGCAAAAGCAGGATAAGGCACTCAGAAAAAACGGGGAGAGGAAGGGGAAGAAGTTAAACAAGCATTTACAATGCAATGGTCTCGGCAATATTATAGGTAGAGCTATTGGTATTGCTCATTATTTTTTTATTATTTTTGTATCCCTAAATAAATGGCATTGTCATTTCTATTGGCAGTAGCTTTTTTTTGCATATATGATACCTATTGCATTAGCAGAGAGAGAGTGAGTTAGTGAGATAGAGAGAGAGAGTGAGGTATTGAAATAGAGAGTGAAGTAGTGAGAGAGAGTGAGGTAGATAGAGAGTGAGGTAGTGAGATAGAGAGTGAGATAGAGTGAGGTAGTGAGGTAGTGAGGGAGAGGGATGTTGTGAGGTAGTGATATATAAGCATAGAGTGATGTTGTGATGTAGTGAGATAGAGAGGTAGTCAAAGAGAGTGAAAGTGAGTTAGTGAGATAGAAAGAGTGAGGTAGTGAGATAGAGAGTGATTGAGGTAGTGAGTGAGAGAGAGTGAAGTTGTGAGGTTGTGAGCTAGAGAGTGAGGTAGTGATGTTTTGAGAGAGAGAAGTTGTGAGGTAGTGAGATAGAGTGGAGTAGTGAGGTAGAGAGAGTTATGTAGTGAAAAAGAGTGAGGTAATGAAACAGTGATGTAGTGAGGGAGAGGGATGTTGTGAGGTAGTGAGATGTAAGCAGAGTGGTGTTGTGATGTAGTGATGTAGTGAGATAGAGAGAGGTAGTGAAAGAGACAGTGAAAGTGAGTTAGTGAGATGTTGCAGAGTTCTGATCCCGTGATGAGGAGCACACACGCTGCTGAACTTGGCTCCGGTGGGAGTATAACTTTTGCTTGTTTTCGTGTGCAGTGTTTGTGCAAGGTAAGTTTGCACATTCACGCTGGAGCAGTTTAAGGCAGCAGGCATGATTCTTGGATACTTTGTGTTTCTGACACTGTAGTGTCACCTGTGTGGGAAGAGTTTGGTGTTGCGTATGATGACCCAAGTGGTGCTGTTGTTCTGACATTCAGGGAGACAAGCAAAGAGAATCCAGAAGGTAGGTCAAAAGACAAGGGTACGGTACAGAATGCTATTAAAAGCCCTCCACTGAAAGTGGGACTGAGGGACGAGCGGTTAACAACCTGATGTGGTCTCACTACGAAATAGAAAAAAAAAAAAAAGAAAACATGCCACTAAGCTGTCAGTGCCCCGATGCCGCTTCTCTGCTCACGCCATCACCCTGGGACCTTCATTTGTTTCCATAATTTATATCCTGAAAACATGCTCTTAATTCCTTCTAAGCATTGGCATCCTTCGTCCTATGTGTTCTGAGATGACTGATCTGTGTAGCAAGCACGTTTGGTTTCCCTTTTCCCCAGGGCTCGAGTCGGGGTACCACGCCGGTGGACGGCGTCCCCCCACTTATTTTACCGGGTGGACGCCATCCCCCCTGCCCAAAAGCAGGACTTTCAACGATGGCATTACTTCCCCGCATGGCTGCCCCGTCGATCTCCCAAGTACGGGGCTGGCTGTCAATCTTCTGTAGCGCGCGATCAGAGTGACCCTGCCCCCATCGCCTTGTAACCTTTGTTATGTTGAACCTGGGCAGCAGCGCGTTGACACCTGATCCGTCAGCCACTGTTATGCAACATGTAACCCACCCCCGCACCAGCTGCTCTCTAAAAGCAATATGTACCTCTCTTGGTAAAATTAAAGTCACAATACAAATGTCGCCGCCTCTCTGTTGCTGGCTAACATGTTTACTTGGTTAGATTAAGGCTAGTTTGAAGATAAACAATGGCGATACCTTGCCCGAGGTCTACCAACAGCAGGAGTTCCTCTCACACAACTAAAAACTCACTCTCCTGTCGTCTCCAAGAGAGAACCCACCCGTATGTCCCGCACATTTCAACAGCGGACGCCACACTCTCAGCTGTCTCTCTGGCCCGAATCAGCCCGAGCACCCCGGTATCGGACGGATTACTTGTAAAGTTTCCTCATGTCAAATCACTCCACTTTTGGTGCAAATCGGAGCGTAAGATTTATCTACTGACGCAGCAAAACACATTTGTCTCCGCTCGGTTCTGCGGGAATATCGTCTCAAGGGCCGTTTCTGTGCAGTGACTACAAAGGCTGCAGTTGCCTGTTTTCTCCAAATAATTTCACCTCACGTTTCTGATCCGTGTGGTTCAGTCCGGGCTAAGGTTGCTCGCGAGCGTCTCGGCGCCTCTGTCCTTGCCGAAAATGCGGGCTGTGCGCGAAAGATGTCCAAGGCACGAGGCGAGGAGCCGGCATCAGGGGCGGTTTCGAGCGTCTTTGGTCTGAAGGAGGACTGTCGTACCTGCTGTGACCAGGGCTGGAGTCAGGTCTCCAACGGCCCGGGCACTAGATCCTGGGACTTGCACAGAAGCAGCCTTCGCCATCTCCCGGCAGTGAGCATCATCCCACACTTGCTTGCATGGGGCATGAACACGGCGCCGGACGGATGGATCCTCACGGCCAGACGATAGGGAAAAAATGGCGGATGGAAGCTCCGAAACTTTTTCGGATTCGGGGGCGTGTTCCTGCTGTTCTAAAAGGGCGTGGCTAAAAAGTGGAAAGAACAGCAAGAAACACGCCCCCGAATCTGAAAAAGACGGAGCCTATTTGGAGGGACGGCTCTCTCCTCCAATGGCTGGCCTCCGTTTAGGAAGCCAGCCAATGGAGGAGAAGCAAAAAGAGAGGCGGGCTAAATAGCCACTCTAGAAAACATTAAATCTTCCGACTTCCGGTTCTGCCTTCGGCAGACCGGTAGTCCTCGACCTAAAAATGAGACAAAAGCAGGAGAAAGCACTCAGAAAAAGGGGAACAGGAAGGAGAAAGCAGTGAAAAATGAAGCAAAAGCAAGAGAAAGCACTCAGAAAATCGAAGGAGAGGAAGGAGAAAGCAGTACAAACAAGGCAAATGCAGAAGCAACTCAGAAAAAGGGTGGGAAAGAAAGGAGAAAGCAGTAAAAAACGAGTCACAAGCAAGAAAAGCACTCAGAAAAACAGGGGAAAGGACGAGAAAGCAACGAAATACAAAGCAGAAGCAGGAAAAGCACTCAGAAAAACAGGGGAAAGGACGAGAAAGCAGCAAAATACGAGGCAGAAGCAGGAAAAGCACTCAGAAAAACAGGGGAAAGGACGAGAAAGCAGCAAAATACGAGGCAGAAGCAGGAAAAGCACTCAGAAAAACAGGGGAAAGGACGAGAAAGCAGCAAAATACGAGGCAGAAGCAGGAAAAGCACTCAGAAAAACAGGGGAAAGGACGAGAAAGCAGCAAAATACGAGGCAGAAGCAGGAAAAGCACTCAGAATAACAGGGAAAAGGACGAAAAAGCAGCTAAATACGAGGCAGAAGCAGGAAAAGCACTCAGAAAAACAGGGGAAAGGACGAGAAAGCAGCAAAATACGAGGCAGAAGCAGGAAAAGCACTCAGAAAAACAGGGGAAAGGACGAGAAAGCAGCAAAATACGAAGCAGAAGCAGGAAAAGCACTCAGGAAAACAGGGGAAAGGACGAGAAAGCAGCAAAATACGAAGCAGAAAAAGCACTCAGAAAAACAGGGGAAAGGACGAGAAAGCAGCAAAATACGAGGCAGAAGCAGGAAAAGCACTCAGAAAAACAGGGGAAAGGACGAGAAAGCAGCAAAATACGAAGCAGAAAAAGCACTCAGAAAAACAGGGGAAAGGACGAGAAAGCAGTTCAATACGAGGCAGAAGCAGGAAAGGCACTGAAAAACAGGGGAAAGGACGAGAAAGCAGCAAAATACGAGGCAGAAGCAGGAAAAGCACTCAGGAAAACAGGGGAAAGGACGAGAAAGCAGCAAAATACGAGGCAGAAGCAGGAAAAGCACTCAGGAAAACAGGGGGAAGGACGAGAAAGCAGCAAAATACGAGGCAGAAGCAGGAAAAGCACTCAGAAAAACAGGGGAAAGGACGAGAAAGCAGCAAAATACGAAGCGGAAGCAGGAAAAGCACTCAGAAAAACAGGGGAAAGGACGAGAAAGCAGCAAAATACGAGGCAGAAGCAGGAAAAGCACTCAGAAAAACAGGGGAAAGGACGAGAAAGCAGTTCAATACGAGGCAGAAGCAGGAACGGCACTCAGAAACACAGGGGAAAGGACGAGAAAGCAGTTCAATATGAGGCAGAAGCAGGAAAGGCACTCAGAAAAACAGGTGAAAGGACGAGAAAGCAGCAAAATACGAAGCAGAAAAAGCACTCAGAAAAACAGGGGAAAGGACGAGAAAGCAGCTAAATACGAGGCAGAAGCAGGAAAAGCACTCAGAAAAACAGGGGAAAGGACGAGAAAGCAGCAAAATACGAAGCAGAAAAAGCACTCAGAAAAACAGGGGAAAGGACGAGAAAGCAGCTAAATACGAGGCAGAAGCAGGAAAAGCACTCAGAAAAACAGGGGAAAGGACGAGAAAGCAGCAAAATATGAAGCAGAAGCAGGAAAAGCACTCAGAAAAACAGGGGAAAGGACGAGAAAGCAGCAAAATACGAAGCAGAAGCAGGAAAAGCACTCAGAAAAACAGAGGAAAGGACGAGAAAGCAGTTAAATACGAAGCAAAAAAAGCACTCAGAAAAACAGGGGAAAGGACGAGAAAGCAGCAAAATACGAAGCAAAAAAAGCACTCAGAAAAACAGGGGAAAGGACGAGAAAGCAGCTAAATACGAGGCAGAAGCAGGAACGGCACTCAGAAACACAGGGGAAAGGACGAGAAAGCAGTTCAATATGAGGCAGAAGCAGGAAAGGCACTCAGAAAAACAGGGGAAAGGACGAGAAAGCAGCAAAATACGAAGCAGAAAAAGCACTCAGAAAAACAGGGGAAAGGACGAGAAAGCAGCTAAATACGAGGCAGAAGCAGGAAAAGCACTCAGGAAAACAGGGGAAAGGACGAGAAAGCAGCAAAATACGAGGCAGAAGCAGGAAAAGCACTCAGGAAAACAGGGGGAAGGACGAGAAAGCAGCAAAATACGAGGCAGAAGCAGGAAAAGCACTCAGAAAAACAGGGGAAAGGACGAGAAAGCAGCAAAATACGAAGCGGAAGCAGGAAAAGCACTCAGAAAAACAGGGGAAAGGACGAGAAAGCAGCAAAATACGAGGCAGAAGCAGGAAAAGCACTCAGAAAAACAGGGGAAAGGACGAGAAAGCAGTTCAATACGAGGCAGAAGCAGGAACGGCACTCAGAAACACAGGGGAAAGGACGAGAAAGCAGTTCAATATGAGGCAGAAGCAGGAAAGGCACTCAGAAAAACAGGGGAAAGGACGAGAAAGCAGCAAAATACGAAGCAGAAAAAGCACTCAGAAAAACAGGGGAAAGGACGAGAAAGCAGCTAAATACGAGGCAGAAGCAGGAAAAGCACTCAGAAAAACAGGGGAAAGGACGAGAAAGCAGCAAAATACGAAGCAGAAAAAGCACTCAGAAAAACAGGGGAAAGGACGAGAAAGCAGCTAAATACGAGGCAGAAGCAGGAAAAGCACTCAGAAAAACAGGGGAAAGGACGAGAAAGCATCAAAATACGAAGCAGAATCAGGAAAAGCACTCAGAAAAACAGGGGAAAGGACGAGAAAGCAGCAAAATACGAAGCAGAAGCAGGAAAAGCACTCAGAAAAACAGAGGAAAGGACGAGAAAGCAGTTAAATACGAAGCAAAAAAAGCACTCAGAAAAACAGGGGAAAGGACGAGAAAGCAGCAAAATACGAAGCAAAAAAAGCACTCAGAAAAACAGGGGAAAGGACGAGAAAGCAGCTAAATACGAGGCAGAAGCAGGAACGGCACTCAGAAACACAGGGGAAAGGACGAGAAAGCAGTTCAATATGAGGCAGAAGCAGGAAAGGCACTCAGAAAAACAGGGGAAAGGACGAGAAAGCAGCAAAATACGAAGCAGAAAAAGCACTCAGAAAAACAGGGGAAAGGACGAGAAAGCAGCTAAATACGAGGCAGAAGCAGGAAAAGCACTCAGAAAAACAGGGGAAAGGACGAGAAAGCAGCAAAATACGAAGCAGAAGCAGGAAAAGCACTCAGAAAAACAGGGGAAAGGACGAGAAAGCAGCAAAATACGAAGCAAAAAAAGCACTCAGAAAAACAGGGGAAAGGACGAGAAAGCAGCAAAATACGAAGCAGAAAAAGCACTCAGTAAAACAGGGGAAAGGACGAGAAAGCAACAAAATACAAAGCAGAAGCAGGAAAAGCACTCAGAAAAACAGGAGAAAGGACGAGAAAGCAGCAAAATACGAAGCAGAAGCAGGAAAAGCACTCAGAAAAACAGGGGAAAGGACGAGAAAGCAGCAAAATACGAAGCAGAAAAAGCACTCAGAAAAACAGGGGAAAGGACGAGAAAGCAGCAAAATACGAAGCAGAAAAAGCACTCAGAAAAACAGGGGAAAGGACGAGAAAGCAGCAAAATACGAAGCAGAAGCAGGAAAAGCACTCAGAAAAACAGGGGAAAGGACGAGAAAGCAGCAAAATACGAAGCAGAAAAAGCACTCAGAAAAACAGGGGAAAGGACGAGAAAGCAGTTCAATACGAGGTAGAAGCAGGAAAGGCACTGAAAAACAGGGGAAAGGACGAGAAAGCAGCAAAATACGAGGCAGAAGCAGGAAAAGCACTCAGGAAAACAGGGGAAAGGACGAGAAAGCAGCAAAATACGAGGCAGAAGCAGGAAAAGCACTCAGAAAAACAGGGGAAAGGACGAGAAAGCAGTTCAATATGAGGCAGAAGCAGGAAAGGCACTGAAAAACAGGGGAAAGGACGAGAACGCAGCTAAATATGAGGCAGAAGCAGGAAAGGCACTCAGAAAAACAGAGAGGAAGCAGGGTGGTGCAGCAGCACGGGAGAGCTAGCCTGGGGCCTGCCCAGCATTATGCAGAAAAGCAATTCAGGTAGTTAAGAGGGCTACACACTTTCAGCCTATATATTTCTTGACATCCCTGCAGAACCTTTTAAAACATGTAGAACAATGGCTACGATTGTAATAGTGGTTGGAGTGACATTTCTGTAGTACCTGGCAGCACTTGGCAAACAGCACTGGAACCTTGTTTGACAGACTGCAAGCCGGAACCTGTATGTAGAGTTCTGAAGGAGATCATGTGAAGTGCGGCTGATAAAATGGCTTTGTGATTTAGATGCACACTCCTGCAACCTACTGTGATTTGCAGGTCACAAGTTTGCATCACAGCACCCCAAAACATGGCCCGCTATCCTTCCAAGGTTAATACATATGAAGAACTACACAAACAAGCATTTACAATGCAATGGTCTCGGCAATATTATAGGTAGAGCTATTGGTATTGCTCATTATTTTTTTATCATTTTTGTATCCCTAAACAAATGGCAATGTCATTTCTATTGGCATTAGCTTTTTTTTTGCATATGTGATACCTATTGCATTAGCAGAGAGAGAGTGAGGTAGTGAGATAGAGAGAGAGAGTGAGGTATTGAAATAGAGAGTGAGGTAGTGAGAGAGAGTGAGGTAGATAGAGAGTGAGGTAGTGAGAGAGAGTGAGGTAGATAGAGAGTGAGGTAGTGAGAGAGTGAGGTAGTGAAAGAGTGAGGTGGTGAGGGAGAGGGATGTTGTGAGGTAGTGAGATAGAGAGAGTGAGGTAGTGAAAGAGTGAGGTAGTGAGGGAGAGGGATGTTGTGAGGTAGTGATATATAAGCATAGAGTGATGTTGTGATGTAGTGAGATAGAGAGAGACGTAGTGAAAGAGAGAGTGAAAGTGAGTTAGTGAGATAGAAAGAGTGAGGTAGTGAGATAGAGAGTGATTGAGGTAATGAGTGAGAGAGAGTGAAGTTGTTAGGTTGTGAGGTACGTGCCCAGGTGAATCCCAGAATGCAGCGCTGCTGGCCCCAGAGATCTGACGTACGTCACAACTATTAACTGGCCCGGGGCAGGAGTTTGAACCCCTGCGAATTCAGCTAGCATGTGATGTGTCCGAGGCCCAATTGGGCAATATTAAATGATGTAATGACAACAGCTATTGCTTACAGTGCTTTGAAACATAAGTGAGGCACTATATAACAACAGTTAACTTGCAGGGTGCCCGCTAGGGCCACACCAGGAGGTTGACGGTGTCACAGATGACACAGGAAACACAACCGGTGCTCCGTCTCCCTGCATCACTTTATCAGGGTAATAAAACACGGCGGACTCCGTATCAAAAGCTGAAGAATTCCTTGGAGTACCTTACACCCATAGGGCCGGGAGTGTTCAGTCAAAGAGGTGCGCAAGAACAAAGGCGAGACACTGAGCGTCAGCAGCAGCCAGGATCAGATAGGATCAACGTTGGCTGTGAACCCGGGATTAGCAGCTGAAGCCTGCACACTGCCCCCACAGTAGCCCACAGGTCCAGAGTCAGACACCCCACGTCTGCACCACTCAAGGAGTCAAGACAAGGGGTGGGGGGGCACCTCACTAAGTGACATCACCCGGTACGTGCTCACATTTCCACCTTGTGGTTGGAAGCACGGCCGCCAAGCCCCGCCGCCAGACAACTATATTACGTTTCGGGTTGTTTGCCCCCCACGGGGGCTCCTTCTGTGGCTATTGTTGGGAGACAAAGGCGCCCCTGTGAACTGTCTGCAGAGCCCCGGGGCCAGGAGATACAGGCCTGGGGGCACGGGCGTGTCTCAAAGTCGGCAAATCACATCAAAGACAAACAATGACGTGTAAAAAACTTCAGACGGCGAAAACAAATCAATCAGGTTTACAACTTTGTCGCGAGAGCCTCACATTTAAACACAAATCACAGATAAGATCTGCAGGCTGTAACTAGAAACAGGCAGCAAGCAGAAGGACCCCTTAATGAATGTAAGTGGCTCCTACACCTGGGCTCCCTAAAGGAAGCAGCCTGGACTACCAAATTAGGTAGCTCAGCGAGCTAAGCACTCGCTGACGAGAAACGCAGGTAACAGATTCAAATCACTACAAAGTTGTCCTTTTAATCTGTTAAATGTTGTTAAAATGAGTACAAAGTTTACTTGGGTTAAAATAACTGCATATAAAAAGTTATGCTAAAGCGCTCTACAGACAACGTTAGGAACCATTGAAGCGGCGCATTTCTCTGCCAGTTCCTTCACTGCCATAACTAGTTTTGTCATATTTTACACACGTGGAACTTTTAAATTAACAAAGTAAAGTTTCAGCCATAGGTGCCTGGGTGAACCAGGTCACCTCTAAACCGGTTTATGCCCACGGGGGGCAGATCAGACTGGCAGTGCTGTGAGTGAGGGGGGTTTGTTTTGTCTCGTGGCTTCCAAGGAGGCTCAATTGGACACAAAAAACGCAAGCGAAGGGGAAAAGGCGGAATGCAGGTTTCCTTAAGAACACAAGCCAAGTAAATGTCTTATGGGCCAAATCCCCTAATCCACGTCAGCTGCCCTCTGAAGGTCACCGGTCCTGGACAGGCCGCGGGGAAGGGCAGAGGTGGGTGTGTACAGCCCGTGTGCACCCTGCTAGAGTGCCGGGCGCCCTGCTCCCCTGTAGAGCCAGAGTTACTGGTGCGCATGTCTTTATATGCTAAATAAACCACGCGCAGTAAAAGAAGCGCACGGGGCTAAAACCTCCACCGCGCAGGATAGCAGAAGAAAGCAAAGGTCGCTGCTCCAAACCAAGACGGGAGGTATTACAAATGTGTCTTGTCATCAAAACAAACACGCCGACCATGCTGTTCTCGTTAACTTCCTCGTTAACACAAAAACAGCGCAGGGGAATGGGAGAAACCGCTGGGTAGTTTGCCTACAGCCTGCAACTGAGGTGTGTGGAAGGAACAAAAGCAGAAACACAACAAGAACACCGCTGCCTTTCTCCGAGGCGAAGCAGAAATGCCTCGGAGAAACGCAGCGGCGGTTTCAGATTCGGGGGCGTGTTTCTTTTTCTCTCCTCTTGCCATTGGCTGGAGGAGAGAAAAACACGCATAAAAAAGGGCGTGGCTAAAAAGTGGAAAGAAGAGCACGGAACACGCCCCCGAATCTGAAAAAGACGGAGCCTATTTGGAGGGACGGCTCTCTCCTCCAAAGGCTGGCCTCCGTTTAAGAAGCCAGCCTTTGGAGGAGAGGCAAAAAGAGAGGCGGGCTAAAGAGCCACTCTCAGAAACATAAGATCTCCGGACTTCCGGTTCTGCCTTCGGCAGACCGGATCGTCCCTCGACCTAAAAACAGTGGTACCTAAGGGTCAGAGGTGAATAATATTGTAATTAATACCTGATGAAGCGTTGAAGCGATTTACGCTGGGCAGTACGCTGCTCCGGGAAACCCAAGATTAGTGATTAGCCTACTGTTTACTGGTTATAGGGATCAATCTTGTGCTTTCAAGGAAACCATTCCAGGCATTTCAGTGTTTTGAGGTAGATTCCATTTACTGGTGTGATGTGTGATCATTAGTAGCAGATATGCGAGTTCATGCCGATGGCTGGTGCGATTAATGAATGGGCTGGAGGGGATGCGGCGGTATTAGTTACAAAGGAGTTCGTTATGACAGATCTTTGATATGAGGTGTGGGCAATTTGCTGAAATGCTACAATAGAGATTATGGCAAACACACGTGACAGAGTATGTTGTGTTCAGAGAGAGGAGGTTTGCAGGGATAGAAAAAAGGAAAAAGCCAATTGAAGACAAGCGGAGTGGTGGCAATCAGAAGTAAACTTATCTCATGCAGGGGTTTTAGGAATATACAGGAGGCTTTTGGGATTTATCATGCAATCTGACGTTGAACTTTATTTGCAAGTGACATAGTGCTCTAGTAGGTAATTTGATAGGTAATAGAGTCAGACAAACAATCTGTCCACTACCAACTACCACCAGACTACCGTTTCAGTAAAGACAGCTGATGAACTCGCAGGATTAAGTATAAAGTAATGGCTGGATGCTCATATTAGGAAATATCAAGAGATTTAGGCAGCACTTGAAGGAAGCCATAACCTCATGATCATAGCAACGCGAGAGAATATGTAGGGTAAATATTAAAAACATCGAAAAGGAGATTCTGCAAATGCTTTGTATGTTTTTTCTGTGCGATCCCTCTATTACTCCCCGACGCGTTTGAATCACGCTTTGACATGGAATGCCACATGTTTATTCATCATGCTTCACCTTTATGTACCTGGCCCAAATTCTTCAACCACCTGCTGATACGCAGCACTGCCGGGACTGTAGGTTTCATGGCCAAGCTTGTCGCCGTCTATCAAAGCTGCACCAAGGTTAGTCAAGTGCTTGGCAATGGCGCTCTTGCCACTCCCGCTTCCTCCAGTCAGACCAATTACGTAGGGGCACAAAGGGATCTTCACATTTTCCTACAATGGGGAAAAAAATGATGCACCGAGAGAAAGTGAGAACCACAATCGAAAAGAACCTACAATCTTATAATTTTGGATGGTCTTATTATGCACCATTCCCAGGCAGGTCTATCTTGCATACATCAGAGGTCACCCCTCCTTACCCACCACCGACTAGCTCTTTTTGTACGCCATGTCCAAAAGTCATCATCTCACACTAACATCAAGGAGGAAAGAAAACTGTAAGAAGATACAGAAACATAAGAAGGACATCGGCCGACCTGAGAGGCGTGTATTCAAATATGTGTCAATTCTTGCACAAAGTCGCTTAGGCGCCGAGCACTTCAAAGCATAAACCTAAGCACTCGACCTCTGCTTTGGGATCACTCTACTTTGCTTCCAACCCAAAGCTCTGTGCTGCCTGCAGGGACTGGCATCACATTAAAAATAACTAAATCCAGGTCCAGTCTTTACCGTGGGAGGCTTGAGCAGGGTTCCTAGCTCTCTGCTCCTTAAGCTGGAAGAGCTGATCTTCTCCTCTTCGTTCTGGGCGTGTCGCGGGTCTTTCACGATCTTGATCTCATGCAGGACAAGAGCGGGAAGCCCCTGGAAGCAGAAATAATGCATGTTGGATCATGAAGCGGAACAAGGAAAGAGTCTACAACTGTTAAAAATCACTTCCCACAGCGGATCTTGACACTCATGAATCTCTTAGATCCTGGTCATTCCCCTTTATGTTGGATTCCACTGTGGATGCAACAGATCAAGTCCTGATTTCTGGCACCAGGAACCATGAGGGGGGTTCATTTCTCCTAGTGTGCCAGTGGCCACACGTGTTCAAACTAAAATCAAAGTTCATCATTATCTTATGTTTTTTTCACGGTGCAATGGCGAATTTCACACAATCTTTTCCTAAAAATGAACTGCCTGGCGATCCCAGATGGACAAAGCCATTTCATGAACGCATTTAAAAAACAGTCTTGTCAAAGCTGATGAATGCGATCCAAGGAACACCCATCTCGATTAAATAGACTTTAGAGTTTCTAGCTATGTGATGGTGTGGGCGGGAAGTCCCTCTGCTCCCCTCCTTCTCTACACCGGTCCTTTCTGCCTACGTCTACACTGGCTCGTTTCATCTTTTTCTTGTCGATGGCACCAGCTGCTCTTCGCTTCTTTGCTACTGAGCCCCTGTCCCCCTCAGAACTCCACTTCGTAACCTGCAACAAACCCCCTGTTTCAATAGCTCCCAGTGGAATTCAGTTTTGAAAGAGCCAGAAAAGGCATGTTAAGGGTGACTTGATGGCTGTTTAGTGGGTTAATGCATACATTTAAAAACACATATGCACGTAAAACTCAAAATTATAGCTTTTTAAAATATCCGGAGCATACAAGTCCTCATTCATGACTGGAATTCTCACTGCAACAGTGAAAATCAAAGTGCTTGTCTTAGGGTTTTTGCCATTTTATCAGGTAACTTCTAATTGTTTTCTTGAACTATCTTCACCTGCCTTGTCCTTACTCTGCTGAGTAAGATGAATGGAGTATGGGGAGCATGAGATCAGAGAAGGGCAGAGAGCTATAGCCAAAGATATACTGGCAGATGTGAAGTCGAAGGGATATGAAAGCACACTGATATGAGTTAGAAAGGGTGAAAAGTAAAAATAAAAATGTACGGTAGCCAGAAGAAAATTTGAGAACGGGTAGGCAGAGCCAGGTAGAAAAAAAGAGAGATAGGCAAGGTTTTAGATAAGGTGGGGACAGCTAGAGATATGAATAAATAGAAGAACATATACAAAGAGGTAGGGGGTGTGGTACACCGAGGGATGAGGTAGAGAGAAAAGTTAGGTATAAAAAGATGTGAGTTAGTGGTAAAGGAAGAAAGATGTAGAGGCAGGCAGGTGAAAAAGTGAAAGAAGCACAAAGAAATGCAAGTAGAGAGAGCAGTAAGGGAGTGAAGAGCAAAATGAGAAGAGCAACAGAAAGAAAAGTCAGGCAAAGAGTAATGAGGCAAAGAGAAAGGTACAAAGAATGTAGTGTAGGATAGAAGAACATGAGGAGCAGAGCGAAGAGGTGAAGCAGATAGACATAGGAGAGTTTGGTAGAGAGAAAAGTAGAGGTGGTGAGGAAGAGAGGTGTACAAGGAGCGGGAGACAGAAAGCTGAAATATAGCAGAGGTGTAGAAGCAGATGAGAAAAAGAGTTAGTGTTAGGCAGAGAAAAAGAGGAAAGAGGCAGAGCCAGAGAGGTAGTGAAGAAAGAGTAAATTAGTGAAAGAAATGAGGTAAGCGGAATAGAAGTAGAAAGAGGGAGAGGAGGTGGAGAGGTGAGATAGCAAACAAATGGTGAAGTAAATTCAGAGATTGGGTAGAGAAAAGGTGAAAGTTGTGGGCTGGAGAGGTATTAGGTTGTGGCAGTGACATGATGTAGAAAGAAAAATTAGGTAAGGGTGAAACAGAGAGGGTTGGAAGTAATGTAAGAGGTGTAAAGAGATAGAAGTGAGATAAAGAGGAATAAAGTTGCAAGAATGGTGCTAGTAGATGAAAGAGAGTTGCAGGGAAGTGAGATGGAATCAGAGCCAAAAGATGGGTGAGGTAGAGAAAGAATTGAGGTAGAAAGATGGTGAAGATACATGTAATGGTAGGCCTAAAGTGGGAAAGGGTGAGGATTTGATAAAGAGAAGTAATGAGAGAGCAGTAAGGGAGGGATAAGTTATGTAGCGACGACTGAAACTGAGACAGGTTGGGTAAATGGAGATATAGAGCTAAGTAGAGAGGGAAACAAAGTGTTCAGGTAAAATATGTGAAGAGAGAAGAGAAAAAGAAAACAGATTTGAAAATGCAATTACTACCTGCATGAATGAGAGTGCAAATGTTAGGATTGGGAACCTGTGCATGCTCAGCTGTCAAAATAAAAGTAACTTGTTTGTGTGCACAGGTTGTTTTTAATGGGAGGACTTATGACTAGCCCAATCACTTTAGAAGGTTCCCCTGGAAGGGGCAATGAGGTTTGGGTGGGGAAGGGGTGCTGGGCAATAGGCTACCTTGCCAAGGACTCAAAACTGTTTACATTGCTTTACAGTACTCCATCCCCAGCCACATTTGCGAGGTCTCCAATATCCATGTTGTCGCTGTCCACACACCGTTCTCAGTCCGGTACCACCTCGAAAATCTTTTTGCATTAAATTTCGAGTAATTAAATATTATTATGTCTGGCTGGATAGTGCAGCTGTCAGAAAAAACTATTGTTACCAATTATTTAAAAATTTAAAATGCAGAGTAGTCTCTGGTTCCTCCTAGAAAAGTAATCCTCTCTCGCCTTGCGCTATTGGCTGTTTCGTGTATCATTCGACCACCTAGGGAGTGCTCGCATTGTAATGCATGAGCGACTATGACATCTCAAAGTACACTGAATTGTCACATGTTAAATTGTTTATCTTAGAGATGCATTGTACATAGAAAGTATTTTTGATGTGGTTTTCCACTGTAGCAGCGCTTTCTTAGATTTCCTTCTGAATTCAGAAAATGAAGGAATGCGGAGCCGTCTACAAAGAAAGCTCTCAGAGGAAATTGAGGTATGTCCAACTCATAGAGCAACATCCTCACAACGGCATAAAGCTGAGTGTAGGACATATGGCTTTCCCCCAGATAATATGAACTGGTAGAATGTGAAGCATGTGGATTGTACAGCACATACCCTCTTTCATTACTGTTTTTGTATTATCTAACCCAGCCCATTGACTCTTTCACAAGCTTTACAGAATTACAAAATGATGAATGCAAGCAATTCTGAACAATAATTACATTTTCCTGCCTTTTCCGATTGACAGCCTCTCCCCCTTTGCGGGTCTCTTCACTGACCACAATGCACTTCAAGTCGGCATCAGTTATGGAGAGCCCATAGGGGTCAAACAGAGGCACAATGTCATAGGTCAAAGATGGCTTTATATCAACCAGGAACTGGCTCAGCTTCTCCGCGCGGGACTCGAAGGGCTCGATCAGCTCTTTCAGAATCTTTCCTGTAAGGTTCAAAAAAGAGAAGTCACCAAACTAACCCAACCAGGGAATAGGAATTTTTCAAGCAATTCTTTTTGTACAAGGAAGACTGGGCCAAACGGCTCTCGTTTCATCGAAGAGGCGCATGCTTTATCTGCAACAACAGTGTCTGAAGCCTCTAAAGGTATTCCAAGCTGGATTGCCATGGCTCCTGCAGCCATTTTAACTCTGTCCTTAAATTGTGAGAATCACAGACAGTGTTGGAAAAGTGAATGTGAATTGCAGTTCATCGAGCAGTGTTAGCCTTCTATAGGCACTCCTTTCACATTTGGCCACGTGTTTAAAAAGTACTTCTTATGGATAAAATCCCTATTTAATAAGAAGCAGAAGAGGGCCCCTGAAAGCAAGATAGGGGGAAGCAAACCAGGGGCAAAAGACAAAGTAAAACAAGCAACCAATGCTTCGCCATAGAATATAAAGTAGGCACAGCTCTCAAAATATACACATTCATGAGTCAGACCAATACAATTTATATTTCATTTTTCAATATATATTCATATAAATGTATCTGTTCAACCAAATAAAGAAATTGATGGGTTCCCGAACACCATTTTTATTTTTGCTCAGTGTCTAGTTTTGCTTAAACACTTGTTATTGTCAATAGATGGACCATACCAATAGATGCACTGTTCATTGGAAGACAACGATATCTGTTTATTTATGTCAACAGGATATAGGCCCATTGATCATGCAGTTTTATATGTGTGGCACATGTAAACAATACTTTTAATGTTTGGTATGTATGCTTCCCTAGTATGAGTGGGTATCCGCGATTCTCATTGTTAGTATGGAGTTGTTTTGGGGGTTTGTTTTTGTCTTTTGTCATGTTAGGGAGCACATCAATTTCTTTATTTATGTGAACAGATAAATGTATATGAATATATATAGTCAGCAATGTGACCCTTTCATCCCACGCGCTCGATCACGGGTGCTCAGCGTTGGGGCCGGATCCTGGCCCAATTTCACCAATTTTGAGACAAAGGAAGCGGCACTCACGACTTGGCTTGACCAATAGTCTTGTCATGTGATTCACTCTATGAGAATGTCTCACAGTATGTAGACCGATTCTTGGCACCAATAGCAAAAAATATGAGCTCATACATCAAAGACGCAGGTGACTTTTTTAAATGCATCCTCAATGGAATCACCTGGAGTGAAGGATATCTATTGATTACAATTGATGTAGTATCTTTGTATACCTCGATCAGACATGAAGTAAGACTAGAGGCATGCGGATATTTTCTAAAACAAAGAAATATCAATGAGTTACAACATACTCGAATGCTTCTCCACATGATTGAGATGTGCTTGATGAACAATGTCTTTCTCTTTAATCAACAACTTTTTAAACAACAATGTGGCACCACCATGGGCATCTCTTTTTCGCCGAACTACGCGAATATAACCATGGGCTGGTAGGAAAAAACTATAGCCTGGGACTCAGTGAATCAAGAGGACCTGGAGAAAATAATATTATGGGTTCGCTATATAGACGTCCTTTTTAGGTCTCGGCTGCGAAGGCTGCGCTTGCGCAGTCTCGCTCCGAGATTTAATGACTTGGAGAAGAGGGGCTTGAACCCGCCCCTCTTCTCCCCTGTTCTCCATTGGCTGGCCTCTTGAATGCTGGCCAGCCATTGGAGAAGAGGTCAGTCATTCACATAAGGCCCCGTTCTTTTCGGATCGGGGGGCGTGTTTTTTGCGAGAAGTCTCAGGGAGGAGACAACAGCAAAACACGCCCCCGAATCCGAAAAGGACGCTGCCTTTCTCCGAGGCATTTCTGCTGTGCCTCGGAGAAAGGCGGTGGTGTGCTTGTTCCCTCTGGAGGTGTTGCGCTGACAAGAGACGCTAGCTTCATTGGCTGCGGGAGGATGTGCCCCTACCCATCTCCTTTCATGGCTTTGGAATGCGGTGATGATGTAGCAGCAGCCCCGGCCCCTTCCCCTCCTCCTCCCGCTGTTCCCTTCCTTCTTCCACATTCTCCTTGTACAGATCCGTGCTCTGCTGTCTCCTGCTGACGTGTCTGCCCCTCGCCGCGCATGCGCGCCACCCGGCTCCATCCACACATACACGCTCCAGCCAGCGCTGCTGGCAACATGGCTGCAGCCGGGCGACTACTCTTGCTCCTGGCCGCCCTGCTCTGCTGCTGCCCCATCCTGGGCAAAAAGAAGGACTCTGTGGACCGGAGGTTCTCGGACCTGAAGCGCTGCGTGGACGTGGAGTGCAGCAGTAAGTGCCTTTCCCCTGAGAGCTGAGTGAGTGAGAGAGGGGAGCAGGAACCACAGAGCATCACTCTCTGTTGGGCTTGGTCGGTGGGTTAGTGCCAATGCTCAGAGTTCCTACTTAAAACGTATTTTTATGAAAAATTAAAAGGATTGAGCTGTTTGGATTTCCATCAACTGTTTACTGCGTCGCTAACACACTGGTGCCCCAACTGCCAACTTTGTATTTTAAGTGAAAGTGCTGCGAGAAAGGATGTCTCGTGCAGAGAACACCCGTCTGTGCATTTTCCCGACTGGTGCCGCTCTTGCCCCAGCCTGGTCGGGTGGCATTCTTCCTCGTTATCAGATCCGGAGTTTGCACAAGTGTGGTGCACGACGGGACGTTACTGCCCTGCACTGCCTTTGTTTACCATAGACCCATCGGCGCAGCACGAGAAGGGCAGAAACCTGTTGTGAGCGTGGCATTTATGGAAAATCTGGGTGCAGGACATCCTTCCTCAAAACAGTCCCGAGGCTTATTTTCCATTCGAATCGCCCCCTCCCCCCCGCAAATATTTTGCTAAAAGTCAATAATCCACCAAATAGTTTAAAAGTGATTCAGGTGATGGAATCGCACTTTGCCGGTGAAATGCGGCCTAGAGAGGAACGTCGAAGACACAATAATGCGATGATAAACACATATAACCCGAGGCGGGGATACTCCGCTCCACCGGGACACTTGTAGATTGTCAGTGTTTTTCAAGGGCTTACTGTTGTCTTGCAGGGAGTCTCTTACTGTTACCTTAATATTGATCATTCAGTCTTGGACAGTGACAGCTACACGGGGGAAGGGGGGTGTGTGTTTGTGGTGTTTTATTTTACCTTTTCAGAGGAGGCTCGACCCAAAACCGTCTTAATTTGGCTTTCCAATAGTCGGAGCACGAGGAACCGTGCATGCGTTTGTTGACATATCAGAAGCATCCGCTCCATAGACCACCACCCTTAGGCTGGGTGTAATACCCTATCATCCTGTAAAGAAAAACATATCTCCTTTCTGATTACCATATGTTAACATGTTCCGATGCAGTTTCTTTTTAAGGCAAGCGCTGGTTGCATAATGTGTAGATTAGAGTGTAGGGGGTCAGTGGTAGAATCCTACACATAGGTTAGGGTATGTGCATACTGATTACTACCGTTTGTATAGCACTTCCTACCATTTGCATAGTACTTCTTTTTACCAGTGGTATTATACGTTCAATCTCTCTTGCATGAGGGGCAGGTTAAAGGTGCATTCAAATAGAGGCGCGAGCTTGGAGAGTTATGTGCGTGGATTCGTATTACACTTTTACTGGTGCATCGAGCACATTGGTGAGCGAGTGCAGTAGTGTCTGGGGGATCCACATTCCAGAAGAGTGGTTGGGGGGGGGCTCTATTCAGTGGTGAGCGTCTGGTTCAATCAAGCGTGAAAGTGATGCTTCATATATAGGTTCTTTGATGAATCCACATACAGGGGTGAGTGGTAAAACCATACACAGAAGTGAGTGGGTCAACGTATGGTGGTAGAAGGTAAACTTATGTATGGGGGGTAGCGTTGAATTCATCACTAGGGTTGAGTGGTGGGTTCGAGGGCGTGTGTTAGTGTTTATTTGAGGGAGGTGAATGCAAGCGTATATTGTGTTTATGAGGTCACCCATCTCCAGATACTGAACCTAAGCACTGGAGGATGCTTCATGGTTCATGTTCAGGAGTCAGTGGTTAGTTTTTATAATGGGCCTTGTGGTGGATTCATGTGCAGGGGTGAGTGATGGGTACACAGTGTGGCTGAATGTCCTGGTATGGTGATGCTACTATCCTGCCCTGCCCCCGTTTGATTTTTTTTCTGTCGTACTCTGTGTTGTCATCCAGCTTGCTTGGGAAACAGTGAGTCACGGGAGCTGTTCCTTTTTGTATGTTGTGTTGTTTTAGGGCTGTCTTAACCTCTACGACCCTAATTATAGTCAATGGTGCTACCTCCCCCTCCTACCAGGCTATGTGGTAACTGAATGTTGGACCCAGCATCAATGACCTTTTTGTCTGTAGCCCTGGTAGAGAAAGGGTGTGTAAGTCACTTCCATGTAACATCCACTCCGTCCCTCCTCAGCTGGGCCTTCCCCTTTGGGCTGTTGTTTGTAGCATGTTACTTGTTAGCTGCGTGCCACAGGGTAAACGATGTCCTCTCGAGGACGGTGAGTTCCTCCCAAGGTGGAGGTGTGTGTCCAGGTACTCGTTGTCATCTTTGCCATGCTCCTGTGTACGTGCCACTGTTGATGCACACTGTCCATGAGGCCCTGCCCCAGAGCCTTGCAGGCACAGGTTGGGTGAATGTGCACCTGCTCTTTACCAGCCGGTCTCTGCCTGCTATTGTCCTTCAGCTTCCATAGCCCCTTACTGTGTTCTGTTGGATGTCTCCAACCACCCTGCGATCTTGGCCGAAAGTGCCTCTTATAGAGGGAAACTCATATACAGTGAGTATCTTGACCTCTTGGTACCAGTCCCTCTCCTTGTCGCCTGAATGGCCTGGTAAGATGCCCTCTAGCAACTGTGATACAGGGTTCAGATTTGGAAGAAAATGTGTGCTTTCTTTGGTCCTACCTTCCTGCCACTGCCTCCTAAAGTAAAGTTAATATTTGGCTTAACTAATGAGCAGTGTACAACTTCCTGACCGCCAAAGGGAGAGAAAATACACCAGCCCAGAGAGATGTTTGCCAGGAACAAGACCCTGTTGGTTCAGGTATGTTTAGAGCTGTCATTTTATTTTTTCTTACCTGCATACCTTGCAGCCAGCAGTTTGTGTGTATATATATGTTATTTTTAGGTCTCGCATAGGCAGCGCATGCGCTGCCTCTACGAGGCATTAAGTAATTAGCATTACGATTTAAACTCCACCCATTGTATTTCTCTTTGCCTCCTCACTTACCATTGGTGAAATCTGGCATTGCTCTTCCTAACGTGCTCTCTGTTGGCTGGTGGTCCGTCACGTCATTTCCGTTCTCTTTCGTTTTTGGCGGAAGCAGCATCGATCAACTACTGTGAACTTGCGCTGCAGGACGGCATCTTTGAATGTAGGCACTACTTTGGGGTTTTTTCCATGGCGCCTGGTTCGCGCCCCTCGCTCCTCGTTGTTCTGTAGGCTGAGGTCTTCCAGCCTGTACAGGAAGCCGCGCCGGCTCTGCAGCTCCAGCCGCCTACTCTTGTACTTCTTGTTTTAAACATGCGCCTTTTAATGTCTTATTTTTTTAAATATTTAAATAGCACGGCGCGCGTTATCTTTAGCGGCTGTACCGCTTTCATTCTTTAATTAGCTTGCCTGAGCTTCCTCCTCCCTGCCGTCCCGCCCCTGGATGTGAGCTAATCTTCCCTCATTACAACAACATGGCGTGGGGCGCCATGCATAATATTTCAGCTGGCACCTGTTTGATTTGTTGCTTTATTGTTACTTTCCTCTGATCGCGGTGCAATCTGGGAGTGTGAGCTCTTTACGCGCGGCTCCTTGCTGGCGGCTGCATCTTGCCTGCTCTGTGTTTGCCCCTTCTCTGCAGGACTCGGCGCGTGGACGACATGGGGCAGAAGAAGAAGCAGCTCAGTCCTCGGATCTGGTATCCTTTGTTCGGTGCACGCAGCAGTAGGGGATCACGCGGGGTTTGTCGTTTTGGGGGAGCAGATTGGGCAGGGACTTTACTTGTGAGGGGCAGCGGTGCGGAAGGGAGGCACAATGTTTGATGAGGTACAGTCTTGTTGTTTTAAGGATAAGAAGGATCACCACGTTTAGCAGACTGGTCAGTGTAAGCTTGGTGTACTTACTGGTAGCAGCGAGTACGAGCTTGGAGTATGGCTGTTTAGGGTCTTCCTGGTTGTAGGAACACTGTGGGTGTTAAGGAGGCGAGCGCTTAAGGTGTGACCTGGTGAAAGGAGCAGAAACTGTAAGAATGCTGCGGGCTGTTGTAAGTTGTGGTCTCGGGGGTGATATGGAGATTGGGAACTTTTTGTATGTTGGGATTGGTTTGCTGTGTGGAAGGTGTTGGTCTCGAGATAGGTCGTTTTACCATATGTTCTACTAACTCCCTTTGTTTTGCTGTTCTCAGACGACTTAAGGGTCCTGGAGCAGGCTGCGGCCTTTGTGTGTTTTATGTGGTTCTTGGATGTAAGGCATGAGGAGAAGTGGGATCAGATTCAGGTGTTGGACAGAGGAAAGTTATTTTCTGTGCGAGTAGTGCATGTGGCGCTGTTATACATAGTGCACGTAGCTTAGTGATTATTAAGACTTGTTTTTTGTTGTACCCAGTATTAATAGTTGATAAATCTGCACTTTCTCCTAACCCTTTTCAGGGAATTGCATTTGTTTTCATACTTTCAGGGTTCTTATAATAGCGAGCGTCATATTGATTGTTTATTTTCCTTGTCTTTCTTGTTTTACTCACTTAGGTGTTTGCAAACATCATGCAGCGTGTCTGGCTTTTTTTCTAATATTATTTTGTTTTTATATCGTCAGCGAACTTCTTATTGAGTGATATTTCTTTCCGAAGTTAGCGCACACTATTGGCATACGTTTAATCAAAGGCCATAAAACTCTGTTTTATGAGTGTTTTTTAAAACACTCCATTAATTATTGATGGCTTTTGTTTCATGTTTGTGGACACAGAAGTATGTATTATGTTTGAACACAACCTAACTTGTGGCGTGTGTGTGTGGTGAGCATGAGGGCGGGGCTGCCAGAGTGTGGGATTCACTCCCAACATCTTTGTTTGATGTTTTTGGTTTGCATATGAGTACATTGATATTACTGAATCTATCATAACTTGCGCCCTGTAGGTGTCAGTTGGGGGCCTAGGGGCTGCCCTACATTTACTTTTTGTGTTTTATTTATTGTTATTAACCCACAGCAACTTGACTGCTGTGTGTGTTTATGTGGCAGATATGAAGTTGGGACTGCCACGGCATGTGATTCTCCCACACCCAACTTCCTTGATATGTTTTGTTGGATGTTTAAGAACCTTACACTACAGCATGGCTTGTGTTTTTCTAACCCATCATAGCCTGGGCATGTATGTGTCTGAGGTAGGTGGGACAGTTGGGCCCACCGCTGTGTGAACTTCACCCACACCAACTTTGTCAATATGGTTTATGTTAGTCACATTGTAGTATTCTTTATTTTTGGACCGAATATAACTTGTGTCTTGTATTTGTTTTGTGTAGGTGTGACAGTTGGGCCTGCCTAGGTGTTGGATTCGTCAATTCTAAGTTGTGCTGTGTTTGATGCTTGAAAACATTGGAGTATATTAATTGTCCAACAACCATGACTTGTGGCATATATGTGTGTTTTGGGCGGTGTGTGATTTCGGCCAACCAGGGCATGGGCATTCTGTGTCGTTTTGATTGTTTTGTTTACAAACAGCGATGTTTGCAAACGTTTTCAATAAGAAACAAAGCAACGTGTATACAGCATCCCCAACTTCTGTTGTAAGAGAAGGATTGTCTTCTGTTTGCAAAAGTTTTCGGCCATACTGCGTGCACCCTGGACACAAGGTTTTTGCTTACAAAGCAAGCAAATTAATATTCACTAAGCCAAGGAAAGGCATTTTTACACAGGATTTTGGGTTCAGCGATTTCCATTTGACTCGGAAATGTCACTAGATTTAAGATTTCCCTTTTGACATGTAACCTCTTCGACCAATCTGCAAATCTGAAAGTTTGAATTTTGGATGGTGACTTCTCCCAAGTCTGGTTCACATTGGTCAAGTGGGACCAAAGGTATTTAGGGTTGTCGGACTCAACTTGGGGTGCTACTGGAACAAGCATTTACAATGCAGTAGGTCTCGCATTTGCGAGAATTTGAGCCACTGGAGTTGTAAATGACAATGCCTTTTACTTACGTATTGGTTTTGAAAACATAAATAAAAGGTATTGTCCTTTACAATGCCAATAGCTTAAACGCGTGCAAATGCGAGACCTATTGCATTGCAAATGCTTGTTTTATTTTACACAGTTTTATTTAGTACAAACTTGACCCGAATCGGGTATCAGAGCGATTTACATAGCACCAGTTGCATTACATGAAGACACATTCATTTTCGTTAGGCACGGAGAGATTAAGTGATTTGCCCAGAATCACAGGATGTTCAGCGTCATTGCTGAGACTCGAACCCAGTTCCCCAGATTCGAGGTCGACCGCCCTAGCCGTTAGCTAGCTCCTCTTCCCAATATATAGACCCGTGTTACTGCATGAGAGTGCCTCACACAATTCCAAGGAACTGCAGGCACAGCTAGTGGCACCAGCAATTATGTGTGGCTAGAAAAACACAGAAAGAAGTGATGGGTGCATGCAGAGAGGTCATGTCTGGATTCCTGTAAATGGGTGAAACATTGACTCCTTCATAGAGGTGAACTCTTGAACCGGGAATGTGTGTTTGTGTTGTTGATTCGTGTATGTGAGTGGTGTGAGGGATTCATGTCATGGAGTGTTGTTCATGCACAGGGGTGATACATGGATGACGCACCAGGATGAGTTGTTGATTCATGCGTAGGCTTAATGCAAGAGGGGTGATGTATATGGATTGATATTCAAGAGGTGATGTGTGGTTTCACAGAAAGGTAAGGGATGGATTTATGTACTGGGGGGAATTGTTGAATCATGTACAGGTGTGAGCGGTAGGTTTATGCAGCGGGAATGATGTTTAGATTCATATACAAGGGGTGATGTATTCGGTTAAGTGCTACTCTTTTCGTGGTGGCAGCAGCCCAAGCTGCTTCCTCTCACACTCAGGCCACCTGTTGACCCCTGAAGATAATGCTTAGCTGGCGGTGGTTTGTTAAATTTGGAGGTCTGTGGTCCCCTACCTTTTCTGTAGCAAGAGCTACTTGTGTGCAGTGAAACTCATTGAGAGCTACTAATATTGTTAGTGTTGTAATAGTGACCATATCAGACAAGATTACACTAGTGGCCATCATATTCAGGATCACTACAAGCGATCAACAAGGTGCATCAGGCAAGGTTGCCAGCAGTAATATAACAAGCATTTACAATGCAACGGTCTCGCCATTGTTAAAGTTAGAGCTATTGGCATTGCTCATGACAATGCAGTTTCTTTAAATGTTTTAAAAACAAAAAACATACACAAAAATAATATCATGAGCAATGCCAATAGCTCTAACTTTACCAATGCCGAGACCATTGCATTGTAAATGCTGGTTTTAGTTTGGAATGGCACACCACAGGAATTCAATCAGTACTACTCCAAGCTATGTAACAACGTCATTGGTCTCGAATTCACGTGTACCTCAAGCAAGAAAGAAAAAGATTTTTTGGATATTAAGGTCTACATCGAGAATAATCAAATTAATTCCACCCTATTTCGGAAAACGGCATCTACAAATAGTATACTACATGGGATAAGTTTCCATCCAAGGTCATTACTGGCAAGTATTCCTTATGGAGAGTTTACTCGAATGAAAAGTAACTGCTTGAAACAAACAGATGCAGAGGAAAACATTCAAGAATCTATGGTCAGATTAAGAACAAGAGGTTACAAGGAAAGAATTTTACAGAAATGCAAGAGCAGAATTGATAACAGAACAAGAAGGGAAATATTGACACCAAAAGATACCAAACAGGAAGAGGAATATGGTCCCCCACGCTTTGTAACAACATACAGAAAAGAAAGTGGCATAATAGCAACAAAAATCAAGAAATATTGCCACCTAATATCTGGGGATCCAGACATTGGGAAGATGTTGGGAGAAAGACCGATGATAACTCACAGAAAAACAAACTGCCTCAAAGACACATTAGTTTCAAGTCATTTTAAAACTTTTGAACCAGAGAACTGGCTAAGTAGCCAACAAAAAGGTTTTTAAAAATGTAGTGTCCATAAAGCCTGTAAAATTGGAAAAAACAAGAGTACTATCAATGACCCAAATGGGCAAGTAATCAAAATTGAACAAAATATTCTCTGTACTTCAACTCATGTGGTATATATAATTGAATGCAAATATGAGATGCAGTATGTCGAAAGCACAGTGTGCATGTTGAAAAAACGAATTGTAGAGCACATCAGACCGGTTAAAAACAAAGATATGTCATATGCAACAGCCAAACACATGGCGTCATGCCAAAACAGTGATTGGAGAGCCATGAGCTATTATGGGATACGAATGATACTCCAAGAAGAACGGGGTGGCAACAGGATGAAAAAACTGCTAAAACAGAATCACGGCTAATCATTAGACTAAAAACAAAAATCCCAAGAGGGATGAACTATGATGAGGACCTTTTTGTGCATCTGGATTAAGGAGAAAGACTGTTCCAAAAATACAATGATGTCATAAAACTATTGACACTTGCACTGAAGAACTAGTTGCATGGAATCTAGATATGATAAATAATACACAGATAGTGTCTAAAGTTTGAATGGGGCACTATACCCAGCGATTGCTCATCTATATAGAGAAGCACCATGAATGCAAAAGAATGAGGTCTCGCACTAAGCAGCCTCGGTTTAATGTTGATACTATATCATTTTATTGCAAATGACTTAAAGTGCACACAAAAGAGCACTGGTAAATGCGTGAAAAATTGAGGCACTAAACCATTAAGTCTTAGAATTGATAATGTGGAATCCTAGCAGGGGACACTCTTTGCGCTTTACAAAATGCCAAAGGTAAATATTTATTAGGAGTTAAGGCGTGGGCTCGGGTTTTGGAAATTCAATTAGTTAAGATATTAGCTAGTTCAGCTGCAAGTCTTTGTGTAGCACTGAACCTTGCAGTGGCTGCATATGAAGGTTTCCTTTCGTTATACTGAGTTTGGGGCAGGTGCGTTGTTGCATGTATTTATTTGTTCATTCCGGAGTATAATTTTTCCATTACTTGAGAGCACTAGTTAAGATTAGCGGAATACACATTGGATCATGTGGGGGGGTCCCATTGTCTGAAAAATAATAAATCAACCCCCTCTGCCACCTACATCCTTATCCCAGGTATGTCCAGTGTTCATTTAAAAGGGGAGTATAAAATAGGTGAGCTTAAAGAGAATTCTTGATCACTTGTAGCTGGGTTGGCTTCTCAAGC
Organism: Triturus cristatus; assembly: GCF_964204655.1. Lineage (NCBI taxonomy): Eukaryota > Metazoa > Chordata > Amphibia > Caudata > Salamandridae > Triturus > Triturus cristatus. The sequence goes on along the minus strand of NC_140579.1, from coordinate 11,815,471 downwards.
TATGGCACTCCTCTGGCCTTGTTCCCCGAGGAAGGTTCTACAGGTATTTTGGCCCTGTACTTTAAAAGGCTTGCTGGAGGGTGCAAAGAACCTTAAATGTGATTCTGGCGTCAAATGGAAACCACTGAACGCCTTTTAAGACCGTTTTGAACTGAGTCAGTTTGCATGGATTTATTCTGGTTGCCTGGTTCTGCAATAATATTTGTAGCCTAGCAAGCAGTTTCTTAGGGAGACGTCTGATGTACACGGTTGGGTTTGCTTGCTTGCAGAGAATTAGAAAAGATTCAGTGCCATTGAGTTGGTGCTAAGCATATTATGTGTTATGTTATGTTATGTTATTTATATTTTTATAGCGCACAGCTGCCCCAGCAAAGGGGCGTCCTGGCGCTATGACAGACGCTACAACATAACACACAATAAAAGAAAAGGAAATTAACCAGACACGGGAAACAGTAAAGTTTTAATCGCCTGCCTGAAGGCGAGCAGGTCTTCAAGAGCTCGGATGTGTACCGGGAGCGAGTTCCACAAACCTGCCGCGAGCACCCTAAAGGAGCGGCCACCCATTCTGCTCAATTTAAAGCGCGGACAGACCGCCAGGTGAAGCCCCTCCGATCTCAAAGATCTCAAAGGAACATAGGGTGTGAGTAGGTTAGCAAGTGCCGGCGGCGAAGATTTCAAAATTTTAAAGGTCAGGCACAGCGCTTTGAACTGAATTCGCTGTCTGACCGGGAGCCAATGTAAGGCCGCGATGGTACCAGACACTGAGCAATGTCTAGGGAGGCCCACAATGGCCCGAGCCGCGGCATTTTGCACCCTTTGGAGCCTAGACGCCTCCTCTTGATTCACCCCTAACAGCAGTGAACTGCCGTAGTCCAGCCGAGATAGTATAGAGGCCTGGACCACAAGCTGTCTGGTAGGGGGATCAAAGTACTTTAAAACCGGCCTTATTCCCCGCAGAATGCCATAGCACGTGGCAGCCACCTTCTTAGTGTGGTCCTTGAAGGTGAGCGCAGAGTCCAGCCAGATGCCTAAATTTCTCACTCCAGAAGCTGGAATGGGAGTGACACCCAACTCTGATGGCCACCACTGGTTACCCCATAGCTCAGCATGCTTCCCTAATACCAACACCTCTGTTTTGGTGGCATTTAACTGAAGGCAGTTGGTGCGAAGCCAGCTTGCTACTGCCAACAAACCCGCTCGAAATTTGGGGGCCTCCACCTCAGGGTCTCCACTAAGTGTCACCGCTAGCTGTGTGTCGTCCGCATATGAGGCCATCGTAAGACCCCACTGTTTAACGACACCAGCCAACGGTTTCACATAGAGGTTGAACATTGTGGGGCTCAACGAGGATCCCTGTGGTAACCCCAGCTCCAGGGGATAGGTGGCGGATTGGCCAGGTGGTATGGCCACTTTAAAAGAACGATCTGATAGAAAAGACCGAAACCACTGGAGAGCGAGATCAGTCACTCCCGCCTCCTGTAAGCGTTGGATCAGTATATGGTGGGACACAGTATCGAAGGCAGCGCTTAGATCTAATAGTAAAAGCGCTGCAGTGCGACCTGAGTCCAGAACCTGGCGAAGATGTTCCGTGATGTAAAGTAATGCCGTCTCGGTACTGTGTCCCGACCGGAAGCCGTTCTGACTGGAATCCAATATCTGGTTGCGAGCCAGATGCTCAGACAGAACAGAGTTGACATGGGCTTCTGTTACTTTGGCAATCCAAGGCAGCAGGGATATGGGTCGATAATTCTCTGGCAGCCGGGGGTCAGAGTTGGCTTTTTTTAGTATAGGAGTAACCACTGCCTGTTTCCATGCCGTGGGTACCGTTCCGTTGGACAATGACATATTGATAAGATTCAATATGGGGTCACGGCAGAGTGGGGAAAGTGTGTTGATAAAGGCTGGCTTTAACGGGTCTGAGGGAGAACCTGACTTGACCCTGTGGCTAAGCCTATCAAAGGTCTCAATAGTCAGTTCAGGTAACATTGTAAGGGTCTCATATCCCAACGTATCGGGGACCGTAACCTCTCGGTTCTGGTGGAGTGTGTCAAAACTTTGGTAGATTGTTTCCACTTTCTCCACAAAAAAGAAGGCCAACTTATCACAGTGGGAATCTGTGCAGATCACCTCTGAGGTGGATCTGTTTTTCATAAGATCCTTCAGTACCTTAAAAATCAGTTTTGATGGATTAGGGCTGGTAGCAAATTCTTGAGCGTAAAATGCAGCTCGTGTTCTGCAAATAGCTCTATGATAGAGCTTCAGCTCAGTAAAATACCGAGTTTTCAGAGCAGGGCTGTAGGATCTTCTCCATTCCCTCTCTGTTTTTCGGCAAGCTTTTTTTAGTTCTGCGAGTGACTCATTATACCAAGGACTAGGTGTTTTTGTCCGGCCTTTCGACCACCGTAAAGGTATGAGAGAGTCCAAGGCATCGGTGATCCAGGCGCAGAACTGTTGGTAACCTTGTTCCACATTAATAAAGATGCTCAGAGGTTTCTGTTCCAGTATGCTATAAAACTCTTCAAGCCTAAGCTTGTGCCAAAGCCTTTTTAGAATAGGTCTGTCAACAGCTATAAAAGGCTTATCGTGGACCGGACAAAAGGCTTCTATAAGCAGATGATCAGTCCACCCCATCAGCCTCGGATCTGACAACCTTACCCCCTCAAGTGTGGAAAAAAAGGGGTCCAAAATATGGCCCCCTGAGTGGGTTGGAAGGGTGACGAGCTGAGTGAGTTGAAGAGCTTCAAGGTTCGCCAGCAGAGTGCTCACCGTATTTGATGACCCATTATCAAAATGGATGTTAAGGTCCCCCACGATGTTGAAATTGGCACAGCCGAGTGCTATAGGACCGATCATATCGGCCAGTGCGGACCTGAAGACAGAATCATTGCCCGGAGGACGGTAAATGAGCATACCACTGAAAGTGAATTGATGGGAAAAAGCAACTTTGAAAATAGCACTTTCACATGCAGGTAGTCCCGACGGTTTCCAATCAGCTGGAAAACAGGATTTGACTGCCATAGCAATACCACCTCCTCTTGTGGTCCTATTGGAAGTGAAGACGGTATAGTTCTGAGGGAATGCAAGATTCAATATGGCAGAATCCGAATCCTGAAGCCAGGTTTCTGTCATTAGAAAGACATCGGGGTCCTCTTTCTCTAGCAAATCATAAATGGACAGGTGATGTTTTACCAGCGATCTAATGTTTAAACACCAAATACGAAGATCTCGAGATACAACACACGTTCGCGTGACAGGAATAGCATCTTCCAGGGAACGGATTTTAGTAGGGCTCTTGAGTGACCAGCCTTTGCAGGCACAGCTATAAGGGCCGACTAAAGGGTCCACAGGCTTACAGGCACTTCCTCTGGACATTCGCCCTATGGACAGCAGCTCGGACCGTGTGTAACACACCATACCTACCAGAATCGGTGAGACAACACCGCGACGAGAAACAGAGCCTGCCCCGCCTCGCGCTGCCTCGACGCGGACGAGCGCAGACGGGCAGGACTCTGGCACGACTCCGGCTAAGCGACGGCGTCCACACCTGCGCGTCCCGCTGCGCGGGAGAGGGGAGCTTTAAGTAGGCTCACCAATCCTAGCGCGAGCGCGAGGACGCTCCAAGATGGCGCCCGAAGTTACAATTACAGCCCTACCCAAAATGGCGCCCACAGTGAACCACCCCCGAGATCCAGGCCCGCCAAAACGGCAGTGAGGGAGCCAATTATGTGCGGAATGAGGAGGGGGCAAGACCCAGCTAAAAACAGGGGAGAAGTGCAGCAAGGTAAATTAAAACAAATAGACAAAAACGGGATTTTTAAAAACCGAAGCGCCAGCAGCAGCGCCAGCAACAGCAAGTGCGCAGTAAAGTAAGCGTCTGTCAAGGCCGCCTCAAAACTGAGTCCGCCTTAAGTAGGCTCACCAATCCTAGCGCGAGCGCGAGGACGCTCCAAGATGGCGCCCGAAGTTACAATTACAGCCCTACCCAAAATGGCGCCCACAGTGAACCACCCCCGAGATCCAGGCCCGCCAAAACGGCAGTGAGGGAGCCAATTATGTGCGGAATGAGGAGGGGGCAAGACCCAGCTAAAAACAGGGGAGAAGTGCAGCAAGGTAAATTAAAACAAATAGACAAAAACGGGATTTTTAAAAAGCGAAGCGCCAGCAGCAGCGCCAGCAACAGCAAGTGCGCAGTAAAGTAAGCGTCTGTCAAGGCCGCCTCAAAACTGAGTCCGCCTTAAGTAGGCTCCCCAATCCTAGCGCGAGCGCGAGGACGCTCCAAGATGGCGCCCGAAGTTACAATTACAGCCCTACCAAAAATGGCGCCCACAGTGAACCACCCCCGAGATCCAGGCCCACCAAAACGGCAGTGAGAGAGCCAATTATGTGCGGAATGAGGAGGGGGCAAGACCCAGCTAAAAACAGGGGAGAAGTGCAGCAAGGTAAATTAAAACAAATAGACAAAAACGGGATTTTTAAAAAGCAAAGCGCCAGCAGCAGCGCCAGCAACAGCAAGTGCGCAGTAAAGTAAGCGTCTGTCAAAGCTAAATGCAGATGGTCTCGAGAAGGAAAGATTCCATGTGAGAGACAGTGTTGGGAACCCTGAAAGTCTGTTCACGCAGTTGTTGACCACATAGTAAGATTTTCATAGATGGCCATGTACTTGTAACTCCTTTTATGAAACGGATTGCTCTCTCAACAAGTCCATTTGAAGAAGGGCTGTACAAAGCAACTTGGTAATGTTGTATTTCATGACTTTGTAAGAAATTGGTAACATGATTAGCGAGAAAAAGGTTGACAACACAATTTGGAGTACCTTTAATTTTAAAAATATTTTGTAGAAAAGATATGACTGTAGCAGAATTTGCTGCTTGCACAAAGGAATAGTAAACCCATTTTGAATGGTAATCAATGGCAACATTACAATATATTTTGTCTGATGGCAGCAAAGTGAATGGACCTGAAAAGTTCAAAGCGATTTTATCCCAAGGAAGGTCAGGAAACGGCACAGGAAATAAAGGTTTTTTGTTAGTTTTCCAGTGTTTATCAGAAACAACCCAGGTGGGACAATTCTCTATAAAAAGACGCACTTGCTGGTCTAAGCTCGGCCACCAATAAACACTTTAAGTTCCTTACAAGTTGCAGAAATGCCCAAATGACCCTCATGAGCGATATTGATGATTTCATTTCTTAACGCAGTTGGAGGAACAAAAAGTCCATCCCTGACACAGACCCCATTTTCAAATGAACGTTCCTCACGGATTTGTGCAAAAGATTTTAACTCATTACTAAGACTTTTGGTATTGGGCCATTTAGATTTGATGTATCCTTCTACTTTTTTAAGTGTCTCGTCTAGTGCCAGAGCAGATGCCCATTCATCTTGAGAGATGGTGTTTGAACACATGGCAACAGCATCAATTAAACCAACAACACAGTCTTTGTGAAAACTGTCTTCGCCTTCACTACAATCCGGAAGTGGAATGCGAGAAAGACAGTCTGCACGTACGCTTTTCCCTCCTTGAATGTATTTAATCCTAAGGTTGTGCTCTTGTAATTTAGAGAGTAGTCTTACTAGTCTTGCAGATGATTTACCTAAACCCTTACCTGAAAGTAGAGACACTAATGGTTTGTGGTCAGTGAATACTTCACTAGGAACCCCCCAAATGCATGTTTTGAACTTCTGGACAGCCCAAACAATGGCAAGAGCCTCACGTTCAATAAATAGTACTATAATTGCATTCTGTGGGTGTTGAGGCACGGGATGCGAAGGCAATAGTACTCTCTTTACCATCCACCCACTGGCCAAACACTGCACCGAGGCCTTTCTGGCTTGCATCCACTGACATGAAAGGACTGGCTTTTGGAAGAAAAGGGTGTAATGCAGGCGCATTTATGACTAAAAGTTTCACTTTTTCAAAAATCTCTTGAAGTGTGTCAGACCAAACAAATTTGCAACCTTTTTTAAGTAGACTTCTCAATGGTTGTATTAACTGAGCATAACCAGGAACAAACCTGGCGTAATATTCACCAAGACCGAGGAAAGAACGCAAAGCGTCTTTATCAGTCGAAGGAGGAGCATTGCGTACGGCTTCAGTATTGCGAAATTTGGGTTTGATGCCTTCACTTGAAATTAGATGTCCCCGGTATTCAACTTCACGAACAAGTAATTTACATTTGTTGGCTTTTATGGTCATGCCCTTATTTTGCAAAACTGAGAAAACTTTATTGAGGATAAGTAAGTGCTCCTCTTTAGTTTCCGTTTCGACTAAAATGTCATCTTGGAATGCCTGTACTTGAGTCAAATCACCGAAAAGACTGTCCATGAGCTCTTGAAAAACGCTCGCAGCTGATGCGAGACCAAATGGTAATCTCAAGTATTTAAAGGCACCAAAGGGTGTCACAAAAGCAGTGAGTAGTTGGGAATTAGATGAGAGTTGAATCTGGTGATAGGCAGAGTGTAAATCAATGGTGGAGAAAAATTTAGATTTACCAATATTGGCTAACATTTCATGTATGTGTGGTAAGGGGTGACAATCAACCAGGATATTTTGTTTGAGAGATCTTAGGTCAACACATAGCCTGAGATCGCCGGTCCTTTTTTCCGCAAAACTACCGGAGAAATCCATTCAGAGGCATCCACAGTGGCAATGATACCTTCAGATTGGAGATTGGTTAAGAGGGTTTTTAGATCATCTCTGACACGGAGGGGAATAGGCCTAACTTTATGCACTATGGAAATGGCATTTTTCCTTAATATAATAGTATGTTCAAATCCTTTGACAGTGCCGACTGAATTCTTAAATACATCGGGAAAAGATAGTGCAATTTTATCAACAACGGAGTCCTGATCACTAACATATAATATACTGGAGGGCAGTTCACCCAGTACAATGGGAGGATCTTGTCCAGGACGCAGAGTGATGCCTACAAGAGCAAGGTCCTTCCATCCTATGATGTTTCTTTCTTTGACCGCTACATATACTTTAGTTTTGATCGATCTGCAGAGGCACGCAAGTATGTCCCAAAAATATCCTACTAAATCAATATCTTGCTCGCCAAAAGCTTTTGGGTTAATGTCGGGAGCAATTAGTGGTGCACTGTTAGGCCATAAAATGTAGTGTCCAGGGCACCTGAATCTGCCATGGCAGGAATATTATTATCATCAATAGATATATCAATAAACGGCCCTTTGATAGGCTTGTCACTCAGGGACATCAATCGCGACTACAATATTAGTAAATTGGGAAGTGCAATCTTGAATTTCAGGTGTGTCTACAGAAACATTTGCAATTCTGACTCTGTTGGAGTTGCTTTTGACAACAGTGTTGGTTCTTTTATTGCAAACACTTTGAAAATGTCCACATTTCTGACATCTTACACATTTTTTCCCTAACGCAGGGCAAGAAGGATTGTTTCCTATATGGTTTCTTGAACCGCACTGGAAACAAATTAATTGGCTCCTTGTGGGTTAACTTCTAATATATTTCCTTTCAGAATTTTCTTTCGAATTTATAGCACAAATAGTATTTCCTTCAGAGACAAAATTCATAGTTTGAGGCATATCAGGGGTAACAGTATGTGTGTTATTTTGAGTAGAAAAAATAAGGGGTTGATTACTGGATAGAACTTTGGATGTGACAAGTGACCTCTCAATACTTTTAGCGATACCAATTGTTTCAGCCAAAGTCTGATTGCAAGAAGTAAGGAGACGTTCTTGTATTTTTTTGGAGTTACAATAGAACACAAACTGATCCCTTATATAGGTGTCAACATTAGTACCAAAATCACATTTCTCTGCTAGAACTCTTAAACTTGCTATGTAATCTCCTACAGATTCTTCTGAGGACTGTTTGCACATTGTGAAATTAAATCTCTATAAAAGAACACTTGTTGAGTCAGAGTATTGTTTTCCCATGCGTAACTTTGCTTCAATAAAGACGTTCCATGTAGCATCTTCAGACACTGGTGCAGGAAAATGTGGAGGATTGTCGAAGACCCTGCGACCGGCGGCTCCGAAGTGATTAATTAACGGGGCTAATTTCCTTGTGGAAGAGCAGCCATCTGCATCGATCGCAGTTAAGTAATTTTCAAAATCCTTCAAACATTCTGCCCATTTTAGTTCTGGTTTGCCTGGTTTCTGTAGAAAAGGTGCAGGCTGGATAACACCTTGAGCAGTTGCCATAGTAGTAATTAATTCAAAGAATGAGAGACAAATGAAAAGCAATAAAAATTAAATTAAATGAGATATGCACGGATTAGTAGGGAAACCAAAGTATAAAACAAAGAAGTCACTCACTCATCAATAGTTGGAGAAGGTGCAGGAAATATGTAATATTTAGAAAATCCAGAATGGCCTGAAAATGACTGCAAAATGAAAGGACAATGAGGATGCTGTTGGTGTGCGAATCACCGAGGCGTCGCACAGATGAGGAAACTTTGAAAATAAACGTTGTAATCACGAAGAAACGTTGGGGTGAAGTCGGATATTTTGCAGATAACTTCGCGATTTACCTAAAATGGCCGCTGTGCACTGACTGCAACCTTTAAAATCGTTTACATATATGGCAGCAATAAAGTGTGGCTCACATTATTCATTTGGCAGCTAGTGGACTCAAATATCATCTGTTTTTTGCAATATCAGATCTGATGGCCTGTGTCTTTCTTCATTTAACCCACAAAACGTCCCTCCTTCAGCGCCCAACCTTCACTGTCTAGAATTACTTATCTGTGACGAGCAGCAATAGTGTGTTCGTCACCCGCCTTGTATTTTCATTGTGCTGTTACTAAAGCGTCTCTGTCTGCCTGCCATTTATATGGCCTACTTAAGGGGGGAAGTATCAATTAGCACAGAACACATACATAAAAACACTGCATTTTTATTCTGGTAGCAGCTGCCACATTGGCTTTGAGATTGTGAATTCCATGTACAGAGATCTAAATTGCTTCATCTAAGGACAACAACGAGTGAGCAACATCAGGGACGGCTGCCTGTTCCATATTAAATATTACCCTAATTACCATTCCCTTTTATAAGCAGGGCATGCTGTCGCACTGCAATGCATGCAGACTACGTGTTCGTACATGTCACTGCTATTCAATCAACATCATTTCACTCCATGCGAGACACTTCCGTGCCACACAATTCAACTCCTCCATGCAAAACATTTCCATTCCACACCACATAATTCGACAACAAACCACATAATTCAACTCAACACAATTACACAAGGCATCACATACATCCACTCTACACCGCAGCATTCCACACCATGCCACAAAATTCAACAATACACCACATAATTAAACTCCACTTCATACCACTCCACAGCTCTAAATAGCAATCCACATAATTACAGCTATCCCAAACCAAAACACATGGGTAAAAGACTTTGTCATTTACAACACCAAAACTCTAGATGTGAGACTTATTACACTGCAAACGCTTGTTCCCATTGCGGATAGAAATCGTAGCAGCTTTTCTTCTTCCATTTTCTGGAAAGGAAGTAGTATCCTCCAAGATTTCAATTCTTAACTCTCCCATCTTAAATTAGACTGGTTTATTAATTAAATCTATGTTCCTTCCATTTATTCCAATTCTTTCCCATTTCCTGAATATGCCAAAATGGTATAAAACAAAATGTATAAAAATTAATATTAGGCCATTCTTAGCTTCCTCTTAAAGCAAATCTAAGGTTGAACTTTAATGGGGAAAAGATTTAAGGGTGAAATGGGATGTCTCTTTTTGGAATAACGTTTGGACACAAGTGTATAGAACCTCTAGATCAGCCAGTATCATTCAATCCCAGTATTTTCGTTCTCAAAGACTGTATTTTACTCCTGTACAATGCTTGAAATTTTCCTCAGATACCGCATCTCAAAGCTGGTCTTGTGCATTTCCTATGAGTGACCTTATGCATATGCCGCTTAGTTGTCCTCCTACACTTTCCTTCTGACGTTGGGATGGTCCCAAATCAAGAAGATTTTTAACCTGCAGTACCCTTTCAACATTATTTATATTTTTTTAACTACTTCAACTAATGAGCTAATGACGTCCTTCTCTAAAAGTAAATTACTAGATATTTTACTAGCAATTGCTTTTTAAGCAAATTACTTTGAATTGGAAATCATCTAAATTATCATTAAAGGTGTGGTAGGACTGTGCTTGTTCGCATCATAAATTGGATACTATGTATATTAATCAGCGCTCATTCTCTCAATGTCCAACAACTATGGTTCCCTCTAACCACATTTATTCTTTGGATTGGTAATGATGTTTCAACCACAATTGCTACATTCTCTGAAGATTTTCAACCGGCATGAATATTTTAACTCTCTGTTCTTTATTTCTAATTTACCATACTATTGTTCTTCTGATTATGTGCTCTCGTTTTTTCCCTTTAAAGTATGATAGTTGATAAGAAAGTTATTCTTTGGTTCTCTAAGTCACATATATAATGGGTTTTTTAGGATTACCCCTCCTCTCCTCATAATTATAAAGACTTTAATGTTTCTTCCAATGTTCTCGTGCAGTATACTTACGGATTATTTTTCTTTCTTTTATCAATAATATTAATGCTGAGCTGTACACTGCTGCATCAAATAAAGTCTTTTAAACACAAAAGAAAAGGCTGGATTACTTTACTATAGTAGCTCAGGTCTAGAGTATCACGGAGGAGTCAAGACTGGTATTGGTGAAGTCGGTGCATTCATACCAAATACCAAGTGGTGGGGCGGACATCCTACAATTTATCAGTGTGTTATGCTGTGGTTATTCAAAAGGGACTGAAAATAAAGCTGGATTTTAAATGCTTTTATTCTGGATGGGTTCTAGGTATGTAGAGTAGAGGGGCTGACATTGGGGTTTGCATTTGGGCAGAGACTTTTGTTGGATTCTATTAATCTCCCAGTTAAGAGATGCGTGGATGTGGTAGGGGGTAAGGACATTTTAGACAGTCGAAAAGTGACTGCTTGGTTTATTCAAATACGTGCCACTAAGACATCAAGGGGCAGGAATCTTGAAGTATGCAAAGGATCATTCACAATCTAAGCAAGAAGGGATGTTCTCCCAGCAGCCACATTAGTAAGGCAGTGCTAACTTCTACTGCAACAATGGAGCTGAAGGCCACCACGGAGCCGAAAGATTCAGTGACTTCTTTCAGCCAGTTGCTCTCGCTTCGAGGGTGATCTGACCAGTATTCCACTGGGTGGGTGAGGAGGGCAGTGTCGGTTTTGAACTTCCACCCCAGCCCGTCCTTAATATGGATCAATCCTACAAAGGGTTTCTGTCAAGCAACCAGATGAACAAAAACATTTACAACTATGACAACAGCTACAAAAAAGAAAAGATGCTTTTGATGCAGTTTGCTGACACCACCCATCTGGACTACAAACGCCTGCCGACATTAGGGAAATGCTAAAAGCGCACTTATGCTAACTGAAATGTAGTACCAAAGTACTACTAACAAATGCATACAAAGCCATGAACCAACCCTCCTTATATATTTGAGAATCAATCTAAAGCTATAATGACAAATTCTCTTAACCTATTTGAAATGTTTTTTGAATCCGTCTTACCCTTATATTACACTCGTGGGGCCTTAACAGGCAAAGTTATCAGCAACACAAAGCTCAGCCATTGCTGATTCTTGGGAACAAGATAATGACTCACCTTTAAGAAGATCACGATCCGATAAGCCTATGAGGAGCCGGTGTTCTGCTAAAAGGCACGAGACACTCAGAAAGATCTTGTGAGCATTGTGAAGTCTATCAAAGGTGCCACCCACCACCACATCACTGTAGCTCTCCACCTCGGAACTGGCATCCTCTGCTTCCTCGATCTCAGTGTACTCATCCGGCCTTATGTACTCAGGATACAACAACACTGAAATTAGGTTAGGTTTGCAGCTGTAACAGCTAGTGGCGTAACGCTCCAAGCGTTGTTTTACTGGGTTAAACTGCCCACCATCGCTGGTCTGAAAGTCTGTAAGAACGACCTCTGGAGGGTGAGATAGGTTCTGAACGGAGGACAGGGGATGCAGGTTCACATTCTGGTTCCGGATATTGGTGAGGAGGACTCTAACGTCCAAGTGGCTGTGGACATCAGCATCAAAGTAGACCTTCCGGATGAGGTTGCACACCTCATGCGTGGCAGTGATGTAGGCAGACCTGGGCTGGGTGGAGTCAATGAAGCTGAGGCCTGGTTGCAGATGGACATAAAGCGTATCCTGCACGATCCTGGCAGCCGATGACAGAATGGGTACGATTCGTTGCGACAAACTGGAGAGTGGAGATGTCAGCACCAGAACCCCAGAACGAAATACTGACATTATGAGTACCCTTGCCTTATTTCTGCAAATGGAAGCACAAAGAAAAAATACATAAATGCTCTGACAATACAAAAAATACAGTCTAAGCAAAAGACTGTCATTAATACACATCAAATGTAAAAGTCAGCACTTGCTGATATCTTGCCTGACAGTTCAGTGTTTTGGGGTTCTCAGCAGATCTTTGAGTGAGAGTGGAGTGACATCAACACCTATCTGCAAAAAGACTGCTGCCTATATCCTTTGCTCTGTTCCCGCCCCCTCTTCCCAAGGGAATAGTTCAGTATTAATCATGCGATTGCCTTGTTACTCTTTGATGGTAAGCAGGATTAAAGAACTAATCTTAGCTGTATTTTATTACCAACATGGAACCTCTGCTACCCATTTTGTATCTTTATAATACAACTGAACTTAATTGTTTAGTTTCACAAAGATGAACGATGAGTTAGCCCTGTCAGTATTCAAACACAGCTCAAAGACTACATGGTGCACCTTATAGAACTACACACCCAGGAAGTATAATTTTGCACAGACATCTGCACTCATTGGCCAGTGGAAAATGGCTCTTTCATCAGCAGACATATAAAAACAAGATGTGTATCAGTCATTGTTCTAAATGCAAGTGCAAAACTGGGACATCCAGATCCTTAAAAAAAAAGAATTCATCTTCCGTTGTTCTAAAGCCCGATGGTGTTTTGAAAAGATAGCTAATAATCTGAAGAAGATCAAAAATATCATGCCTTCTTTCATAAAACTGTTTGTGCATGTAAATTTGACTTGTATGCATAAATAAACTTTTAATGAAAAATGAAGAAGTAATTTTAGAATTCATTAACTTTATTCGTTTCATTAATACATTTTATCTGTTTCTTTAACATGGATGAGTCGTAAATAGTGTAAATACATTGCATTTAACATTCTATGGTTGCTTAAGTTAGCATAAGTAAGCCGCAAAACTAACTGATTGGGCCTAGCCTGGATTCAGCTAAAACATGTATTTTAAAAAATTGCACTGTGTTCATGGTTTTGTTTATATAATGTAATCCTTTATTTCATTAAATAGTTGAATGTGCCTTGTTCTGTGGAGATGTAACAATTTGTGAGCTCGCATAGGAGACTTTCCTCTCTTGCTGGAGGAACACACACATATTGGGTCACAGTTTTTGCCTTCTTTGCAGAAGTGTGTCCTATCCATATTTTCAACCAGCTGTTGTCATTTCCACATGTATGTAAGTGCTAATCAACTATTTAGTTTGGGAGGGCTTTAGTAAGTGATGCAGTGAATCTTCTGAATGATGAATGGCTTGTACTGTTTTAGGAGTATAAATCATGGTGTTTTGGGATGTTTGCCATATTCCTTTAGAGGAGACTCCATGTCCGAGTGCTTACTGATTGTATACTTAAAATATTTTTGAGGTGGTTAACCTTGTTCTCCTTTCATTTAACCATTTATTTTGTGCACCTTGGAACACTTGCCTCATGTGGATTTGACTAAGTGAGTTCTCAGGGGTTTTCTTGTGATTTTGTATTTTATGCTTAGGGCTCTAGTTCTTAGGGACTTACACATAGGCGCAATCCATCTAATTGACCCTTTTATTTTAAAAGCTGCAGACGAGTGCAAAACACACACACACACACATATATATATATCACCTTAAAACTCCTTTTCCACATTTCCTTCCTTCTGGATACTGGAAACAAAGAGCACGGACCACAGAATCCTCTTGTAATACCGCTCAGTTTATTGAAAAGTTCACACAACAGGAACGGCAGCCATTACGCGTTTCGTCCCTCCCTGGGGACTTGATCACATGACGCGCCTTTGACAATAGAGATACTTTTTATAGGTTATACACTTTTTTTCAGTTTGGTTTTTTTCTTTTTTGTTTGTTTGTTTCGTTTTTTCCACATTAACTTTATGTGTTATACTTGTGTTTGTATCTTAACATCATCACAAACAATAATTTGAGGCTAGTAAAAGACATCTATCTGCATTGCTCATATATGTTGTCATCACAATTTAAAATCATTTAAATTGAGGTTTCAGATTTTATTTTGATGACACACAGAGGGTACAAGGCAGTATGTGCAAATTTGCAATTGTTTAAATAAATAAATAAATAAATAAATATTTAATAAAATGCAAATAAAACACAATTTTATGTTTAAAATACATCTTTAAAACATCCGTAAAAGCCCAGTTTGTATATGGTGATTAAATGCGTCACGTTGCATGTTAAAATTATTATTATAAATAAATAAATAAATACATGCATAAAAGTTTACATCATTGGATAAATTCTAGTTTGTTCAATCCGCCTTGAATGCTCATTCTATTTGCTAAATTGGAATTTATATTGAGTATTGGCTGAATTCAATAAATGATTTGCTTTTAATCATTGCCATATAATGGGTTACCTTTGCTGGTATTCCACAGGGATATTATTGAGTCTGGGCGTTGTTAATTCATACGCCTTGGTCTGGGACTTTATTCTGAGCAATGTCTAGTGTCTTTGTTTACTATTCAAATCAACTTAGATGATGTTATTGTGTTTATAGAATAAAGAAAACACCCATAAGTGTCCACAACTAAGTGCTGATACAAAAAGTGCTAAGTGCCTAAAACTAATCTAAAAAAGTGGTTCAAAACAGTTCACTAGGGGAGGGAGTTTTTCAGCAGGTAAAATCGTTAGAAAGATGTCAGTAACTTTCATATTGTTCCAAATGTCCAATATTTTAGTTACTGGGGTCTCTTTTTGCAAATATTGTTTTATCTTTTTTTGCAATGTTGGTTTGTTATTTCATTCAAAATGATCCCCGGAGTGTATTTGAGGAGCATTTTTAGTTACTTATTTGGTGTCAATGCTGTTGGACCATATTGATTGATCTTACAGACTAGCATGGAGTTCATCAGAGCTGTTGAGTCCATTGGGTTGTTTGGTATCTAAATTTAAAATGTAGTTCATTTCCAGGATGCGAAGGGTTTTTTCCCTGTTACCTCCCCGTTTGTTTTTAGGGACTGAGTCCAATAGGAAATATTTACGATCCTTTGGATCTCCGTCGTGCTGCTCGTGAAAATGGCGGGCCACCGGATATGCCTGATCATGATTTTTGATGGCCCTTATGTGTTGGAGTATGCGTTTGTGCCCTTGTAAGATGGTACTACCAATATATTTTAACTTACACGGACATTCCAACACATAGATGACAAATTCGGTTTTACAATTTAGGGCCTTTGTAATAAGTTTGTTTGGTCCACCGAAGGGGGTTGCATATTCGGTGGTTGTTACCCCAAACTGACAAGCCCTGCATGTTTTGCATTTGTAAAATCCGGACCTTTGAGCTAGCCATGATCCCTTGGCTGTAAGGCCACAGGGATCGTTGTCCACCAAAGTGCCTTTCATTGAGGTATTTCTTTTGTATGTTATAGATGGTTTTTTGGGAATTGTATCTCCTATAACCGGATCCTGTTTGATTAGATACCAGTTCTTATTGATAATTTTGCGTACTTTTGACTCTTGTTGGTTATATTCCAAGATAAATCTGAATTTGCTGTCTGACATATCCGTTCTGCCCTCTCTGTTTTTTTGCTTAAGCAGATTATCCCTTGTTTTCAAGTTGCTTTCATTTAGAGCTTTAGTCAGACATGTTTTGCTGTAACCTCGCTCTCTAAATCTAGTCAAACATTCCATTTGTGCTGTTTCTAGATCGTTAACGTTACTGCAGATGCGTTTGATTCGCAGTAACTCCCCATAGGGAATGCTTTGCACTAAGTGTTTTGGGTGTGCGCTTTTGGCATGGAGAATAGCATTCCCTGCCGTGGGTTTTCTGTGGAGTCTGGTATCTAATTTATCTTGGTTAACAACAAGTTCAACATCAAGAAACACCACACTGGTTTTGCTAATGTTGGCGGTAAAGTTAAGATTTAGATCATTGATGTTAATAGATTCAATAAATTTTAGTGCTGACTCTTCAGTGCCCTGCCATACCATAAAGAGGTCATCAATGAATCTCCACCAACATTTCACGTGGGTTTCTAGAGTCTCCATATAGTTCATTTTAAGAATATATATATATATTCACTGAAAAAAACATAGGTTTCACACATGTTATAGTTAGCTGGACATTTTACTGATAAAAAACCAATGAAATTCCCCCGTTATAGTTACTGTAGGCAACTATAACTCACGCGACCGTAATCCTCTGCTGATGCTAATACTGTATTTAGACACTTATTTGCCCATTTCTTCTTCCATTAAATTTTAGCTATACATATATTACAAATATTTTTTTTTCATAAAGACACATATGTCATCAGCAGAGGATTACGGTCGCGTGAGTTATAGTTGCCTACAGTAACTATAACGGGGGAATTTCATTGGTTTTTTATCAGTAAAATGTCCAGCTAACTATAACATGTGTGAAACCTATGGTTTTTTCAGTGAATTTGCAAGGTTTTTTAAATGCTAATTCCTAACTATAACGTGTGTGAAACCTATGGTTTTTTCAGTGAATTTGTACGTTTTTTTAAATGCCAAGTTACTTCACGCCATTTGTGGCGTGCGCGCCCACTTAACGCAGTTCGTTCCGTGCGCGCACAGTGAGCACGCGGTGCGCTTCGCGCACCGCGTGCCCACGTTACGCTAGATGGGCCATGAACGCACGATGCGCTTCGCGCACCGTGCGCACATGGAAGACATATGATGAGCATCCTTGTGACAGGTAAAATGTATGTTTTATTTTGGCGTGATAAACAATGCACAAATGCCCTTCGGGCACCATTTGAACACGGGGTGGGGAGAATGTGGATATTTTTTTTATTATTATTATTTATTACCGTACGCGTACGGTAAGCGTAATCGTCGAAATTTTCGAAAAAATTAAAATTGCCTTTTTTCACTTGGGGGATCGTTGGGGAATCCCTCGACATGGCTAGGTGCTTGGGAGCTGTCTAAACAGCCCCTTTACATGTTTTTGCACTTTGTTTTTCAACCCCCTGTCAGAGTGCGAGAGAGAAAATGGCGGCCGCCGCTTCCTGGTTTCGACCGATTCGAATGTTTACTAAGATCTAACGGCCAATCAGAATCGCGCTCGCGCACGTCACCGTACGCGTACGGTAAGCGCACCGTAAGCTGGCTCAGATATATATATTGATTTAAAGGCTATTTTCTCAGAATCTACTGAACACACACACATCTATTCACCGAAAAAAACATAGGTTTCAGAGAAGTTAAAGTTAGAAATTATCATTTTAAAAACCTTTGAAATTCACTGGAAAAAACATCGGTTTCAGGGACGTTATAGTTAGAAATTATCATTTAAAAAACCTTTGAAATTCACTGAAAAAACCATAGGTTTCAGGGACGTTATAGTTAGTTGGGCATTTCACTCGTACAAAACCAGAGAAATTCGGCCATTATAGTTAGTTGAGCTAACTATAACTCGCACCCCTGCAATGCACTGCTGATGACATCACATATTACATCATTTATGACATGGTCAGTGACATCACTGATGACATCATCCAGTAACTGTGTTTCTGCAAAGTTTAAATATGTTTATATATATAATATATACGACGGTGTATTGAAGTATGAGTGGGTGTATGAGTGTCTGAATGGATGATTTAGCAGGTGCGTGACTGACTGTATGAGTGAGTGATTAAACGTGTCTTACTGAATGCATGGGTTAGTGAGTAAACTGTGAAAATGTCTGTATCAGTCTGTCAGTTGGTGTGTAAGTGGCTGCATGGGTTGGTGAGTAGCTACATGAGTGTCTATATGGGTTATTGATTGGTTGTCTGAGCATCTGTATGGGTGCCTGAGTGTCTGTGTGGGTGGGAGGTGTGTGACTCTGTGCATAGATGTGTGAGTGGGTAATTCACTGGGTGTATGGGTTCAAGAGTGCATTTGTGAGGGGCTGTATGGGTGGGTGAATGGGTGTTAGTGAGTGAATGGAGTGTCAGTGGTACATGTGTGAGTAACTACATATGTGAGTGTTGGAGTATATAAATCACTATATGTGAGAGAGTGATTGTGAGAGTGGCTGTATGGATGAGTGTGTGCTTGTATCAGTGATTGTATGAGACAGTAGGTATGTGTTAGTATCTAAACGAATAAGTGAGGTGGTGTGTACAACTATATAGGTGAATAAATGGGAGTGTGAATGATTCTTTGCATGATAGACTAGGTGTGTGAGTAACTATGGATGAGTGGCGATGTGTGACTGTCTGTATAGGTGTATGAGTGCAAAGGATAGTGCTGTATTGATGAGTGACTGCATGTATGAGTGACTGTATGGGTGAATGAGTGGACGCGTCTGTATACCTAGTAATCAGTGAGTGGGTATGTAGTAACTGGTATTGGTGTGTCTATGGTTTCGAAAATGGTAGTTTGCATTTTAGAGTGGGTGTATCAAAGATTATATTAGTGTGTGAGGAGGTGCATCAGATCATCAAGTGGATGATGTCATCAGTGATGTCATTTGAGATGTCATCAGTGATGTCACTGACCATGTCGTGAATTATGTAATATGTGACGTCATCAGCAGCGCACTTCGGGGGCGCGAATTATAGTTAGCTCAACTAACTATAACAGCCGAATTTCTCTGGTTTTGTACGAGTAAAATGCCCAACTAACTATAATGTCACTGAAACCTATGGTTTTTTACAGTGAATTTATATGGTTTTTTAAATGCTAATTTCGAACTATAACTTCCCTGAAACCGATGTTTTTTTTCAGTGAATTTCAATGGTTTTATAAAGGATAATTTCTAACTACAACGTCCCTGAAACCTATGGTTTTTTCCAGTGATTTTCAAAGGTTTTTTAAATGCTAATTTCTAACTATGCCTACAGAGGGAGGACATATGAAGAAACGTGCAGAAAGAAGCAAGAGAAATGCAGAAAGAGGCAACAGACGTCCAAGAAAGATGAAGAAAAGTGCAGAAAGAGATATGCAGAAAGAACCAACAAAGGTGCAGAAAGGGGCCTTGTTTCAAAGTCATCCTGTGCCCCCAACTTTTTACTGACTGGTACTGGTGGTAACTGAAGTTGAAAGTACTTGTAGAGCGCACTGTGACCAAGCGGTTTCCTGGCGCTAATAGATTACGCAGGGCAGAGGGAAAGGCAAGGGAGGTCAGTGAGAAGGAAACGCTCGGGCAAACAAGTGAGTCTTGAGTGCCTTCCTGAAATGTGAGTAGGTGGCAATAGATCTAATAGAGAATGGAAGATCGTTACAGAAGCGGGGGGCAAGGACAGAAAACCTAGTACCTCCTGCTCTTGACTTACGGAAACGGGGGACGATGAGAAGAGCCTGGCTGGAGGAGGGAAGTGTGCGACTGGGGGTGTAAGGAGTGGCCAACGAGTTGATAAAGAAAGGAGCAGTGCGGGCGCGGGCCATGAAAACTATGCATCCCATTTTGAAAAGGGTGCGATGCAGAATGGGAAGCCAGTGAAGGGATTTGAGAAGGGGAAAAGAGTGATGAAATTTGGGGAGTTGGTAGATAAGGCGAGCCGACTGATTCTGGATGGTCTGGAGGCGCCGCAACTCGTAGGCGGGGACACCCACATAGAGACAGTTGCCATAATCCAAACGAGAGAGAACCATGGCTAAAATAATAATTTTAAGGGCATCCAGGGAAAAGAAACAAGAGATCTTACGGATAATCCGGAGGGATAAGAAACAAGAAGAGACAACGGAGCTGATCTGAGGGCGCATGCCAAGGGTTCTGACTGAAACAGAAGGGGCCGGGGGGGAGCCAAGGCTGGGGGGCCAGAAGGCAGAGGACCAAGGGCTAGAGGTCCCACCAGTCAGGATCAACTCCGTTTTATCCGGATTGAGTTTAAGGTGGTTTAAACTCATCCAGTCAGAAATAAAAACAAGTGTAGTTTGAAATTTGAGAAGAGGATTGGGAGAGGAAGAAAGATCGAATATTAACTGGAGGTCATCCGCGTAATTATATACGGAGACCTCCATATTGAGCAAAGAGGCAATGAGAGGGTAGATATAGAGGTTAAAAAGGAGAGGGGAAAGGGAGGAACCCTGGGGATCCACACAAGACACCGCGCGCGGCGGGGCAGAGAAACCAGAAAGCTGGACAGCCTGCGACCGGCCTTGGATGAATGACGCGAGCCAAGAAAAGGCGGTGCCCTGGATGCCCGCCGCCCTGAAACGATCGAGAAGGATGGAATGGTCGACCGTGTCAAAGGCGGCGGATAGATCAAGAAGCACCAAGGCTTGGGGGCAGTTGGAATCCGCCTTGTTCTTGAGCTCGTCCAGGACAGAGAGAACCCCTTTTTCGGTCGAATGAACCGGGCGGAAGCCAGCTTGGTGGGAAGCCAAGAGATGGTTATCCTCAATATATGTTGACAGGCAAGAAGTATTATGGCTCTCAAGGATCTTGCCTAAATACGGAAGCAGGGAGATGGGCCTAAAATTAGATGGGAGGGTAGGGTCGGACCCAGGTTTTTTTAAGATAGGGATGACCGTGGCTGATTTGAATTGAGACAGCACTAATCCCTGAGAAATAGATGAATTTAAGAGAAACAGAGGGGGGTCAGGGCAACCAGCAAGAAGCTCTCTAAGACGCGAGCCGGTCCACAGTCGGCAGGAGAGCCCGATTTGACCTTCATGAGCAGAATCAAAAAAGATTCTTTTGAGATGGGGGGGAAATGGGCGAGAGAAGAGGTCAAAAAGGGAGAAGAAAAAGGGGGAGGTTGAGAAGATGGTAATGGGATATTCAATTTGATATTAGTGAGCTTATCAAAGAAATAGTCATTGAGAGAAAGACAAAGAGTATGTGAAGGGGTGAGATTGGGATTGACTCTATCAGATGCGGCCAGGTTATGGACGACAGAGAAAATCTCCTTAGGTTTGTTGGCCGCAAATAAAATTTTGCCAGAGAAATAATCTGATTTGGCTGAAAGGATCGCTCTCTGGTAGTTGGTTAAAGCGGACCGGTATTGATCCCTCAGGGCGGGACAGTAGTTGCGCCTCCACTGGCGCTCTGACTGGCGGAGAGCCAGTTTACGAATTTTAAGATCGTTAGAGAACCATTTATTGGCTTCATGGAGGCGACAGGCTTTGACCGTCCTGAGCGGTGCAATCCGATCACAAGAGGTGGAGAGCCAGGTGTTAATGGCGTCCACTTGAAGGTCGAGGGGAAGGGCCGATAGGTCCGGAGAAGATTTTGTCAGAGAAGAATGAAGGGAATTGAAATCAAGCCGATTCCAATTACGGGCAAGGACGTTCTTGGGCAGGGGAGACTTGTCAATAACTGCTAAATCAATAGAAAAGGAGATTAAGCAATGATCTGACCAGGTACAAGGAAGAATAGTGGTCGGAGAAAGGACCAGATTGGCTGACCAAATCTGGTCAAGAATGTGACCATGAACGTGAGTGGGGGCGTGAATATGGGGGATGAAATTGAGACAACGGAGAGTGTCGGAGAAGTCTTTGGAGGCGTGATCTTCCCTAGGGTCGCCAGGCCAATAATTAAAATCGCCCAGCAAGAGGACTGACGAATTATTGACCACAAGGGTAGCTAGAAGTTCCTGTAGATCGGGTAAAAAATGGGGCGTTGTGTAAGGCGGCCAATAAACAAGAACTATAGTGAGGGGAGAAGACAGGTTAACCGAACGGGCCACGACAAAGTCAATTTTGGGTATAAGAGGAAAGGGCAGGGGCTGGAACTGAATAGAGGACCGGATAATCAATGCCACGCCCCCACCGACCTTCTCATCAGGGCGATCAGCCCGAAGTATGTAATACGAATCGGGGAGAGCAGATAGAACATTGGGCTGGGAATCGGCGGAGAACCAGGTTTCCGTCAAAAATAGGAAATCAGGGAGCTCGGTGTTCAGAAAATTGTAGAGCTCTAGCTGATGCCTGCCTGCTGAGCGGGTATTGAGAAGGAAGGCAGAGGCCGCCAACGGGGGACAGGTGGGGAGGGGGGGGAGAGGAGAGTGTGCGAGGGAAACAGTAGCCTGCTGACAGAGCAGGGCAATGACAGGGGGGAAACGGAGGGGGCAGCAATGTTCAAAGCCTGAATGCGACTGCACGTGATCGGACTAAGAGACCACGGACCCTGACAAGAGCGAAGCTGGCCAGAGTTGTAAATGAAGGCAGAGGCAGGGTTTGTGGCCCCGGGTCCCGACCGGTCGCGGACGGGAGCAGACGGGCTTGCCTTCGGCGCGCTGCCAGCGCGCCCGCTGCGCCGTCGGGGAGCAATGAGCATTTTATAGGAGGAGAGGAGGGTGGGAGGCAGCCGTGACTAGAGCGCTACCCCTGTCTTCTCCCAAGATGGCGACGACCCTCGTCTCTACTCAGCACCGGATCTACCGGGCGTGGACAAGAGCTGAGGTAGGAGCGGGCAATAGGCAAGTGCAAAATGCACAGAAGGAGCGCTTTTTAAAAGTAAGCGAGCGCGCGCTAATGAAAATAAAGTTGAGCCTTAGCACAGCACACAGCGTCAATTTTCAGTGCAAGAAGAATAAACGTTAAAAACACACTCACTCACTGCCCCCGGCTTCCGCCTCAGGGGTGACACACAAGTAATCTGTGTGGGAGTGGAGGGAGAGGTTTAAGTAGTCCGGGAGGGCGGGAGGCAGCCGCGACTAGAGCGCTACCCCTGCCTTCTCCCAAGATGGCGACGACCCTCGTCTCCACTCAGCACCGGATATACCGGGCGTGGACAAGAGCTGAGGTAGGAGCGGGCAATAGGCAAGTGCAAAATGCACAGAAGGAGCGCTTTTTAAAACTAAGCGAGCGCGCGCTAATGAAAACAAAATTGAGCCTTAGCACAGCACACAGCGTCAATTTTCAGTGCAAGAAGAATAAACGTTAAAAACACACTCACTCGCTGCCCCCGGCTTCCGCCTCAGGGGTGACACACAAGTAATCTGTGTGGGAGTGGAGGGAGAGGTTTATGTAGTCCGGGAGGGCGGGAGGCAGCCGCGACTAGAGCGCTACCCCTGCCTTCTCCCAAGATGGCGACGACCCTCGTCTCTACTCAGCACCGGATCTACCGGGCGTGGACAAGAGCTGAGGTAGGAGCGGGCAATAGGCAAGTGCAAAATGCATAGGAGCGCTTTTTAAAAGTAAGCGAGCGGGCGCTAATGAAAACAAAATTGAGCCTTAGCACAGCACACAGCGTCAATTTTCAGTGCAAGAAGAATAAACGTTAAAAACACACTCACTCACTGCCCCCGGCTTCCGCCTCAGGGGTGACACACAAGTAATCAGTAACTGACTCTGCCTAACCAGGCCTAGAGTCAATGCTATGCTAAAAGACACTTAGAATACAGTGAAACACCTACATACACTAGGGAACACTATGCGTTAGGGTACCCCTGTGATTGCTATGACCTCCCCTGTAAGGTCCTAGTACATAATAGGGCAGGGGGATTTAAACTACCTCTAAATCAGAGGTGCAGATAGATACTTCTTTAAGTAGTAGTCACGTTTGTAGAGTGGTAGAGAAAGGATGCTGGGCATCCGACCAGCGCTCAGGAATTCCGCTGCGTAGAACTTACAGGAGGTACCCCAACAATGGTGAAACGTCATTGTTCGCAGCCAAAACACTTTTCACATTGTGGGCCGAGCCCAGTTCCAGGCTAAAAATCTGAGTGCACTTATGATGCACAATCGCCGAGGATGGATTGGCCATTTAAATCAGCAGGCATTTCCCGGCAGGCGGGGTGGAGATTGGGTCACTGGAGGCCAATTTTTGAAGGTCGACGACCGGTGCCCCCGTCCACAACTCCCCAGGGTATATGGCAGCTGGCAAAAAGAGAATGTGTGGAAAAGACACAGGAAGAGAGAAAAAGAGACAGGAACAGAGAGTAAGACAGGAACAGAGAGAGAGAGAAAAATGTGGGAACAGAGAGAGAAAAATGCGGGAACAGAGAGAGAAAAATGCGGGAACAGAGAGAGAAAAGCAGGAACAGAGAGAGAAAAGCAGGAACAGAGAGAGAAAAGCAGGAACAGAGAGAGAAAGGCAGGAACAGAGAGAGAAAGGCAGGAACAGAGAGAGAAAGGCAGCAACAGAGAGAAAAAGGCAGGAACAGAGAGAAAAAGGCAGGAACAGAGAGAACAAGCATTTACAATGCAATGGTCTCGGCATTGTTAAAGTTAGAGCTATTGGCATTGCTCATGACACTCTCAAATGCGAGACCTATTGCATTTGCACCCACACACACAAAGCCACCCACACAAACAGAGCCACCCACATACACAGAGCCACTCTGCATCAAACGTAAAATAAGATGAAGCTGGAGACAAGGTCGAGAGCAGACGCACAAGACTCCGGTCCTTGGCTCCTGCGCAGCATCACACTCAGAAACTACAGCATCCATCACAGCCCCGGCTCAAACAAACTGCCAAACACTTCCAATGAAGACCTCCAAGGAGCACACAGCCCTGGTCAAGGACAGGTCCAGCTAGCAGAGAGGCGAACACGAGCAACGCCTCGAAGACCTAAGCGCTCTCGTGCAAACACAAGCTGCATTAAAATAGCACTGCAGGGCACGGCCCACAGCGCTTCGAAGACCTAAGCGCAAACACAAGCTGCATTAAAATAACACGGCAGGGCACGGCCCACAGCACCTTGAAGAATGAAGCGCTCTTGCGCAAACACACGCTGGATTAAAATAACACTGCAGGGCACAGCCCACAGCGCCTTGAAGAATGAAGAGCTCTTGCGCAAACACACGCTGGATTAAAATAACACGGCATGGCGCGGCCCACAGTGCCTCGAAGAATGAAGCGCTCTCGCGCCAACACACGCTGCATTAAAATAACACGGCAGGGCACGGCCCACAGCGCCTCGAAGAATGAAGCGCTCTTGCGCAAACACACGCTGCATTAAAATAACACGACAATGTTTGGGTGTGAATAAAATCAATCTGGCCAGTTTGCTACCACTGTTACTTTATTTAATTATTTTTCATATTTTTAACCTTTTATTCCAGATGCTGCACCTTAGAATTAAAATACGACATTTCCAGCAAAAATGATTTTCTTTTTTGGATCTATTTCACAGGGGAGCAAATAAAAGAAAGTAGAGGAAAGAGAGTGAGAACCCCATCTTGAAGTCTAGGTTTTCAGTAAGAGAAGAACTGCTAGACAGAAAGAGAGGGAGGAATGAAAGAGTGGGGGGGGCAGCTGAAGCGGCAGAGCAGAAGCGGACACTGTATTTTCTTCTCTAAGTAAGAAGGAAAAGACAGAGTCCTGTTACTTCTCTGCCGCCCGTGAACCATGTGAAATGCAAGCAGGAACAACATTGTTACCTTAATGCGAAGACAAGAAAACAAAAATAGCGCTTCACTGGCAAACTCTGTAAAAGTAGCGCTAATGTGTTTGGGTGTTAATTAAAATCAATCTGGTCAGTTTGCTACCACTGTCTTACTTTATTTAGTTATTTTTCATATTTTTAACCCTTTATTCCAGATGCTGCACCTTAGAATTAAAATACGACATTTCCAGCAAAAATTATTTTCTTTTTTGGATCCATTTCACAGGGTGCGCAAATAAAAGAAAGTAGAGGAAAGAGAGTGAGAACCCCATCTTGAAGTCAAGGTTTTCAGTAAGAGAAGAACTGCTAGACAGAAAGAGAGGGAGGAATGAAAGAGTGGGGGGGGGGGCAGCTGAAGCGGCAGAGCAGAAGCGGACACTGTATTTTCCTTCTCTAAGTAAGAAGGAAAAGACAGAGTCCTGTTACTTCTCTGCCGCCCGTCCTCGAACGCCGAGCTTGAGGGGTGAGGAGGAGGGGAAAGAGTGGGGGGGGGGGCAGCTGAAGCGGCAGAGCAGATGCGGACACTGTATTTTTCTTCTAGTAAGAAGGAAAAGACAGAGTCCTGTTACTTCTCTGCCGCCCGTGAACCATGTGAAATGCAAGCAGGAACAACATTGTTACCTTAACGCTTTTACTCACCGGACTTGAAACGCCGATCCAGCAGCAAGGAAGAGGCGACCCCACGTCCCGCTCCGACCGCGCACAAATGGACGAATCTTCCGACGCTAAAAAAAAGCAAAAAAAAAACACGCCCACCAAGTGTAAATGGGGCGGAGAGGGACGGGGCTTAAAAAAAGCAAAAGAAGTGAAAACACGTCCCCGAATCGGAAAAAGACGGGGCTTGTTTGGAGAGACAAAGCTCTTCTCCAAAGGCTGACCAGCATTTAAGAGGCCAGCCAATGGAGAAGAGGGAAGAAGAGGGGCGGGCACACAAGGGAGAGCGCCTCTCGCTTACAGCGAGAAACCACATCTGGCGCTGATGGTCACAACTGTGTCTCGAAGCTGCACCTCTGACAGATAAAATAACTTTATTTTGTGTTTCATGAAACAAGGATAACAGGAAATATTATCATTTGCATTAATTGGCTCAGTGAGAGTGTCATGACCTGCGTGAAGTACGGCTACCAACAACCCGGCCTCAAAACTACGCTTCCCAGAACACCCCTTTTCTCTCCCACGCAGCGCCAGAACTAGCGTGCTTACGGATTGGGCGGCTATATAGCCCCGCCTGTTCCAGGAAACGGGGCTTGACAATCTTTCCCGTTCCGATTCAACCAACGCACGCCAGGCGGACGGTGCTTCCCCGCCGGAGGTCGGGCGTGTTTCATCCTTCCAGGACCCCGTTCACTGAGAGGCTTCCCGTTCGAGACATTCTGAACTACGCGCCAGCGCCAGGCGGATGGTGCTTCCCCGCCGGAGGTCGGGCGCCTGTTTCCGAGACTTTCACGAAATAATCGACAAAGGATCAGGTAGGGCTCCTCGCGAGTGCGAGACCCTTGTTTCTCCTTTTTTCCCGGAATGAGCTGGGAACCGCCCTTAGGCCCTTTCACGCGTGCTTTTTAACGCGTTTACCCAGGCTATTATCAGAGAGGGGACTCACTTTGAAGCCATATTGAGCAGCTACACCACGCTGTGCTGAGAACAGCGTGAGTGAGGAACAGACTTCTCTGTTGGGACGCATTCCCCTCCTGGAGCCACCAGTACAAGGAGGATCCTGCACCAGACTTTCTGTTCATTTTCCCTTTGACGACTCCACAGATAAGAAGGGGGTTCCGTCGATCAAACCATCTCGCTTTCAGGTAGGAAGGGTGGGGAAAAGGAATCCCTTGTGAAATAGGGTAGTAGGCCCCACAGGAGAGACTACGTTCTTTCTCCTTAACGCCTGCCTTTGTTCCTTTTCAGTTGGTGCAGTTCTCCCACGACACGCCAGCGGAACCTGAGACTCTTCAGAGCAGCTCTCAAGAAGCGCCTCACAGAGCCATCCCTTGTTATTCCCTTCTCCCCCGGGGGGGGGGGGCGTCTGTCCACAGAGTAGTTTACTCCTCTCTGGGGAACGACGCGCTTTCGGGAAGGAAGGAACTTTCTTCTGACATCGTCCCTGCTGCCTTCTAGTCAGGTTAGTGGATTTTGCACAGTGGGGCTTCTATATCTGTCACGACAGATTGTCAAGCCCAAGTAGTTTAGGCAGCCCGGGCGATGGACACCAATATGGTCCTGAACTCATTGCTTGAGAGCCTTGCGGCTTTACAGCAAGAGGTACATACCTCACGCTTAGAAAATCAAGAACTAAAAAAGGAACTGGGGACGCTGCGTAGGGAGGTGGCATGCATTTCCCGACAGGAGAAAGGAAAAGTGTCGTATATCAAGGAGTGGACGCTTCCCCCTCCACTCACTACCACTTCACCAGCACCCGGGGGTGGGGCACAGGGTCCAGGAACTTTTTCCATGCCCTCTACTACAGCTCCCCATGACGGCACAGTTCTAACGGTCCATGTACTACAGACACAAAGCATTCCTCTTGCTCCTCCGGAGCGATTCTTCGGGGATCCCAAAAAATTCGAAATCTTCTTGAACCAGAGTAGGCTTCATTTTTTATGCCATCCGTCAGTATTCCAGGACAATGAGGCTAAAACCTCCTTTATGATGTCATACATGGGAGGGAATGCCGCCAGTTGGACCATTCCTTTGATGGAACGCAACGATCCAATGCTCCATAATTTTCAAGACTTTTGCAAGGAAATGAGAAAATTATTCGACCGCAAATCCCATATGATGTCTCTTGATAGAGAACTCCTAACCCTTCGACAGGGATCACAGGACTTGCTCACATATATCACATCCTTTAATCGCCTCGTGGTAGAAACGGATTGGCCCCAAGAAAAGAGGACAACGTTGTTCTTCCAAGGCTTAAGGGGCGAATTAAAAGACGTTCTATCCCAAGTTGTCCAGTTGCCAAATACCTGTGAGGAACTGATAGATCTTACGGTCCAGTTGGACCATCGTTTACAAGAACGAAACGGAGAGAAAGGAAGAACCGAGGTACGTTTTCCTCCGATACGCTCCAAGGCCTCGACTGACCTTCCGACAAGACCGAACGAAGGGACAGAGCCGATGCAACTAGGGGGACTGCGAGGACCGCTAACGCTAGAAGAGAAAGAAAAACGCCGGCAACAAAAGCTCTGCTTATATTGCGGGAAGAGCAGACACTTCATCCGAGAGTGTCGTGCCAGAGCCAACGCATCGGACAGACCAAACCCTTCCCTTAAACAAGCCGCAGCCCTTCTCCCACCGACGGAAAACTAGATCGCCCAAGACAGAAGGAAACCTCTGCCTTGGGTCCAAACATAGAAAAGGTCTCAGCCTCTCTTGCCAACACCATCCAGCCGTCTGTAGCGCATCTGAATGTGTGTATCACCTTATGGACCGGACCCACCACTACCGTGGAGGTGGCGCCCCTCCTGGATTCAGGTGCCACGGGGAATTGCATCGATCAACACTATGCCCGTGCCATCGGAGTTCAGTATATACGGAAACAAGCCCCTGAGGTCGTAAAAGCGGTGGATGGGAAACCCCTTACCTCAGGGCCCGTCCGATATCACACCGTTCCCCTCCAGATGCGGGTGGGAAGGAATCACCACAAAACTTTGCAATTTGACCTCATTGATGCTCCTCACTTCTGCCTCATACTGGGAATGCCATGGCTCACCCTGCATGACCCCGTTATCCGATGGCCGGAACGATCCATATCCCTTACCTCAGAGTACTGCCGAGAACACTGCCTTGCGGGATCTGAACTCACAGTGAGGGAGAACGGTCCATTGGCAGGTTTGTTGGCGGAAGGATGTGAAGAAGCCACCTACTGCTGCGCTACCACTCTACCGGATTAATATCAGGAGTATCGAAACGTCTTTGACAAAGAAAAAGCCACACGTTTGCCCCCCCCCCATCGGTCATACGATTGCCGTATTGACCTCCAACCAGGAGCAAACATACCCTGTAGTCGGGTGTATGCCCTCACCGAGCCTGAAACCCGGTACCTGAAGAATTATCTGGACGAAAACCTTGCTTCCGGGTTTATCCGGCACTCATCGTCCCCCGCGTCTTCCCCCCTTTTTTTTTATATCGAAGAAGGACTGCGATGAATTAAGAACCTGCATTGACTATCGGGCAATCAACAGGATTACAGTCAAAAATCGATATCCACTGCCCCTAATACCCGTTCTCTTGGACCAATTAAAAGGAGCGTGTAGTTTTACGAAAAATTGCATCTTCGAGGAGCATACCACATGGTTAGGGTCCAAACAGGGGATGAGTGGAAGACGGCCTTCAGGACCAAAT
Source organism: Triturus cristatus (assembly GCF_964204655.1). Classification (NCBI taxonomy): domain Eukaryota; kingdom Metazoa; phylum Chordata; class Amphibia; order Caudata; family Salamandridae; genus Triturus; species Triturus cristatus. The sequence goes on along the minus strand of NC_140579.1, from coordinate 11,785,520 downwards.
TTGGACTCTATGAGTACCAGGTTATGCCTTTTGGTCTATGCAATGCCCCCGTCGCATTCCAATATTTCATGGACGAAGTGCTGCGGGGGTTGTTGGAAACCATCTGCATAGTCTATATAGATGATATCCTCATCTACTCCGAGACCATCCAGGAACATGTGGAGCATGTCAAAATTGTACTGGACAGACTCAGGCAACATTCCCTGTATGCCGAATTGGAAAAGTGTCTTTTTCACGTGACCGAGATAGCGTTCCTGGGTTATGTCATCAACGCCCAAGGATTTCAGATGGACGCAGGAAAAGTGGAGGCCATCACTCTCTGGAAAGCACCGAGTAATACCAAAGCGATCCAAAGCTTCCTTGGCTTCGCCAATTATTATAGACGCTTTATTAAGGATTTCTCGAGGATTATCCACCTCATCACACGTCTACTCCGAAAGAATACCTCCTTTGTATGGGATTCAGAAGCAGAACGAGCCTTTCAGGAGCTGAAGAACCGTTTCACCCAAGCTCCCATACTACGACACCCCGATCCCAGTCTGCCGTATATCGTAGAGACAGATGCATCCCAATTCGCCTTAGGAGGAATCCTCTCCCAAAGACACCCAGAAACGGGACAAATACATCCGGTGGCATATTACTCCAAAAAACTTACTCCTTGCGAAATCAATTACTCCATTACGGACAAAGAACTCCTCGCCATAAAAAGATGGCGACACTACCTCCAGGGGGCCAGTCATACAGTAGAGATCTACACTGATCATCGTAACCTGCTATTCCTAAAGTCCGCCAAAGCACTCACTCCCCGACAACTCCGATGGTCCTTATTCTTCTCGGATTAAGACTTTGTTATTAGATCCAGACCAGGAACTGAAAATGGAAAGGCTGATGCCCTGTCACGCATTCCCTTCCCGACAGAAGACACACCTGAAAGTACTACAGACGGTCCATCCATTCTCCCGGTAGAAGCCTTTCAACCCGAAACTCTAGCAACAACCTTTTCGGAATCCTTTTTAGAAAACCTGCAAGACTCACTCAAACATGTCGACCAGCAAGGTTGGATCAACGACAATCCTGAGAATCGTACCTATGAGAAAGGCTTTCTCTACCACAACCAAACGTTATACCTTCCAGAAAAGGCCCATCAAGAACAGGTAATATCTTGGGCTCACGACACAACCTTAGGGGGGACACCTAGGAGAAAACAAAACCATCGCATACTTAGAACGTTCCTTTTGGTGGCCCACATTGAAGAACGACACCAAAGAGTAGATCAGAAACTGCTCAGTTTGCGCCCAGAGCAAAACCAGCCATGCGAAACCTACGGGACTGCTTCGTCCCATTCCTATACCCGCACTCCCGCGGCACACAGTGTCGATGGACTTCATTGTGGAAATGCCCCCGTGCGACGGCTTCACCACCATCTTAGTGGTAGTCGATCATCTCACCAAGATGGGACACTTCATCCCCTTGAAGAGATTGCCTACTTCGGCGGAACTTGCAGTTGCCTTACTCCAACACGTGTTGAAGGCCCATGGACTACCCAGGGTTCTTATCACCGACAGGGGCTCCCAGTTTACTTCTCGGTTTTGGAAGGCGTTATGCACCACCATGGGAGTGGACACTAGACTTTCAACCAGTTATCATCCCCAAACCGACGGTAAGACGGAACGCCTTAACCAAGCTCTTGAACAATACCTGCGCTGCTTTTCTCTCCAGAACGCCATGGACTGGTTCCCGTTACTTTGGATAGCCGAGTTCTCCTACAATAACGCTGATCATGTCACTCTTGGTTGTTCCCCATTTTTCTGCTTATATGGGTTTCATCCTAACATGCTTCTGTTCGAATGGCCCGCAGAGTCCAAGCACCCCACTATAAAAGAACACCACGATCATCTCCGAATAGTGCTTAAAGAAGCAAGAAACCAGCTACAGGAAGCACAAACCACACATAAACACTACGCTGATAAAAAGAGAAGCCAGGCACCTAGTTATCAGGTAGGAGACCGGGTGTGGTTGGCTACAAAATACCTACGGCTAAAGGGGGTGGGTAAACTGGGCCCAAAATACATAGGCCCGTATAGCATTGAAGGTATTTTAAATCCTGTAGCCATACGTCTGACTCTTCCCCAGTCCTGGAACATCTACCCTGTGTTCCATGTTTCCTTACTTAAACCCTGTCCCAAAGATGTGAGACTGCCCGTACTCCCTCCACCTGTTGAAATAGACGGACAAGAAGAGTATGAAGTTCGAGAGCTCCTCGACTCCCGCTTAGTGAGAGGAAGGGTACAATATCTAGTGGACTGGAAAGGGTATGGGGTGGAGGACCGAACCTGGGAACCCTTATCAAACTTAAACTGCCCAAGACTAATCAAGCGATTCCATGCCACACACCCAGGAAAACCTGGACAACCGCCGAGACGACGGTCCTCAAGAGGGGGTACTGTCATGACCTGCGTGAAGTACGGCTACCAACAACCCGGCCACAAAACTACGCTTCCCAGAACACCCCTTTTCTCTCCCACGCAGCGCCAGAACTAGCGCGCTTACTGATTGGGCGGCTATATAGCCCCGCCCGTTCCAGGAAACGGGGCTTGACAATCTTTCCCGTTCCGAATCAACCAACGCACGCCAGGCGGACGGTGCTTCCCCGCCGGAGGTCTGGCGTGTTTCATCCTTCCAGGACCCCGTTCACTGAGAGGCTTCCCGTTCGAGACATTCTGAACTACGCGCCAGCGCCAGGCGGATGGTGCTTCCCCGCCGGAGGTCGGGCGCCTGTTTCCGAGACTTTCACGAAATAATCGACAAAGGATCAGGTAGGGCTCCTCGCGGGTGCAAGACCCTTGTTTCTCCTTTTTTCCGCGGAATGAGCTGGGAACCGCCCTTATACCTAGGTACTTAGGCCCTTTCACGCGTGCTTTTTAACGCGTTTACCCAGACTGCCCAGGCTATTATCAGAGAGGGGACTCACGTTGAAGCCATATTGAGCAGCTACACCCATGCTGTGCTGAGAACAGCGCGAGTGAGGAACAGACTTCTCTGTTGGGACGCATCCCCCTCCTGGAGCCACCAGTACAAGGAGGATCCTGCACCAGACTTTCTGTTCATTTTCCCTTTGACGACTCCACAGATAAGAAGGGGGTTCCGTCGATCAAACCTCCTCGCTTTCAGGTAGGAAGGGTGGGGAAAAGGAATCCCTTGTGAAATAGGGTAGTAGGCCCCACAGGAGAGACTACGTTCTTTCTCCTTAACGCCTGCCTTTGTTCCTTTTCAGTTGGTGCAGTTCTCCCACGACACGCCAGCGGAACCCGAGACTCTTCAGAGCCGGTCTCAAGAAGCGCCTCACAGAGCCATCCCTTGTTATTCTCTTCTCCCCCGGGGGGGCGTCTGTCCACAGAGTAGTTTACTCCTCTCTGGGGAACGATGCGCTTACGGGAAGGAAGGAACTTTGTTCTGACATCGTCCCTGCTGCCTTCTGGTCAGGTTAGTGGCTTTTGCACAGTTGGGCTTCTAACGCTGTCACGACAGAGAGTTATCAATGGCATCTGCTAACAGGTTATTATTAACAGGGATAATAATTACAATCTTTCTGCTTCTACTAACAGCAGCATTTCCATTAACAATGACCAATAATACAATTAAACGCCGACGGTGCCCCTTTAACTGCCGATCATTGGACAGTCCGCGCGTATCCAGTGATATTAAAGAGTTTTTGGGTGACTTCATCACGTCTTAAATCGATCGATCAATAACCCTCCTAACACCACGCTCTTTGCAGCGCCACAAAAATCTCAAGAAACATGAAATTCTAAATAGTGAAGTGATACTTTATTTTAAGTTGCATTATTTTTAATGAATATTAAAATATTTTGTGCATCGCATAAAATAACGTCTTCGTCACAAAACCGAAAAAACAACATAAAAATTTAGTGACCATGCAGGTCCCATCTGACGTCAGCAGGGAGCCTTCGCCCTGCGGTTTCATGGTGTTTTTAAATCTCAGGTGTAAAAGTGTCAACTGCATGGATAAAAGGCGGAGTCGGCCCTGCGAGAGTCGCTATTTGACCTGCATCTCACTGCAGACGTCAGCAGGAACCCGTCCCCTCTCTGGCTCTGCTATGCTGTTATGCGGAGGCCTCAGCATTTTTTTATTTTTAAGTATAAAAGGCGGAGTCAACTCTGCAGAGATTCTTTGGTTTGACCTGCAGGCCACTAAACGCACTAGCAGGGACCGCTCACCTGCTGGGCCTCATAGCGCCTTTACTGCACAGGTGTCACAATGAAGGATGAAAGGTGGAGTTGTCTCTGCAGGTTACTTCCGACATCACCAGGGAGTGAGTACACTCATAGTGGCCCAGACTCACTAAGGCTTTGGGGCGGCGCAGAGAGTGAGAGAAGGCAGTGTGTCCTAATTACTATCCGGTGCAAAACATGTTGTGTGCCGATGGGTGCTCTGTTCTCACACAAAACATGCTTTGTGTCGTTTGGAGTCAAGGGTGTGTTACAGGGACGCGTTTGTACACCCACGTTTTTGGCTGAAAATGAATGGCACCGATGCTGTGACAGCCGCGACCCTCCCCATAGCTGAATGATGTAAATGTAAATGTATGTGTCTTGTAAAGCGCACTGCTGCCCTGAGGCGTCCTGGCGCTGTAGACCGCTGGGGAACCCGTCCTGGCTATCCCTGTGAGATGGTCCCTCCTGAGTATCTCCAAGGTGAAACCAGGCATCCCTGGCGAATGTGGGGGGCCGTTGTGGAGATGAGGCAAGCTAATGCCCAGAGTCGCCGAGTGTGATCCCTGGTTAAAGTAGGCACCGAAGCGAGAATTATCGAGTCCGCTGGCCCTGGTCCACGACCCTGCCGCGTCGGGGATTGAACCCTGGTCCCGGGCCGTCCTCTGCTTCTGGGTCTGCTTCCTCTAACCAGTGAGCCACACCTCTCCACTCTCCACAATGAAAGACAGTCCTCCGTTTTATTGCTGCGGAGATAACCCCATGGGCAAGCAAAAAACTAGACAGGCAGCCACGGTTTATTTTTGCATCTCGCTTTCACTTTAGAGTGAAAGCGAGATGCAAAAATAAACATGCGGCGGAGCTTGTCTTTATGGGGGCATGTGTTTTGAACACATGGCTCCATACATGAGCACCAGGTACGTCACACAAGGACACATTTTTTGTTATGCTGGTAGGCACGGGGAGATCAAGTGATTTGCCCAAAATCACATGATGTGGAGTCGACCAAGAGGCTCGAACCTTGGATTCCAAGCTCCAAAGTCGGCAGTCTAGCTGTGGGACCGCCTTGTTCAAAGGGCGGCTGTGAGTGAGCAGCAAAAGAGACTGCAAGATCATTAACCTCCCGGCCCGCGCAACTCCTACAAGTGTCTGCCAGAAGTCATCTTTTGATGGGCCGACCCCCAGCAACAAAGGGGGCACTGCCCGAGAGGCCGCCACTGCCCTGGAGCACCCGATGTGCTCCTCGTCTCTTATGTGCCAATGGTTGCCCCCACCCCTCCACCTGGTGGCACTTTGCCACTCGGCGTTGCCAGGTTTCTGTAGTGCTTTGTTTCTTTGCATGTTGTTCTTCTGCTGGCGCAGTCTGTGTGTCTCACATCAGTGTCTGCAGAGTGTGTCACGTCCCAACAAGACTTGCTTGCAGGAAACGTGTGATTGAAGAGCCCTAGTTGGCCGGGATCCAAAAGTGCCTAGAAGAACCTTTTGCCCGCACATCTCTAGGCCCAAATGCCCACATCTGGAATCTGGCGATGGCCCTGGACCAAACTCCTCTGGACCGACCACCGCTGCATCCACTTCGCCTTCCAGAAACCCACCACACACCACCGCACCCAACAGATCCCCTGCCGCTGCTGGAGCAAAATCACCGAAGACCAACTACATACAAACCTCGCTCTCAGCCCACCCACCGAACCCTCCAACACCGACGACGCTGCCCACAGCCTCAGACGCTGGATCGAGGACTGTGCCAACACCCTTGCCCCGCTGAAGAAACCCCCCCACAGAGACACCAGCAAGAGGGCCAGCTGGTTCACCCCAGAACTCCTTGCCTCCAAGCAAGCCTGCCAGAAACTAGAGAAGGAAAGGCACAGTGAACAAACTCCGGACAGCCACGCAGCACACAAGGATGCCATCCGCAACCACCACCACCTCATCAGGGTGGCCAAGAGGACCTCCTTCAAAGACCGCCTCGACAACAACGCACACAATATCAAGGAGCTCTTCAACATCGTGAAGGAACTCTCCAACCCCAGTTCCAACACCAACAACATCCCGCCGTCGAAAGCCCTGAGCGACTCCCTCGCCACCTTCTTCCACCGCAAGATAGCAGACATCCACGACAGCTTCAACACCCAGACAACCCCAACAGACAGCAACACAACAGACCCTCTGCACACCATCGACCACACCCCCTGCTAGCCTGGGCCAACGTGAGCGTCGATGACACCATCAAGACCATGAGCACAATCCACTCCGGGTCTCCGTCAGACTCATTCCCGCATCCAGTCTTCAACAAAGCAAGCAGCTCCATCGCACCCCACCTACGCAACGTCATCAACCTCTCCCTTGAGACCGCGGCCTTCCCAGAGAGCTGGAAACACGCCGAGATCAACGCCCTACTCAAAAAACCCAAGGCAGACCCAAGAGACCTCGAGAACTTCCGGCCCATCTCTCTGCTCCCCTTCCCGGCCAAGGTCATCGAGAAAATTGTCAACAGACAGTTAACCCGATATCTTAAAGAAAACAGAATTCTGGACCCTTCCCAGTCAGGCTTCCGCAGCAACCACAGCACCAAGACTGCCCGCATCGCCCCCACCAACGACATCAGGACCCTGCTGGACAATGGTGAGACCGCAGCACTCATCCTCCTAGACCTCTCCGCCGCCTTCGACACCTTCGACACCGTCTGCCACCGCACACTACGCGCACGCCTTCACGCCGCAGGGATCCGAGACAAGGCTCTGGAATGGACCACCTCCTTCCTCTTCAGCAGAACCCAGAGCGTCCACCTCCCCACATTCCGTTCCAAAGCCTCCGAGATCATCTGCGGCGTACCCCAGGGATCCTCCCTCAGCCCGACACTGTTCAACATTTACATGGCCCCGCTGGCACACGTCACCCAACAGCATGACCTCAACATAAACTCCTACGGCGATGACACTCAACTGATCCTCTCCCTCACCAAGGACCCCATCACCGCCAAAGCCAACCTCCACGAAGGAATGAAGGCCATAGCCGACTGGATGAAGATTAGCCATCTGAAGCTGAACTCGGACAAGACGGAGGTCCTCATCCTCGGCTCCAACCCTTCAGCCAGGGACGACTCATGGTGGCCGACGGCACTGGGGGCAGCCCCGGCACCCACCGACCACGCACGCAACCTGGGAATCATCCTCGACTCAACGCTCTCAATGACCAAGCAAGTCAATGCCGTCTCCTCCTCCTGCTTCAACACCCTCCGCATGCTCTGCAAGATCTACAGATGGATCCAGACAGATACAAGAAAGACAGTCACCCAGGCCCTCGTCAGCAACAGACTTGACTACGGAAACGCCCTCTACGCGGGAGCCCCGACCAAGCCCATCAAACGACTACAACGCATCCAAAACGCCTCGGCACGACTGATCCTCGACGTACCACGACACGGCCACATCACCTCCCAGTTGAGAAAGCTGCACTGGCTCCCTGTCAACAAGAGGATATCCTTCAAGCTCCTCATCCACACACACAAAGCACTCCACAAGATCAGCCCAGCCTACCTCAACGAACGGCTCTCCTTCTACATCCCCAACCGCCAGCTACGCTCCGCCAACCTCTCACTCGCCAACGTCCCGCGCATCCGAAGAACAACCACCAGCGGGAGAGCCTTCTCCCACCTCGCCACCAAGACATGGAACACCGTCCCACTGAGCCTACGACAGACTCAAGAGAATACTCAAGACCTGGCTGTTCGATCAGTAGCGCCCCCCCCCCCCAGCGCCTTGAGACCTTCCCTGCAAGCATTTCTCTTCCCATCTTGTGCACGGGAGCAGGCTGAGCGCGGAGCAGGAGTGCCGCGACCAGAGAGAGCAGTCGTGGGGGGGCCGTGAGAGAAGGTGAGCACGCGCCATTACTGCTGTAGGAGTGCGCAGGGAAGGAGCGTGCACTCCCTACTGGAGGACACAAAGTGTAGTGCCCGGGAGCACCCGAGTAGGCGCCCCTGGTTGAGTGCAGCCTGTGGAGCTAGGTTGAGTGCAGCCTGTGGAGCCCCAGTGTGCCCTGCTCCTGCCCCCGCTTTTTTGTACTTTACGCCTGTGCTCTTTGCTCTATTCTGCCCTTCTGCTTTGTGTCCACTGCAATATACCGCCATATCCTGCCAAGGATTGATGTGCACATTATCCTGCTCATTCCGCTTTAGGTGTATATAACCACCTGACACCCATTGACCACCAGCGGAGGAGGAAGAATCTGGGAAAGGGCGGCAGCGAGGGCAGTAACAAACAAAAAACAAAAAGACAAACTAGAAGACAAAATCACTGGCTTTCCGGGGGTCAGACTAGTAAATCAAATCAAAAACAGACTTCAGCATGGGCAAACTAACTGGCGCAGGAAATGGTACAGTCTCTAGACCAAAGCCATCGACAAGGGAGCAAGCGCGGTTGGAATCTACCCCCTCGGTGCAGTCATCAACCTCAAACCCACATTTAATAAATAAGTCAATCAGTAAATACTTTATGCCATCGACGCCAACGCCGAAAACGCCGCTAACGCAAATGCCAACACCAACGCTAACGCCAGCGCCAGCGCCAGCAATGCCTGCCCAAAACCAACTAGAAAAAAGTATGTTATACAGCAGGGCATTAGTACATTCAACACCATAAACTTCCCCGGGCCTGAGCTGCGAAACAGGAAGTCCAGATAATGAGACACGGCTACCCTATGGGATTAGCGCCGGAATGGAGAAAGACGGGTTAAAGCTGGGAGACTCAGAAGTCTTTGAATCAGTCACACGGCCAGAATGTTGGGGCACACATGAGAAAAGGCTTGAAGCCTTAGACCCTCCTTTGTTTGGGGAGAAGGAGCAAGACATAATGGGGCAAGTACATCAAGAAATATTGGAAATCTCATTGGTTTTAGAGCACACGGAAGTGCCGTGAGGGTCACAAGAGGATTAAGTCAGGGGAAATTGGAAGTCTTGGAAATATCGTCAACATTGGAGCAGACAAATAGAGACAGCCAACATATTCGCGCAGAGGCTAAAACAAATTTATAGGCAGGGGGGCGGGGACAACCAGCATAATTTGTCTCAATCCCCGGCCCTGATACGGAGTTCATCAATAATTCAAAGCTTTGTTCTGGATAAAAAATTCACTCTCGTTGCAGGAGGAACGGAAAGAGAATAGCCTTTTGGGAAATCAGAATTGGCTTCACTCAACCACAAAACAAAATGTACACTCCACAACGGATGTTTCAACCAAAATTCTCTGCTATCCTCAATAAATTCTACATTAGCAACAACCATCAATGCGCTTACATGGCAAACGCAAAAATTGGAAACTCAAATGGGTAATATACAGGCTCTCACAATAGCCATGATTAACATCTAAACTAAAATTAACACCTTAGACAGAAAAATGGAGTCGTTGAGGCTGCAACCAACTGCTAGGTGCTCATGCCTTCCAATTGTAGAGAAACTTAGCACTTTGCCTGAAGTGCTAACATCCATCATAATAGAATTAAAGCAAAGACAAGAGGCAACTATAGTTCAGAGCCTGCAAAGAATAGTCGAAGGGCCTGCAGAAGATGGCACACAAAACGGTACGAATAGTCCGGCAGGAGTTGCAATCCCCCCAAATGAACTACAAACTGAAATTGGAGTGAGCACTGTAAACAACCCCGAGGAGAAAACTGACTTAGCAGAAACAAATCCGACACTGACAAACACACAAGACAGTAAACCAATTTTGTGCGCAGGCATATCTCCATTAGTTTTGCAGTCGCCATCAGCCCCCCGTCAAAGCAAAACATCGCCTGAGGAATCTATAATCTATGAGAACTCACATGGTAACAACAGTGGGGTCACAAAATTAGAGCACACCACAGAACTGAGTAAAAACCTTTCAAGAAGGGCGAAGAAACGCCTGAAAAAACAGGCCAAAAACTTAAACAACAAAGAAAGGCAAAGGATTTACAACTAGGCGCTAGGGAACCCATCGATGTCCGACATAATAAAAAACTCGCAACACAGGTGCCCACACACAAGAACCTCGAACCACAGAAGGTTTTTCCGATCTTCCAAAGGGAAAGCCAGGTCAAAAATCTAACTATACCAAATAATCCTTTATTCCAAACAACTTCAAACGGACTAGTCAACAATAAGGAAGAGCAGTCACAGCACAAATCAGATGAGTCTCCGCAATTGGCCAGTATAGGCTGTCTGAATAAGGTACAGCACAAAGAAAGCCATAGGAAAATCCAGCAGACAGCACTAAATAGAGAAGTGATAGCATCTACATCACTGAATAATAGTGAGTTACAGGGGTCCCAAGAAGCCAATATCGACCACAAAGTATCTCCAACAAATACGTGACGATTTGCCGCACATTCCCTTACGGCCAGCCAACCAGTACAAGGATATAAAGAGGAGAAGAATAATACAATTATTTTTACACCTGAATACACATCACAGGGAAGTACAGACACATTAAACAGGTCCAACATTCTACACATTTTTCATTACATCCCAGAGCTCTCAACTATCTCCAGTGAAGACCTCACCCAAGTTCAATTCAAAATCCTGGACAACAATACAACCAGAGAGTCAACAATACTAAAATGGACTGACGGCTCGTTTGTACAAAAAATTATGAAAGAAAAAGAAAGGTTTGCAAACTGGGGGATCAATGTTCACAGCGCAGAAGAAGAGAAATAGCCATTTATGCTAAAAAGAGGATTGCATCCAAATTCAACACTGCGCCCACGAAAATCCATTCTAAAGGGGACAACATAAAAATACCGTTTTTGCCCAAGCCACTCAAACAAAGCACGTGTGCTCCTAGCACACAAGGAAATGGTTTCCTGGGCAATAAACCAGGCAACTTCCTCAAGATAATCTCATGGAATGTTGACGGACTATAAGCCTCATTACAGAACACAAGGAAGTATTTGAATTCTTGCAGTCAGGGGACCTGGTATGTCTGCAAAAAACGTGGTCGCTCATCCCAATGGCCATACCAGACTTCATGGAATTTCAACAGCCTGCTAAAAAGTGCAACATATTTAGAAGACCGTCAGGGGGCTTATCAATATACACGCGGATTAGTAGCAACATAAAAATAAAACCTTTATTAAATATGGACATGGTTCAGGCAGTCCTAGTACAAGGATTGAAATTAAACGGATGCCCAATAAAGATCATTCTTGTGAATATCTACTTTAATAGCAATGAGGCCCCCAGACACAGTGATATGAAAACGCTAGTGGATACCCATGAGGAATTACTGAGCAGTCGACCAAACTGTGGGATCGTAATAGCCGGAGATTTTAATACAAAAAACCTTGGAATGAAACCTGACGAAGCTTTGCCCTCAGATAAAGCAGGAATGATGATGAATAAATTCTTACATATACACAGATTAAAATCAATACAAACGTGCCATGGTATTAAATTGGCCTTCAACAGAGAAACACAGGGGCCATCTAAATCACCAATTGATTATATTTTTCCGTGTGGTCGCTTCTATGGGCAAGTTATGTTATGTTATGTTATCGTAATTTATATAGCGCACGATTACCAAACAGGTGTCCTGGCGCTGTCCATTACTCCATAAACCAAAACTCAGGAATTATTTAACAAACAGCCAGGTCTTCAGCGCTTTCCTAAATTGGAATAAATTTTCCATGCAACGCAGGTAAAGTGGCAAACCGTTCCACAACTTGGCAGCACCGTAAAAGAAGCTACGGCCTCCCCAATTAACTTTCCTTGTAAGAGGGACCTTAATCAGACAAGCATCTGACGAGCGAAGATGTCCGGCAGGGACATATCTTCTAAGACTGTTGATAAGGAAGTCCGGGCCTTCTCCATGAAGGGCCTTGAAGACCAAGCAAAGGGACTTAAACTGGACCCTATATTTAATAGGAAGCCAGTGTAGATCCCGAATGGCTTTTGATATCGGCGAAAACTTAGGGATGCCAGTGAGGAGTCTGGCAGCGGCATTCTGCAAAAGCTGCAGTCTAAGCAACAGGCCTTCCCGAATGTTGAGGTAAAGACTGTTGCAATAGTCCAGTCTAGATGTAACCAGGGCCGCTACAACAGTCTGTCGATGCTCCTGCGGAAGCAGGAACAAAATCTTCCTCAACATTCTCAGGATGTAGCCGGTCTTAGAAGCTACGGCCTTTACCTGTAATGCCATGGACAGCTTGGCATCCACTACCATTCCAAGATTCTTGACTTTGTCTACGGGAGTGGGAAGGGTCCCCAGTTCCTGCGGCCACCATGCAGGAGTCCTGAAACTAGGGTTGTTGCCAAACAACATAACCTCGGTTTTGTTGGAATTCAACCTAAGGCAGTTGTTTTACATCCATTGCGCCACCTCGGACATACAAGACTGAAAATTCAGGTCCAACCCTCGTTCCTGGCCGGGTAAAAGAGACACAACAATTTGCGTATCGTCCGCATATGAAGTAACTCTAAAACCGTGGTTTCTGACAATGGGCGCTAGGGAGGAGACGTAGATATTGAAAAGTGTGGGACTCAGCGCGGATCCCTGTGGGACTCCGCAAGGCAGCGAGAAAGGTCGGGAAGCAAAATTTTCCAGGGAAACTATTTGGCTGCGATCGGAAAGAAAAGAGTTTAGCAGGTCCCATGCCTTTTGCTGTATTCCACTTTTCTTAAGTCGGTCCATCAACAGACCATGATGGACGGTATCAAACGCAGCGGAGAGATCTAAAAGAATCAAGTTTGCTCTGCCTCCACGATCCACCGTAAATCTGATCTGATCCGTAGCCGTGATCAGCGCGGATTCGGTGCTGTGTCCTTCCCGGAATCCGTGCTGTGAGGGATCCAGTAGTGAGGTGTTCCTTACAAAAGCTGTGAGTTGGTAATTTAACGCCTTTTCAGCTAGCTTAGCCGGAAATGGGAGACGAGAGATAGGCCGGAAATTGTTTGGGTCGGAGGGATCCAGATTAGGTTTTTTCAACAAGGGGAGGATAGATGCCTTTTTCCAAACTGTTGGGAATATCCCTCCGGCAAACATGCCGTTAAAGATTGCTGTGAGATGGGTGGCAATCGGCCCTGGCGCCAGTTTAATGATTTTCAGTGGACAGGGGTCCAGTGGGGACCCGGAGTTGGCTTTAGCTATTAGCTCCAGGGTGTCCTGAACGGTAAGATGCCTAAACTCCTTGAGGATAACAGGTGGCAAAGTTTCATTGGACTTTATAACGCCCTCCTGATTCCTCTCAATAGGGTCGTTAAGACTGGCGAAGATAGTATTAACTTTATTCAAAAAGAATGAAGCTATTTTTTCACAAAGCTCAGAGCTGGCCGGAACAGAAGCAGGGTTTACTGAGGACAATTTTTTAATAGTGCAAAAAATTTCTTTCGTAGGATTTTTTGCTGCTATAATCTGAGAGGCAAAGTACTTTTGTTTGGCTTCCCTTATCATACATTTATATTTGGCCAAGCACGCCAGATATATCCGTTTTTCTCCGTCCATGTATGCCTTCCTCCAATTACGTTCAAATTTCTTGCATACGCATTTTTGCGATTTTAATTCGCACGTATACCATGGAGCTGATGGCAAAGATCTATTAAAACCTCAGGTTTGGGTGGAGCCAGTTTTACACAAGCCTGGGTGATCCAGTTCGTGTACGACAATGCCGCCTCCTCCATATTACTGGGCATGGGTGTAACCGAGGTGGAAAGAACCCTGGATAAGGTCTCAGCTTCCACCCTGTTCCAAGCTCTGACTACTCTGGCCACTGTTTGGGGGCGCCCGTTGGCTAGATGGGGAGTAGGTGTGATATAAACCGAACTCCCGCGTGGTCTGACCAGGCCAGAGGTAGCAGAGCTGCGAAAGCTAGTTCCGCTGTATTGGAGAAAATCCCATCAAGGGTATGACCAGCCTGGTGGGAGGGACCCGTTACACGTTGTAGCAGTTCTGCAGTTTCCATAATATTAAAAAGACGTGCTGTATCTGGGTCCTCTGGCTGCTCAAGATCGAAATTAAAATCTCCTAATATGGTATATGAGTTCCCCAGCAAGGCATCCTCCAAGAGGGTACCCAAGGTGGGAAAAAAAGATAATTTAGTGACGGAATTTCAAAAACTTCCTATCCCAACTAGTGACCATCATCTCCGTGGGTAATGCCAATGGAGAAGAAATATATGTTTTGCCAAGGAGACTAAAAAAGACAAAAATAGACACAGCAGCCCTAACACGGTGGACAAATAATTGGCCTGGAACTGCCGAAGATTTCACGACAGGTAATATTAATGAGAACTGGACTAAATTAATGACTATGGTATACCAACTTCTGAAAGGTAAAAAACACTCTCCAGTCTCTATAGAAACGTCTTGTCGCCAATTTCATCCACGATGCGATAATGTGGAGGAAAGTAAGAGGTCGCTCAGAACAGCCACACAGATCCATAAGCAAAACGGAGAATACGAAACATATCAAAACCAACTCCTAGCAAAGAAAATCCATAGGAAAAACGTGTGGGACAATAAAAGAAAACAACAAGACTCGGAGTGGCTACATGTCTTTTCCTTGTTAAATCCAAATAAACAGGCTGAGTTCTGGGCATACATTAACAAGCTCTCTTGTCATGGACAAGACAGGTGCAATGTGGTTGCTAGTGACATATGGATAACCTATGTAACAACATTATATTGTGACGCACAAAATCTTACATCTGCGCACAACCATAGAGCTCTCTTCCATCACCGCTCTGCCCGAAACTTCACTAGTAGCCGCAGAAGACAAATCCGGATCGGCAGTGGTAAGGAATGCATCAAATACGGAGATACCTCCAGAAGCCCTGGTCGTAGGGAAACGCGTGACAACAATTAAAAAAAATATTAGAAAGGATGGGGCACCAGGCCCTAACGGGTTACCAGGGCAATTGTTTAAAGAAGACCGCGACTTCTGGAGTAGCATACTCACGCCGCTCTACCAGCATTGTCTGGCAAATTCAACAATTCCAGAGACTCGGAAAGGATCTTTACTACAACCTATCCATAAAAAGGGCAATACCGGGGACCCCTCAAACTACAGGTTGATAGCCCTTTTAGACATTGAGGCTAAAGGTTATGCTAGTCTCCTTCTACAAGACCTGCAGACGTGGGCTGATGAAAATGAAATCCTACCAAGCTGCCAAAATGGCTTTAGGTCAGGAGCGTCCAAAATGGATAATATTTCAGCCCTTGCTTACATGATAGAACAGACTACACAGAAAATGTCTCTCCCTCTATTTGCATGTTTCGTGGACTACTTCGCGGCCTTCGACGGAGTCAATCGGAGTCTGTTGTGGCGGAAACTACAAGGTTGGGGGATACCAGAGACTCTTTTAAAGGCAATAATTAGCCATTGTACTGGAACTTGGGTACAGGTGAAAACTTCAATGAATTCTGCTACTAAAAAGATCCCAACAGACTGTGGTCTAAAACAAGGTTGCGTATTGGCACCTTTGCTTTTTAACTTATACACGGCAGACCTTGCCAAAACAATCCTCAATGCAAATCTTCTATCTCCAAAAATTGGCTCAAACAGATTATTTTTAATACAATATGCGGACGATATGGTGCTATTAGATCACACAAGTAGGCATGCATTGACTATTGGATGCATTAAATCTTTACAACAATAAGAATGACCTAAGAGCAAATGCAGGAAAAACAAAGGTAATTATATTCGGAAAGTATGCCAACAAACTCGGACAACATTTGTTGGGCAACTTAAAGATAATAACAGTAACCAAATATAATTATGTAGGGGTCTGGCTGATGAGTAATGGGAAATCAACAGCTTCAGCCGAAACAAAGGCCAAGGCAGTGACGTTTGCCTTGTGCAAGCTTAATGCCAAACTAAATAGCCCGACAACGGAATCTATTAGAAGAGTTATAAGGGCCAAGCTGCTTCCCTCAATTACATATGGCCAGTTAGCATTCCCTGCGGCTTTTGTTAGTCTTGAACACATCAACTGTCGAGCCTACAAGCGAATTTTCCAGATCCCAGCACATACACGTAATATCTTGGTGCGACTGGAATTTGGGCTGAACAAGCAAAACTACGAACATTGGGCAACGTTCTTGCGGTATCACAGAGGGGTTTGTGCGGCCCCTCCGAATACTATGAAGTCAATCCTGAAAATGATTTTTATGAAAGCCAACAATACATGGAGCAATGGCCTGAAAACTGCCTGCACTGCATTACAGCTTGACATGACCAAATTGCAGGATCTGATCTATCGGCCTGGCACACTAAAATCTATATTAAAAATCAAGATAGAGCACTATCCAGTGAAGAAGACATGAAGGATTTGAATAGTTCCAAAAGTAATATTGGGATACTTGTAAGCTCCTATGAAGATTGGCAATGGCAACCATACCTCGACGCCGCATTAAATAAGACAATTTTAAAGCAAATTTTAACAGCGAGGCTTATGGCCTTGCCGATAAAAGATATCAACAGGCGCTGGAAATCCCAAGAGGCAATTACCAACTGCAGAGTATATCATCAGCATGCAGAATCCATGGCTCATCTGGTCTGCATATGCCATTGCCTAACACACATACGTCGCAATTTACTATGACCATTGTTTTTAAAATATGGGACACGTAATTGCAAGGATGCCATGAAACTCTTGTTTAGCCTGGAGACACCGATGGAACTGGCTAGATTTGCTAAATTTGCACACAAAGTTAAAGAACATTTAAGTAACGCACCTTGCACTTTAGAATTTTAAGACTGCACTTTGGGCATGCCCAGACTTTGATTTGTATGCTGTGACAAGATGTATCAACTTCGTACTTAGTCGAAATCTCTGTTCCAAAATAGGTCTTAGAATGCCTCTCTATGTTGAACTTTTATATGAATTTGCCTGTTTTGTGAAGTTTCTGCCCAGGGTAAAAGTCCCTGGTTTAAAAAATAAATAAAAATAAAAGAGCCAGTGCGTACCCATCTTCCACTTTTTATTCACTGTACTTTTTATGAATTGATAAATGGGTTTTAGTGTTTTTATACTCTATGATCTGTATTTTTTGGATTTGTTTTACTGGATGTAGTACATCAAATTTGTAGTAGTTAATGATGTCTATTGTAGCAAGTAAGTTTTGCGGATATTATATAGGAGACTTTGTGTAACAATTTATGTTAACTGATACAATAATAAAATTCAATCATTCCCTCGCGGGTATGTAGTGCGCTTTACAAATGATTGATTGATTGAAGGACCCTACATGAAACTGCAGAGTATCTGACAGCGCTGCCGATACTTCAAATATTGCGCACACTGGGGCAAATGTCGCCCAAATTTACATGATCTAACAGGAGTGTTTTTCACGAACAAATAGGAAAAAAATCACCTATTTGTGGGGACAATAGCCCAATCTGGCAACACTGAGCATAGGATTTCTGTTGTATCTACATTAAACCTTGAGAAGTTGCTACTTAGCCAAATCGAGACTTCTCTTACACAGTTGTTAAATGTGTCCAATAACTCTGGCCGAGAGTTGTCCAAAGTAAGAATTAGCTGTGTACCATCTGCGCAGTAGATGAAGTGAACGCCAAAGGATCTAATACTGAGAGTTGCAAGAGGGTGCAGGTAGATATTTTAAAAAAAGAGTCGGGCTTGGCGTGGAGCCCTAGGATCCTCCATGATCCACTGCTTCAAATGTGGACCGAGAAGAGAGCTGTGGCTTGCAGTCTGTCCTCTAAATAGGATTGTGTCCACTCAAGCGCTTGAACATTTATGCTCAATCCTGAAGCCTTGAGATGAAGGTCTTGTGATTGACTGTGTTGAAGGCAGCCCGGCAGATGAAGTAAAACCAAGAGCACTGTTTGACCACAGCCCACCACCATCTGCAGCTCGTGCAGTGCCAGCACCGGTGCTGCTTCAGTGCTGTGAGCCAGGATGAAGCCAGACTGCACCTCATCTAATGGAGCGGGTCATCTGGCGTGAACTCGGTTTAAATGGAACTATGCAGAGTTTTTCTGCGCGCACAGGCGCCTCGGAGAGCAATCACACACCGAGGTAAAACCGTATGCGAGTGGGGGGCAGTATTCTCAATTTTAACAATTTATTATGAAAGACAATAATTGTAATTCTGTTGTACCATTGTAAACCTTTATTAGACACAAATATAGATGGTATTCTCTCTTTTTAATGTTTGCCAATTATTTCTCACAAATGTTTATGTATCTATACTTTTAAAACCGAACAAAGGGGCATATCAGCAACAACCGGCGATAATTATCGCTCAGCGCACTTAGCGTGAGGATAATTATCGCCGTGTAACGTGGATTTTTATCGCTGAGATAGCGTGCTATTAGCAACGCTTATCTACTCAGCGATAAAAATCCTCAGGCTAACTGTCTAATGTGAGATTATCGCTGGAAACCCAGCGATGATCTCACGTTAGCTTGTTGATAGGGACTCACAAACTTAGCCATGATATCCACTCACCATAGGATATCATGGCTGAGTCAGTCCTGAAGCAGGCGTAAGGAAAGTAGCGATAACCGGGGTTATCGCGGGGTTATCGCTACTTTTCCTGACGCTATGCTTCATAGCGTGGGGCTGGATGATAGGAGAAATGTCGCTTAGCGACATTTCTCCTGTCATGTCAGGAACGCCCACTTTGCATCTCATTAGAGATGCAAAGCTGGGCGTTAGGAATCCACACGCTAAAGCAAGGTTTCACGTGTTAGCGTGGCCTTGCTAATTAGGCAATAAAATTATCGCCGCTTTTCCGCGGCTAAAGCGGCGATAATTTATTATCGCCTCCTTGTAAATATGCCCCAAAGATACCCGGTGAGGGCGCTGAGCGACAATTATCGCCGGTTGTTGGTGATATGCCCCTTTGTGCATCATAGCCGGTGAACCATCTTACAAAATCCCTTCCGTTCACAGAGAGGTTTAAGACCCGCACAGCGGCGCTTTGTTGGTTTATAAAATCCAAGGAGATTCTATATAGAGGGTTTTGATCGATCGCCAAGTCCCAAGCCGTTCTTACTTGCGGAGTTCATGGCACTAATGAATGTGTTCACTGACCCCCCCCCCCCCCCCCCCCCCCAGGCGCGGGGAGATGTTCACTGACCCCCCAGGCGCGGGGAGATGTTCACTGCCCCCCCAGGCGCGGGGAGATGTTCACTGACCCCCCCAGGTGCGGGGAGATGTTCACCGACCCCCCAGGTGCGGTGAGATGTTCACTGACCCCCCCAGGCGCGGGGAGATGTTCACTGACCCCCCAGGCGCGGGGAGATGTTCACTGACCCCCCCAGGTGCGGGGAGATGTTCACTGACCCCCCCAGGTGCGGGGAGATGTTCACCGACCCCCCCCCCCAGGCGCGGGGAGATGTTCACTGACCCCCCAGGCGCGGGGAGATGTTCACTGACCCCCCCAGGTGCGGGGAGATGTTCACCGACCCCCCAGGTGCGGTGAGATGTTCACTGACCCCCCCAGGCGCGGGGAGATGTTCACTGCCCCCCCAGGCGCGGGGAGATGTTTTGCAGTAAGAGAACGGGGCGGAGCTCAGTGCGCCTGACAGGAGCTCAGCCTGACTAGAGTGGGCTCGCCCGCGTTCGACGGCTGTGTACTCCATCGAGCACTGACCGTCGGCCCACTCCTGACACGGACCGACTGCCCCCTCCTCACACGGACCGTCCGTAAACTCAGCCTCAGGTCCGTCCCCAGCTAGTGTCATGTCATTCGGCCATAACGCTCACCTCTTCCGGGTCGCACAGCAGCCATCCCACTAAAGTGCTGTATGTCGTCTGTGAGTGGCTGCTTCTGCTAATGCGTCATCTGACCTAGAATTAGAGCAGCGAAAGCCTCAGCCACTCCTAGTACGCCAGACAGACATTCGACGTTCCGATTGGCTGTGGAGTTGTCCAGGCCGTGTTCTCACAATCGACTACCGTCAGAAGCAGCCAAGGAGAGGCTTAGCTCGAGTTCCAGGCCAGCCAGTCCTATTCCGCCATACAGACATCCGACGTTCCGATTGGCTGTGGAGTTATCCAGGCTGTGTTCGCACAATCGACTATCGTCAGAAGAAGCCAAAGAGAGGCTTAGCTCGAGCCCCAGGCCAGCCACTCCTAGTACGCCATACAGACATCCGACGTTCCGATTGGCCAGTCGGTCTGAGTCAGTTATGGACTGGGTGCAGACATGCCAACCCTCCCGAACCAAGCATCCACAAACCCCCTTCCCCAGGCTCTCAGCTGCTGAATGTACCAGTCCAGATGATACAGAAAAAGCAAACTCTGCACCATGCCACACATATCAATATGTCCCACTACTTTTCATTGCAAACCAGTATGTGGTTAAAATGTTTAAATCTGCCTCTGTATGTGTGTACTGATATCTAAATATACATGTGCAGCTATATACTCATAAAAAGCCAGATTTATGCATTCTAAACAAACATGTTAATTGTATGTGGGTATATCCAGACAGATAGACACACACATAGGAATACTGGTATTACTAGTATTTTATTATACATGCGATGCAAAAAGTAAAGAAATCACCTAAAGTCATATTTTATTCCCCTTATCAGAACATACTTTAAACAGTTTGTGTAAGAAGAAAACACTTTGCAAGGT